>NC_137957.1:46220336-46820336 GCF_963924665.1 Micromys minutus | reverse complement strand
TTCATGTTAGACCCAACAAGAATTTCACCAGCAGTTCTTTAGTGTGTGTGTGTGTTGTTTTGTTTGAGGCAGGATCTCATTAAGTAGTGCATGAGACACCACAGTCGGCTCATGACGATGCTCATACATAAAACTTACTGTAAATGAATGAGGGTCGTGATGGGCTGGATGTCAGGAGAAAAGCTTTACACTCAGAAACATGTTGGGCTTTTCATCCAGCTTCATTACTTATGTCCTGAGTTTTAGTTTCTTATCAATAAAATTTAACTTACCCTACAAGATTTCACCATATCCTAATAGTATTATAAAGATTATATCTAACGTGTCTTGCTACTAAATTACAGACACAGGGGAGCACCTGCAGCCACCCGAGGACCTTCCTGTTGTTCTCAGTCCTGGCTTTGTTCCATAGCATCTTAGAACACTTACTGGACCAACAAGACAGTTTAGAAAGACACAACTTGGGCATCCACTGACTGCATCAAATGCAGAGAAGTTATTGCCAAGACCCGAAACTGTTTTTCAGGGTGAAGAAGTTGAAAGCTACTTTCTTCATGATGTCCCAGTGCAACCCTGTGATGTCTATAAGACATGCTACAGAGAAATGAGTATCACAGATATTACTAATGCAATGTATATAGGACATAACATATACTCAGTAAATTATAGTTGCCATTAAACGGCAATTCCCATCCCCCAATACAAATATACTAAAGTCTCTATGTGCTACTAAAACCTCTCTCTCTCTCTCTCTCTCTCTCTCTCTCTCTCATACACACACACACACACACACACACACACACATGCTCACAGATGCTCTCGCACTCACTCAACTAGCCTTTCTCTTGCCCCAGTCTTTTACTGATACTCCAGAAGCAGGTAGGAAAATAAGATATTGTATAATCATTGTCAAATCAAATTCAAAAGGATAACCACATCCCACAAAGAAATAAGAATTACAATTTTCCCCAAAGTTTTAAGCTTCCCCTATTCTCAGGCCTATGGCTAAAAAAATAATAATTGCAAAGTTATCATTATTTAAACTTTAACTTTTGACTTGTTATACTTCAGAGCTCAGAGCTCCGAGGTCAGCTACTTACATTTTCCTGTGAAGCTCTAATGATAAATGACATGGGCAGATCTGCCAGGCAGTGGCCAGAGAGAGTCAAGTTAACCCATAACTCAGTAGTTCCTCCAGCTTTCTGCTTCTGCACATTGCACACAATGACTTTTCTAAGAATCCCAGCATTTTGACACAGCTTTACTAGTATGTAATTTATGGATTCTATACTTTCTTATCCAGGAACCACTCTCAAATGTTATGCAAAATGTATTTCATAATGTCAATACCTTTTTACTTTCTCTGGGTCCCAATGTTGACTCTAATTCATTTTCTAATAACTTCTCCAAACTTTCTTTGCAAGTTCAGCATTAATCTGGAACTACCACTGTGCAATTATTACATAGTTTCCAAGATGAGAACACACAGCACGCACCTGGGCCATTAGGACTGTGCTGTGCTGAGCCCCTGTGCCTCAATTTCCAATTGTTTAAGAATCATTTCATCAAGGAACATCTGGTTTCACAGAATCCACCAGAGCAGAGAGAATAAATAGGAAAGTCAGATATAATAGAATGATTATGTACACCAAGGCCAACTGAAAAGCAGTCATGCACAAATGAAGTCAATACAGCCGTTGTCCAGGGTTATGGTAAGAAAATGGGAACAACTATTTTTTACAAAGATGTCTACTGAGATGTCTCCATCCCAGCCTACTGCAGACAGTCTCTTATTTCAGATGGCGGGTGTCCTGGAGGGATGTGTCTCCTGCTTCTTAGGGTCCCAGACATCATCTTCTTCTTCTTTTTTTTTTTTTCAAGGAGCTGCCACAGGCTTTTGAAATGTCTCCATCCCAGCCACTGCTGGCAGTCCCTGTCATGGTATGCTGTCCCCAGCCAAAACCCTGTTGTATTTGAGGAATGCACTCTTGATGTGCTTTTATAACAGATTGATTCTCCAGTGTTAAAGTTACAGAAACACCTACACGCTGTTTAAAAATTCATCTTTACTGAATGAACAATCCCATAAGCAGAAGCCACCATTTCATCTGGATGCTTGAAAACACTTTTGACGTCTGTAGACACAATCTGCTTCCTTTCAAACTGCTGAAAACAAAAGGCTGTGTTTTTCTTTAAATGCATGTGGACAGAGTCCTGGAATACAACACAGTCCGAGTGGAGGCGCAGCTCCGTTACCAGGCCTTCTGCACAGGTGATGAGAGGCTCAGACAGTCCCCAGGAGTGACCACAAAATAATCATACCGCTCTACCACAAGGGACTAAGTGCTTAAGACTCTGTGGCTTCCATGCTCATACTTCCAAATCTCTCTGAAGAGACTGAGAAAGGGAGGAGCTCCTACGACAGCAACCAAAGCAGAGGTGGAGAAGACCTTTTAAACATTAGTTCCCTAAATTATTGAAGTCAGCTTCCTGCTGACATTTGTTAGAGCTGCAATAATAAAGTGCTGACAAAGCAACAGGAATGTCTTGTGTCAGTTCTAGAGGCCAGAAGTCCCAGCAGGCATCGGGAGAGCCATGATGTCTCTGAAAGCACTAAGAAGTCCGTTCCAGGTTTCTGCTGGTTTCCTCTAGTCCCTTGCTTTGTGGCCAGCGATAATTCCAATCTTCATATGGCATTCTCCCTAGATGCGGTGGAGAAAAGGTTTTGTTCCCTGTGGCTTTCTCAGCGTGCTTTCTTATACAACCCTCTGTGGGCTACCGGCCTAGAGGTGGCACCGCCCACACTGACCTGCTCCTCCCACATCTCTCATTAATCAAGAAAGTGCCCAGACTTCCCGACCGGCAAGCCTTTACTCAGTTGAGGTTCCTCTTCCCATAGTAACTTGTCGACAAAACAAAACCCCAAAACCTAATCAAGATGCCTTCTAAACTATACATCGGCAATAGATTAGGGTTGATGAGTTGACGATGTATCAACAGTATTATGAAATGCTCAGTAGTGCTGAATATTTGGTATCGGACCTGAATTCTCCAGAGCTTGTGCAAAGATGCCCGCCCCCAACAGACGTGGTTTCTGCTCCTTCCAGAACAGGGGACTCTGATTTTGAAGCTGACGGTGACTCCTCCGACTGTGCCTCTCACCGAGCTCCGCGATAACTCTCAGGGTACAAGGAACTGGCCTCAGATCTTCCACACACCCCATAGGAAAAGCCCTGGGCGCGCTCCCGTCCCCTTCTCCTACACCCCGAGAGAGCGCACGCGCGCCGTGCCCAGCAGAGCGCGCGCCCGCGAGCTCCCCGCAGCCCCGTGCTCATCCGGGTCCCCCGGAGCCTCAGCCAATGGAGGAGGCTCCCAACCCGGGGAGCAGAACTACGCCTCCTCCCCCTCCCCGCGGCCTGTGGCCCCCGCGAGCGTCCCGGGACTGAGGAGACCCGCAGAGGCTGCGAGCCGGGCTCCCACGCGAGAACTCAGGTCGGGAGCGCCCAGCGATCGCAGCCGTCCCCGAAGCACCAGGCGCCTGGGCGCACGCCGGGGTCCGAGCCAGCGTAGTAAACACACTTCAGAAACGTGAGGTGCCGGTGGTCACGTGGGGCGCGTGCCGCCCAATGGGAAGCCGGGGGCGGGGCGGAGGCCGCTGACGCGGCGGAGTCACCCGGGCAGCCTCGGGACCGGTGACCGGCCGACGAGCGTCCCGCGGCCTGGAGCTCTAGCCCGCGCTATCCGAGCTCGCTGCCCACTCCGGGGCGCACAGGCCGCGTCGCGCGGAGGCCGCGGGAGCTCGTGTCCGTCCGTGGAGGCCGCCTCGGGCGCGCCACAGTCTCCTCGCGGGCAGCCTCGGTTGGGCGAGGTTTCCGTGACGAGCCTCCCGGGGCTGCTGCGGCCAGCTCGGGCCGTCGTGGCGGCTCGAGCCCCGCGCGCTCGCTTGCGCTCCGGGGGTCTCAGGCCCTGGAAGGTATGCGTGTCCTCCGGACGCTGGGCGCGGGCTCCTGAAGGACGTCGCGCGTGGATCCCGGCGCCTCGGCAGCCTCCATTCATCTGCCAGCTGCGCGCTCGCCGCCTCCGCGCCCCGCCTCGGCGTCGCCTCCTCCCGTCCCCTCTCTGCCGCCCTCTCCCCACTCCTAGCGTGAGGAGGTTCTCCTGGAAGCGCAGGTGTCGGTTATGAGCCCGGCTTCCCTCGCTTGAAGCTCTCGGTAGAGGAAGTCGGGGTGACCCGCCGCGCCCCTAGCATGGGGGTGAACGCCGTGCATTGGTTCCGAAAGGGACTCCGGCTCCACGACAACCCCGCCCTGAAGGAGTGCATCCAGGGCGCCGACACCATCCGCTGCGTCTACATCCTCGACCCCTGGTTCGCCGGCTCTTCCAACGTGGGCATCAACAGGTGGCGGTGAGTTCGAAGCGCTTGGGAAATCGATCGATGTCTACACGAATCGGGTGTCGATGAGTTAGTGTCAGATCTGAGATTTGATTTTAGTCCAGGGACCGAATTACCTACACCGTTGAAGAATTGTAGATGTGGTCAATATTAAATAGTACAGACTCGGTAATGGAGGGTACCGACGGCCCTGAGACTCCGGTAAGCTAAGTGCCTGGGTTGATGGGAACTCCTTCCCTGATTTATGAGAAATGACTAGGAGGAGAATGAAACACTCCCAGATCTTAATGGCCTTGATATCTTTGGCCTCCGAAAGGGTTGTAATCTTTACTGTTGACGTCTGTGTCTAGGTAACTCAGTGTGAAGAAAAACCATTCATTTATCGTTACGGGCTCCAGATCCCGCTTTCTTCCCCCTTGAGGTTAGAGGAGGAAAAGCAAGGGAAAGAATTACCTGATTTCTCTTTGCTCAACTCTCTCTCAACTCCTCCTTGTGGTTGACAAGATAAAGCACAGTTTTTCTTTCGAGGCAAAGTATAATCCTTCTAGGGAATCGCCGCTGGAAGAAATCCTCTGGACATTTCTGAGCAGTACCCGGAAAAACAGGATAGATGATTGTGCGAATGAAATGAAAGCATTAGTTCAGCAGACATATTGATAGCTTATGTCCCAGCCGTATGATATGAAGGATAGAGTTGTGAAAGAGAAGTCTGCCTTCTTCAGGCATATGTCCAAGAAAGGAAAATATGAATGTAGTCTTTTAGGAGACGAGAGGCGCTGCAAAGAAAAGACGAGGTAAACAGGAACAGGGATGGGGGCACGATTTAAAATAATGTTAGCTGGGGATATGGCTCACCGAAAGAGTTACCGCAGCTAGGATGTGTGAGAGAGGGTCAATACTGGGAACCATTGGAAAATGTTGGTTGATAGGAAAATAACGGAAAAGGTGATTGCAGATTTGAAAACGTGATGGGATGGGGCTGTCTAAGGGAAGAACATTCCTGAGGTGACAATGTGCTCCAGCAGAGATGACTTGAGCACACCCACTCAGGGAGAGTACTAGGTGATGAAGTCAGAGTTGTAACGGGGCCAGATTCTAGGGCTGTAGAATAGCTGTATACGCAGTTGCTAAGGTCTGAGTTTACTCAGGGAAAGTGGAACGATTACAGGATTATTAGTAGAGAACTGACAGGATCTGACGTTAGAAAACAGCGTCTTTGGTTGGGATTCTGAGAACATGATGAATCAGGCATTGAAGCGGGACGAGAAGTGGGGGAACTTAGGTTTTCCAGGAGCAAGCTTAGAGAATCGCTTGCATGGATGTGATGGCAAGTTGGTTACGGAGTTGAGCAGAACAAAGAGCTATATTACCATAGTCAAAAGGTGAAAACAACCCACATGTCCATCAACTGTTTAATGGACTTCATGGAATGGTATATCCATGCAACAGTTCCGTGGCCATGAAGGAATGAAACGTGTCGGTGAACCACATGCTAGGTGAAAGCAGCTAGTCATGAAACTTCATACTTATGATTGTGTGTGTGTGAGCTATCCACAGTGAGCAAATACACAGGGACACAGAGCAGGTGAGTGTCAACTTAGTCCTGGGGAAATTGGGGAGGGTCAAGAGGGCACAGAGGTAATTAAAACTCCCTGGAAAGTTTTTTGTCAGAACACCTCCATGAATAGCTATTAAATTGTGAGCTTCAAGAAATCTACTTCTCTCTTCAAGACTCAGTCGAAATGGCACTTTTTACAGTGGTACCTTCATTATCTGGTCTAGGATGATGGAGACTTCTGAACTCTTACACCATTTGCTTGTCATTGATTCTTATCCTTCTGAGGATGTACAGCTCTTGTAAATGCAGTAACAACAGTAGATTGAGTCTTTTACAAATAGATGGATTTCTCTCAGTACTAGAGGCTGATAACATCACATTGGAGATTAGGTTTTATCCTAAGAATTTTGGGAATGGAATACAACATTCAGACCACAGCAGGTGTAATATGTATTCACTACTCTCTTCCGTTCAGCAGATTGTACCTTCCTGAAGAGAAGCTACAATTTTCATTAAACCAAAAATTGATTCTCTGTTCTTCCTATTTATGGAAAGTTCATTCCTAGGAGTTTGCAGCAGTGACTACACCCAAGTCTCTGCCATTGAGGAATTTCCATTTTTGTAGAAGACAGTGGTTGTGTGTGTGTGTGTCTGTGTGTCTGTGTGTCTGTGTGTGTATGATGTAATTGAGAGAAAAAAACAAATTGTGAAAACATACCTAAAAGAAATGAGGAAACAAACTGAAGGGTATGGGGAGGGTGTCTGCATTCTTATAGAATGGTAACTACACAGTTGTCACCTGATAAATAGTTTAATTTTCCTTATAGATCTATACTTTAAGAATAAGGCACTTATTTATTTAAAACTTAGATACTAATGTATACCTGAAAGTTTTAACTGAGAAACCTCGTTAGCTAGGTGTGGTGGTATGTACCTATAATTCCAACACTTGGGGGATAGAGGATAAGAGAATCAGAAGTTCAAGGTCACCCTCAGCTATACAGTGATTTTGAAGTCAGCCTGGACCATATTAAAGACTATCTCAGAAAACATTTAAAAAATTTCAATGAATACATTACTTTTATCATTTAAACTTTAACTACACAATTGAAGCTATCACATATAAGACCTTTTAATCTAATGTATTAAGTAGTTAGTACTAATCTACTAAAGTACTAAAAACTAAATTTACAAATGTGCCTATATAATTATCCATTTTTCATTCTAGCATATGATTTTAGTAAGAAACATGTAGTTCATCTTTGATACACTTTTCTAGTTTGATTATTTAACTTTATATATTTTTTTTTCAAATTTCTCAAATCTCCAACTTCTGTTCTTATGTGTATTACTGAAAAACAACGCATTCAATTTTTAATTACCATAGCTATTAAATCTGTTCTCATTTTCCTAACAGGCATTTGGCTTTTTCTCTTTTTTGGGTCTAAGGTTTGTCAGCTGTTTTTGTGTTTTGCTGGTCATTATTCAATGTGATGATACACATCTGTGATCCCAGGACTCGGGAAGCTAAGGCAAGAAGATTGTTGAAAGTTAGAGGGCAACCTGACTCCATTGCAAGATGCTGTAGAAAGGAAGGAAAGGAGGGAGGGAGAGACAACCTCCTATAAAAATAATAAATAATAGTAATAGTAAAAAGAGTACCTTTACAAAAAGCATGAGGTCCAGAGTCCACATAGTTTCATCATTAGGTTTGTTGAGTGACTTTTTCCAGAGAGATGTAAAGCAACATCTACTGACTTCTCAGAAAGGTCAGTGACAGAACAAGGAAAGGATTCCATCCAAATCCAGCCTGTTGGACCGATGGGTATATTTACAGGAGTGTGGTCAAATCAGACATCTGTGTCAGCAGGAAGTCCCACCCCAATCATTCATTTGCTTTCTATCCTTAGAAAGAGGATTGCCCTGGTGAGGGTCTCATGAGCCTTGTGACTCCTACTCTTTTTCCAGGAGGAATGATAATAGTCAGATTTTGTGAGGTCTTGTGAGGGCCTCAGTCTATTTTGCTTTAAAACAGGGGTAGCTAGGCCTAACCCAGAGGAAACAACAATACTTAAAGAGCAGATGAGTCAATGCTATACAGATGGTTTCTAAGGACAGTAAGAATAAAAGGAAACCACATAAAGCTTTGTTAAAAGAATACAGCAACACTTTTGAAATATACCTTAGACTCATCTCAAGAATGTTGGAAACACACTTATGTAAGTCATTGATAATTAAGTAGATCAAAGAAAAAATCATTCCAGAGATGTTGAAAACACTTAATAAAATCCAGCATTCCTTCTTCATAAAAACTAGTTCTAAGTCAGAAACAAAAGACACTTGGTAACATGAAAAAGCTACTCAGATCTCTTGCTTGATGGGTAGGTAACATTAGAAGCTGTTAGTCTGAAGCAGGATAAAAGCTCTGGCCATCATATGCCAGAGGCACTATGCAGTATAAAGAGCATAGAGATGAAGGAGGAAGGAGAGTTTACTGCTATTTTTAGATGAGGTGACTATTTATAATAAAGGTCATATGGTAACAGTTGAGGGGTGTGGTTAGATACAGTATTTCTTAATCTAGGTTACAGAAAATTGGAATGATATGTAGTTCAACAGTATCTGTTTTATAAGGTTTCCTTTTCTTTGTTCTCCTTTATATTCAGGTATTGTGTCTGAAGAGGGGGTGGAAAGGCTGTCAGAGGCAGAGGTAATGGGTATCTGCAGCAAAGTGGTATTTGATGGACAAAGCAGTGCCTTACCCCATAGATCAGTCAGATAATGTGTTGTATTCTTTGCCCAGACTCTGTTCTCTAATATCGTATGGTGACAGAAGTGTCACCCTAAATATACCTTAGGGACTCAGCAGGGTGCACCTTAGTCTTTCCAGCAAGAAGGGCTTCAAGGTCTTCCAAAGCCCTGCCATCTACTTCTGCCTATTCTCCTTTCTTTCCTCTATTTGTCCAATGCTTCTGGAATTTCTATTAATCTCAGCTCTGCTCTCTTGCTGTTAGAGTCTTGACATCTTCTCATGGTCACAGAAGTGTCTAGGGGAAGCTTATTTCTTGCAAATGTGATATGTAAACTCAAAAGTAAAACTTTTAAACAAAAACAAAATACTGTTGAAGTGGAGAACCTCTTTCTGATGTATATCCTTGTAAACAAAAATAAAAGATTGGTAAATTCAAGGATGGAATCATACAAGTTGTACATGCCAGTATCAACATGCCAAAGAAACCCTAGTGACTGCCTAGTGGTGACAGGATGTGTAATGAAGTGTGACGTCCTTAGCACACAGAGGCCTCTGTACATCAGGGAATTCTGAGCAGGCCATCTCACTAGAGTATAGTGTAGGCCACATTGTCGGCTGCTTTGGTTTTAATACATTCTATAATGTTCATATGTTGGATGGACACGTAATCCTCAGTGTGGCAGTGTTGAGAGGTGGCCCTTTAAGAGGTGGTTAGATCAGGAGGGCTGGGATAGTAAAGGTGGGTTTCCTCTCTAGTATCCCATGTGCATGTCTTACACTCCCACCTTCTCCCGTGGGATGAAAGGAGGCACTTGACAGATTCTGGTTTCTGGATCTTGGACTTTCTAGACTGTGAGCAAAATTTCTATAAATTATGTATTTCCCAGTCTTAGGTAACTCTTTTATAATTGCACAAAATGTCCAAAGCTAGTAATGTTTTCTTAAAAGACTTACACAGTGAATATTTTAGGCATTGGAAACTATGAGTGTTTTATGTTTTTATCTATTCAAGAATATTTTCATGTTCATATTTTATACAACCCTTTACAGATATAAAAATGGCTTTCAGGCCATACAAAAGCAGATAGTGGATTATATGTATTCATCCTCCTGTGGCTTATTTCTAATTTGAGTACTTTGGGCTTTGAATAGTATTTGTCTTTAAATTATCTGATATTTCTTTGCTTTGCTTTTTTCCTTAAATGCTGATTCCTCTTCTTGATCTTTCTTTTTGGGGGAAAGAGTGGTATCAGTATGGCTGAACTACATCCCCAGCCCTCATTTTAATTTTCTGAAATAGGAGCTCACAGAGTTGCTGAGGTTTGCCTTGAACTTTGAATCCTACTGCCTCAGCCTTCCAAGTAGTTACAGTTTCAGATTGTGCTACCAGGTTCAGCTCAAATGACTCCTCTATAGCATAAATGAATAACCTGCTTTGAGTTTCTAACCTTTGATAGCAAAATATGATCCCTTCACATTTATTGTTATTGCTGACGTTAGAACTACATTTACCTTGTTTCCTCCATGTTTTTCTTTATCTATTTTTATGTGAATTTTATTCTTTATTGGCCTTTTTGGTAGACTGATAATTTTATAGTTTTTTTACTTTTTTTTTACTATGGGTTACTTTAAATTTCAAACAGTATATTTGGACCTAATTTTCTCTTCCTAACAATAAGAATTAAGCAGTGTCAATGATATGAACCTAGTATCATCACATTTTCTTTTCCATTTGCTGTCTCTAAATTTTAGTTCAATATTTTATTTTTAGAGTATTTTTTAGCAGTTACTTTCAATTTTATGACCACATTAGTCATAATTGTTTGGAGTTGACTGAATTTTTAACCATTTGATGACCACTTTTTGATATTTTTGAGTCCCAGAAGTTTCCTTAAATTGTTTGTTTTCCTTTACTCTGTATTTCTTTTTATTTGCACTCTGGGGCAGGTTATTCGTTTGTTTGTTTTGAGGTAGGGTTTCACTATATAGCCAAAGTGATATCGTAGCGCAACCCCCCAGCCCTAAACATCTGAGTCCTGGATTACAGATATATACTACCCACCACTTGGCTATTCCTTGGATTTTTAAATAGTCTTAAGATTTAGTTGACATCAGGGCCTTTGAGATAATGACCTTTTTAAAAATGAAAATACTCTTTATAACAGAAATAAAGCAACTCAAAATAGTACAAATAGGCTTTTAAAAAATCTGTCAACTAGAAAGTACATCTTAAATACTGTGCAAATACTTCAGATACCTCTTTTGTATATTTAAAGTAGAAGTTTGAATAGGAAATAAAGTTTGAATAGGGAAATACTAATGGGTTCATATTATATATACCATTTAAAAAACAAAAGGATTTAATACCAAGCATGGTCACACATACTGTAATTCCAGCTCCTGGGAGTTGGAGACAAGAAGATGGGGAGTTCAAGGTCATCCCTCACTATATAGGGAATTTGAGTCCAGCCTGAACCACATGAGACTTTCAAAAAGCAGGAGTTGCAGAAATGGCTCAGGAGTTAAAGTACTTGTTGCACAATCAGAGAGATCTGAGTTTAGATCTCCAGCTTTCCCACCACTCGTGCATGGAGACAGCCAGATACTGAGAGATAAGCTCAGGTTCAGTGAGAGAACCTATGTTAAAAAACAATGAAGTGCTAGATGTGGTGGCATAGGCCTTTAATCTCTGCTCTAAGAGGCAAAGGCAGGAGGAGCTCTGTGAGTTCATTGAGGCCATTAGGGATACATAATAGACCTCGCTATTAAATAAATAAGGAGGCGCTCTAAAAGACACATGACCATGTACACACACACGAGAGAGAGAGAGAGAGAGAGAGAGAGAGAGAGAGAGAGAGAGAGAAAGCGAGAGAACGATAATTTAATTGAACATGAGGACATAAGATACAGGAATTGCTAAAGGGGATAAATGGATACAAGTATCAGAAAAATTGTTTTATTGAACTATAAAATTATAAAATTAGTTAGTGTTGGTATGGTCGGTGTACTGGCTGGTTTTGTGTCAACTTGATGAGAGCTGGAGTTATCACAAAGAAAGGAGCCTCCCTTGAGGAAATGTCTCCATGAGATCCAGCTGTAAGGCATTTTCTCAACTAGTGATCAAAGGGGGGAGGAACCAGACCATTGTGGGTGGTGCCATCCCTGGGCTGGTAGACCTGGGTTCTATAAGAAAGCAGGCTGAGCAAGCCAGGGGAAGCAATCCAGTAAGTAACATCCCTCCATGGTCTCTGCATCAGCTCCTACTTCCTGACCTGCTTGGGTTCCAGTCCTGACTTCCTTTGGTGATGAACAGCGATATGGAAGTGTAAGCTGAATAAACCCTTTCCTCCCCAACTTGCTTCTTGGTCATGATGTTTTGCAGGAATAGAAACCCTGACTAAGACAGTCAGTAACATCATCACTTCAGTTAGTTGCAGGGCAAGGTTCGTAGTAGAGCTCTTGCCCTAGGTTTAATGCTCATTACCACCTCTAGAAGACAGACAGACAGATACATACATACCCAAATGGATACATACCAGGAGTTATACTGTTGAAAATAATAGCTGGGCAGTGGTGGTACACACCTTTAATACCAGCACTCCAGAGGCAGACGCAGAGGCAGACTGATATTTCAGTTCAAGATCAGCTTGACAGCCTGGTGGTCTACAGAGCAAGTTCCAGAATAGCCTAACCTACACAGAGAAACCCTGTCTCCAAACACCAAAAAAGAAAAGAATACTTGTTCCCTTGTCTACAGGGATACTTTCCAAGATGTTCCCAGGTACCTGCAAACACCATCAAATATATAACCATATCTTTGTTTATCAAGCACTACAGATAAGTATAATGCTTAATAAGTTATTAGCAATAACTAATAAAATAATTTTAATAATAGAGTTGAATAAAAGTTATTTAAATCTCTGAGTTTCTGGTATTTCTATTTAATGCTGGAGGCCTCACTTGACTGTAGGTAATTGAGAATATAGTGAAAGAAGCAGCTGATAAGGAAGAAGCTAGCACACTCACTTTATGGCTATTGAAGACGGTTCCACATGGATGCGGGTAAAACCATCTAGAAACAAAGTAGGCCAACAGGAGAGGGGAGGGTGAAAGAAACATAGATTGGTTTCTATAAATAGGTATTAAGAATGAGCCTGAGATATCTCTAATTAAGACAGATTTATTTAGCAAGGGAGTCACTGACTATGCCACTTAACTCTCTGATGTTACTTCATGGAGAGGAGAGACCACATCCCGTAGACCTAGTTTTTGAGAGACTGAGACAGGGGTCTTAAGAGTTTGAGGCTATCCCGGGTAAAGAAAAACCTTATCTCAAAAAAATTAATAATTATAATGGAAGCTCATGTATTCTTGGTTTTCCTCTTAGGATTATAAAATGACAGGTTCACAAAGAGCTTTAAATATTACATTTGTCATTTTAAAAAAATCATCTTTCACCTCAAAGGGAAGAAAAGAGTTTATTCTGCAGAAAAATATGAGTAACCTGGCCTGGGAATAGATTTAAGTTGCCCCAAATACCATGTGGAAGTTAATTACATGAGTTTTCTTAGTTACAGATAAATAAAGTCATTAATGGAGGGATTTAAGAAGCACTGGTGTGGACTACAGTAGACAGGTTACAGCAAAGCAAGGAAACTCCTTAGAAGTTTCAGAGCTTAGCAGGTACTGTCCTTGGCGTTTGGACTGGTAGATGTTGGGTCTTTTGAGAAGACATTTTAAAGGCTTCAGTAGAAATCGTGATCTTTTATCAGAGACAGGACAGGCAATGAATGACTTTCAGGAGGACCAAAAATACCCTAAGATAATTTGTTTCTGGCCTATAACATATTTATTCTCCACAATCACACAGTTTAGTCATTTAGCCTTGTAGAAACACAGATCAAGCTATTTTCCCCCTCTGGGAACTTCAACTTACACATCTTTATTATCATGAATAAACCAAAGTGATGTGCCTTACTGAGTCTTGTCTCTTTTTTAACTTGGGGTAGGGGTAGAGAGGCATCATTAGTGCAAACTCCATAACATATTACCTTTTGCATCTCTCTAACATCATTTTGTTCATACTTACTACTTTAGGCCAAAGGTCAGTGGGCATGGTGATACACACCTGTAATTCCAGCTCTCAGGCTGAGGCAGGAAGTTACAAGCAATTTGCAGGTTATTCTGGGCAACATGTCAAGACCTCTTCTCAAAACACAAAGCAAACCAGTCTCCTAATTAATAATCTAAGCATGATGAGGATTGTTTTTAGCAAGAAATGGGCTAGGGGTAGCTCTTAAAAGTAGACATAACATCCACCACAGAATATATACATCAGTGGAAACAACAACAGAGAATGTCCATTACACATGAATGCAGCTTTAAAAACATGTCATAGAGATAAAGTAGCTTTTATGACAGATTGTCTTCCTTACCCAGATGTGAGACTCTGGTTTTGATAATCAACACTACAATAATTATAATATAATATAATATAATATAATATAATATAATATAATATAATATAATATAATATAATATAATATAATTGTTATTTATGGGGCTGGAGAGCTGGCTCAGTGCTTATGAGTACTGTTGCTTTTGCAGAAAATCCAGTGTGTTTCCCAGCACCCATATGTCAGATCACAACCTTCTGTAACTCTAGTCACACAGGGATCTGACCTCCAAGGGCACTGCTCACATGTGCTACACATAAGTGCAGGGGAACCAGTCATACACATAAAAATAATAGTTAAAAAAACCAGAACTTTTTATAAAGTCCTATTCTTTTATAGTGGTCATTATTACATGATCTTAGGGGCTTATTAGAAACTGCTCCTTGCTCCCCCTAGCTGCTCCCTTTTGTTTCTAACCCCTCTCTAGTTCCCTCTGCAAAGAGAAGCCCCTACCTTAGTACTCATTTAACTAATGGGAGATCAAAGCAGTGTGATGTGCATGTCTGGGTCTGCCTGAATATGTCATCATTTTACAGGCCTTCCATTCTAAAACTGCCCAAGCTCCCTCCACTCAGCACTAAGCATCCAGGTTAGAACAACCTTGCCCTGTATCCCATGGTATACACATATATACCATACACACATTGTAAATATGTTTGTGTATGTATATATACACATAATGTGAATGTAAAAGTATAAATAATGTACAGGACAGTTATTGGTTCATTTTTTTGTAGAGTAAGATGATGGATTGGGAGCTGCATTCTTTTGAGAAGGATGTATACTACCCACAACTGAAGGAACTAGGCTGCCAAGCACATACAAGAAGGGTAGGTGTACATGACCTGAAACCAAATGGAGATCCCAGGGTACTGAACTGTCTTACATTTGCCAGACTCAGAATATATATATATATATATATATATATATATATATATATATATAGTTTGATGGGTTTCAATAAGCCATCACGTTCAGGTAACATTATGTCCTAATTACAATAGAACATATCTTTACAGAAAATTTACTCTTCTAATCTTTTGAAAAATACATCTCCAGTTTCTACCTACATCTGTCAAATAATTATGGTGGTGCTTGGTGTTTATTTCATAAACTGCTTTTCCCCCATCCCAGTATGACTGTGACAAACCCTGATTTAAAAACTGACCTAGGGGCTGGGAATGGGCCAGAGAGTGAAAAGAGCTTGTCAAGCACGAACCCCTGAGTTTAGATCTGTAGCACTCACAGTAGTAGCCAGACATATGTCGGGTCTATACTGCCACTGCTGTGGGGTGAAGGAATGAGGCAAGGCAGGTAAGTCTCTGGATCTCCTGATGGCCAGTCTGCCATTCCTTTAGCTCGAGGTTAAAAAGGAGATCTTGTCTCAAGAGCTAAGGTGGAAGGCAACAGACTAAGACACCTCATGTTGATCTTTAACTTTTACATACGCATACCACATATACACAGTAAGTAAATAGCATTATTAGCAAGTTGTGTGTTTATGGTTTATTCTTAAAATTCCTAACATGAAAGTTGTTGATTTGACTTGTTTATGGATGTGTTCTCTCGCCGTCAAGCTTTGGGCCTATGAGAAAACACAGTGATAGAAAGAAATCTTTACTTCCCTGCTCTTGATCACAGCTTTCTCACTGTTCTCACTCATGATTGGTGGACTGACCTTTTTGTTTTTAAACTGTTGTGTTATTTTGCTTCCTGATTTGCCAGTTTACCAGTCTTAGTCTGTATTGCGTTATTACTAGACACTATCCTTTATAAAGATGGGTTTATTTGTATTGCTGTTCCTCTAAATGACATGGTGCTGTTCTCACAAGTCACCTATTTTCCCTGTGCAGTGTCGTGACCTGAGTGAAAAACAGACAGGACATAACTGTAGAAGAGACCAAGTGCAGTAGGGGCTGAGCCTTGCGATGCCCTGCTCTCATGGAAACCAACTAGACTTTAGTTAGGAGAGCTAAATCAACACCATCTATGACTTACTCAGTTCCTTCTGACAGGGCCTTCTTCCTCCTCCTCCTCCTCTTCCTCCCCTCCTCCCTTTTTTTTTTTTTTTTTTTTTTTTTTTTTGGGTTGTTCAAGAAAAAGTTTCTCTGTATAGCGCTGGCCATCCTAGAACTCCTCTGTAGATGAGGCTGGCCTCAAACTCACAGAGGCCTGTCTGCTTCTGCCGCTGCCATCAGGGTAGGGCCTTCCTCTTAAAGGTCTACCACCACTTTATACCAGTGGGTTAGATAACACACTTCCAGCATATGAAATGTGCAAGGACACACTCAGAACATACACTGATCGTACCAAATGTGTTTTCCCACACGCACAGGCCTACGGGTACTTTAGGAATCTTCCATTTGGCAGTCCTGGAGCTTTTTGTTGTGTTTTGCGATGGTCTCATTGGTTCATATTTTATCCTTGTCTACAGGAACGTCACTAAATGTTGTACAGCACTTAATTGGGTGTTGGGTGTTTTTGTAACAATCTCCTCCTGCATTGTAAGTACTTAGGTATGAATCTAGTGGTTTTATTTTATTTTTTTCTTCCAAATCTTGTCATTATCTGTAATCTCTTTACTTGTGCCTGAAACATATAATTTAGAATTTCCTTCAGTGACATGTTTTGAAGAAAAAGGCCTTTTTTCAAAATGTGTTTCATGAATTTGTCTTAATTATTGAAGGCTGTTTTAATTGACATAGTACTTTCTGTTGCTAGGCTTGTTTTCATCTTGTTAAGAACACTGTGTCCTCTCTTAAATCCCATTGTTGCTATTGAGAATGGTTGTTCCTTTACAGGGAAACTGTCATCTACACCCCATAGCCACACTGAAATTTCTCATACAGTCTTTGAAAAAGTGTAGAACCATACAGAGGTACAGAAGGTGTATTTCTGCAGAGAGTGTAAACTTCTTAGATGTAGGAGAAGTACTGACTCCACTCCAGGGCCTTCTTGAAGCACACAGAAGATTACATTTGGGCTGCAGATGCACTCAAGAGTTGGTCCCTTCTTTCCAGCCTGCCCCTTTATTCAGAGAGCCAAGAAAATCTCACCATAAAGTGTGGAGGGGATTTATTTCTGCCTTAACCCTTTCCTACTTTGTATGTGTGGCTTTTTAGAACTGTTGGCTTAATGCTTCAAAGTGTCTTTATTTAAACACGCACTGTCTTACTCTGGTACTAAGCCTTGACTTCTGTATTGTAAAGCCATCAGAACCAGCAGTTCAGGTTCTCTGGGGTCAGCACTCTATTAGGGCAGAAGTTGATTATATGATCTGCTTACCATTTGTTTGGCGATTGTCTTCATTAGGGTTTTATTGCTGTGAAGAGACCATGACCATGACAACTTTTATGAGGAAACTTAATTGGGGCTGGCTTACAGTTTCAGAGGTTTAGTTTATTTTTGCCAGGGTAGGACATGGTAGCAGGCAGACAGGTGCTAGAGTAGGAGCTGAGAGTTCTACATCTTGATCTTCAGGCAGCAGCAGGAGACTGCCACACTGGGCATAGCTTGAGCATAGGACACCTCAAAGCCCTCCTCCACAGTGACACACATCATCCAACAAGATCATACCTCCTAATAGTGCCCCTCCCTATGGGCCAAACATTCAAACAAACTCATGAGTTATGGGGGCCATACCCATTCAGACCACCATAGTGATTCCTTACTGTCTTAGGAATGCTTTTAGGGAGATGTTTTATTTATTTTAATTTCTGTTTTAGTGAGAAAACTGAATAACCTTGGTTATTATTTAAAATTGAACACATTTGACCTTTGTGTGAGAATAAATTACCTATATATGCAAATATATATCATCTATACTCAATATGCCCTTTTTATTTTTTTATCTTAAATTATTTCTTCTGCATTTTGAGATAATGTAATTACATTGTTTTCCCCTTCACTTTTCTCTCTATAAATCCTCATATACCTTTTTTTTCCTCTCTTTCAAAATTTATGGCCTCCCCCCCTTTTAATTAGAAAAATTTGTTTTCATATAAAATATATTGATCATGTTTTCCTTTTTCCCTAATTTCTCGCAGACCCTCCCATGGCCTCTCCTTTCCATTAATTATTATATTTATATATACACACATATATATATATATGTGTATATGCCTATATATTCATTCCTACATACATAAGTACCACCTCCTCAGTCTTGTTACTTGTATGTACATTTTTAGAAATGACTGTTGGCATTAGATAACCAACAAGTGTGCTCTCAGCATTCTTTGGTTGCCTGGGTTTAGTGTAGGGCTGGAGCCTTGCAGCCTTTTTAGCATATCTGGTGTCCTCGTTCAGCTCATGTTTAGCAAACGTGTTGGTGCAACAGTCTTACTCTGTAACTCTAGAACTTGCTACGTAGACAAGGCTAGCCTTGAACACACAGAGATCCTTTTGCCTCTGCCTCCTAGGTGCAGTGGTGGAATTAAAGATGTGCATCACCTATCCAAGGAGAGATGAGGAGAAAGGGAGGGGTAGTGGGGGAGGAGGGGAGGTTGCAGGTGAGATGTAAGGTGAATAATAAGAAAAAATGTGGACCACCCGCCTGGTCCTTTTTTATTTTTAGTAGTTTTTATTTGTGCCTTTTCTCTTTTTATCTTGACTAGTTGTTAGTAAAAGGTCTTTTGAGAACTAAGGTTACTGTTCTTTTCTATTGGGTTTGTTGTCCTTTCTTCCTACGTATTTACTGGTGTTAGGGATCGAGTCCATGTCCTTACAAGTGTCCCTTCCACCTGTGAGCCATCGCTACTGCCCAGTGCGGTATTTTATTATCCCTGACTGCTCCTCTTTTACTTCTGCCATGCTCTGATGAAAGAACTTCTCATACTTATCATGTTTTTAGCTTTTCTATGTTGGGGGGGGTCAGTGTTTAGGTAATAAATGTCCCTCTACAGTTGAAGCTGGACAATCTCCTTATGTGACAGTTTCATTGCTAAGAAGTTTCAAAGAAATATATTTTTTTCCTTTGATTAGCAATTTAGCAAACAATTTTTTGATAATATACTTAAAATATTTATAACATAAATTTTTCTAGTTAGCTTTTAAATGCTATTTTAAAGCTTAAACACAAGAAGTTATAAAATGTGCTATTTGTTATTTCAGATCTTTGATAAATGAGTGTTTGGCTTTTACTGAAATACCCTATATGTATACTATACACACACGTGTATATATATATATGTTTATATGTGTGTATGTGTGTATATATGCATATTCCAGTACTCATTATGGTTATTAAGAAACATATTCTTTGATTTTTCTCATTAGGCCAGAGTATGCATTACTTATTCTTTTCCACTGAGTTTTGGTGTGCTTATCACAATGTACTTTTTACTTTCTCATTGTTATGACCAAATCCTGACAGAAATAACGTAAAGGAGGAATTGGTTACAGAAGTGTCAGTCCATGGCAGCAAGAGGGCATGGCAGAGCAGTTCATATGTGGAAGACCAGAAGGAGGGATGGCAATGCCTGATCATTGCTAGAAGTGCACATACAGTTATACCCAGATGTGTCTAGCCATCTCCTAGGTGATTCTAAATCAAACTTGGCAGTGAAGATTAGCCTCCTTGTTCGGTTACTACCAGAGTAAAATTGCTTAAAGCCATGGATCTGCCTGAGTGTAAAGTTCTGTCAGTTATCCCCTTACACATTTGCAACTGTAACATTACAGATGCTCTGGTATCCATTCTTGTGAACTTTATACCTCTTTAACATTTTATAATTAACACCACTATAGCAAGTTCTGGTAAAGCCCCTATTAGCCTGTTTATATTTGTTCTTACTGAGGTAATTGGATCTATGTTAGTCATCTTTTAAAGATTTTTTATTTATACATTTTATGTGTGTGGATGGTGTTTTGCCTGTATGTATGTCTGTATACCATATGTGTGCTCTGCCCAAGGAGGACAGAAGAGGGTGTTGGACCTGGAGTTACAGACAGTTATACACTACCATGTGGGTGCTAGGAATTGAACTCTGGTCCTCTGCAAAGAGCCGCCAGAGCTTTTAACCACTGAGCATCTCTCCAGCCCTGTATCAGTCATCTCATTTTATGTTTGCTTTTTGTCATTCCTATTCTGCTGCTTTATTGTCTGTTATTGTAAGTTTTATTTATTTAAATTACATTAATATCTTTCTAATACTTTAGAAAGTATAATTTTTTTAACTATTCACTGTTTACTATCAGTGCCTATAAATTCAGGTCTTCAATTAATCACTAATTTGTTCCTTTGTAATAATATACATTTAAATGTACACGGGCTTACCTCCTGATGTGTGTTATGTTTCTAGTCGTCGTGGTCCTCTCATCATAAAGTCAGCGGTGACTTCTATACATAGCGTTCTTTATTCCTTCTTGCATGTCAGATCTTCCACTTGGGACCACTTTAGTTTTATCTGGCCTGACTTTAGAGCCCACTGTAGTGGAAGATATAGGGGCAAATTCATTCCTTTGTCTGAAGGTACTGCAGTAGAGTTTTGTCATTATCACGAAATGTAGTGGATTCTCTGAATCAACTAGAGAAGAAAGAAGTTTTACTTTAGCTCATGGTTCCAGAGATTTCAGCTTATATGGATCTAGGTCAGTGTCAGATGGCTTGGCAGGGAATTGTGTTAGTGTCTAGGAAACCATAAGAGGGAGGAGAGGAGAGGAGGTCTGGTCACAAGTGTCCCCTTGGTGTTCAGTAGTCCTTGTATGACCAGGCCCTATCTCCACAAATTCTCCTGCCTTCCAATCGTTCCACAAGCTCATCCATCCTCTAGCATTTAGCATATGCACTTGTGGTGGTCATAAATATCCCTGCATCCCAGATCCCATCTTTCTTCACACTGTGGTATAGAATTATAGGGTAACAGTTACATTCTTTCCCTTGAATGCTAGAAGCCTTTGCTGCCAATATTAATTCTGTGAGGGCAATATACTATTTTTGCCTGGCTTTAAATATTCCCTTTCTCTGATGTTATATAATACTGTAAATGACACTTTGTGTATTACTCTATATTTCTTATGGATATGACCAGCCTTCTGAACCTGTGTATTGGTGTCTTTTGTCAGTTTAGAAAATGTTTCCATTTTTGCCTTTTTAAAATATATCCCTGATTTGTTCTCTCTTCTTTAGAACTCCATTTGTATGTTTTAGGTGTTTTTACTATATATTTTATGCCTTTTTATATTTTTATTTTATTAGCCCTACTTTATGTTATAAAGTGTTTTATGCTAGCCTCTTTCAATATAAATTGACATAATAATAGCCCATAATCACTGTACATTTATATAGTATGTTATGATCAAATCACATACAAAATACAAATTAGCGTATTTGTCACTTTTGACATCTATTATTTCTTTATATTGAGAACCTTTAAATTCTTCTCTTTACCTCTGTATGAACTATATAGTTATTATTATAATCTATAGACACTCAACTGCACACTAGGGCTGTTCCTTCTGTGTAGCTGTTCTAATGCCTGTTTTCTAGTCTTCCTTCATCCCTGATCTCTTTCTCCTTCCTACCTTCTGATAACTATTGTTCTCCTCTACACTCCTATGAACCCAGCCTTTCTAGTTTCTACATATATCCCAGTATGTCTGGACTAGTTCACTTGAGACAGTGTTCATGTTGCCTCAATTCACAAAAATTCTCTTCCTCCTTGACCTTGCCAGAATTTATTATTATTCTTTTCTGGTAATAATGACTTAGTAACTAAAAATGATATTTCATTGTAATTTTGACTTGTATTTCTCTAATAAAAAAACTTTTATTATATTATTTTTCTTCATTCTGTAATTGTTATAATTTATTTCAGTGTTCTTCTAGTGGGTATCTAAAAACAACAGCAAACATAACCAACTTCTCAAAACCAAAATAAATAGTTTATTTACTACTCTAACAGCACAAATATCTTGGAATACATTGACACCATTTGGTTCTTGCTCATCCCAGGTCTGTAATGGTTTACATATGTGACAATGGCAGGCGTGTTTCTGCCAAAGCTCCTATTGAAATGTAATTGACTTTGTGGCAGTATTAACTGGAGTTTTAAGAGGTGAGTAGGTCCTGTAGTTATTCCTCATGAATTGATTGAGGTTCTGTTTTGCAATAAGCTGTCCCAAGAGTTGACTCCTGCCCAATTCTGCTGTCTCCAGTGTGCTTGCTAGCCCCCTTGCCATGTTTCTGCACAGCTAGAAGACTGAGCAAATGTGCCCCTGTTCTCAGTCTTGGACGTCCCAGTCTCAGAGAACTTCATAATGATTTGTCTGTGGTGTTCTGTAAAAGCAGCAGTTGTAATTTAAATCTTAAAAACTGTTAAGATTTGCTCTAGTTGTAAATGTGGAGTTTATAAGAAAGAAGTCACAGATGCTAGGAGAGTGCTCACCGTTGTCCGGTTTGTCTTTCTGATGCTATTCACTTGCCTTCTCTGCAGTCTGTCAAAGCTGTGCTACTACCATGGACAGTGAACTGGGTGAGGAGGTGCTTAGCTGAGGCAAGTCCCCTGTATGCCTCTCTGGTTCTTTTAGAGCCCAGCAGATGAAAGCAACTGGAATGGTAAAGGTACTGTTTAGGGGGTAACTGCCTGGGGCTACAGTATAAACTAGCTAAAAAGTCTGTGATATTCCAACGAGTAAGTGAAGCTTACTGAGATGGGGATATTTGGAGGACAGTCTAAAGTCACCTTCTCAAGCAGGTGTGCGCATGGTCAGTGGCATAAGATCAGCAAACCCTTCTGTGGGGCATCTGGAATATAGCCCAAAGGCCACCTTTTATGTAAAAGATTTTCCCCTCAGCCAGTAGAGTTATGGGAGCTGATGAAACCTTTAATAGTTTGGGGTTCAGTGGGAATTATTTGAGATAGTGGGGATATACTTCTGAAGAGGACTGTGGAGCCTTTATCTTCCAGTCTCTTCCCTTTTCTCTTGTTTCTGGATCATGGAGAAAGCAATTTTGTTCCAGCCACACACTTCTGCCATGATGTGCTGCTGCTGTACCTAAAAGCAGCAAAAGCAGCAACAGCAGCAAAAGCAGCAAAAGCAGCAGCTCTATGGTCATGGAGTGAAACCTCCAAGCCTGTGAGTCCGAAGGATGGTTTTCCTTTTAGGAATGTATTTACCTCGGGTGTGTGTTACACTGAAAACTGAGTAACATACTATATAAAGCTGTAGCCCCACCTCAGTACCACTGCTCTCAGACTTCTCCATACAGGTCATAGCCATCCTCATTCCCCGTGGTGCTTCAGGAGGTTGGAGTTTACACCAAGTAGACAAGGTTCAATGTCTGACTTTGCCGCTTTTTACATGCCTCAGTGTCCATCATTAGGAAATTAATACGACTTACATCAAAGGATTATTGTGTATACAAAGAGATTTTCTGTCTGATAGTGATAGACACTTTCTAACATGCAAACTTTGTAACACTAGTAGTAGTTGTTGTTTTCCTCTATTGCCAGAGACCACATCAGTGTGTGATTCGGAATCAACTCTCTGAGGTTTTGGTAGATTGATGAAAGGATAATCGGTGGTTTTACATGGTTCTGACTGTCCATATGAAAAAGATCTTGACCATTAGTCAAATCTTCAGCATACCTAAATAGTTAACATCTGCCTGTTATGGAGGGGTTTTAAAGCAGAAATTGTTTTACTATTATTAATCTCAAGACCAGCAATTTAAAGTTAGACTGTTCAGACTACAGAGAGAATCAGGCCTAGATCTAGGACAGCACACTTTTAAGAACTTATTAGGCAGATGCTATTTAGTTATATATAAGTCCTCTAAAGCCTACAGGTGTCTGTTACACTTGATTTAGCCTGAGTTTGTGCAGTCACACACAGGAGTGTCTAAAAATAGACAGGGAATATGATTTCTAGATTATAAATAGCTGTAGTTTTGTTTTGTATTTTCTCTTTTGAGATCAAAAAGGAATAAGGAAATTTTAATTTTTGATCTGTCCTCTTTATGAAACAAGAATCTCTGAAAAATTAAAATTATTTATTCCTTGAATGTTTAATAAAATTTTTCTGTAAAGTTGTGATTTCTTTGTAACATTTTAACTATTGATTCTTACCTACCCACCACCCACCTAGCTCTATTTTTTGAGACAAGTCTCATGCAGGCTAGGCTGACCTTGAACTCCTTTTGTTTCTACCTTCTGAGTAGATGTCACTACACTGATATCAATGTTTTTAGTAGCTATTAGGATCATTTCATGCGTTGCTTTTGCTCTTGAGTCCATTTTGGTAAACTATATATTTCTTCAGGTCATGTGTAGTAAGGAACTTACTTCATCTTAAGTTTTTTATTTTTGTCTACATGATCTCCCCTCACGTGTGTGGGGGGGGGGTGAATATGGAAGCCAGAGGCCATATTTGAGTGTCTTTTAAAATTATTTTCCACCTTTTTTTTTTTGAGACAGAGTCTCAGTGAATTTACTAACTCAGTTAAACAGGGTGATAGCAAGCCCCAGGGATCTTGTCTCTACTTCTTTAGCTCTGGGAGTGTAGACACACAATACTGTGTCAAACCCTTACACAGACACTGGGGATCAGCATGAGGTCTCTGTGACTGCTGATAGCCCTCTCCCACAGACCCTGAAGTTTGTTCTTTGTTTGCATAACATTTCTCCATATTGCCTAATTTAAAACCACTAGTATCTGAGATTATGCCTTCCCTCCCCCTTGATACTACTTATTTTGCCCTGTTATTTTCTTGGTCTTACTAGAAGTTTATATATTTTCTTTTGTTTTATTTTACTTCATTTTGTTTTCTTGAGACAAGATTTCACTCTGTAGCCTAGGCTGGCTTCAAACTCACAGTAACTGTCCTGACTCAGCTGCCAAGTGCTGGAATTGTAGGCATGAGCTGTTACACTTCTTATTTTTATATTCCTGCTCATATTACTTTCTTTACGTGATAACTTTGACCTTTTTCTGTTATGAATTTGTGTTGTTTTCATATCATTATAATTTCCCTTTTCTACTCTTTTAGGGGTTCCTGCTATTTTTCTAACTTAAAGTCTTCTTTCTAGTAAGTATTTAAGCCGAGGTATTTCCTTTTAAACTCCTATTGTGGTTTAGGCATTGGGTTGTGTGTTCCCCAAAGTTCCATGACTCCACTAGTGGGTGCTCTTGTGAGGTGGTGGACTCTTCCGGAAGGCAGAGTCTCGTAGGAAGTGCTCTGGTCATTAACATGCTCTCAGAAAGGACAGAAGGCCCACAGCCACTTTTCATTCTTTCCTCTTTGCAGCTACAGATATGACCCATTTCCCTCCACAGCCCACCATTACCTGTGGCACAGAGGTCCACCCTGTATTCCAACCTCCAAAACTATGATCTAAGTACACTGTTGCTCTTGATAAAGTTCGTTATCGCAGACATTTTGTTGTAGTGAGGCAACAGACTAACACAGGACCACTTAGGTTGTGTTTAACAAGGTGTAGCCATGTCTTCATTACTGTTCAGCTCTAGGCATTTCCTAAACCATTGTCTCCATGGCCTCATACCCCTCTCCAGGTTTCTCTTTGTTTTCTTTTTCTTTCTTTAAACTCTTCCCTCCCCACAAAAGCCTGCCTAAATCTTTCTCCTTGTTACCTTGCTTAAGATCCATGTGTTTCTTGAATTAGTACTTTCATGGGTGGTAAAAAGTTCTCAAATGTTTTCAGATCTCTCAATGTGCAGCTCAAGTTATTCTCCTCTATTTTGTGATTGATTTACAGTGGAACTTTTGGTGGGATCTCTTTGTAGCATGTATTCAAGTTAAGAATCTCAAAGGATTTGTTATTTGGGGGTTGGAATTACATGTACTCCTGTGGGAGGCAGGGGCATGAGAAGGTGCAGAGAGATATCAGCCGTCTCTGACTACTACTACTACAGATGTGGGCGGCACTGCTCTAAATGCAGGGCTCTGCTGGAAACATTTTCTATCTTGGAAATTCCTTGAATTTTCAGTGAGATAACACGTTCTCAGGGCAGATATTTGTCAATAAAATACATTTTGAATTGTTTTAGATATGTAGGCAGTGTGCATTACAGAAAAAAATATATTATCTCCAGTTCCCTCTAGTAGTATTTTTATCAAAAGTGAGATACTACATTAGTCACTAAAGTCTAGGTGTTATTCAGATTTCATTATTGTTTTTTTTTTCTGTTCTAGAATTCCATACAAAGCATAACATTGGGTATAGTAAATATTTCTTTCATCTGCTTTGTAACCGTTTCTCAGGATTTTCACACATTTTTATGACCTTTATGGTTTTGAATATTGTTTTTATATTCTGAAGGTTGGACCTAAGTTTGGGTTTGTCTGATTTTTTTTCTTGATTAGACTGGAGCCATAGGATTAGGAAAATGTCGTGTTAAAACGGTCTTCTTGGGACTGGAAAGATGGGTCAGTGGTTAAGAGCACCTGAGCTCTTACAGGGGACCCAGCTCAGTTCCCGGTGCCCACGAGGGAGTTCACTGCTGTCTGTAACTCCAGGTTCAAGAGATACAGTGCCCTTTTTTTGATCCCATGGGCCCCAGGCATGCACATAGTACACACTCACATGCAGACACACACTCACATACACAAAAGGAAACAAACTACTTCGTGGTCTCCTGCCGCATCACCTGACATGTGACACTGATGTGAATTAGTGCGGTTTGCTTTCTCTGATGGGGCTTTTTCTGACTGTGCCACTGTTGCCCACTGTAAATTTGATATTTTACTCTTTCCACTCAAGGTAAACCTTATATCCTTCAAGTCTGGGAAGGAATAGGCAGTTTTTTATACTGACTTATTCCGTGATTTCATATTTGTCATATTTATATTTGCAGTGGGAACAGAGCTTTGGGAAGCTCTGACTAGATAAGGAGGGTCTATTATTAGCTTCCTTACTCTGATGAGCCTTGGGCTTTTATTTTCTGTCTTCCTTAACCTGGATTAAACTCAGGTTTTCTGAGCTTTGTAGAAATCCTCAGGCTAATGCTGACTTTAGCCCAGGGAACTATTTTAGGAAATGTTCAATTCTGTTGTTGTTTGTTAGTTTATAAGCTATTTCTGTTAGAGTATCTCAATCCAGTGTGCTGTCCGTAAGGTTAGTAAAGGCTTCATTTGGCATTGAATTTTAATACATTTTGAAATGGTAAAACTTGAGGGATAGTCACATTATTTTAGAAAGTATGATGCTTAATATAGTTATGATTTTCAATAACACTTACCCCACCATTCTCCGAAGTTATGAGTGTTTTTTTATAGTTTAATGTATTTTAATAGCAAATTTACAGGAACAGCACAGAAGACAGACAACATTAAAAACGTGTACTCGCATGTAGGACAATATGGTGAATGAATAGAATCTACTGGATGGTAAAAATGCTACAAACACCATTTAGTTGCTGTCAATAAGAAATTTCCTTATTTTTTTAAAAAAAAATCCAAATGCTGGCATTGTCCAGAAAAATTTTAACAGGTTTATTTATAATTGTTATAAAGTTGAACTGTTGAAATGTGGTCACTGAAACATTTTACTTGCATTAGTGCTTTATATCTTGCATTTATATTAAAAATTCACACACAAATGAACGTGGAGAAACTGCCAACACCTGATTCTGTCCCGTTTGCACTCAAAATCATATACTTAGGTACCTTTGACCCCATGGAAAAATATCTGTCATTCAGAACTACTGATAACAGGAAGAAGGGAAAAAAAATTTTTTTTTGAGAATGAAATGTTTCCCCTCATAGTGGACTCTTTTTTTTTTTTTTTTTTTTATTTATTTATTACATGTAAGTACACTGTAGCTAGCTGTCTTCAGACACACCAGAAGAGGGCATCAGATTCCATTACAGATGGTTGTGAGCCACCATGTGGTTGCTGGGATTTGAACTCAGGACCTCTGGAAGAGCAGTCAGTACTCTTAACCGCTGATCCATCTCTCCAGCCCCTCATAGTGGACTCTTAAGCACGTTCCCCGAGTATGCGGCATGCTAGCTGGATATCTTTTGGCATAATTGTTACACGTTTGGCATGGATAGCACACAGGTTGGTATCTTCAAAAAGGCCAACCAGATAGGCCTCACTTGCCTCCTGCAAAGCACCAATGGCTGCGCTCTGGAAGCGCAGATCTGTTTTAATGTCCTGAGCAATTTCTCGCACCAGACGCTGAAAGGGGAGCTTGTGAATCAGAAGTTCAGTGGACTTCTCATAGCGTCTGATTTCACGGAGTGCCACAGAGCCAGGCCTGTAACGATGAGGTTTCTTCACCCCTCCAGTAGAGGGCGCACTCTTGCCAGTGTCTTTTGTAGCCAGTTGTTTCCTGGGTGCTTTACCACCGGTGGATTTGTGGGCAGTCGGCTTTGTACGAGCCATGGTATGGGCACCTCCTTACTTACCTCCTTCTCCTTCCACTGGAGCTCAGCAAGGGAGAGGTGGCGCGGCAAAGGCTGCGAACACAATTCATGAGTGTTCTTGATGTACGAATGCTGTTTACTTTAATTGCCTTTCCTGCTTCAGTGTGTTGATTGGTTGACACGTATCATTCTTGCCTAACCCAGAGCACATAAGAGTTACACACACACACACACACACACACACACACACACGCACGCACGCACGCACACACAGAGTTTTCTTCTGTGAGAGGGCATGAGTGAAGAGTCAGTACCTGTGGAGCACCTGTGTCTGGGGGAGATGTTTCCATCGGGTGACTCCCTGTCCTCCTGACCCATGTGTCTCTGGCTTGTGGCACTATTGAAAGGCTTTTAGATCATGACGTGCTTTTATACATTGCTTAGTTCATTGATGGATTCATATGTTGGTAGCATTAATGGGAAATAGTAGAAACTAGAATGTGGGGCCTAGTTGGAAGAAGTGCATGGTGGGGTGGGGTGGGAATGCCCTGAAGAGATAGGTCTTTCCTGATGTTTTCATTCTGACTGCCCCTGTCCACCAGGAGGTGGCCCTCATGCTCCCTACCATTGTGCTCTAACTTAAGCAAAATGCCCATGGACTGAAATCTGTGGGCTAAGAAGCAGCCTTCCTCTGTAAGTTCTTCTGCAGGATTCTGTCACAGAAGGAAAAGGGAGAGACCAGCTTCTGTCGGCCTTGTATTCTTAAAGCTGTCTGATTAATTTCTCTGAAGCATTCTCTTGTAATAATTCGTGTGAGAAAGATACAGACAACCATGCTGATTAAGCCAATTAAAAATGGTGAGTTCCTTATTAGCCAGGAACCAAAAGCAGGTTCATCTCTTGGTGCCTAAGTTCAGGGATTCAGCATTTTAAGAGACAAACCCCACAAAGAACATAATTTATATCAAAGTTAGGTGAGGGTCAGAGTAACCTTGAGATGTTATTTCTGGAAGAGCATAGTAATTATTTCAGATACAACATGAGTTATCTTTGACATATACCTTCTTTAGTTATTTTAGCATACAGTAATTACTTTGATTAATACATCTGGACTATGGTCAGGTTATAGAAATCTCAACTATGTTGCCAAGGCAGATGTGACGATCCGTGGGTAGAGGTTTGACAACTGTCTAAGTAAATGGCATTACCTAAGTCACTCCAGTGTCTTATTGCATGCTCTATGGAAAAGCAGTGTTATATAATGCAGAGAGCACAACTTCGGAGTCAGACATACTCATTCAATTTTCTGATGTTTTGGTTGTAAATTTAACCTTTACCTGCTGATCCATCTTTTTAGCCCTTAAATTCTTTTTAAAATCTAAATATTTTTACATTTATGTGTGTGTGTCTGTCTGTCTCTCTGCACACTTGCGTGCATACATGGGCTTGCACATATACACATGCACACATTACATAGTCTGTATTTGGAGACCAGAGAATAACTACAGAATCTATTCTCTCCTCTTGTGGTAAGTATTAAAAAAGAGTTCAGCACCCAGTTCCTGAGTGCCACACTCCACAAGGAGCCACGCTGACTGCAGAGCCACGGAGCTGTGTGTAGACCCCCTCCCCCGGCTTCTGACCCGGGTGGAGCAGCTGTTTTCACTCACTTTCCCTTGGCAGGTTGTTACCACACCTCATACATACATTCCAACTCCAAGACGGGCTTTGTGTGTTCCACCACTATACCCTCTTTTGAACTGAATTAAGTCGCCACATCAAAGAACACACCAAAATACTCTGATCCAATTGTTATGATACAGTTTGCCCACCAAGACAAGTCAGATCATCCTGTACACATCCATTTCTTATAAAATATTCCTAACAACCTGTATCAGTGTAGAGGTGTGCAGAGAGGACCATCTGTGTCTGCCTCCATGCTGTGTCCTCAGCCTTCCTCTTCCCTACCACCTTACAAAACCTTTGTCCCTGCCTGACTCTCTGCTGTCCAATCATGTATCTCCTTGACATCAACCCACAGACCAGAGAATAACTGCAGGAGCCTGTTCTCTCCTTTTACCATGTGGATCCCAGGGATTGAACTGAGGTCTGCGGGCTTGGTGGCAAGTGCCTCTACCCACTGAGTCATCTCACTATCCCCAAATTAAAACTTTTATTTCATTTCATAGCTGAGTTTTGGAAAATGTGCATAAGTTTTCAACTGTAGTTGTTTTGTTTGTTTGTTTCTCAATTCAGCTTTTTTATTTTTAATATATATATATATATATATATATATATATATATATATATATATATATATATATATTTAAAAATATCATACATGGACAATGTGCTTCTAGCATTTCCATCCATCTTTCTTCCCCCCCCTTGGACATTCTCTGTATTTACATTTCAGATGTTGTCCCCTTCCCCCAATCCCATCCTCTCTACCCCTCCCATTGCCTCCATGAAGGTGCTCCCTCTTCCAACCACCCTCTCCTACCTCAGCACCTTGGCATTTCCCTACACTGGAAAAAACGCACCTTCACTGGACCAAAGGCCTCTCCTCCCATTGATGCCAGAGAATGCCATCCTCTGCTGCATATGTACCTGGTCTCTCTGTGCAAATTCATTGGTTGGTATTTTAGTCCCTGGGAGCTGTGGTGGGTTTGGTTAATTAATAATTTTGCTCTTCCCATGGGGTTGCAGACCCTTTTAGCTCTTTCAGTCCTTTCTCTAGCTCCTTCATTGGGGTCCTTGTGCTCAGTCTGATGGTTAGCTGCGAGCATCCTCATCTGTATCAATATGACTCTGGCAGAGCTCTGAGGAGGCATCTATATCAGGTTCTTTCCAGTAAGCACAACTTGGCATCAGCAGTAGTGCTTGGGTTTAGTGGCTGCATATGGGGTGGATCCCCACGTGAGGCAGGATATAGAGAAAGAGGAACACTCCTCCACTGTTGGTGGAATTGTAAACTGGTACAACCACTCTGGAAATCAGTCTGGCAGTTCCTCAGAAATTTGGACATAGTACTACCTCAGGACCTAGCTATACCACTCCTGGGCATATACCCAAAAGAAGCTCCAGCATCTAACAAGGACGCATGTTCCACCATGTTCATATCAGCCCTATTTATAATAACCAGAAGCTGGAAAGAACCCAGATGTCCTTCAACAGTGGAATGGATACAGAAAGTGTGGTACATTTACACAATGGAGCACTACTCAGCTATTAGAAACAATGCCTTCATGAAATTCCTAGGCAAATGGATGGAACTTGAAGCTATCATCCTGAGTGAGGTAACCCAGTCACAAAAGAACACTTATGATATGCACTCACTGATAAGCAGATACTAGTCCCAAAAGCTTGAATACCCAAGAAACAATTTACAGAACTTATGAAGTTCAAAGAGAAGGAACTCCAGAAGGTGGATGCCTCAGTCCTTCTAAGAAAGAACAAAACACTCATGGGAGGAAATAAAGGGACAAATAGAGGAGCAGGGATTGTAGATGTTTTGAATGTGATATTGTAGGGATATATACCTTTATGTCTATAAAAACAGACATGCACCAAATATTCCTTTTCTTTTCTACTTGTCCATTGACTATTTAATTGTATCATGTGAAGCATTTTAAAGCTTGATTCAATTTGTTTGTTGATTAACTAGATAGCTATTTATAACACTTTTGTTATATTTCAGGGATTATGTGGGCATTGGAAAGTGTTAAGCCTGGCCTTAATCAAAAATTGCTGGCCAATGGCTAGTAATTCTCCATCTCTTTCTTTACCTCCATTAAGTTGTATTGATATTTAAAGACTCTTTTTACTTCACTGTATCCTTGAATTTTACTATTTTCCCTACTTTAGAGAAGGAAGGGATAAGAAATGCTCTCTTCCTCTGCTTTTTCATAGTGTGTCAATATTATGCATTTGTGCTACCCAGTTGTTTATACTAGACGGGTGCAGTGTGCTTCTGTAATTGGTGCACATGTTTGGTTCCCTTCCTAGTTCTGTGGCCATTATGGCATCACAGTTTTAGCTTTCATAAACTGTGAATGAAATTAGTTGTCACTCCTTGGAAGGAAGGCAGTTATGGTTGTTCAAATGGCTGAAGAAAGCTAGCCGACTGTTGGAGAGAGGCTGGAAGTGTGGTGCTATCCTTATGTAGCATGTGGTGCCTCGGACAGTAACTGTAGTCTCAGACTGAAGTCCAGAACAAAGTTCTTATCTTCTGAATGGAAGTCTAAATTCATTGTGTACCAAACCAAGGATACTGAATACTATTTTATATAGAGGTTTTCTGGGTTCATTTACTACCTGTGCACCTCAAGAGAAGCTTTAGAACTTCAGTAAATCATGTTTATTGCTGCAGGGAATCTCATCACCAAGAACAGTAGGGCTCATTCTGTTTGAGGTAGCGGGGACACAACTTCCCCAGTCTGCTGGTGCTGCAGCTCTGAATGTAATATTATTATCTATGTCTCTCTTCTTCAGACAAGGTCTTACTGTCTGTCAGTGTCAGACTCTTGAGCTCAGAGTCTCCTGTATCAGTCCTGGGATTCTAGTGCTAGACAAAAGTGTGCACTGCCAGGACCGCCTTTAACTTTTCCCATTACTTCTTTAATTCCTTAATTGTTGATGTTTGAGAACTGAACCTAGAGCCTTGACCCTGCTGAGCGAGGGTTCTACGGTTGGAATGCACGTGTAATCACTTTCTTGGGTCACACCTGAGCACCCACACTAAAAGCCCCGTTCTGCCTCTCTTGGTTTCTTTTCGAGGAGTTATGAGAGGGATGTCTATACATTTTGTTTTGGATTTTAAACGAAGCATTGTAAAAGCAACTTTTTGTTCTGATATAAGTCTCTGGATCTGTGCTCTTAATTTTGAGACTGACAAGTGCAGAACTCATCTTCATGATGTATACTTCATCTGGATAAATCCTGTATTGGATGTTAGGAAAGTGTGTGTCACAGTTGACATAATAAATGCAAGCACTAAGAATTCACTGGACATTTTAAAAATGGAGCATATAAAATCCTTATTCCATGCTTAGAGACACACAAATTGCTATTTGTAATTTTAAAATCTCTGATCAAATACTTGGGTATGGCTGAAAACCTCCATTTTTTTTATGATAGTAGGTCCACATCTTTTCTTTTTCATATGTACAGAATACATGGAGATGTTCTTCATGTAATTTTAATGATTTTAGAATATATTCTTTAAGTCAGGTCTCTAGGGTCAACATTGTATGGCTTTAGCTTAGAAAGTCTGAGAGTAGTTTCCACTGATAACTGTATATGACACAGTGTAGAAACTGTGGCACAGAACATATGGGTGTATTATGTGAATTCATAATGTCTTGTTTTCAGTAGTAGTGGGATTATGTTGTATCTTGCCATTGCCTTTTCCAGAATATTTTATAGACAGAACTAGAAATACTAGTTATATAAGCTGTTGTAGCACAGACTAGAAAGTAGGTCATTGTGATGGGAGTATGCTAAACCACCCACTGGTTGCTATAGCGATGACCTACTTTAGAAACTATTTCTGTTGATTCATGTTGAAATCATCTTTTGGAAGTGGCATAAGGAAGTTACTACATGTATGTTTTTATAGTAGTAAAGGGTAGTGATTTCTAGAGGAAAATTCCTTAAAATGTTTAAAATGAAGAAGTGCATTCATCTCTTTATTTCAGAGTGGATCATTCAGTATTGTAATTAAGTTGTGCTTCTATACATAAAGGATTATAGTGAGTTTTACTATCATTCGGCCTATTTAAAGACCAGCCTGTTGTTTTATTAGCCAAACCTTCAAATGGGAGTACGAGACTCTGCAGTGTATGCCAAATTTGTCTGTTCAGTGTTGACTGATGTGTTAAGACACATCTTTATAATATATGAATGTTGAAATGATGTCCTCTGGAGCACACAATCTGAACTCAGTGACCCCATTCTAAACTGAGGACAAAGGACAAAGGGTTAGATTTTGTATAGTTTTCAAATAATAGTTTTTATCATTAAAAAAAATGTCACTGTTCAGTGACGTGATACTTTGAACCTACACTATTGAAGACTTATTTTTCTGTAGCACTGCCACAGAGTTACAGGCCTTAAGATCAGCCTGTTTTGAGTTTTATTGTACTGTACCTTTAAATAAATAGATGTTTATTGGCACTGTCACTGGGGAGAATCAAGCCTTGGGTACAGTCACATTCAGATAAAGGTGCACAGTGAAGTTCTGTATGAGCTGAGCATCCGACTAACCCACTCTTTCCTATGTGCATATTTGAAGACATGGGGTTTTATTTTCTAAAACAGGTATGACCCTTTTCTTTCTTTTTTAAGATGGGTCTCGTAGGTCTGCCTATATAGCCCTTGAACTTGGGGTCCTCCTGTTCCACATCTTGAGTACTGGGAGTTCGTACCTCCCTGCTCACCTTTAGCAATTATTCTGAAGGGAAAGTAACAACTTCTATTTAATAGATATTAGCCATTGTGCTACTAGTTAGTTTTATGTGTTTCTTATCCTTGCAAAAGCTGTGTAAAACAAGCCTACTAGCATCTTACCCTACTTCAAGTCTTTTCAGTAGATTATGCAAGACCTATGATATTTACCAGATCTACCAACTAAAAATAGGTTAAGAAAGCCATGTAATTACAAATCAGACACAGGTACTTAATATGAAATCCACAGAGATGAGTGGTGTGTGTGTGTGTGTGTGTGTGTGTGTGTGTGTGTGTGTGTGTGTGTATGTGTATGTGTGTGTGTATGTATGTATGTATGTAAACATGTGCATACATGCTTGTATGCAGTTTTGTGTGCTATAAGAAACCGTTTGAATTTTCTCTAGGACTCAATACATTCTCCTCTGACAGTTGAGAGAATAGAGAAAGTACTTTCAACTCTAAGACTTTAGACTTAATAAGATAAAAACTTGAGATAGGAATTGGCAAAACGATTTCAGACTGAAGAAAAAATAGATCACATGTCCCAAGAGAATGAATGTGTACAAAGAATAGTATCTTGGTATAGGGAGCTGTAGGGAGCGGGTTAGAAATGACCCTGAGACCATTGGGTGGTAGCTGAGAGCATACTTTGTTCTTACTATATAAGGAATGAGTTTTGAAGACCTTTGTACAAGATCATATGCCTCGCAATGATTTGATAATGTTTACTGAGATGGATTGTGGTGATAGAGATTATTTGTAGGCAGATCTATTTTAAGACACTGCAGTAAATATAAACAAGAGATAAAACTAGAATTACTGTAGTAAAAATAGAAGTTGGTAGCAAGGAAGAACCTGAAAAGTATTGAATAACACAACAGTGCTCAGTGTGCACAGACATTGTTCCGTGAGCCTCATGCACTGACTCACAAGAATTCCCATGGTGTGGGTCCTATTGCACTTCAGGTTTATAGACAGAAATTTAAGATTTTCCACAGTTGATCAGTGAGTAATACTGCTAGACTTGTTAAGATATGGAACATCTATGCAGTGGGTGCTAGGAAACGTGAAATCATCTATCGCTCTGTAAAGGTGCTCAGCACCAGTAAACCAAGTGCAAGAGATACTGTCCCACCCTTTCTATTCTGAAGGAGTGTGTGCTGCTTGTCAATTCTGAGATTTTTTTTTTTTAAATGAAGCTAATACTAGTAGTTTTTATCTCTACCCAAAACTTCATTTCTCAAGGGTAGATATGAAAAGTAACTTGGTAATTAACTTTCAAATTACTTATGCAGATCTAAACATTGACACATGCACTATAAATTTTATTCGATCAAAGAAATACCCATATATTTTCTGTATTGTGTATGATGTATATGAGTTTTTGTAGGTGCATGAATATGAATTCATGTGCATGATGTTAATCTACACTTAGCTGTTCATCTTATAAACTAGTTACATCCTTTTGGTGTTTCTGTCTTTTCCCACCTTACCTCTTATAGACATGGCTCCACTGTTAAGTTTAGCAGGAAAAACTCTTCTTTGGAGTTTCAATAGAAAACATGGACGTAGTGATAACAGCAAAGATGCAGAGATTACCTCTGCCTTGGATTTACTCTGTAGGTCATGTGAGCTTTATGCTCTTTTTACTTCAGCAAACTAGTGCATTCTATTTCTTTTACCAAAAAAAACTATTTGATTTTTATTAACATCTAAGATGTCTCAGATATACCTTGCTGAGAGGTGAGCTTGAGGCCCTGCATAATTCTGAGGACCAGAGTTCAGATCCTAGCAAACATGTGACAATCCTGGTGCCTCTCAAATGCCAGTGATACTGGTGCTTCGGAGAAGCACAGCAGGGTTGTTGAGGCTTGCTGTCTGCCTGTAGAGCAGAGTTAAGTGTGAGCTCCAGGTTCAGAGAGAGAGGAATGGGTGGAGAGTTACAGACAAGAGTATCTGACCCTTTCCAGTCCTCCGGTGATGTGCACCCCTCCCCTCCCCCACACATACATGAATATTCACTCTTTCAGCCACACACTCACAAATAATCTTTAACAATTTTTATTTTTTTAAATAAAACACTTCTTCTGGGGCTACAATTGCTGAATTGAATGCTTGCCTCACATGTGAGAAATGCTGGATTCAGTCTTTTTGCGCTATATAAAGAAACCTAGCATTGTGACACATACTTAGAATCCCAGAACTCAGGATCAGAAGTTTAAGGCCATCCTTGACTTTATAGCAAACTCAAGGCTAGCCTGAGCTACATGAGACCATGTGTCTTGTCCCCACAGCTCCCAAAGAATCTTGCTAAGAAAACACATGAAGTTCCATGACTGCTTATAAACACTTCTCACTTATTAGAGAATGTATACTTGTGCACAGATTTAGGAGCCTCAGATGTTTTTGTCAGTGTGTATCTACTAACAGCAGCCTTCTCTCAAAATAGATACTGTAGTTGTGAGTTGGAGTAGGGTTCAGGTGTTGGTAAGTAATTTCAAATTAAGAAAGATGGTAGTTAAGATGGAAAAGTGAGAACAGTGTTTTATTCTGTTTGTTTAACAACACCACTAGACTTCCTAAGATGGAATGATGAGTGTCTCTGTCTACATGGGTATATCACTGTGGCCCTATGTCAGACATAATAGAACACTTAGGTCACTAATAACTACAGTTGTAGCAATATCAGTGAGACCTTTGGGTGTTGGTAGCATGAGAGTGGACAAAACACAAGATAATATCCAGACTTACGCAGACTTTCGGGACATTGCCGTGTGATGTAACCTCCTCTGCTGTTAGTGTGGTGACTGCTGCCCTTAAAGACTACACATGTGGCTGGTGCCTGTAACTTCTGGTATTCTCTACAGTCAAAAGCTAATCTCATATGACTTAGTGTCTGTTGTCTTAATTTAGAAAAGGACATTATGGTTTCTCTCGCCTAAGTGACTGTAATATTCTCTAGAAAAATACTCACTCTGTTTGTTTGCTTCCTTATTTTGTTTTGTGTTGCAAAGTTTCATGTGTCCCAGGCTGACCTTGAGTTTGAGGCCCGCAGCCTTCTCTCACATGTTTGCTTACTGCTGTGTAACAGCACCCCACATCGGGTAACTCAGGTGCTCAAAGAGACTCTTTTATTAGAAAAATTCCATTTCTCAGGTTCGAACAATGAAACTAGTTCATTTAATTGCTGTAATTTTGTTTACATATTCTTTTGTTTACAAGTTAATTTTTACTAGATTGTTTAAATGAAAGTTAGTGATTTCATTCAAGACTTGCTTAAAGTATTGGGGATTGTGATGTAATTTAAAAAAACTATTTTAATCATGGTTTCTTAAAATACTGAGCTACCAGTAAATAGAATGACAAGTTAGCATTTATCCTTGTAGAATAACCCAATGTTATATTTTATACCTTCTAAATGCATATCTTATGAGTTATAATATTTTCTCTCTAGATTTTTGCTTCAGTGTCTTGAGGATCTTGATGCCAATCTACGAAAATTAAATTCTCGTCTGTTTGTGATTCGGGGACAGCCAGCTGATGTATTTCCCAGGCTTTTCAAGGTAACTTGAAAACTATATGTATAAGTAATGATTTTTGCTGAAGAAAATAAAATACCTGTAAACAAACATTTGGTAAACAGTATATTTGGTAAATAAATGATGAAAATATAGGCAATATTATTTTAAATAAAAAATTTTGGTCAGGCAGTGGTGGCACACACTTTAATCCCAGCACTTGTGAGGCAGAGGCAGAGGTCTCTGAGTTCAGGGACAGCCAGGGCTACACAGAGAAGCCCTGTCTTGAAAAATCAAAATTGAGGCTCATTTCTTCAGTGACAGTGCCAATAAATAAAATTAGACAGTAGAGAAAGCTGCAAAAGACAAGTTCCTTCTTTGACCTCAGACTATTAGTTTTCCCCAAAGAGCAGCAACTATTCACATGACTGTATGCACATAGACACACCCATCGAATGAACAAGAAGTTATGAGTGCTTACATACCCACCTTTGTGTCTGTTAGCTGTTCTCTGCTTCAACTGAGAACATACACGCAGCCTTCTGTGCCTTATCCACATGCTGGAAGTCATTTCATACTACACACCGCGTCTTTTATAGAGCTCTGTAGTAGTGACATTTATAGCTGCGTTGCTGTTTCTTTTGCTGGTTTCCTATTTAATCTTTGGCTATTCTTCATTTAGGTCTCGTGCTAATACAGATATTGCCAGTGAGCATCTTTGTCCACATTTATGTTCCTTCTGAGATAATATTTTTAAAGATTTATTTATTTATTATGTATACAATGTTTTCCCTGCATGTATGCTTGCAAGCCAGAAGAGGGCACAAGATCTCATTATAGATGGTTGTGAGCCACCATGTGGTTGCTGGGAATTGAACTCAGGACCTCTGGAAGAGCAGTCAGTGCTCTTAACCGCTGAGCCATCCCTCCAGCCCCAAGAGGGCAGTATGGTTAATCTTGGCTGTCAACTTGATGAAACTTAAAATTTTCGAGGAGACATGACTGTGGGGAATTGTCTTGACTGTGTTGATTGAGGTGGGAAGGCTCATCCACTGTGGGTGGCACCATTCCCTGGCTGAGATCCTGGACCGAGTGGAGAAGTTAGGCTGAGAAGCAGCATGGTTCCTCACTCTCTGCATCTTGTACATGTCATGTGATCAAACTGCTTCAGGGAGCTATGCTCTTAAGTTGCTTGTGTTTTTACCACAACAGGAAAAGACACTGAAGGACATCTGGGACCATCCTGATTTTATTCCAGTGAAAACTTCTCAAATGGAAAATTTGGTCTAAGGGAAATTAAATGAATTGGCCAAGATCATACAGTTAGGTCATCTCAGTATCTCAGAGCAGACAGAAGCTGATTTTCTTAACTACCCTTTTATATTATTTCCTTCCTACTTACTACATATACGCTTCCTAAGACACACACACACAAACACACACACACGTTAGGTTGCAGATATTTATTATATTTTTATAAAATTGCCTTTTCCCCATTCCCCAGGGTTTTGAGAGAAGGTTTCTCTGTAGACCAGGCTGGCCTCAAACTCAGAGATTCATCTTGCCTTTGCCTCCCCTGTGCTAGAATTAAAGGCTTGTACACCATGCCCAGCAAAAATAGCAGTATTTCTAATGAAAAATAAATGTTCCTTTTCCTGAAGGAGAAGGTCTCCAATGCTGGAAACAAATCAGTATTACTTAACTTTGTTTTCCTTCCTTCCTTTCTTTTTTTGCTAGGATGGAAGAAACATTTAATACTTAGCTAGTAGAAACTGCTCACTACAGTAGAATTTTCACTTAACCTAGGAGTGTGGAAGAAAGCCGACTGGAAATAATGGTGAAACCTTATTCACAGCTTATAAATAGTGGAGAACTAAGATTTTGGTTATTACAAATACCAAGATTTCTATTTTGTTTTTAGATAAATCTTTTTCTCAGGCCAACAACTTTTTTTGTATTGTGCCGAATTTTCTGCTGTGAGACTGGAGAGAGGGCTCAGTGGTTAAGAACACTTACTGTTCTTCCTGAAGACCTGAATCTGGTCCAGAACCCACAGAACAGCTCATAGTTACCCGGAACTCCAGTTCCAGGACATCCAGTGCCCTCTTCTGGCTCCTAAGAACACTGCATGCATTATGAAACACTTCGCACATGCAGGCAAAATAAAAGTAAGAAATTCAAACATAGTTTTAAATGTTTTCTTCTGGGTAGAATTTGATTGTTTTAAGCCAACTTACAGAGTCAGTGGATGGTTTAGCAGGGAAAAGCCCTTGTCACCAGGTCTGCCATCTTGAGTTTGATCTGGATCCACTTGGTTTAAGGAGATAAGTGACTGCTGCAAGTTGTCCTTTGACCTCCTCCACACGGATGTGGAGGCATGCATGGTCACACACACACACACACACACACACACACACACATTAATAAATACATTATTACTGAATGTAATATAGGTACATGAATACTCACACCTCACACATCGGGAGAGAACCTCCATTTACTCTGGTTTTCCCTTCAGCAACATGAAAAGGAGAGCGCTGGGCTTATTCACTGTCATCAATTAGTTTGATGTACCTGCTATTTGTAGAACAGGACATCCAGAAATTACAGAGTAGACAGATACACAAAAAGCATTTATCAAAATGGACCACACTCACTCATTAAATAGGTATCAGACACTGAAGTCTCACAAACTGTACTTTCTGACTTCGACAGAAATAAATTAAAAATCAATAGCAAGAGAATATGTGTGAGTCCCTTCAGCAGCACTCGGGGAAAGTGAATAGTTTTCATTATTATAGAAAGGAAGGAATTATAGAAATATGTCCATTAATTTATTCTCTGGAAAGAAATGAGTAATGGAGAGCTTAATGAGTTTAGGAGAAAGAATTGGTGAGTGTGGCTCAGACAGTTCCTTTTCTCCTCCACATCCACGTCATTCTCTGCGTACTGTTTTAGAGTGACAGCCCTTAGTGCAAGGGAAGTACTGCTTATGATTGACAGAACAGTCCAATAGTGACCCATCAGCAAGCTGACTTGTCCTAAACCTAGTAACACTTCTCCAGTTTAGCTTTACTAATGATGCTTTTTATAGTTTTACCTTTACCCCTCTGATGTGCATGACTGAACTCAATAAAGCAAAACTAGCAGGGAGTATTATTTATTGACTCACCTCAAATACCATCAAATGTATTTCTCAAAAAAAAAAAACATAGAACTAATTATAAGATACTAACTATGCAAAAGGTTTTCATGACTAAAACAGTAAAGGGTTGTTGTTGTTAAACTACCAGGAGCTCTAAGAAACACAGCAAAGTACAACAGAATCAGGAGGACAGTGGCCACAGTGCACACAAGTGCACACATGGAAGCCGTGGTGCTCAGCTTCACTGTGTGCTCCATGCTCTGCTCACTAATGCATAATGCGGGCTAGGGGCATTTGGTGTGTCTAGCAGTGTGAGCATTCTTCTCCTCTGGAGACTCTGCTTGTCTGTGTGCCTTACCATGGGACAAATGTGTATACATAAATATGTATACACAATGCTTTCTACCTTCATTTACATGCATTCTTAAATTTAAAGAAATAGCATGTCTGTACTCACAAATACGAAAAAGGCAGTAAAGTAAATAATTATTTTCATTCCTCAGTTCTTTGAAGACCTTCAAGAATGGAAAGTTTTTTAAATGTTCTATTTTTCTTAGTCCCACAGACATCTTTATAGATAATGCATAGAGCTGATAGTCACTCTAGGACACTGGTACCGATGGAGTGTAAATCAGGACAGCTGGAATGTGCCCATCTCTCAGAACTTTAAATGTGTTCATTTTTAATCCATTGATTGTTTCTCAAGGATTTCTAGGAAGAAATAGAATAAATGCCTAAATGTGCTTTAAATGTATGTATGTGCTGGGCTAGAGAGATGTTCCAGAGGTTAAAAGGGTGTGCTGCTCTTCTGGGAGATCTGAATTGAAATCCCAGTACCCACAGTGGTCAAACTCTACCTACTGGGGATGTGATGCCCTCTTCTGGCTTCTGTGGTGTCCACACACATGAGGACACATACTTAAAAATTAACTGAAGTAACCAACTGCAAAATGCATAATATGATTTTAGAAGGCTTTATTGGGAGCACCTTTGGTCTGTTACAATCTTGTATCATACAGGCAGTTAAGTAATAGAATTATAGGATTTCTTTTGCTTTTTGAAGCAAATTAGAATAGATTTTAGAGTTTAATGAAACTTAACAACCATCCTGAGAAAATCATTTAATTATCTTAAGTCATAGTTTCCTTATTTATAGTAACTATAAAGAGATGTAAGTTAATGGTACAATATTATTCATTAGTTGCTGTTTTTATTCTTGGTTCCAAGTTTTTTGTTGCCGTCTTTTGTAATGGTCAGAAATAAAATATTCATTCTCAGCAAAACAGTTCATACCATATCAGCTACCAAAGGTTTATTCAAGAGTAATTCTTAGAGTCAGTGGTGTAAGTTCCTGTGTTCTGTTTCTTTGAACCTGAGCATGTCCCTCTTAAAAAAATAATAACTTTACCTGCAAAGTGCCAAACTGGTGGTTTTCATATGGAATTAAATAAGGCGGGGAATTTAGAAAGGAAACTACCTAAACACCTAATATAAAGAGTACATTTAAGTATATTGCTAGATTGGCTCCTGCCAGGCACAAGCCTGGAATCTAGTCAGCATATATATCTCATCTGCATATTTTCACATTGTTAAATTGCATAATTTTTTCATATTTGAAATTTAATTTTTATATAAGTGTTTGATGTAAATTTTCAAGTTACAGTTAAAAGAAGAATATAGCTATAAAATTGTAATGTGTTGTTGCCCCTTTTTGTCTTGTTTTAGGAGTGGAACATTACTAAACTTTCAATCGAGTATGATTCAGAGCCTTTTGGGAAGGAACGAGATGCAGCTATCAAGAAGCTGGCCACTGAGGCTGGCGTCGAAGTCATTGTGCGCATTTCACATACACTGTATGACCTAGACAAGTAAGAATCTTTATTACAAGAAAATGTATAATGACATTACCATCTTCGATATTTTAGGTACACTGTTGGGTGATATTAAGTACATAATTGAGTAAGGTTATAAAAATGGGAACTATTAGAATCAGAATTGTAAGAATTAATGGGTTTATATCAAGTCCTTAGTATTTTACTTAGCTGTTGTGAATTTTATTCACTCAGTGTAATACCAAAATTGTAGATACAGTGCATAAAAATAAAATATGTAGCGCCTCAGTTTTAAACTAAAAAATGCTATTTACATTTTTTTTTACTGCTGCCTTGGCCCACTATTTCCTTTCAGGGCTGTCGGCATAATTAGATTAACAGCTTATTTGACACACATCCATATCTTTTTGATACATTTTGTGTGGTTTTCTTACGTGTACACTAGCTTATCCCTTTGCTGCGTTGAGAAGTGCAGTGATAACTACACAGTTGGAGTGCTCTGAAGCGTGTCTGCTGGGGGGCTGTGCTACTCACTGGGATGCGTTGACCAGCACAGAGACTCTGGCCAGTTTGAATTTAGAAAGTAACGCATGCTGAGAGTTTAGAAGGTTCATGAGGTGTAAGTTTACAGTAACTTCTGGCATGAAATTGTTTTTATAAACATGAAAATCACAATTTATGAATCTATTAAGTAATTTTACCTTTTAAGTTATTTACACATTGTACCAAGTTAACAAAACAAATCCTATAAATAACATAAACTGAATTTACTTGTGTTAACAAGTAAATTAAAATCATTATTTGATCCAGGTAAGCATCTTCCCTGGGTGTTGACTTGCATGTGCTAGTTCTTTTGGTAATAAGACTTCTGTCTGGTCTCAGTTTTCTTAATGTCAGTGAATGAGTGTGAGGAGACAAAACAGGATAAGAGAACTTGCTTCTAAGTGGGAGACTCAGAAACATGGTAAAAATTAGTTTTTATTGAGTTGTGAGTGCATACCAGTTTTGTGTGTGTGTGTGTGTGTGTGTGTGTGTGTGTGTGTGTGTGTGTGTAAAAATCTTTTCTATGAGTTTCAGTTTGCTGGTGGATAATTAAGAGACATTAATAGTGTTATTGTAGTATTATTGAATTCAACAAATTTCATTATAGCCTATATGAAATCTCAAGATATTAAACCAAGACAAACTGTACTTGCAGCAGGGAGAATAGCTTTCCTGGTAGTTTCTATCTGTAAACATAACCAATAATACACAAGGTATAAAGAAAACTACATAATGCTTTGGATGAAGAAATACTTGATTAGCAGTTGAAATAGTTATGTGATCTCAGCTGCTTCATTTAAATCCTGTGAAAGGTTTCCATTTCTACATCAATAGATGGTAAAGCTGGATTGTGACTGTGATTATAAGGAAATGGCCATAATGAAAAATGTGATTAGCTACTCTGAAGCCATGTCTAATTTAATGCAAATCTTTGGAAGTGCTGCTGGCTTGTCTTTTCCAAGTCTGTAGAGGAGATGGGGACACAGGAGAAGGCGCAAGAGGAGACAGGGTTTCTCGTGTAGCACTGGCTGTTCTAGAACTCACTCTGTAGAGCAGGCCAGCCTTGAATTTTTAGAGACTCACCTGCCTCTGCCTCCCAAGTGCTGGGATTAAAGGTGTGCACCACCACTGATAGCAGTTTTACTTTTCTGATTATTTCTCATTATAATTATCAACCTAGTGTAGTTTTGTTGGTGCCTCTTGAGATTTCTTGGATTGGTTCATTTTTCACTTGCCCATTTATATTAATTTATATCCATACATACATACATACATACGTACATACATATCCTGTAGGCTAGTTGAAGTACTTTGTTACTTTTTAGTTATAATCCTAAATACTTGTCATGAATGATTTGATGTTTGCATTCTATATTATTTGATACCTAGTAGACATCTAAGACTTCAGGAGACTGGTTTTAGATTTATTAACCATTTTTGAACACATTTTCTGGTCATATCAGAAGCTAACATTTAAAAGGTCTTAATTGATAAATTTTTGGTAGTAAGCCTTTTTAAGCTTATCAGCCAAACTATGTTATCATTTACTAACTGAGTCTTACTCTTATAACAGGATCATAGAGCTCAATGGTGGGCAGCCACCTCTAACCTATAAAAGGTTTCAGACTCTCGTCAGCAAAATGGAGCCACTGGAGATGCCAGCAGACACCATCACATCAGCTGTGATAGGAAAGTGCACGACCCCTCTGTCTGACGACCACGATGAGAAGTACGGGGTTCCTTCCCTGGAGGAGCTCGGTGGGTGCAGCCGTCGATAAGTGTGGTGCTCGGGTTAAGTCACCCACAGTGCGTGGGCAGCACAAAGTAGACCTGACGCATGTCTGGGAAAGGTCAGGAAGGACACAGTCAGTCAGCATGGCGGGGAGATCTAGGTAGATCCGGGAAGCTTGAGGGGGACGGGTAAGGGGCGTGTGATCAGAATATGGTGTATGAAATTCCCACGTGATTTAAAATACATTATATTGTAAAACAATAATCATAGATCACTTGGAAATTTCACTTCTAATGTATTTTTGCTGAGAAGAGAAAAGTAAAGGGGAAAATAAAGGAAAACTTAGAAACCAAAAATATCTTGTGCATTCTTAACACGTGACCTGCTATCAGGTGAAGATGTGTATCCTGAAGATAGAAGCGGTATTGTGGTCTTTGGGGCAGGAGTCTAATGTTGGGTGGGGCCGGAATAGGCCTGTTTAGGCAGTGCAGTCCTGTAGAGTTGTATTTATTTGTTTATTTTTATTTTATTTTTGCAGAGTAATGTGTTTCCCAAGTAAGTGTGATCAGGTAAAAAGGTTATTTTTATTTTGGAATAATGACAATATTAATGATGACTTTTCTTTCTTCGTTTCTTTCATTCTTTTTCCCTAGGCTTTGATACTGATGGCTTGTCCTCTGCAGTGTGGCCAGGAGGAGAAACTGAGGCACTTACACGTTTAGAAAGGCATTTGGAAAGAAAGGTACAATTCCAAGTGAACATTTCAAAGCTTACTTCACTCTTGTTTAGATGAGATCAGGCACATCCAGGGAAGCACACCCATGAACTTTTAAAAACAAGAAGAAGCTGTTGACAGAGAAGACTGAGAGAAATGCTACAGCAGCACAAATCTAGTGTTTCAAAGTCACCATTAGTCATCACTTCCCTGCCATCCCTCCCTCTTGGTTGTCCCGGTTGCCGGTGTCCTGCTGTTGCTTCTGTTTTCAACCTGTCTGAGCTGACCTGGTAGCCAGAGCAGGATTCTGCCTACAGCACTGTCCTGTGCCCGGGACTCCTGAAGCCAGATAACAGTACAGAGCCTGCATTTACCACATTTGTGCCTTGATAGCCTTACCACGATACAGTCTCACTGCCACTCCGTATCGACTGTACACGTTAACAAGACTCAGATGTATCGATCATGTCCATCCACCCCTCAGATACTGTTCCTGTGTGATAACCCCCATCCTTGCGCTCTCCAGTCACTCAGTACAGCTTAGTTTGTAAGTTAGATGCATCAGGAGATTAATACACTCACTAATGTAGTATACTTGTGATCTACTATAATAAGTTACTTAGAACCTGTAAGTTATTTATGGAATTTTCCTTTTATGTTTTCCAACTATCATTATTTGACCATGAGCATCTGAAGCCTTAGGAAAGGTAGTGGTGGACAAGGCATGCCACAGTATCCCACCTTTACCTCAGTGTTCAAAGAGACAGGATGAAGGCACTTTACTCCTGATGCTGGGAACTTGATGGTCATTTATTGCACATGGATGGCTTCAGGAAAAGAAAACTCACCTTTTAAAGTCTCTTTCAAAAATTCCAAAATCAGAGATTTATAGCTGGGATAATAACATTACTCAAAATCCTCAGTTTTTGTGTGTCTCTGTATGTATGTGTGTGGGTGTGGGTGTGTCTCCGTGTGTATGTGTGTCTCTGTGGGGGGTGTGTCTCTGTGGGGGGGGTGTCTCTGTGTGTGGGGGGGTGTCTCTGTGTGTGGGGGGGTGTCCTTTGTCTTTAGGCTTGGCAGTAGGTGCCTTGCACACTGCTGAGCTATCTCACTGGGGTAATTCTTAACATTCTTTTAATGTGATTAAAGAAGATAATATAATTGTCTCTGTGTTTCCAGGCCTGGGTTGCAAACTTTGAGAGACCTCGAATGAATGCAAACTCCCTGCTTGCAAGCCCAACTGGACTCAGTCCGTATCTCCGCTTTGGTTGTTTATCATGTCGGCTATTTTATTTCAAACTAACAGACCTCTACAAAAAGGTATTATCTGAAGTCAGAGTATATTTTTTGAAATACTTTAAATTTTTTTCTGATAATACTTTTTTGTTTTTTAATCACAGGTAAAGAAAAATGGTTCCCCTCCCCTTTCTCTTTATGGGCAACTCTTGTGGCGTGAATTTTTTTATACAGCAGCCACAAACAACCCACGCTTTGACAAAATGGAAGGGAACCCCATCTGTGTTCAGATCCCTTGGGACAAGAATCCCGAGGCTCTGGCCAAGTGGGCGGAAGGCCGGACAGGCTTTCCATGGATCGATGCCATCATGACGCAGCTTCGTCAGGAGGGCTGGATCCACCATTTAGCCAGACATGCAGTGGCGTGTTTCCTGACCCGCGGTGACCTGTGGATCAGTTGGGAAGAAGGGATGAAGGTAAATGTTCTGAAACCTGAGCATCCTGGAAGGCTTCACAAATGCAAGGCGCCCTGAGCTGCAGTGTGGGGTGGGGAAGAGCATGGCTTTCGGGGTGTAGGAGTGCCCTTGTCCATCCGTAGTGATAAAGCATATGATGCCCACAGTATGGACACGGTTGTCAAGAGCAAGGAGTTGAACTCTGACAGGGCTGGTTAAATTGCTTAACCAAAAGTCATTCCTACAGTTAAACCATCTTTCCGCTAGAGAACTGTTACTGTTCAGCACTTTGTCCTTGTGTGGTAGTACGGCCTGCAGTCCCATACAGTCCCACACTAATGACAGAGATGAGAAGACCTGGACGGCAAGGCCACCACTGCTTCATCACGAGCCTGTCTCTAAGAGTAAGAAAAGTAACTTATTGATTAGACAGATATATTTATAGGTGGTGGACACTGTCAAAGTCACCCATGAGCTCTTAGAAACAGTGAGTTCACATTACATGACCTGTAAGCTGCACGTCATTTTACCTAACTTACCTTCTCACGAGTCCTTTAGTGCATATGTGGAAGCAGACTACGTTTCCTAACATCGCCATGTAGTCAGACTTAAGACCTGCATCACCTGTTACTTGTCTAGCCCCTTCATCAGTTTTTCCAGTTCAAGGAATATTGCTTTATTAAAAAAAAAACCTTTTCAGGTTTTTGTGTGTTGGAGGGCAACTTGTTGGTTCTCTCCACTACGTGGGTTCTGGGAATTGAATTCAGGTTGTTGGACTGAGCAATAAGCCCCCTTAGCCAGCGAACCGTCTCACCTCCTCAGGTGTTTCTAATCCTGTTCTTTGGTTTTTAATTGTTAAGGATTTGTTTCCCATCTCATATGTCTCCTAGTACCTAATTTAAATTTAAAGTATAATGCTACTGCACTTATGATACCTTGTATTGGCATGTTCCCTTTGTCTGTGCAGAACATTCAGGCTTCTGTGTTTTGTTTTGGGATTTAGTTGGTATATTTTTGCTTCCTTAAAAGTGGGATACTATCCTTTCTGAAACTACTAGCATCTTATAGTTCTTTAAAACTCATTGATTTGAGTATTTTTACTCTCCCCACAGTAGCTTCCAGGGTTATTGTCTTAGTTGTCATGACAAAACACCATGACCGAGGAAACTTACAAACAGAAACATTTAATTAGGGTCCTGGTTTCAGAGAATGGTGGACTCTGTGACCACCCCGATGGTGGCACAGCAGCAGGGAGGCAGGCCTGAGTGCAGAGCCGGAGTTAAAGGGCTCACGCCTGATCCACAGGTGTACAGTGCTCACACACAAACACTCACACCCCCGGGGGCCCGCCTCATTCAAACCTCCACAGTTATGGAAATATATTCTATCCAGAAAGCCATAGTTCTCGTGTATTCTTTCCCAGAAATTACTCATTAGAATGCATCATATATTTTGGAATGTTTAATTTTCAGTTCTATGTAGATTTTCTTGTCTTGAGTTGTGGTCTACAGTGACCTTAGAAACTGCCTTGGGTGCTATGTGTGTAAACTGGTTGGTCACCGTTCCTCCGAAGGTCTTTGAAGAACTGCTGCTTGACGCAGACTGGAGCATCAACGCTGGAAGCTGGATGTGGCTGTCCTGTAGTTCCTTCTTCCAGCAGTTTTTCCACTGCTACTGCCCCGTCGGGTTTGGTAGGAGGACCGATCCCAATGGAGACTACATTAGGTAAGGCAAGGGAGAGCTCGTGCCTACAGCACACTGTATTCTCTAGTCTTCCGGGGCATGGTGGCTCACACCTTCAATCCCAACACCCGAGGCAGAGGCAGGCTCATCTCTGAATTCAAGATATTTTATGCTCTTGGTGGGCAGCAGAACTGAGAACATATCATTTCAGTGATATTGATTTGTTTTCTGTCATTCATGGTTCAGTAAAGTTCATTAAAAAAATTCTCTTCCTTCTCCCAAAAGGCGTTATTTGCCTGTCCTAAGAGGCTTCCCTGCAAAATACATCTACGATCCTTGGAATGCACCAGAAGGTATCCAGAAGGTAGCCAAATGCTTGATAGGGGTTAATTATCCCAAACCGATGGTGAACCATGCTGAGGCAAGCCGACTGAACATTGAAAGGATGAAGCAGATCTATCAGCAGCTTTCCCGGTACAGAGGGCTCGGTATGTTGGGCCTGTCCTGGATGTGTCTCCTTGTCAGCCGCAGAACTGGCTATCACTGCTTTTTCCTTAGTCATAATTTAATAGGAAAATGTCTCCCTGCAGGTCTTCTTGCCTCAGTCCCTTCTAATCCTAATGGGAACGGAGGGCTCATGGGCTATGCTCCCGGAGAGAATGTCCCAAGCTGTAGCAGCGGTGGAAGTAAGTGAGACCTTTCCGGACTTGGTAACATAAAGAGGGTAATGACCAAATACACTCTCTAGTGAGCCTTGTCAGAGTAGGTTTGACTTTTTGAAAGGCTGTCTTTAAAATTAAAAGTCGTTTGTGTACAGGCTTGCAGTTACAGCATTACCTCCCTCAGTAAAGATCTTAAAGGTGAAAAATATCATTGCATGTAGTTGATACGGAGTCAAGCTACAAGTTGTAAAGTGAATGATAGGGTTTGTTTTGTTTGTTTCTGTGTGGTTCTGAGAGCAAGCTCGGGTGAGTGCTCTACCACCAAATAACTCCTCCATCAGCTCAGCCTGAGAATAAGGGGAACTCAGATCTGTTTTCAGAATGTGTGATAGTAATCTTGAAAGTCCCTCTGAGGGCTGAGGGATGCTAAGAGTGCTTACTGCTCTTACAAAGGACCACGTCAGATTCCCAGATCACACAGCCAATGTCTCACAACTGCCTGTAACTCCAGCTTCAGGAATCCGACACCCTGTGCTGCCCTCTATATATCTGCACACACACACACACACACACACACACACACACACACTGTACATGAAAACAAACAGACACACAGACGTAACTTAAAAATATACACCTGTCTTTGGAAGTTGGTGTGTATTGGAAAATTGCATTGTTTCACTAGTTTTCTTTCATAATTTTTATTAGATACTCTGGATTTACATTTGAGATGTTATCCCTTCCCTCCCCCCCCCCCCCCCTCGATCCCATCCTCCCTCCCCCTCCATTTACCTTCACAAAGGTGCACTCCCTCCTAATCACCCTCTCTACCCCATTGCCTTGGCATTCCCCTACATTGGGAAAACATGCCCTCCCTGAGCCAAAAGCCTCTTCTCACATTGATGCCAGACATTGCTATCTTCAGCTACATGTGCAACTGGATCAATAGGTCTCTCAGTGTGTGCACAGAGGTTGGTGTTTTACTCCATGGGAGTATTGGAGGTTTTGGTTGGTTAATAATGTTGTTATCTTCCCATGAGGTTGCAATCCCTTTTAACTCCTTAGGTCCTTTCTTTAGCACCTTCATTGGGGTCCCTGTGTTCAGACTGATGGTTAGCTGCAAGCATGCTCAGCTGATCTATATGACTCTAACATATAGTCCCTGAGGGGGCACCTCTGTCTGCTTCCTGCCAGTAAGTACTTTTTGGAATCAGCTACAGTGCTTGGATTTGGTGACTGCATATATGGTGGATCCCAAGGTGAGGCAGCTTCTGAGTGATCTTTTCTTCAATCCCTGTTCCTCTATTTGACCTTGCATTTCCTCCCATGAATGTTTTGTTCTCCTTTCTAAGAAGGACTAAGGCATCCCCATTTTGGCCTTCCTTCTTTTTGAGCTTCGTAAGGTCTGTGAATTGTTTCTGGTATTCAGAGCTTTCTGAGGCTAGTATCCACTTATCAGTGAGTGCATGTGTGTGTTCTTTCGTGTGTGTGACTGGATTACCTCACTCAGGATGATAGTCTCTAGTTCCATCCATTTGCCTAGGAATTTTATGAAGTCATTGTTTCTGATGGCTGAGTAGTGCTCCATTGTGTAAATGCACCACACTTTCTGTATCCATTCTACTGTTGAAGGACATCTGGGTTCTTTCCAGCTTCTGGCTATTATAAATAAGGCTGCTATGAACATATTGAGCATGTGTCCTTGTTATATGTTGGAGCATCTTTGGGGTATATGCCCAGGAGTGCAATAGCTGGGTTTTCAGGTAGTACTATGTCCAATCTTCTGAGGAACCACCAGACTGATTTCCAGAGTGGTTGTACCAGCTTACAACCCCACCAACAGTGGAGGAGTGTTCCTCTTTCTTCACATCCTCGCCAGCATCTGCTGTCACCTGAGTTTTTGATCTTACCCATTCTGACTGATGTGAGGTGGAATCTCAGGGTTGTTTTGATTTGCATTTCTCTGATGACTAGGAATGTTGAGCATTTGTTTAGGTGCTTCTCAGCCATTCGATATTCCTCAGTTGAGAATTCTTTGTTTAGCTCTGTACCCCATTTTTAATAGGATTATTTGATTCTCTAGAGTCTAGCTTCCTGAGTTCTTTGTATATATTGGGTACTAGCCCTCTATCAGATGTAAGATTAGTAAAGATCCTTTTCCAATCTGTTGGCTGCCATTTTGTCTTCTTAACAGTGTCCTTAGCTTTACAGAAGCTTTGCAATCTCATGAGGCCCCATTTGTCAATTCTTGATCTTAGAGCATAAGCCATTGGTATTCTGTTTACGAAACATTCCCCTGTCCTCTGTGTTCTAAACTCTTTCCCACTTTTTCTTCTAATAGTTTCAGTGTACCTGGTTTTATGCAGAGGTCTTTCATCCACTTGAACTTGAGCTTTGTACAAGGAGATAAGAAAGGATCGATTTGCATTCTTCTACATGCTGACTTCCAGTTGTACCAGCACCATTTGTTGAAGAGGCTGTCCTTTTTCCATTGAATGTTTTTAGCTCTTTTGTCAAAGATCAAGTGACCATAGCTGTGTGGGTTCATTTCTGGGTCTTCAATTCTGTTCCATTGATCTACATGTCTATCTCTGTACTAGTACCATGTAGTTTTTATCATAATTGCTCTGTAATACAGCTTGAGATCAGGGATGGTGATTCCCCCAGATATGTTTTTATTCTTGAGAATAGATTTCGCTATTCTCAGTTTTTTGTTACTCTAGATGAAATTGCAAATTGCTCTTTCCAACTCTATGAAGAATTGAGTTGGAATTTTGATGGGGATTGCATTGAATCTGTAGATTGCTATTGGCAAGATGGCCATTTTTACAATGTTGATCCTGTCAATCCATGAGCATGGGAAATCTTTCCATCTTCTGAGATTTTCTTTAATTTCCTTTTTCAGAATCTTGAAGTTCTTGTCATACACTTGCTTGGTTAGGGTCACCCCAAGGTATTTTATAGTCTTTGTGACTAGTGTGAAGTGTGTCAATCTCTAATTTCTTTCTCAGCCTGTTTATCCTTTGAGTAGAGGAAGGCAGTTGATTTGTTTGAGTTACTTTCTAGACAGCCACTTTGCTGAAGTTGTTTATTAGTTGTAAAAGTTCTCTGGTGGAAATTTTGGGGTCACTTAAGTACACTATTATATTATCTGCAAATTAGGGATATTTTGACTTCTTCCTTTCCTTGTGAATCCCTTTGACTTCTTTTTGTTGTCTAATGCTCTGGCCAGGACTCCCAGTATTACACTGACTAGGTTTCACTGGTTTTCTAAGGTTACAACCAAACTCACGTGAGGCAGAAGAACGAGATTCAAAACAGACATCGCCTCAGGAATGCTTTAGTATTTTTAGGTACAGCATGTTCCAAGCTGTTATTAAAAAAAAAAAAAAAAAAAAAAAAGACCTTTTTCTTTTTCTTTTTTTTTTTTTTTTTTCTTTTTACGGTGCTAAGAATTGAAGCCAGAATTTTTATGCTGGGAGAAAGCATTCTGCACACTGAGCTGTATTCCCAATCTCAGAATAAACTCCCTTGAAGTAACTATTTGTAATCAGAAAGTTCTTATGTTTCTGTGAAAGCTGCATGTGCACTATCTTCCAAGGATTAGGTTTTCCAGCCAGTCGTGTGTCCAGAAGTAATCTCCAGGGCGTTAGGACATTCTCACCTGATGTTTGATAAAATCATCTTAGGAGGGGTCACTTGCTCATAAGACCTCACAGCAGTAAGTGTTGTATAAGACTGAATCCAGCTCAAGCTTGCTCTGCATCGGGAGGCCTACTCTGCAGATGCACTTTGTGTGGGCTGTTTATAAGGTAAAATATTTCACTGCTGGGACCTGACTCACCCGAAAAAAGCTGCCAGTGGGGACAGTTGACTGCAGACGTGCTCCTCTGCAGTGGGGACAGTTGACTGACTACAGATGGGCTCCTCTGCAGGCCTCCTATAATTTGAAGTAAATCTCTGTATGTTGTTTTGAAAGTTCTTTCAGATCTCTTGTTCAGTTCTCAGCCTGCTCTGTCAGCCCCCATGCAAGTGTGAGAGACAGAAGCACTGGGGAGTGTTCTGATGACAGGCAGGAAGCACTGGGGAGTGCCCTGATGACAGGCAGGAAGCAGAGGGGTGGGCACTGGTTGGCGAGGAACTATGAGGAACTATGAGGGCACATGGTGCTCCTGAGCCCTTTATTTGGAGTTATCCTAAAGGCTAATCACCATAGCAAGTTAAATTGAGCTGCCTTTGCTTCATTCATTTATAAAATAAGATCTTCATGTTACAGAAAAATTAATCATGAAATTACTATAATCGTGTAAATGTTTGCCTGTACTGCCTTTGGGGATGTTTCTCTGAGGTGTTTGAAAGACATAAAGAATATAAACCCACCGAGCACTTCCAGTCTAAAGTGTAGAGGGGAAAAGGCGAAGACCTCTAGGTCACTGCCTTATTGAACAGTGTGCCAGGGAGAAAGCAGAGAGCAAGGGAACAGACAAGGTGGGTTTCAGAAGATGACAGATTGTCAGTCCACTAATTATCAGAGGGAAGCAAAAGCATTTTAGAACCAGACACTGCAGTGTGGTGGGAAGATCTTAAGGTTTGCTCTGCATGGGTCAAGCCTTTTTCCTTATTTTTGGTCAGGAGGAAGCCTTTCCTGACTTGAAAAGACATACTCACCTTTAAATTCCATTGCTCTGTGCCTCAAACCCACCCTTTCTGCAGGCCGTTCTTGTCGGTACCTTCTGTGGTACATTGAAGTTCACAGTCCTCAGTGACATTTTTGTGCTGTGTACTACAAAGCTACACATTGACCCTTTGAGGGGATTTTAAATGACTGGAAATTTTCTAATCTCTGCAATACAAATAACATTTTTTCCATTTTTACACTTTCTTATGCTTAGGAAATTAGCCATAGACCCTATTATGTCTTAATGTACTTTTATGTTTATACTGAAATAACCACCGTCTATTTCCTAGTTTTCATTTCATTTTTAGTGTACTTTTTCTATCACAAACTGTTCGTCAGCATCAGTGCTCATCAGAGAACTCAGACTGAAAGCTCTGTGAGGTTGTGCTTTGCACATCCACACACAGTGACCAGCCGTGTGTGTGCTAATATGCCTTATGTATGGTCCCTCAAAAACCTCTTATGAGCCAGATGGGTAAAATAACATCTTGCAGAAGTGGCAAGTCTTCAGAGCAGTGGTTCTCACTGTTTCTAGTGCTGTGACCCTTTAATCCAGTCCCTCGTGTTGAGGTGACCCCAACCATAGAAGGATTTTGTTGCTACTTCATAACTGTAATATTGCTCCTGTTGTGAATGGTCATGTGAGTATTCGTTTTCTGATGGTCTTAGGACATCCTTATGAAAGGACTGTTTGGCCTATGCCCAGGGTTGTTTTTTAGAGTAAAAAGTAAGTTAGTGTTCACCTTAGACAAAGGAATGACATGAACACAGTGGGTGGGAGGGACCTTCCAAGTGTGGTAGAAAAAAGATGTATTTAGTGACATGTGAGGCTTGCTGTAAGCCTTTGACCTTTGACCCACCTGTCCCTGCTAGCCACACCTCAGGACTAGGGCACCAGGGCTCTGTGTGCTTGGTGTTGGATTTTCTGACCCAACTTAACCTTAGAAAATTCAGAATATCCTGGGGCAGCCTTTGCACTTGCTTTTGTGCCATGTGTTTTGTTTTTCGTAGGCCCACCCCTGCTAGGCAGACAGTAACACACACACACACACACACACACACACACACACACACATATTGCAAGAACTCATTGTGAGTTGCTCAAAGTGATGGGGGTAGGGTGTGTGTGTGTGTGTGTGTGTGTGTGTGTGTGTGTGTGTGAAGATGAACTGGTCTTTCTCTGGTGACATGTGCTTGTGAAGTTGAGTTGGCTCCCCAGGTCACCTTTACTCTTGATAAAAGAAAATCATGCACTAGTGTTTGTCAGACTCACTGTAAACCCTTGGCTGGCTCACACTTCATTTCTAGAAATTGCTTGCTTTTGTCATGTTCTTTTAAAGATATTATACAGGGAAATAAACTTATCATCTGGAAAACTAATAGCAAAAATAATTCTTTAGAAGCAATTGTTTTTGTTTTCTATGGGCAAGTGAAATGGATATGATTAGAAGGTTAGAAATGGTATTTGCAGCTCAAGAACCTTGGTTTCTTTGGAGATAGGGTCTTAACGTAATGCATTACATGTAGTGTCCTGCCTCTGCCTCCTGGGTGCTGGGATTACAGGCGTACCCATTTTTATGAGATATTGGCTGCCTGTGTGCCTAGCAGGAACTCCAGCAACTGAGCTGCATCCCTGCCCCAGCTCCTCTCTTATTCGAGACGGCCTGGAGCTTTGTCTTAGGCTGTACTCAACCTCAGCTTGCAGGATCAACTGGATAAATAGCCAGGTTTGGTGTTATGTCTTGCAAATGAGATCTCTTAAGAAACCATTGGTTTGCTTTAAAAGCAGAAACTCTCCTCTCCCAGATGCCCAATGAACTGAGTTCAGTCCCTGGGAATCATTGACCAAAGGAGAAAATTCCTAAAAGTTCTCTGAGCTCCACACAGGGACACACACACACACACACACACACACACACACACACCTCAAAGTAAATGTTCTTAATGTAAAAACAAGCAGTGGAAGCTTATGCCACATTCTCAGTCACTGCAGTGTTGTGTAAGGGCAGAGGGGTTACCTCAGCTCACTGTCAGGACAGAATCTGCCGCCTCAGGAAGGGATGACAGCAGAGACTGGAGGCAGCTGGTCACATGAGATTCACAGTGGAGAAGCAAATGGGCGATGTTGCTGCTCAGCCCACTGTCTTCTTTGATCCAGTTGGGATCCTAGCCCATGGTTAGATGCTACCCACAAGCATGCCCAGAGACCGTCATAGTGACAGCATTAACCACTGTAGCCATTCAGACGACTGTGTTAGAAGGCCTGTCACAGCTTCTTCCCACGCTGCACATGAGCCTGTAATGAAAAGTAGGCGTAAGTGATTTATTTTAGGAGGAAACAATAAAATAATAATTTCCATTGTAATTTACAAAACTCAGAAAAATGTAAAAGAGAAAGAATGCCGTGTATAGTTCCAGCTAATGTAGTTCTTACTAAAGTGCCATGCATTTCCTTTCACAATCTCTTTTTGTTTGAGAATTTCGTAGATGCATATAGTGTCTTGATCAAACTCACCTCTTTCCCTTTCCTCCGGTCCCTCACCCTCACACGGGCTTTTCCAATTTTCTGTGCTCCGTTTCAAAAACTCAGAATCCACATGGTGCTTCCCATGCATAGGCCCCACAGGAGCTGGGGAGTCTCCGGACCCACATCCCTGAAGAAAAATGGCTCCTCCCAGCAACCACCAGTTGCCAGTAGCTCCTCAGGCTAGGGCGGGCGTTCGCGGCTCCCTCCGACATCAGTGCTGGGATGTTGTGGGCCCTGATTTTGTGCAGGTCTTATGCATTCAGTCATAGTAATTGGAGTTCCTGTGTTGTAACCAATTCCCAGAGTATCTTATGCAGCATTTGCCCAGTCTATTTGGGTTTTTAAGTCATAATTTTGTGAAAAGCCCGTTCTGTGCTATAGACTGTATCATAAAGGGAAACTGCTTTGCCCTTGCAAAACTTTCTGGAGCAAGATTGTTTTTCTCCAGTGCAGGTATGAAACCCACAGTCCTGTGCATACTCTCCAGTCTGCCATCTGAGCCATGCCTTATTCCCAAAGACAAGCCAACGCTGTTTTAGAAATAGTGTTCAAGCTCAGGAGCAGCCTGCCTCAGCCTCCTGAAGCCTGAGATCACAGGTTTACACCCCCACACTTGGTAGGAAATACTCTTTTTAAAGTGAATTTCAGGTGGGCAGTTGCCTCAGAAAAGTACATGCTATCAAGCCTGACCACCTGAGTTTGATCCTTAGGATAAAAGGACAGACTCTCACAAGTTCACACACACACAGTCATACACACCACACACACACACACCACACACACTCACACACACACACACACACACTCATGCTATCAAGCCTGACCACCTGAGTCTGATCCTTAGGATCCACATGATAAAAGGACAGACTCTCACAAGTTCACACACACACAGTCATACACACCACACACACACACACCACACACACTCACACACACACACACACACTCATGCTATCAAGCCTGACCACCTGAGTCTGATCCTTAGGATCCACATGATAAAAGGACAGACTCTCACAAGTTCTCACACACACACACACACACACACACATACCGCACACACCCACACACACTCAAACATAGTGACACACACATACCACACATGCTCACACAGGCACACTCACATATACACAGGAAGGAGAGAAACCCTAAACCTCTGTCTTCAGGGTCTTTCTTGTAGCTATCCTCAAGAAAAGTTGAGAGCATGGAGAAGATAATAAAATGGAAAGACCGTTTTCCTGTTTTCCTACACTGTGTGTGTGCGTGTGTGTGTGTGTGTGTGTGTGTGTGTGTGTGTGTGTGTGTGTCCTGCCTTTCTTCCTGTGTGTGTGTGTGAGTGTGTGCATGTGTGTCCTGCCTTCCTGTGTGTGTGTATCCTGCCTTCCTTCCTGTATGTGTGTGTCCTGCCTTCTTTCCTGTGTGTGTGTGTGTGTGTGTGTGTGTGTGTGTCCTGCTTTTCTTCCTATGTGTGTGTGTCCTGCCTTCATTCCTGTGTGTTTGTGTATGTGTCCTGTCTTCCTGTGTGTGTGTGTCTGTCCTGCCTTCCTTTCTTCCTCTGTGTGTGAGAGAGTGTGTGTGCGTCCTGCCTTTCTTCCTGAGTGTGTGTGTGTGTGTCCTGCCTTTCTTCCTTCCTTCCTATGTGTGTATGTATGTGTGTGTGAGAGTGTGTGTGTGTGTATGTGTCCTGCCTTCCTTCCTTCCTTCCTTCCTTCCTGAGTGTGTGTGTGTGTGTGTGTGTGTGTGTGTGTGTGTGTGTTGGTTTAGCTGTTCTAACTCTGCAGTGTTTTCAGGATTATTCAATTAGTATTTAAAGAATGAATAGAATTGACGAATGTGAGAAGCTAAAACCAAGGTTAATATTTTGCACCTTGTCTAAGGACTTTCCTGTGACTCTTACCAAAAGTTGATCTGTCCTTCCTCAGAATCACCACTGTGTCCTAATAACACTAATTAGTAAGCCTGCTTACTCCTGGACTCTGAGCCCTGTGTGCAGACCCTATGTCTTTTTAACAGTTATAGCGGTAAGTGGGAAGCGTGAGTCCAGTCACTGAGGATGTGTTGTTAGCAGGAACTGATGTGTGCACCTGGGAAGGCTTTCAGGGTCAAAGCCAGCCTCAACTACATGATGCGGCCTGACCTTTTATTGTAATATGATACATAGAGCATGAACTTACCATGTATCTGTCTCCGCATATACATGTCAGTGACATTAAAATGCATTAACAAGGCTTCATGAAGGTATAGATGGTGCTGTACAATCAGGCATGGCAACAATTCCCATACATGTTCACATGTTGTATTTCCAGTATAATTAGACACTGGCCACTCTGAACAACAGTATCAAATTGAAAACAAAAACCCTGTGGACTAGAGGGTCAGTAGGAGTGCTTCTTTTTTTTTTTTTTTTTTTTTTTTTCTTGTTCATTTTTGTTTGTTTTTCTTTTTGTTTTGTTTTGGTTTGGTTTGGTTTGGTTGGTTTTTCTGAGACAGGGTTTCTCTGTGTAGCCCTAGCTGTCCTGGAATTCACTGTAGACCAGGCTGGCCTTGAATTCAGAGATCTGCCTCCTGAGTGCTGGGATCAAAGGTGTGCACTACCACTGCCTGGCTTGCTTCCTTATTATAGTACAGAGATATCCCTTCCCAGGAATGGAGGTTGTTATCTGTGATCCATGATAGCCAATTTTCAAATTCTGAGTTCCTGAAAGATGGAATTCCTTATCCAAAAGAAAGCTTTGATGAGTACTTAGCAGAAATAAGTTGTTTTGGGCAGCAAGCACAGGCCTTTGTGGCTCTGCACCAGGCTCTCTGTGTGTATGTTATAGCTCTCAACTGCGTATGGTATTGGAATCCTCAGTGGGAGAAAGACTGGGTCTCTTACCCCCTCCTGCCTACTCTTGGGTTTTTTTCTCTGCTGGGTTTCCATGTCCAGACTCGATGAGATGAGCTTTGCTCTATCTTACTGTTTTATTTTGTCATGTTTGGGTCTTATCTCTTTCAAGAAGACTGTTCTTTTCTAATGAGAGACAGAAAGTGAGAGGATTAAAAGTGTGTGCTGCCACGGCCCGGCAAGAGACTATAACAGGGAAAATAAAGGAATAAGTGTCTTTTCATTTATTTATTCACTAAATGGGTTTTGCTGTATAGCCACGAATAACCTGGGACTTGCTGTGTAGACCAGACTGGGCTCAAGTTTGTGGCAGTCTTCCTGTCTTGACCTGCCCAATATTAAGACTGCAAGTATATACACTATGCCCAACAAAACAAGTATAGTTTGGGAGTGACCTCTCCCATGGGCCATATGGCTATATGTTCTTTTTCTCTTTCTCTCTGGTTTGTTTTGAGTTTTTGTTTGTTTGTTTGTTTTAAAATCATTTCAAAGTTAATCCTGTCTGCCTTTGATGCTGTGTTTGGCCAGGTCCCCTTGAACCTGCTTTTGTCTCCCGTTAATTGGATTACAAATATGTGCCACACCCAACTTGCATATACTTTTCATAATCTGGGCATGTTGATGGGTGTTGGGGGGGGGGGTGTTCTGTAAAGCATTTCTGTTTTAGGAAGTCGGCTTCCTTATAAGATGGCTTTCTTTTTGCAAAGGGTTGTTAAATTGCTAAGTAACTGCCCCATGGCAGTGTCTTGCCTTTGTGATCTGAATTGTTTAGCTTTCAGCAAGTCTGTTCTCCCTCATCTCCATTGAAGCACATTTTTAAAGGGCTCTGACTGAAGGATGTAGACCCAAAGGGCAGGGTGGAGGACTGGCATCTTCTTCATTGCTGTCCTCACCCCTCCCCCGTGTGTTTTCTCTTCATGGTCACTGTCTTAGGGTTGTTACTGTTGTGAACAGACACCGTGACTAAGGCAAGTCTTATAAGGACAACTTTTAATTGGAGCTGGCTCATAGGGTCAGAGGTTTGGTTCATTATCATCAAGGCAGAAGCAGGGCATGGTACTGGAGGAGCTCACAGTTCTACATCTTCATCTGAAAGCCTTTAGAAGACTGCTTTCTAGGCAGCTAGGATGAGACAGTATTAAAGCCCACACCCACAGTGACACACCTACACCCAACAAGGCCACACCTGCTAATGGTGCCATGCCCTAAGCCAAACATAAATAAATCCTCACAGTTACATTTCCAGGTATCACCTGATTTAAAACAAAACAAAACAAAACGAAACAAAAAACCATTGCTAATTAAGAGAACACACTTGCACTTGCCAAGAGCCTGAGTTCACTTCCCAGCCTCCACTTTGGATGGTTCTTAACTGCCTCCAACTCCAGCTCCAGGGGATGCTGATGCCCCTGGCCTGTGTGGGCACCTGCACTCACATGCACATACCCACATACCCACACATAAGTAAAAATAAGATAACCCTTTTTATTGGCAAAGCACCTGCCGTGCAAGGACTGCCACATGTGAAAGTAGGTGTGGAGATGCACATCTGTACGGCTGGCACCAGCACTCGGAAGACCAGGAGCCTGGCCATGCAGCCCAGCCAGTCGGTGAGCTCTGGGCTTCGTGAGAGACCCTGTCTGAAGGACTAGCTGGAGAGCAGTAGGGAAAGACACTAGCATCAACCTCTACGAGCACTACATGACATGTACTACACACAGAAATACATACATGTAAACACTGGATTCAAAAGGAAGACAGCCAGTGGCTTTGCCTTGAACTGTCAGCAGATTTCTTGATTTGAGATTGAAACGGTTTGACTGAGTTAAAATTGAGAAAAGTATATTACTAAACCTAAATACAAAAGCTAAAAATTGGCTTTTCGTGTGTGTGTGTGTCTTAAGTTTTAAGTCATTTTCTTCTGTTTTAAATCCAGATTGCTCTCAAGGAAGTGGTATTTTACACTGTGCTCATGGAGACAGTCAGCAAACTCACCCACTAAAGCAAGGTAAGGACAATGTGCTCACTTGCCTCCAGCCGCACTCTCCTGAGCCAGCTCACACATGCCTCTGTAAACGTGTAGGAAGAAGCTCCGTGGGTTCCGGCCTCAGCAGCGGGAAGCGCCCTAGTCAGGAAGAGGATGCACAGAGCGTTGGCCCCAAAGTGCAGCGGCAGAGCAGTAACTGATACGGTAAACACCTCGCTTCTCTCCTCCCTACTTTAATAGTCTAATTAAAATTAAGCAATTTCTATGTGAGGACTGATCTGTTCTCTGCCACATGAGCAGCTGTTGTAAGTGCACTTAGTGATTGAACAGGAGGAGCCCTGTACCAGACATAGCACTGAACTCAGAGCCAGGCTCCCAAACCTCTAAACTCGAGAAGCTTGCAGTTCTGAGGAAGACATGGTTCTCTTATGAAAGAACTTTGAACCTCCTCCTATCGATAACCTAATAAGATCCCTCTAAAACACTCCCTCAAGCCCTTATTCAAATATTGATATGTAAGGAGGGAAGGGGTTTGAGACAAGGTTGTACACAGGCCAGCCTCATGCTGCAGGGATCCTTCTGAGCCGTCTTCCCAAACACTAGGACTGCAGACATGCTATAGGCTCAGTTCATCCTTTTATCTTCTGCCAAGCTGCTTCGAAAACATCATTAATTTTTAATCAGTGCTGGGCCTTGTGAGAAGTAGCAAAAATTTTGCCTACATCCAATTTAATTCAATTTATGATACTGTTTTGTGACTCAGTTAATAGGAAAAGTATTTACGTTCTACTTTTGTCAGTGTTTGAAGACTTTCATATCTTTGATTATCTTAAACTGTTTACATTATTGCTTAGTTTTTATGCCAGCCTTATTATACATTCCTTGAAGTAAAGATCGGTGAATGCTCATCAGCTCTTTATCATTTAATTCTTAAATCACACAGCGCGAGCGGTACGAGTCCTGGAAGCTGAAGCCGGGGAAAGTCAGCATTTCTCATTTCAGTTACTTAAACGCCATTCATTCATGGGAGACAGTTACATTTCAGACATCATTTCTAGTAATATTTCTGTGGTTTTTAACTTTTTAATGAATGTCTCATAGGACAAGTGGTAATTTGTATATAAAGAACTTGGTAAAAGATTTGCTTAATGTAAATATAGCCACAGTTAGAATAGACTCATCAGTATATTTTTGATAATTTTTCATGTATGGTAAAAGTTAAAGTTAACAGATATTCTGATATAAATTTCAAGAGTTTTGAGAGTCATTGCAGGAAAATAGGAAGTTTTTAGACTTTCTTAAAAGACTTTGTTAAACTTTTAGGACACATTTTTCCAGACATCATTGTTTGACCTAATTTTCCAGTCTTTGATAATGACGCTTTAGAAAATACTTGTAATCAAGTGTGTATGGCTCTGTCAGCGTGGAGTCTGCCCAAGCCTCCTGTGCAGCTGCTCTGCCCGCACTGTGCCCTGTGCTGAGCTCCTTTGTCTCCGCTTGTTTATTTCCAGTCCCGTGACTTTGTTATTAAAGTATATGAAATATGGAATCTGTGCACTTGTGTTCATTTTTCATTTTGTTTGCTTGGAGAGAGTATTGTTATGTGAGATATGATTACATTACACATAGAGGAAGCACTTGTCATTGTTTGAATGAGAGAATGGACACTATCTCTAGCAGATAGCATCTTTAGAATGATCTGGAACACAGGTTTACTGCCTGGTTTGTTTGTTCTTACATAATGGGTCTGACACTGTCAGTCAGCCTGTGTGAGGCAACAGCTAAGAGTGTGAGTTCAAAGTCAAAGAAAACCTTCCAGTTACTACCTTGGAGATCTAGATGAGACTTTACCTGCTGTAGTGGCTATTTCTGGTTGTCAACTTGACCATATCTGGAATGAACCACAGTCCAGAATTGGGAGGCCCACCTTTGATCTTGATCTTGATCTTGAGGCATAGAGGCTAAGAATCTTAGGAAACTAAGGCAAGGAGATTACTGAACTCAAGGTCATCTGGGACAAATTCAGGTGTGGTGGCACACACCTTTAATCTGGGACACACCTTCAGTTGGAGATCTACATAAGGACATTGGAATAAGGAAGGCCCTGTGGTACTGAGCATCTGCTAGATCCTTGGACTTCACAGCTGCTTCCAGTCATTGTTAAGGGATTGGACTGCAGATTGTAAGTCACCAATAAATAAATACCTCTTTGCTATATAGAGACTATTCATAAGTTCTGTGACTCTAGAGAACCCTGACTAATACACCTTCTGTCTTCATTTTTTCCATCTTAAATGGGAGTGCGGACAGTATCTGCTTCATAGTCCTGTCATATAAAGTGCTCATAGTATTCGGGGCATACAGCCTCGCCCAGCGTGTGAGCTGCAGGCTACATGGTGCCCTGGATTACATGAACTAGCTACCACTGTTCCCACTGTCACTCTCCTTACTGCACTCTATTAGGCACTTTCATACTAAAGGCTGTATTAACCCTTGGCTTTTCATTTTCCTGTCCTCAGTATAGTGGGGCAGTAGGGGGTGGGTCATAATAGGGCATTTGCCTAGAAGCATTTGCCTAGAATGTGTAAGGAAGACCCTACGTTCAGTCCTCACTACCACACACACACACACACACACACACACACACACACACAAAATCAGTGTAATTTTATTGTAAAGGTAACTAAAAGTATTAAGTTTGAGTTAAGAAACAGAAACGTTTTATATGACAGGCATTTTTAAAATATATACTGGAAAACAAATTAATAATGCCCAATAAATTTCAACAATAAGAAATTCAAGATTCTTCTTTCACTACTTCCTCCTGTGGACCTGATTGTATTACGCAGAGCTGCAAGTCATAGGCCTGAGAGTCTTCGACATCGGGGGAGTAGACTTATTTCTGATAGAAACTCCTCTTGGCATAGAAACAGTTCAGACACGTGAGCAACCGGGTATTGCTGGGTGTCATGTTTTCTCTCCAGGTTTTCTGAAAGTTCCCGGAAGGAATCACCGAAGGTAAAAAGTTGAGGTATGGATCAGGGTTCCAGTTTGACACTGTCCTTGGATACAGTCTTCTCCCCCTACTCAGCCAAATTAAGCCATTGAAATCCTCCCGGAGGTTGAAGTGTTAAAACCATTGTATTTAAGCCAGGTGTGGTACATAGCCTTTGATTCCAGCCTGGGAGGCAGAGGCAGGTACATCTCTGAGTTCAAGGCCAGCCTGGTCCATAGAGTGAGTTCCAAGACAGTCAAGGCTACACAGAGAAACTCTTATCTTAAAATAAATTATTATTATTAATAATAATATTTAGCTTTCTGACTTGTAATTAAACAATTTCATTAGAGTTTAAGAGAAAATGTTATACAGGGTGGGTAAAAATCCTGGCAATGCTAGGAGGAGAAAGAAAAAGTCTTTTAAATTGGGTGTGGAATAGAAGTACCATAGACTGTTAAGAAAGGAAGAGGCATGCCAAGATTGCAGGCAGCTTCATGAGCAAAGGAAAGAAATAGCTTCCTGAATCTCTGAATTCTTATTACTTCACACTTTGAAAAATTGAAGGAACACAGCTTTTGAATGAACTTACAGTTTCTTTATGTTTTTCTCATGTCCTTAAAGTAATGACTTTTACATGTACAAGAATAACCATTGTTTAGTTACTTTTCTGATGCTGTGATAAACATTCAGCTTATGATTGCAGAGCACAGGAACAGCTGAGTGCTCACACCTTAATTCATAACTAAGAGGTTTATTCAGAGTGAGTCCTAGGAGTGGCAAGAATCTTTTGAAACCCGAAAGCCTGCACTAGGGTCACACCTCCAAGGCCACGCCTCTTTATCCTTCTCTGACAGTTCCACTCACTGAAGCCCAAGTATTCAAACGATAAGTCTGTGAGGACCATTCTCACTCAAACCACTATACCCATTGTAATTTTATTTCTTATATACCAGAGACTTTAGAGTTGTCTGATTTTTGTCATTTTCTTTAAGAAAATATACATGGTAATAGTCGTGTCACCTGTTATCCTAAGACTTTTTCTGAGTCCCAGGCCCTGGAAATGCACTGTAGGAAGATGGCCAAGTCTGAGCCCAGTCGTTGACTACAGGCGCAGCTGGGCTAGCACCTACATTTGATTACAGTGCACAGGTTGTGTGCAGCCTTCTGCTTCTCCTAACAAGTGACTGCATAGCGTGCAATTCCAAGTCTTGACTTTAACACCTTTAACTTTCTTTTACTTTCTTCCTTTCCTTTAAAAGAAAAAAAATGTCTGATTTAGGGGGTTTGGTTTGTCTTTTTGAAACAGTGCCTTAGACTGTAAACAAAACTGGCCTCGATCACTCACTATGTCTTTGAAACCATACTAATCCCATGCTAGGATTATAGATATGACAACTCACTCCTTTTCTATACTTTAATTTCCTTTTCCCAAGTGAGAATAGCACATCTTAACCATGGATCCTAAATTCTTGTAAATGTGCAGTAAGTTCATAAATAGTGTTGATGTGCCAAGGAGAGTTATTAGGCAGAGATAACCTACTCATCTAGGTAGTAGCTGCTCAGTTAATTCCAGAGTATCCTGAAGATCAGAACTGATCTTGAGATGAGGAGTCAGGACTCTGCTACTGTAAAAGTCGAGGGCAAGTTGTGGGTTCCTCTAACTGAAGTCCACTGAGCGTAAACCACAAGACTTTTCAGATTTGATTAACATTTCTGGAGGTTTTTTTTTTTTTTAATTGCATATTTCCTTTACTTACATTTCAAGTGTTATCCCTTTCCCGGTTTCCCCTCTGGAATCCCCCTATCCAGTACCCCCTCCCTGTGCCTCTATGAGAATGTTCCCCCACCCACCCACTCCCTCCCATCTCCCACCCTGGCATTCCCCTACACTGTGGGCCAAGAATTGTTCTCTTAATCAGTAGCCAGGAGTCTCCGGTCTGCAAGAAGGGGAGGTGTCAACCTGAGTGTACCCCAGCCTGTGTGAGAGACCCTTAGAAAGGTAATGGGGCGGCTATCAGCCTAGGAAACACCATTTTCCTTGCCCCGACTGTAGACGACACAGGATAGGCATGGGGACTCTCCTGGGGAAGCACTTTAACTGTCATTAACCTGTTTGTGTTTCTTCCTCGTGCCCTGTCCACCAAGCACTGCAGTTCCTCATGCTTGGTGCCGAGACGGCAGGCTGTAAATATTTGATGGATGAATCAAAAGGATTCTGCCTTTAGTTTGTTTGGTCTATGAGTTTGGGCATCACAAATAACTAAAATGTAAAGCACACGGCAATTTAACAGTATTTGGGCAAAGTCATCTAGGAGGAAAATGGATGAACGGCCTTTAGGAAATCAGACCTGGTGTTTACTGCAGCGATGGACAGGAAGGTCAGATTTCAAGGTTTTAAACTGAGAATTCTGAAGGAAGGGCTTCACCGTACAGATAACAGGTTCTAAGACACACACACACACACACACCACATACACACACACACCGCAACGGGTTGTGACGTTCTCTAAGACCCACCAGAGTTTGCTAAGACAGAATCCCCAGGTGGCACTGGTGGCAATAAGCCCTGTGGTGTGGCTCGCCGATTCCCACGGGAGAATGAACCTAGTGGTCTAATTGGCTGCGCTCGGGGTGGAGGCGTGACTTCCTGCTCATCACAGTTTCCCGAGTTTTGATTGGTTACCAGTCAAGGCGAAGCCCTGCCAGTTACCTAGGATCTGTTTCCTGGGTGGAGAGGCCTGCGGAACAGGGTGGGACATAGCGCGGGGTAGCGCAACGCCCCGGGGATCTCCGCTGTGCTCCCACTGCTACCCGCAGGTGAGCTGTCCTGTTCTTCCAGCTCAGGGTGAGCCTTATGCCTGCCTACCAGGGTCAGCTGCCACCAAGAATGTCCCCACAGACACTCCAACTCGGAGCACCGGAGAAGGGAGGCTGTACATGTAAATAAGAGGCCACTGTAGACATCCTGGCAGTGCCCTTCCTCAGACCAACTTTTGTGGTCTTCGCAAAATTGGGGTTCATTTGAAACTGTCAGGTCAGAACTTAATTGGTGTTATCAACAGGACTGTTTTAAGTATAAAAATGTATTTCACACCTCAGGATTGCTTAAGAGTAGACTATGTGACCTTTTTACCAAGATCATCACTGTACATAGGACACAGGGCTAAGAGGACTGCCATTCTCAGGTGGGCAGCCTTTAGGCAAGCTATACCTGCATTCTGACCTCATCTTTAAGGGGAATTATGGTTTGATGAGTAGATGTAAGGGTTTTGTTTTGTTTCTTAAATACTCTGAATTACTATTACCTCATTTAACATGCGCTTTCACCGAGGTGTCTCCACTGTGGGCACAGAAAGGTGAAATTACTTCCTAAAAAGTCACAGCTAATCGGAAATTAGTTCTAAGGCAGCGCGACTACGCTAAAGTCACCCATTATTGCCCTGTGAGTTGATTCATGGCCTGATTCATTAATTTGATGCTATTGCTTTGTGCACCATGTTCTTTGCCCATTACAGGAAATAACAGCATTCAGTCTCTGCCTCCCCTGCACATACTTACTACGGGCTGTTCATTTTCTTGCTAAAGTCATTTCTGAAGTGAAAAAGGTGTGGGCCTTTTTTTTTTTTTTTTTTCTGCAAAATCTGCAACCCAAGTTCTCCGATGGTCTGTGATCCCAACAGAAATAGAAAGTGTTTGACCAGGAGAGTTAGTGCTTACCATCCTGATGGCAGTGAGCTTATAAAACAACAAAAACTATCCGTCGAATAAATAGATAATTGATAACTGCTACTAGAAAGAAAAAATACAGCAGAAAGTGCCTGCCCATCTCTCTCTAGTCAGTAATGCCAGCCCATGACGGACAGGGAGACAACCCATTAGAACATGATCAGTGTGAGCTCCTAGCGCAAACATGATCCCAGCCATCCCAGGTGCCATGGGTGCCCTTAAAGGGGACACGAGGCTCATCTATTCTGAAATCTCAGAGCATCTCCTTGGGAAAGTGGCACAGTGGGAGCAAGCCACAGTCTTTAGACACTGTGGGGACACCTAGAGCCTCGGGCTGAGAAGTGACTGCAGTTTGTGAGGAAGGAAGATGGGGATTGAGGTGGCAGTAAAACTCAGAGTCTGCTACAAATTATTGTGTCTGTCCTAAAGATCCACTGAGGTCTATTGCAGAGGCGACAGGATCACATTTTAGAAGCTACAGAGAAGTCCTGAGTAGACTTGACTGAAGCCCTGGACAAGGACAGTCTCTCAGGAGACTGTAAGGTAAGAAGAAAAGGACATTCACTGGTTTCTTGGTTCATTTGTTTGTTTTCACTAGAAACTGTCCACTTTCAATGCTTTTAACTAGAATTTAATTATTTCATTTACACTTCCCAAGCTTGCACGCAAGTACACACGCGCACACACACACGAGCACCATTATTCTCTCAAATTCATGGTCTCTATTTCTTTAATCGTAATATATTGTTTTTTTTTTTTTTAACAAGTATTACTTTGCAGTCCAGGCTGGCCTAAAAGTTATGCCTCAGCCTTCCTGGTGCTGGAATTTCAGGCTACCAAGCCTAAAGATGAACCTGTAGGGGAGACAGAGAAGGGTGGACAGAGGAGAGCAGTTTGGAGTCAGAGAAGAGGCTGTTTGGAAAAACAAGTGGCTGGAGGCTGCTGGGTGCTCCAAAAGCCCAGAAGAGGAGGAACTGAAACTACTCAAGAGTTTGAAATTACTCTGATGGCAGGGAAGTGGCTTTCATTGAGAGCTGTGTAGCAGGAGAGGGAAGAGGATCTGCAAGAACAAAGGAGACTGGGGGAGGGGCAGGGAGCATCAGCAACGCAGAAAAAGTAAGGTGGATACACCCCAAGACATAGAATGTGACCCCGTTTGATTGTTTATTGCTCTTCATGGCTATGTGTTGGGTGGGGAGAGTTGGCCTTTCTTACTAAGCTGAAAGAGTAGACACAGACATGAGACTGCGCCGTTTGATCACCACACTGAACTTTAGCAGATGTGCACTTGCTTCCTGGATGACTGGGAAGTGGGTATTTAAGGTGAAGTCCATTCTTGGTGAAGACATAAACTTAGTTGATAAGCACTGGGTGTAAGAGTCCTGACTTTGCATTTGAAACAATTCGGAGGAAAATGCTATCAAACAGAGGAGATATTGTCTTATTTTAAGAAACTGGCGTGGGCTGGCGAGATGGCTAAGCAGGGTCCTTGCTGAGCAGCCTCATAGCCTTAGTTCAATCCAGAATTTACACAAAAGTGCAAAGAAAAATCCAACCCTCCTGAGTGTCCTCAGGTGTGCACCTCAGTGCCCTCGAACACATACACGCACGTCTAGTGTAAATAAATGTGCCTGAAAAGCTGAAATGTGCCTTGTTCTGACACTTGGTTCAACGTGGACTTTGAAAGCACTACACTAAATGAAAAAGTCAGGCATTTAAAACATGCGTCCCATGGTTTCACTTCCATGGCCTGTGTACAAGACACGTGGGGTAGTGGAGTAGAGCTCTCCAGGTGCCTCCCTCTCTTCAGGAGGGAGTTATGCACACTGTTTTATGACTGCAGAACTTGTGTTTGACAGGAAGTCCTGCATGTACTGGTTAATGGTTGTACAGAGTTGTCAAAGTGCACTATGCCACTGAACTATATACACTTGAAAATGGTCCAAATACTATACTCTTATTAACTCTTATCATAACTTGTTAAAAAGTGACAACTCTAACTCATGCCTGTGATGACAGCATTTGGGAGCCAAAACAGAAGGAACTACAAATGTAAGAATCTCAATCTCTGTCTCTCTCAAAAATGTGGTAGCTACTAAAAATAAGCCAAAGAATGTCAATTCTAGAAAAACTATGTTGTTTTCCTTATATAATTCTAGTTTATATATGTCCATTTTTATGATGTTTCAAGGACAAAAAGGCAAAGGCCAAAAATAACATATTAGTCAAAGGTCAGCCTCAATAACAAAACACTTCAACTGTGAGTTATTTTCCACACTTCAGAATAACAGAAGAATCATTTATATGCTCGTGTTCTTTAGGGGGTCATCTGAGATGGGGTTTCCTGACTAAATGTAACAACTTTGTTGCTCTTCACCCCTTTCTCTGATATTCTAGAAACTCCCTTTAAAGGGAGAACATGAAGTGCAGACAGACAGATGCTCAGCATGTAGGAAGACTAACAGCCTCTCTACAGAGAGCGATGGTCAGCACAACAGCCTGCATGTCCTTCTCCCCGTCTCCAGCATTCTGACGCCATTAGACCTAATAAGAAGTCCTAATGTGCAGATTAGTCAGGCTTCCCACTTTTACTGCTCTGCCCAGCAGAAAGGCAGCTGGATGAGTTTTGACCATCCCGATGACTACGCCCCAGTTCGCCATTAAGAAAGCAGAAGTCGGTTATGGCCTGCCTTTCTCTTTGTCTCGTTTGACAGGCACCTGCTAGTGGGAATGCCTTGCCACAGAAACTGGTGCCTGAGTCACACAAGATCTGTCCCAATCCTGAAGGAACCCTTGGCTGTTGGGGACTTGCTCAGAGATTACATTTTTTCAATCTCACTTTACAGACAGGATTCAGATGTAATTCCCATGTGCAGCTGTGCTGTCTGTTTAAAGAGTCCAACGGTGAGCGCTGTATGAGACAGAAGACAGTAAAGCATGAATAGCTGCCAAGCATGGCACATGCCTGGAATGCCAACACTCAAGAGCTTGGGACAGGACTGCCATGAGTCTGAGTCTAACCTGGGCTACACATCAAGTATCAGTCCATCCAGGGCTAAATAACAAGACCTTACCTCAAAAACAATGGAGTGTTGAATTATTGATAAGTGGTAGGATTGCAAATTTTTCTTCTGCTTATGTACCTCAGAACTGAGCAACTCTACAGCATTTGTGTTTTAGTTATATGGAGTTATTTTGAAAATCTGACATAGTCAAACGGTCTCATTTGTTCTTTTTAAGTCATACTTCTATCTAAACCCCAGAATTTGGAGTTTGTTTAGCAGAAAAAAACATTTTGCTTTAATGCACGTGGGCTGTACAGGAAAATAGAAAGGTTAATGACAAGCCACAAAGTTTTATTACTCATCACTTCTGGGGGCTGCAGTGGCCAAAGCTAAGATGCATGTAGACTGAGGATGCTCTCTTCCTCACAGACGGCACCTTTTGTGTGTCTCACAGCGAAAACACAAGCAATCTCCTCAACGCTTTTTTTAAGTATAGTTTTATTCTTTGATAATTTCATACATATATACAATATATTTTGGTTGTATTCATCTCCCTGACCCCCGTCTTACCCAAACTCCTTTTCCAGATCCCCACCCCACCCCAAGTCACACTGAAATTCAGTTAAAGTTGTATCACTACAACCATTTAGTAAATACTTACTATGTGCCAAACTGTCTTCAAGTACTTGATATGCATTTGACTCTGGCGGTGCCCCTGTAATGTGTGGATGCTGTTTTCACTTACAGAGCAGTGCTGTTTTTAATGTCTGCTGACAAGTTTCCCATGAGGCATTGTTTGAATTACTATGCTTTCTCTGAAGCTAACCTCAGGATCACTCTGTAAGTTAAAGCCAGGGCTGGGCACAGGCACTTCAGTTAAGGACCTTTCACCTCTCCCCAGCATGTGTCTAAATGAGAGGCATGGACCTGTCTGTAGGGCCCCAACCTACATCTGCCTGGGCTTCTTCCTACTTACCACCTCCTTCCTGCTAAAATGTTAAGTTCTCTTCTAAGTTGCTTTAAAATATATTTTATCTTGCCTCATGGCATTAGAACAACCTGAGGAAGACTAAAGTGAGGAAACCAGAAGCTAAGTCTACTGTGTCAGAGTCCATTAGGGCCAACTGTGAGCCACCACCACACATCAACATTCCTCAGTAGTCATTCAGGTTAGGACAGCTGTGCAAAGTCGTCAGCCTATGTGACAAAAGCACTGGAAGTTCAGCAAGGATCAGAAATGGCTACCTTTGCACTCACAAATCTACAAATACAGGAAGCTGTGTGTGCAGGACCGACACTCTGAGAACACTCCTAAAAACTAAAACTACCAACCCTAGAGCATGGGCCTGTTACGAGAAACAAGACACAGTGGTGAAGGGTTGGTATAGTAATACTTAACTCCATGACACACAGACTATTTTGAATTAAAGACACCTGAAAATACGTGTTGGGTCATTCTCACTCTTGTGTTCAAAAGCAGGGAAAGTTACTGGAGAAAGCCACCCTCACATCCTTCGTAAGGATGACGTGAGACCAAGCCTAACTGCAACACTGTGCTTTTAAGCTCTGACACGGTGGAGTTGTTTCCTTGCATCCTATTGTCTTTGTTCGCCTCAGTGTAACCTATCCTGCTTGGGTCTTGTCATCTTTGTACGGGCTTCCATGATGTGGACAACCTATATGAAATAAATGTACATGCTTTCTTATTGACCATTTTGTTACTTTATTGCATGTGCCTAGCCAGACCCCCAAGTCAGAAGTGGAGTATCGTGGGTCCTTAGATCAGCAGAGGCTGCAACACTCAGCAGTGTAGCCATCTCCTGATGGGGGAAGATGGTCAGGGGCATGTGGGGAGACTAGAGGCACTGCTGACATGACTCCTGTGTTTAGCTGAAGGCAGCTCTAACTTCCCCAACACTGCTTCATGAGCTGGAGCCAGGTTTAGGCACAAGCATCACACAGCTGACCTGACTGATCTCCAGGGCCTTCGCGAAGGCCGGCACAGTGCTTTTCGTGTTGCCAGGGTAAGACTTACTTTAATACTGAATTTATAAAAACAAGTTGCATTTGCAAAGTTCTAATAAAGCAAGCATGCATGTATGTACTCATTTCTGATAAAAACAAACTGAGCTGTCTGGATTCTACCTCATTCAGCAAAAAAAAAAAACACTTCACAATACAGTGAAAGATGACTTCTCCCTTCCTAGGCATCTACCTGAGCTAAGCATCAAGTTGGAAAATATAAAACCTTAAAAAAACCAGTTACCTGTGTAATATCCCACCTTAAAAAGAAACATAACAGTTGTAGAAGAGGAAATTTGGGTCAGAACAGTTGAGGCCTATGAACCTTTAAACCCAATGACCTGTCACTAAAGCACAGGATGGATGCAGCTTTCAAATGGGATGGAATGTATTGTAATGGGATCGCTTTCCTTGCCAGCTTAAATCGTTCCCAGTTACTGCTAAGAACTCAGACTTCTACATGTTCTAAAAGTCACTGTCCCTTTTAAATCTTCCACACAGGCACAATGTGGACATTCTCAGCCTAGGATGTGGAAATTAGCCAGTGCTCACAGCATGTCGTGGAGGTTGCTGACAGGATACCAACTCTGCAGACTGTGTCTTTTCAGAAAGCCACAACCAGCTCTGAAAGTCAAACCCTCTTCAGCACTCGTCACCTATGGAACGGACAGCCAATCAAGTAAAGAAAACAAGAGAACTGTGGAAAAGCTCCAGGCATGCTTGGTGGACATTGGGAAAATCCGCAGGCTGAGAGGATGGGTGCTTTTGGAGGAGGAAACCTACGTTGAAGAGATTGCAAATATTCTGAAAGAACTAGGTGCCAACAAAACTGTGATAGCCAGTATTTTAGAACGCTATCCGGAAGCGATTGTGTGCAGTCCCACTGCTGTTAACACCAAAAGGAAACTCTGGCAGATGGTCTGCAAAAACGAGACAGAGTTAATCCAGTTAATAGAGCAGTTTCCAGAGTCTTTCTTTACTGTCAAGGACCAGGAGAACCAGAAGCTAAATGTTCAGTTCTTTCAAGAGCTGGGACTCAAGAATGTGGTGATTAGCAGGTTTCTGACAACAGCCTCTAGCATTTTCCATAATCCTGTAGAGAACAATAAACAAATGATAGGAGTTCTTCAGAAGAGCTACCTAAACTTAGGTGGCTCTGAGGCCAATGCTAAGGTATGGCTACTAAAATTATTAAGCCAAAATCCATTTATTGTATTAAATTCTCCTACGTCTGTAGATGAAATACTGACATTTCTTCAAGGACAAGGCTTCACAGACTCTGAAGTTCTTCAGCTTCTGTCTAAACTTAAAGGGTTCCTTTTTCAACTTCAGCCAGGAAGTATCCAGAACAGTATTTCCTTCACTAAAACTACTTTTCAGTGTACTGACCGTGACCTACGGCAGTTAGTTGTGAAATGCCCCGCCCTTCTGTATTACCCTGCTCCTGTTCTAGAAGAGAGAATCCAGGCATTACTGACAGAAGGCATCTCCATAGCTCAAATAAGAGAGTCACCAATGGTTCTTGAACTGACGCCACAGATAATTCAATACAGGATAAGAAAGCTGAATTCTTTAGGCTACAGAATAAAGGATGGACATCTAGAAAGTTTAAATGGAACAAAAAAGGAGTTTGAGGCTAACTTTAGCAAGATGCAAGCCAAACAAGGAAGGCCACTATTTAACCCTGTGGCATCATTAAAGGTTGAAGAGTGACAGGGCAAAGTAACCAATTCACAATGACTTAAGCAATTCAGCGTATAAGCATTGATGGTTCTCAGGACCTCCTGAGATTCTGAGTTGTACTCAAGTTACCTCATAATTGATGGTCTCTAATACATTTGCTGTATTTTAAAATATAAGTTGTGTTTAAATAAAACCAGTAACTTTGATCTTGGAACTGTTATTCTAAAACATTATATATTAAGCAGCAGGAGTATGGTAGGTCACACAAATCATTCTGAAGAAATTGACAGTGCACACTCTTGACCAGAGTACAAGAACACCTCTTCCATGATCTGCTACCGAAGTATAATTCCTCACCACCAGCCGTGAGTCACAGGCCAGCAACACATTCCTTTAGAGAGAGCTAACTTCACCTTGTGTTAGGAATGAGTATCTTTGAGGAGTGTTATTCATCCAGAAGGATCAAGGGCCTACTTCTGTGGTCAGTTTAAAATCTCTTAAAAACATGCACATTCATTTTGTTCCTCATTTTACAAATGAGGCTCATAGCAGAGTCCTAATTTATTAAGATCTGAATTCTGTTCAATTTCAGAAGATTGTTCACCTTTCCCTGCACAGCAAAAGGAAGGAATGCAAACAGATTAGGGGAGAGGTATGAAAACTGATTTCAAACTTAATTCATGCTTAACTGAAATGAATGTAGCTTCCTAGAAAGCCTGAAAACCTCCTTCATGTGGTACCAATTTCACTTGTAGTGTTTCCACTTCCTTTTCTAAGATAAACATTACCCAGATAAAGACTGGCTCACATTCAAGTATGTACAGTTTGTAATAACTGTAGCATTCTTTGGTTTTAATGAACAACATTGACTAGCACAGCTTCTCAAATAGAATGAGAAATGCAGCCTTTATCTCATTTTTCCGTTCTTTTAGCCAATACAAGTATACTGTTCAGTTCTTTAGTTGGGATACTGAATGGTAACAAGCGCCCAGGAGTTAAGAACACTTATCCTTCTACAGTAGGACTCAAAGTAAGGCACTTAACCAAAACACTTAGGACTGTCAAGAAAAATGTTAAGACCAGCTGTTGGCAGCTGCAGCCTAGGAACAGAGTGCACGCTTCACCTTGAATCCAATCACAACTGTGTACTTGAATATATACATACATGTGTGAGAGAGAAAGAACATGTGCCTCATTCAGTGTAGCACAAAATGAGAAGCATCTCTGGTCTATATGAGGATCAGGAGTTCATACTAAGTGTGATGGTGAACCTCTGGTCTTTTGTCCTGGCAGTCACCAGTAATACATGCACGTGCTCACTTTCTTAAAGCAGGTCTGGAAAGCATTACAGACTACAAGGTCCTCTACAGTTACTTGTCAACTGTGAGGTGGTTAGTGACAGGCAAGTGGCCAAGAATGAAGCTGTGACAAGTCAGAGGTAGAGGTAAACATCAGTACCACTTGCATTGCTGTGGTATTCAGTCATGGCTGTAGATGAGATTGTCACAGAGCCAACTAAGATGTAGAGAAGTGGGCAATGAATTTGGAAAAGGGCAATCACTGGCTGACTTATCAAGAGTGACTGGTGGGGTAGGGAAGTGAGCAGGCAATGAAGAGTGGGTTGATATGGATGGAAGAGAAGGGTTCGGGACATTAGAACCTAATTAGGTTTAATTCCTAGACTCACACAGGAAATGCTGGTGCGCAGACATGGGATCCCTGCAGCAGCAATCCTAACTACATACACAGAAAAGTGTTTCCTGGTCTAAATCCTCAGCTTTCACACTTTAGCGTGCCTAAGAATACCCACAAAGGTCCTTAGACAAAACCTACACATCTAATCTGCAGACTCTTAGTCGTCTGTGTTTATACGTCACTGTGTGTCTACATCCATATCACGTTGGTAAAGTATCACCAAAAAAAGGTGGCTACAGCTCTTCCTGAACCCCTACGTAATCTTAACTTAAAATGATCATTTTTACAAATTCCCTTTATTTCTGTAGATCTTTATGAAACATTCCATCTTTGCAGATCATAGTCCTTTATTATCAGATTCAAGTGTTCTTTCCCATCCCTTTAATACAAAAATCCCAGAATTATTCAATCAGGCATTTCCATCTGACATTTCACTAAACACAGTATTCATGTTAACATTATTAGATCAGCCATTCAAGTGGGTCACACAAATTTATCTTCATTGCGCCAAAACCCACGCAAAAAAAAGGAGCCAAATAACAGATACCTCCAGGTATATACAACAAAGTGAACTAGTCCTGTTTAACAGGTCAAACTGCTAGTCTATGTAAATAAACTAGAAGAGACTCAGGCATATAGCTGCACACATCATCAAATGGCAAGTTCATTTCGGTTAGAGCTACAGCTGCCTGTGCATTTGTACAGTTCTCTGCTATCATAAAAGCCCCTCTGAACCACACTGCACTTTAGCGTTTAGGGCAATTGAGAGAATTTACCAGTTGGCTTTTCTGTAGCAGAAATTAATTATAGCCATTTTTCCTCAAGTGATCTTAAAGACAAGCAAAGTTGAAAATAAATATGCAAGCATATAGTATACTAAGCCTACACTTAGACTAATTCAAGGACAAAGTATAGCAGAGCCTTTAAGTTAACAAACCAGCAATGAATCAATAAATTCTAAAGAGCAGGAATCAAGTTCTCCAATGCCATTATTTAGATCACTGAGAATGGGTTATTAAAATACCACTTGTTAAGACATTTCACCAGATGTACATGTCTCTTAAATGCTACTGCATGAAATAAGTGAGCGTTTAACCCTTTCTAAGTTCAATCCAGTGATTTTAAGTTTCGTATAAGCATAAGGTTTCAATTGTAGGTTTGCCTGACAGCCCTGCTTTTATGGATGCTTTTTAAATTTATATTTTCATCCAACTGTTGGTCCACATTACTAATAGAGTTGCGAACATCTGAACTTGTCTATTCTGGTGATCTCCTGTTCTCGGGAACAGTACATCTGACTTATGTCAAGGCCACTCCCTTCCTTTCTCCAGAGTTAGAAGGAGCAGAATGGGGACAGAGTTCTAGTTTTAGCTATAAAAAAAAATTAAGATTTTTTTTCAGGCTTAGATTATAAGATATATGCCAAATATATCTGTCACTTATAAATTTCCATGAAATTAGGCATTAAGACAAAAAGAAATGAACTTCTGAGTTATTCTGTGAGAATGAGTGAGCTATGATGACACATTAAGACATAACACACTTACCATCCATATCAAAAACCTTCAAGCCCCTACCCAAAACCAGCTGGAGAAATGGTATGTCATGGCTGCTTTAAAGGTTTGTAAGAGAACATGTTTTAAAGCCATGAATAACTTTCACTGCAGTCACAGCTCAGTTGGTACAGTACTTGTGTACTATGCATGCAGCCCAGGGTTCCATCCCCAAAATCACACACACCAAGCATGGCATCTCATGCATGGAATCCCAGCAATAGGGAGGTGAAAGCTCAATTAGGATATCCTCGGCTACATATCCAGTTCAAGACCAGCCTGGGCTTTAGAAGACCCCATCTCAAAAGGGGAAAAAAAAACTATATATGTCATCAAAAGCACTTATGTATTTTTTTTATTCAAAGCCAATGTATGGAGCTCATCTCATTCACTTGAAGAGTCAGTCCTCATATATTAATGATTGATTTTACTGCATTTTAAAGGAATTACTACTAATAATTTAAGACATCCTAAGAAAGAATAAGCATGAAGGACTATCTTAGATTCTTCAGATAATTATAAGAACTTAAAAATTAATATTTATGCCTTCTCAATATGAAACTTCCCACACAGCTTTTGATGAGCTAAGAAATGCTCCATAGATACTGTGGGGTGTGTTAATGATGGGACCATGAGTCCAACTGCTAAAGCATATGTTTCATGTTAACTACTCACAACAGCTAACAAGAACTATCTTACCCACCGACACCAGGAAACTCCTTTACCTCAATACTCCTGAGATTTTTAAGAGGGAAACTAGTTTTACAACCTTTAAAAGAATTCACTGATAATTATAAGAACTGCGCATATTTAAGGTTATTAGAAAAGATGTTTTCTTTTGTAAGGCATCAATGATTAAACAAATAGAATGCTTATCTAACAAAAAAAAACACTTAACAATATCATAAAACCATTTGTCTTCTAAACTTTTGAATTCCTGCTACTTTTCTGACAGTTTAAATAAGAATGCTTCTTGGCCTAACCACTAGAGTTATAAAAACTAAGACATCTGAACTATTAGGCACATCAAAGGTACAGTTATGTAGTCCGAGTCCCTTCGTAAGGGTCATATGAATACCTGGTACACTGTACACATGGAACTGTAAATCATCTACTAAGTTGAACTTTCACATTTTTTAGTCAAACTGAAAGACTTGGAGCAAATATTTAAACATACCATATCTTCAGTTACAACTGAGCACGTGTAACATTCTACCAGATAAAAAGCTGAACTTAAGGATGCGAAGCCTTCATACACTGCAAGTATTGGTCTCTTCTTGGTTTGGAGGCAGCCAGTCACCGATACCTTCAACACAGCCATTTAGCAGTTGACTTGGTTGTAGTCTGTAATTGAGCTGTTCAATGCCACTGGCATCATATGCTGTGGAGAGCAAGTGTACTCTCTCAGTCAGACTTGTCTTTCTTCTTTCCTGATAAGGGCACTTTATTTACAACAGCAGACCCAACAGCTGTCACCCCTCCAGCCACAGCAGACACGCCTCCTTTCACCAGCCCTATTCCCATGGAAGGCACAGTTGTAACAGCTGTTTTGGTCACTTCCAGACTCTTTCCACCAATCCAAGCCACACCACCAATGGTGGCACCAACAGCTCCCTTTGTAACACTGAAGATACCTCCAGTCACTCGAGACAACATGCCTGGCTGCTGCTGTGGGTGATCTTTCATGGACCCTAGTAAGAGAAAATGGTATGACAGTCAAATGCAAGTCTTTCTAAGAACAGTTCAAATCATTAAGAAACCTTCCTCACAATCTTAATCTGACAGGCTCCACCATACTGAGTGAACAGTACGGAGCTCTTGCCTGAGTACAGCTGCGGTATCTTATAGTATACCTTGGTCCTCAACCAAGTCTTTCGAAGCAAGGTCTTGTTAATGTAGTCCATGCTTTCCTCAAATTCACCATCTTCCTACCTCCACCTCACAAACACTGAAATTATAGGTATGCACCACCACACATAGTGTTACGTAGCAATTTCCTCTGAGATTAAAATCTTCCATTTTGAAGTGAAGCTGGCTAAGGTAAGACACAGAATATTTTATTAAAAGGAAGGTAAACGTTCCATTCTACACAGAAGCTCCTAAAGCTCAGTAAGTAAATCAGAAAAGCTTCAGGAAGTTCTTGAAACTGACCAGATTCACTACTCCCCTCCTTCTCCAAGCATATATAAACTATAAGGACTGGTTAAAGACATTCAGACAAACTGAGGCATCTGAAAGAAGCAGAGAGACCAGCTGAGCTACCTGAGAGGGATTACTCTCCAACCTGTTGAGTTCCCTGTAGGCTGAAGAGTGTGAGCTGCCACCCATACTAGAGTGGACTTTAGTGATGCAGCTGTCTTTGGGTCACTTCTACTTCTGTAAGTAGCCCCAAATAAATGTATTGGTTTACCAAGTTGTACTCTGGTATATCAGTAGTTCCCTTTGTGGAATAAGTAGATATGTATCCATGTCTACCCAGGAGTATATCACATATGTGTGGCTCAAAGCTAAGTCTTATACATAAAAGGAAAAAATTTTATAAAAAGAAATGTTATAGAGACTAAATATGAAAAAATAAAAACATGTAGCCTTCAACTTCTTATTCAGGATGCAGTTACTAACTATCAAAATAGTCAACTTCATATAATGTGGTTCTGAAGGTACTCTGGGTATCTCTAAAGACTTTGAGGAGAGGGGACACATGGTAAAAAAAAATCTTCAAAATAATATTAAAATGGCATTGTCCTTTCACTTTATTCTCTCCAAATCTAGTTCCAGGAATCAGATAATGTAAAGCACAAAAGATAATTGGCAAAAGCAGTTACCAGAGTGTACCTGTCTTCTCTCCAAACAGTGATGAGATTTATAAAGATATACAAACAGTATCAACTAGGTAACAAATCTCCTATCTGGAAGTTCTAAACTTGAGCTTTTGTAAGACACAAGGCACAGATTTGTTTTAAGACTTTTTTTTCATTGCTTAGAAACTTTACATTCTAACTGGGGCTACTAATTCTAATAATTACATTACTGATTATTCCAAATAGTGCATCAGGCAGGAAATAGCACTCAGAATTAACAATTGGAACTACATGATATTAAAAGGGTACTGCAGAGCATAAGAAACTATAAGAAGAACAAACAGCCCACAGAAGAACATCTTTGCCCGCTGTATATCAGAGAACGAATATCCAGATTTTCTTAAAGCACAAAAAAAAAAAAAAAAAAAAAAAAAAAAAAAAAAAAAAAAAATCACAGGCACAAAAAGCATGAACCAAAGTGTTTGATATCCTTAGCCCTCAGGAAAAATGCAAATTAAAACTACTGTGAGATACCATCTCACCCAAGTAAGAATTGCTAGCGTTAAAACTAATAAGGTCAGCTGCAGTGGCATAACCTTCAATCTCAACACTCAGGAAGCAGGGCCAGGCAGACATATCTGTGTGTGCTTAGTTTCCATCTTAACATGCCAACGGTCAGTATGGCATCTGCAATCAAAATTGTTTTCTCTGATTTCCCCCATCGACATACCAAGTTCCAGACCAGCCAGACATAGAGACCCTCGTCTCTAAACAAAAATTTAAAACTAATAGTGAATGTTGGTGAGGAAAGAGGAGCCCTGTTCATTCCTAGAAGGAATGCAAATCAGTACAACCATTATATACAAAGGTCTCTCAAAAAGTTAATAAAATTATTGTATGACAGAGCTATGCCGTTCCTGGGTACATCCTCAAAGAGAGCATACCATAATATGGTATTTGCACATCTATGTTCACTGCTACCCTATCTACATCAGCAAAGGAATTGAACCAGCCTGAATGCCCATCAAGAGATGATATAGAAAATGTGGTACATATATACAGTGGAATTATATTCAGCTGTAAAGAAAAATGAATGGGTTTGGAAAGTATTGAGCTAGGTGATTCAAACCCAGAAAGAAGTAATTGCATATTCTCTTTCATAATTAGAATCCTAGCTTCAAAAGACATGTGTATACAAGTGGGAGGAAGTGCAGATAAAACCTAAAAATCTAAAACAGACCAAAAGAAGGCAAAAAGAAACGGTAAGGAAAAGGGGACACAGGGGCAAAGGAACACATATGGCCTGGAAACAGAAAGGAGATGAGAAAGGAAGTGGGACATGGGGGAAGGAAAATCAGCTAAATTCCAACATACTTGTATTTAAATATGAAAAATAAATATTAAAAACCAACAAAATATTACACATATAAGATATATTTACTGATAAATTTGTTTTTAAAACACAAATATTAAAACTACTAAGCACAATTTTAACTTTTTGAATGGCTAAAAATAAAAGACTTAACGTATAGGTACTATATGAGTTATAAAATGATAAGATATATAACAAAATTAAATGTTGATTATAAAATTAGAGTACTGGAGCAGCAAGAAGACTCCAGTTTGAGGGTAGCCAGGCTAAAGAAGATGACCGTATCTCAAATATGTGTATCATAATACAAAATCTTTTCCTAAAGCTAAGGATCGGGGAATGATGGCACATACTTGTCAGAGAAAGACCCTGTCTCCAAAGAAAACAGAGTTGGGGTTTTGTCTTGTTTTTCAAGACAGGTTATCACTATGTATCCCTGGCTGTCCTGGGACTCACTCTGTAGACCAGGCTGGTCTCGAACTCACAGAGATCTGCCTGCCTCTGCCTCCTGAGTACTGTGATTAAATACATGTACCATTACACATGGTTAACAAGTTTTTAAAAATCAAGGCATAGAAACAGAAAACATACATTCAAATATATATATATTTATAAATTTCATATACAACATATATAATAAACTTATACAAATTGTTTTTTTAAAGCAAAAAGCTAAGCTAATATTTTCAGGTTACCTGCCTTAAACTAAATTAAACCAATTACATAGTTCCTCCTCATTCATGGTGGGGGTAGGGCTCACTATGTAGCCGAGCTGTGAACTTGAGATCCTCTGGCTTTTATGTCACAATGCTGGGATTACATGTGCCAGCCGCCATGGCCAACAAGTGCAATCATCTTCTTTTAGGCTTGCCTGTAAGATTTTTATTTTTATTTATTTTTATATCTTCCCAGAAATTTGATTTGTGACTAACAATACTGGAAGAAACTTTCAGACAGGGAAAACAGAACTGAGAAGAAATGCAATACCTAAAGTTAGGACATCCAGCCCAGGATCATGCAGCTCCCCAAGGAGGTCATTGTTTCTATCAGGCTTAGAAAGTCTGTACCAAAACCACAACTAAAGTCTGAAGACGGCCATCTCTGTACAGAGTTAGGATACCAGGGGAGAGGAGACAAACTGTGTTTCCAAGAATTTTAGAAGCAAATGTAAGAGTAACTCACATCAGTTTTCAAGCTGAAATAGTTATGACTTAGAAAGACAAATGAAGTGATGCCCAAGTCCACATATAAAAACAGAGCTGTGTCAGTTAGACTTTAACCCTCACATCTTCAATTAGGTGTGTTCGGATGCAGGACATCAAAAATAAACAGTCCATCCTGCACCTCCTACACTTTTGCAAGTAAAAAGATGTTTTTGCTTGTGAAATGGTCTTAAAGTGTGACAAGAAAATAAACTTTAAGTAATAGAAACTGTATCTCTATATACCAAAATCTGTATTTTCTTATTAAACGCTCAGTTATTTTTGGAACATGTCCATTGACCATATAAAGGCTGTGATTTTTTGCATTTAATTTTTTAAATGATCATATCTTTAATTTACAGCCATATCCCTTCCATCTTTAATGCTGGGTACATGCTTACCTTCTGGGGGTTCATCACTGAGGTAAGATGGAATTTCTTGATTTTTATCTGCCTGGTTCATGATCACCTATAAAGCAAAACATATTTCAAAGTAAGACTATCACTTGCATGCTGTGTTAAATAACCTAAACCATTTTATTAAGATAAAGAACATTTTAAAGTACCCACCAGAGAGTAACTCATCCTATCTCTATTTAAACTGCAGAGTTTACAAAAGACTTGAAATCACACCAAGGGACAGTACAAATCTTATTGGCAGCACTAAGGAAGGACAGCAATGCTGACACAAGTTCCCCTTCCTTGTTTTCACTGTGGCACTGCTACTTACACAGAAGACTGCTAGGAAGAGAGCCGGCCAACAATAAAACGCAAGGGGAAATAAGATCCTCTCTGAGCACATAACACCTAATCTGAATCAGCAAAAGATCTGAATGGTTTGTTTCTCTCATATACACAAATAGTGAGAGAACTGAAAAACCTGTGGAAAAACAAACTATGATTAATTCTGAGTAAAGATATAAAAGAAATTTAAGAACTAATACTCTTCTAAGAAAAGGAAAATATGATTAGAATTCCTTTTCCAAATTCCTTTATGATCTGAAAATACTTGCTTTTGTAAAAAAAAATAAACATGACTAAGTAAAGACAAGACAAGATGAACCTAAAACTAACTCTATGATATCTTGCTTGGACAGAAAACTAGGATTGTGATTCCAGCAATCAAATAAGTATTTTTTCCTATGTCTCTAAGGCCTTACAGTCAACTAAGTGTTTGCCCTATGTCTCTAAGGACTAAGTTATATCCATGCATAAACAACAGATCTTTATTGGATACTGCGAAGAGGCTGAGCAGATGGCTCAGTCAGTCAAGTGCTTACCACACAAACACTGAGAACTTTAGTTCTAAATTCCAATTCCCACTTTAAAGAAAAAACTTAAAATCTGGGTATATGCTTGTAAACCCAGAAGTGCTGAGGAGGCTGAAGATCTATGAGGCTTGATGGCCAGCCATTCTAACTAATTAAGAGCTCCAGCTTCAGTGGGAGACCGTGTCTCAAAAACAGTAAGATGGAGAGCTGACTAAAGAACACAACAAATGTTCCTCCCTGGCCTCTACGTGTACACACTTACATGTACTTACCCACCTGCAGACCATCTTACACATGCAAACATGTACACACATACACAAAATGAAGAATTTAAAAAGACATTGTGAAATTGTACCATGAACTTTAATACACTAATTAACAAGTAGTGATTAAGTACAAACTTGAGCTAAACAACGTTCTAGGTACAAAGGGCAATGAAGTCATGTTGGGCAGAAGTCACACTAGTTGGGGAGGACGATATATTAACACTATAGTGTATGTCAAGCAGTGGCAAAAGCTATCAACGTGGAGGAACAGAAAAGAAGAAAATGTGGTATTCTAAATGAATAATTTGTGAAGGTTTCATTTCGGGTACATTCCACAAGAGGTAAAGATATTTAAAGGAAGAATCCTCAAGCAGAACAGCAAGAAAAAGGGGCCCTGAGGTAAAAGCTTACCAGGAGCAGTCAGAAACAGGAGCTGATAAAGAATAGAGAGACGCCACCAAAGGGCACTAAGAGATGGAATCACTAAGTGGTTTGCAGCAGTCAGTGGTGGAGACTGGCTTTTAGTAGTGAGCTGGAGAACCAGTGAGACACCGTGAACAGAGGAATGAGATGTTCTGGTTTACAGTGTTAATTAAATATTAAAACAGGTATGGGGGCTCAGCCTGGAATCTGAGCACAAAGACCTGTTGGAGATTTAGGTACAGGAGACAGAGCAGACTGTAAAAATAGAGATTTTCAAAGGTAATTTTAATTTCATGTAATATATCTTGCTATAACTCTACAACCTAAATCCCAAAACAAACTTCAGTGGGCCTAAAATCCAACAACATAAATCATGTAATAATAACTATCTTTCATTTGCTCTGGTAAAAGTCCTGACTCAAGACACTTAGTAGCAGCACCTAATCTGGTCGGCCTCATGAATTTAGCACATCATTTCTTATGATTAAAAAAGTAACAAGAAACCTATGCAATCTTGCACAGAAAAAAGAAAAGTGTCAGTTGGTTCTTTGTTCCTAGCCAAAATTCTTGACTAACTTGACTTAGTTAAAAAACTCAAAGTAGAATGCTACATTTATTTCTATTCATATCTATAAACATGGTAAGAACAAAACAAAGTATACTGCACTGTTCAGGACTCTAGCTTTAGAAAGCTAAGTTTGAATCCCAACTGATATAAAATATATGACAAAGGAAAAACAACTTTAAGAGATTTAAAATAGAAACTAAGATATTCCAGTCCTAGCCCTAAAATGAGAATATTATTTAACAGACTCTAAAGCAAAACATGCAGAAAATCCTGGGAAAATACATCAGTTCCTTCTGTGGTTAAAAAAAAAAAAAAAAAAAAAAAAACTATTATATGGCCACTTTCTTCTCCTAACAGACTGTTAATTTGAGAGACAGTTCTATATAAATTGTTCATTATATCCCACTATAGAACATACAAATCTATATACATAGAAACTCATGGTCAATTGCTGATGGTCAACATGATCAATAGAAGCTATGATAATCTATACAGAAATACAAAAATTACTTGCATACCTACATCTTATCTCTCTCTCTCTTTTTATCTTTTAGGCAGAGTCTCCTGTGTAGCCAAAGCTGACCTGGAACTCAAATACTGCCTCAGTCTCACAGTGATAGGATCATAGGCATGTGCCACCACTCCCAAGTTCATCTTATATATTTGAACTGGAATTCAAAATATATGTGAATATGATTCCAACTGTATTCAAGTGTCCATCTCACAAATTCCCTACTAATGGCTTTACATTTTTTACTTACTAAAGAACCATTTTCCCCCTAGAGACAGTTTCTCTGTCACAACACTGGCTGTCCCAGAACTTGCTTTGTAAACCCAGCTGGCCTCAAACTCACAGAAAACTCTGCCTCTGCCTTCCAAGTGCTTGGATTACAGGTATGTACCACACTCAGATAGAGAACCTTAAAAAAAAAAAAAAGAAAAGAAATGTGTGTGTGCAATATACATAGATAAATAGGTAGATATAGATATAGATATAATATCTCTCTTACATCCAAAATAGAATACCACCACTTATAGATCACAGCTGCCTTATAACATAGACATTAATCTTAACAACATGAACTGACTTTATCCTTCTGTGGATAGGCAACAAGAAACCTTGTGCAGAATAACAATGCCAGATCTGTGTTTCTGTGCTTTAAGAAACTACCTATGACTAGTACAACCACTCTGGAAATCAGTCTGGTGGTTCCTTAGAAAATTGGACATAGTACTACCTAAGGACCCAGCTATACCACTCCCGAGCACATACTCAAAAGAAGCTCCAACATCTAACAAGGACACATGCTCTACCATGTTCATAGCAGCCTTATTTATAATAGCCAGAAGCTGGAAAGAACCCAGATGTCCTTCAACAGAGAAATAGATACAGAAATTGTGGTACATTTACACAATGGAGCACTACTCAGCTATTAAAACAGTAAGTTCATGAAAGTCCTAGGCAAATGGATGGAACTTGAGTGAGGTAACCCAGTCACAATAGAACACTCATGGTATGTACTCACTGATAAGCAGATACTAACCCAAAAGCTTGAATACCCAAGAAACAATTCATAGAACTTATGAAGCTCAAAGAGAAGGAAGGCCAGAATGTGGATGCCTTAGTCCTTCTTAGAAGTGAGAACAAAACACTTATGGAAGGAAATAAAGAGACAAATAGAGGAACAGGGATTGGAGAAAAGATCATCCTGCCTTATCTGGGAATCCATCCCATATGCAGCCACTAAACCTACATACTACTGCTGATGCCAAATTAGTCCTTACTGGCAGAAATCTGATATGGATTCCTCCTCAGAAGCTCTGCCAGAGGCATACTGATACAGAGGAGGATGCTTGCAGCTAACCATAGAACTGAACATGGGACCCCAATGAAGGAGCTGGAGAAAGGACTGAAGGAGCTAAAAGGGTCTGAAACCCCATGAGAAGAACAAAATTATCAACTAACCAAACCCACCACAGCTCCCAGGGACTAAAACACCAACCAATGAGTTTGCATGGAGAGACTCATGGCTCCAGGTGCATATGCAGCAGAGGATAGCATTCTCTGGCAGCAATGGGAGAAGAGGCCTTTGGTTCAGGGAAGGCTTGTTTTCCCAGTATAGAGGAATGCCAAGGCGCTGAGGTAGAAGAGGATGGTTGGGAGAGGGAGCACCTTCATGGAGGCAATTGGAGGGGTTGGGGGTAGAATTGGGGGAAAGGGGATAACATCTGAAATGTAAATACAGAGACTATCCAATTAAAAAGAAAGAAAAAGACTAGCTACAATTTCTTGTCCATTACCAGGAAAGGAGTGTCTGCTACAAGTTTCCAATACCATCAATTCTGACATACTTTCCTTGTGGTGCAGGACTATATCCCCACAAATCCTTGAGCCACTTAAGCCCCTCCTCCTTTAAAAAACAAAAGCCACTAGCTAAAATCTTTAGAACATCTAAGGAAACACCAGCAGAATGAATTGATCAAACAGCCTATAGAAAACCTTTGCCAACCAGAGATCAGATAATTCATATCCAAACTATACTTACAAATAAAACACCAAAAGAACAAATAATATGCCAATTAGGTGGCAAGTGAAATAAACAGCTACCAAAAGAACTATAAATAACCAATATATGCAGTAAAAAATATTCAATATCCTTAGCCGTCAAGGAAATGCAATCAAAACTGTAGATCCCCTCACCCCAATCAGAATGGCTATCTTCAAGAAAACAAAAACATGCTGTCAGGATAGGAGAGATTAAGGGGTCATCTTATAAGATGTCTAGGTAAGCACTCTCTTCTCTGCCTATATTTTTACTTTACTCTGATTTCTTCATAGCTTTTATCATCACTTAATAGCTATTTTACATGTATCCCTATTAGAATGTAAGGCCTGTGAGAACAAGGGTTTGAGGTTTGTTTACTATTTCATCTTCAGGTCCTTAATGTCTGATATTTTAATTTCTGTATAAAGCCAACTTGGGTATTAAAGCAAGCTTATCGGGAAAATCTAGTTTGTTAGATTTCTAGAATGAGCAACTAAGTCTGCAGAAATAATAATCAAGATGGTATACATTAAAAAAAATTTCATGGAGGGCCTTCTAAACAAGTTGTATTTTAGACGCCTTCAAAGCATCCACAGAAAGTTATACAAGATGCCTTTGGGGAATCCACAGAAAATATTCATTAGGCAATTGTACTTAAGAAGCTGAGACAGTCTGAGACAAATTGAGGTTTAGACAGTGGCTTTAAGTGATGACTTAATCTATGGAGGGTGGGGGATGTGCTTGTGCTAATGAATGACTAAAATGGACTTACACCCTTCAACTGATTGCATTTAAGAGTCAGCTGAAGAAGAGAATCTAGCAAAAACAAATCTTCAAATGAATACTCAGTATTCATTGAATAGTTATTATAAATTCATAGAGAGCAAGAAAGGAATTTATAAGATTCCTAAAGTTTGCTAGAAATTTAATACAGATGTTAAAACAATCTATCAAGATCAAATACTAGAAATGTTAACCCAGATTAGTATAAAAGACCAGTATCAAACAATCTCATTAGTTTTTACAATGCACACAAAAAGATTGAATCCTAAAGTTTTAATTAAGATTTTGAGAAGGAACCCAGGTGTCCTGCAACCCTGTAATCCCAACAGCATCCTGAAGACTGAGGCAGGACTGCCAAGAGTCTGAGGTCAGCTTGGCCACGTCGTGAGCTCCAGACCAGCCAGAGTTAGAAAACAAGACTGTATTTCAAAAAGAAATAATATATAAAATTTACCTTTTGATAAGAAAAAAATATTTATTTTATATGTTTTGGCCTGAGTACACAAATGTATGTGTGTGCACTGTGAGCATACACTGCCTGTAAAGACCAGAAAAGAGCATCCGACTCCCTAGAACAGGAGTCACAGTTGGTTGTGAGCCTTTGTGTGGGTGATGGGAGTTGAACCCCCAGTCCTCTAGAAGAGCAGTCAGTTCTCTTAACCACTGAGCCCCATAAGTTATTAATTTTTGTACAATTCATCTGTTCTAAACTCACCGAGTCACTAATTAACATACACATGAACCCTACTAAACTGCATTTAGACAGTACAGGCATTGCTCTACCCTAAAACTTATTTAAGTGGGAATACACTTTTTAAGCAATTACTTTGATCATTCCTTAAGAAGCAAAATATATTAATATATTATCTGCTCTTTAGGAGCTCCTGATGCATAAAAGTTTCTAGGTTTTTTTTTTTTTTTTTTTTTTTTTTAAGCTTTCCTAAAGAAGGCAATAATGGCAAAGCCTTTAGATCAAAGCAAAGGACTTAATTTATTTTATAAACAGTTCAATCTTTTGGTTCTGGCATGGATAAACCATTATAATATTAACAATAAAAGGCCTCTTTAATACAGACTGTATAACATAACAGCAAATAATGGGAGAGGGATAATTCTTATCTAGTACAAAATAATACAGCAGCTGGCAAATATATTGAGCAAATATCAATACCACTATTCCCTAGGGGGCAATTTACTCCAATAATAGAAACAAGCAACCAAACACCTGTTGGAAACCTTTTCTTCCATTATATGTGTGGGTTATTTTAAAGAAAAAAAATGAAATCACTAATGGAGAAATGTCATTTAAGGGTTTCAGTAAAATTTTATATACAAATTTAATTTTGGATCACAAAGAAGACAAGATCTAAAAATATCTTTTCTTAAAGGCCTCTGGGTATAACCCTTCTAAAGTCAAGTAAGCTAACAGTAAAAAGTTCAACTACAAAATACAGTGTGCAACACTTTACCCTCAAACCACTCTAAACATTTGTTACACAAGTAACAGGTTTCCTGTATAAGAAAAAGACTAAGCTAGGCATGGTGGCTCACACCCATAATCTCAGCTTTCCTGAAGCTACAGCAAGATTTCGGTGGTCTAGGCCAGCCTAGGCTCTAGAGTGAGAATCTATCTGAGGAGGAGGGAGGGAGTTCTCCATGTGCTGTATGGAAACTGGCATGTCCTCATTCCTTCAACACCTAACTCGGAGGCGTTTCAAAGCTACACATATACTAACAATACACAGCAAGACGTCGCCTCGCTGGTTTTCATGCTTCTGTAGCAAACAATAATGATCACTATTTGTATAAAAGGTGGTTCCTGCTGACTAAATTGACAGCAAATAGACTACAAGAAAGGCACTAAGTTTGGCAAAGAAGAAAAAAAAATATCAATAAAAGTTTAAAAATACCACACAAAGTGACAAATCATCGAGAGTGTCAAAATAGAAATTTTAAGTATTTTTCTTAAAAGAAACATGAAATGGGATTAAGATATTCTGCCAAGCCAGAGAACCAGTACCTTTGTCACCCTCACTAAAATACACTTCATTTGTTCAACAGATACCGCCATCCCTGCGTTGTGCCAGATCTTGTTGAGACAATGAATGAACACATATAACAACCATACTCTTTAATTATACGTAATCTGGTACAATATCATCAGAACGTAGGAAAGGGGCAAAAACTCAAGGGCTGAAACAAAAAAGCCAAAATTTCCCAGAATTAAAAAAAAAAAAAATCAAACACCTCACTTTTGAATTTGTATGTAAAAATCACTTAAACCTTTCGAATGATGTTTTCCTTGAACTTAATTTCTGGTGTAAGTGCTATAACAAAGACAAAAAAAAATGAAAGTGAAAAATGAAAGCAGATGTGTATGAGTTTATTAAACGTTGTTAAAGCAAGAATAGAAACACACTTACCTGTTGGTGTGAGAGCCCTTGAACCACAACTTCAAGTTTTAAGCACTAACACATAGCAGATACAAATACCCACAATGTTTCCTTTTGGATTAGTAGGGTTCACAAGATACAATCTAGTAAGATTTCCCTTCTAGTCTAGGTATTTCTAACTCTTCCCAGCAGCCCTAGCTCCCCCTCATTGATCCACCTTTAGCCTTTAGGCACATGCAAGTCTTTTTTTTCTATTCCTTAGCAGAGGAGTGACGTGGCAGGAGAGGCAGAAAATGACCCTAGAGGCTGGTGCTGACTTGGACACCTCCTTCCTCCGCCCTTTCCTTGTCCACCCAGCACACCCTAGCTCCTGCGGAATTCCAATGTTCGACTGGCTTAAGAGAGACGATCCAATACGATCCGGAGTGGAAAGCTCCGGGGCTAGTCTAGATGCTGCTTGTGCATGGCAGGCTCGGTTCTGGATTGAGCCTGGGGTCTGCGGTGACTGCACTGGCGGCTGCTCCAGGACTCCCCAGTCGCTCCTTGACACTGCCAGTGCCCCACTTCATTCCCACACCTGCGGGTTTAGAACAGGCGTGGGAGTGGAGTTCCCGATTTAGGAAGAGCAGCGGGAATCTCCGCTTGGAGCCGAGCCCTGTGTACTTGAACCCACCGGGACCGTTTATCAACAGGTCAGAAGTTAAGTGGGGCAAGGAAGCTGGGCTGCTCCTCGGATGCCCTATCTCCTCCTCCGCGCCAGCCTGACACTCAAGGCAAGAGATCAGGTCCAGGCTTCCAGGAGCGACTCCCCTAAATTGCAAACACCGCGCCCGCGAACTCGCAGACCCACTGGGGTGACCCCATGCCTCCGTACGCCCCCCACGACTCCCGCCCATCCCCCTCCCGTCCAGCGTCCCCCAAAAGGCTAGGCTGCAGCAGCCAGGCCCCGGGTCGCGCAGGTGAAGTGCAGACGGGGCTAACGGAAAGGGCCAGGAGTGCAGCCACCCAGGCCGGCGGCACCCCCCCCCCCGTCCCCCGCCACGGGACAGACTCACTCACCGCGGGATCGGGGCCGGGAGCCGCGGCCGGACGGAGGGAGCGGTGGCGCGGAGGGCAGCAGAAGCGGCCGGGGCAGCAGAGGCCCTGACGCGGCCCGGGGCGGCTACGCGACCCAGATGCTCTCCTCCGGCTCAGGAGTCGGAAGACTCTCGGTCCGAGGCGGCGGCGGCGGCAGCGGCGGCCTCTGGCTGCGGACGTGGCGCCTGACGCGACCCGCCCCCTCCGCAGCCTCCGGAGCTCCCGCCCCCTCCCGCGCCTCGGGTTCCGACGCGCACGCGCGCTCGCGCCCCCGGGCCCCCTCCCGCGCCCACCGGTCGCTCGGCGCGCGCAGCCCTCCCAGCAGCCCCCGGCCCGCCTGCGCGCGCGCCGCATCCGGGGTCTCCCCGCCCCCTCCGCCCCGGCGTCCAATCAGAGCGGGCGAGGGGGCGCTGCCCTGTGAGGCGCGCGCCTCCGGCCTCGCCCGCGTCCCCAGCCGCTCTGCGGGCTCGAGGGAACTAACGGTTGTGGGAATTTAGAACTTCTCCCCTGAGGAGGGCGGCATGGTCTCCAGTGTCTCCCTCTCCTTCGCCCAGGGGCTCCAACCTTTAGCTGCTGCCCTGAGGGAGTGACGGGCAGGGCCTTCTGTCAGCCGTTCTCCCCAGGGCGTTCTGCGAGCTTGGGTCACCAAGTGATAGGGTGAGGCGAGGCCTTGCTTGTTTGTGTGGCTTTGTTGTTGTTCTGGATTCCTTGAGCGTAAGAAGTCTGTCAGGTTCGCCCTCATCACACAGCGGGCGCCCAGGCCTTGAATTTTGGTAACGAAAAAGGTTGGTTCATTGATGTGAGAAAGGAACTGGAAAGGGAGGAAAGGTGTCACTTCCTAACTAGGGTTTGTTTCTTCAGGTCTTTCCAGCCTTGGGGGGACATTCCTGGTGGAGTCCTGTGAAGTGTTGATGCAGTCTGGGAATTCAGCCTTGCTCTGCTTCAGGTGCGAAGCAGGACAGTGGGCTTCCAGGGAGGCTGTTGGGAGGAGCAGAGGAGAGACGTGGCACAAAGGCTGCCTGACTAGATAGATGCTGCTAGCTTTTCCTTGACTCTCAGCATCTTAAAGATGATAATAAATCCACCCTAAGCTTTTTGAAAGGCTAAGAAGGGACGGTAGGTGTAAAGAGGCTTTGTAAATTGTGAACTCGTACCAAAATGTGATATTTTTCTTTTCACAACCTAATTACCAAGTGAAAACATACACTGGACAGGAGACCTCAATTTTTAAATGAAAGAAATCAACGTGGTGTGACTGAATAGTGAGTGTTGACAAGTCTCAGAAAAAGGATATTAACAACAAAAAATCCTGAGAGGGCACTAACCTTGCTTCAGTTCTTAAATAGAATGAACCAGAGCGTGGCTTCAGCTTAACCATTATCAAATCAATGAATTAAGCCCATTCATATCACAGTGCTGAAATTATCATGATAATCTTGTTTTACAGAACTTAGAGTGGTAATCTTATCACTTTACTATGAGATGGATGATTAGGAGAGTCTGAACTGTGGTGTTAACTGAGTACCTATCTTTCATTGTCACAGACTCCTGAATTCTTAATAGGATTTTAATAGGTAACTTTCAAGATTGAACTCTGCGCAAAATTACAATATGCATAATTACACTTTATAACTCTCTTTCCAAATTGACTTACAGCATTGCTAGTATTTAAGGCCATAGTTTAAAGCAGTGGTTTATTCTGTTCCATAAACCAATGAAGGTACTAGAGAGCTTTTGACTCCTTCTGAAACTACAAATACAGGTAGTCCAGTGTTTCTTACAGACCTCATCCCAGTCATTTCTTGTTGTCTCGGTTTCCTTACCTCTAATAATAAAACCAGGGCTGGAGAGATGGCCCAGTGGCTAAGAGCACTACCAAAGGTTCTGAGTTCAGTTCCCAACACCCAAATGGCAGCTCACAACTCTCTGAAGCCATCTTCTTTTCTAAAAAGAATAACATCTCATTCCGTTCTAAACCACTCTTGTCTGTATGAGAATAAGTATGTAGATCTTGATTGAATTGTTTCTATCCTGAAGTTATCTTGATTTCAGATACTTTGATGTAACCAGAAGGAACCTCAATTTATTCTGTAGACTGCCCTTATTTATAGGCTGACCTCCATTGTAGTTCTTGATTCTAACACTGTAATATCTTTATTTCTAGATACTATTTTAAATGTCTTCAAATAATGAGTTCTTGATGCAGTAACTTAGGCAAAACTTTCTTGTAATACATTATAAGTTATAGCTGAGGTTATGACTCAGTTTAGAGTATTTGCCTAGCATGCCCTAAACTCCAATCTAAAAAAACTAGGTGTACCTAGTTAATTCTAGTTTCTTAAGTGCCTGAGTTTTTCTCTAATTGGTTACATTCAGAGAGTTAGTTGCCTTATTGAGACCCTGGAGTAATTAGAAGTGGCATTGTTTAACAGACTGGGATAGGTCAAAATGTTAAGACCAGAAAGTAGCAAGAAAGAAGACAACTGTGAAAGCAAAACATGAATTATATGCTGCAGCTCTGAGGCTGAAAGAGTGACCCAACTCTCTGCCCAGTATAGGGATTGATCTACTTTGCATACATAATTTTCTTTGTTGAATTGTCTGTCATATCATCACAGTATTTCTATTGGACTTTATATGGCAAGTTAGTATAAGGGTGTAAGGGCAACACATTTTTACATTCACTTTGTCATATATATATATATATATATATATATATATATATATATATATACATATATACACATATATATATTCTTTTGGTACTTTGAAATGAACTAGATAATCAGGAGCTTTGAATAGGTTATCATTGTAAGTTATAATACTTTTCTATTCTCACATTCTTACTGGTTTTCTGGCATAATTATTTGAACTGTTTTGCCTTTTCTTGACTCACTACCCTTTTTAAAGTATAGTTTATTTGACACAGCTGTTATTCTGTGTCATCTCGTTTCTTTCAATAATGAGGCAAGCATTATATTATATATTCATGCAAAGAAACTGAAGCAGATAAATTAGATAGTTGGGTCCATCCTCATGACCATTGAAGATAAAATTCTACAGTCCATTTTTCTGACCACAGCCCAAATTCTAAACCATCATATTGTTTGAGATGAACTTTCTTTGTGTAAATCAGAGTGGTCTTGAACTCACTGTTTAATCCAAGATGGCCTCAAGCTTTCGATCTAAGTTCTGGGCTTAAGGTAAAGCCACTACACTCAAGCTACTTTATTCTAAGAAAGAAAAACAGTCCCTAGAATCTAGCAAATGGCCCAGTGCTATCAGGAGGCTGTAACATTGCTAGAACCTGCCTTGATATACCTACGCCTTGGTATTTTCCAGTTAAGCCAAACAGCATGAGGCAAAACTACTTAACAATCAATAATGGTCAAAACAAAAATAAGACTACTTTCTAATATTTGAACCTGGACAATATCATGAATGTAATCCAGGTCACCAAACAGAATAAACAAAATAAAAATGAAAACTAGTAAGTGGCTATTACTTCTTCACCAGTTAAAGTTTTACTCATTCTAGCCTTTCCTCTTTATAGGTAAAATTTATGAAGATAACAAATCATACAATCAATCGCTCCTACTTCATCACGAAAGTAAGGCAAGAAGGTTCTACTTGAACTGTCCATCAAACATCTACCATAATCCTAAATCCTAATAGCCCTGCCTGACATCCTGTTACTAAGATACCATGTGATTCACTTTGATAAGTGTTCTCCATTTCTCCAGTGAGTGATAATCACACATCCTGTTTGGCTTGCAGGAATTCTTGGTGATTTTTGGCTAAAGTGTGTTAGTAATTCTTTCTGTGTTATCTGTACCATCTATTTCTATGGCATGGAAAACATGCTGTTAGGTAGAAGATAGACATGAGTAGTGGAGCTAGGAAGAGTGATCCTAGAAAACAGCCCACAACACCTTCCTTTCTGTAAAGCCTAACAATCCCAAACTAAAAGCCTCATATCCATCATCCAGCAGATGGCCTACACTGTATGAACAAGCATCTCCAGGCAACAACTGATAGCTGTTATCAACTGTATCCAACTCATCCCAAGCACATCCTGTACTCTGCACATCCAGTGTGAGGTTCCCCCATATAAGGTGCCATGTCTGAGTTCAAATGCCACCATTGCCAGGAATCCTTGCAAGGTAAAAAGTATATACAGAAGAGTGGATCCAACTACTGTGTGCCATGCTTTGATGCACATTGTGCCAATATCTGTGTGAAATGCCAAAAGCCCATAGGTGCAGATTCCAAGGAGGTGTGTTATAAGGGGCGCTTTTGGCACAACACTTGCTTCCAATGTTCCAAGTGCCTTCAACCCTTAGCTACTGAGACCTTTGTGGCCTGGAATGACAAGATCCTGTGCAACAATTGTGCCACTCAAGAGGCTTTCTCCAAGTGTAAAGGGTGCCTCAACAATATTGTGGAAGGAGACCAGAATGTGGAATACAAAGGTAACATCTGGCATCAAAACTGCTTTGTCTGCAGCAACTGCAAGGAAATCATTGGAACCAAAAATTTCTTTCCCAAAGATGAGGGATTCTACTGTGTGGCTTGCCATGAAGCCTTGTTTACCAAGCATTGTACGAAATGCAACAAGCCCATCACGTCTGGAGGAGTCAGTTACCAGGACCAGCCCTGGCATAATGAGTGCTTTGTGTGTGTCTCCTGCAGTAAGGAGCTGAGTGGACAGCGTTTCACTGCTATAGATGACCAGTATTTTTGCGTGAATTGCTACAAGAACCATATAGCCAAGAAGTGTGCTGGGTGCAAGAACCCCATCACCGGGTTTGGTAAAGGCGCCAGTGTGGTGGTCCATGAGCAAAATTCCTGGCATGACTACTGCTTCAACTGCAAAAGCTGCTCTGTAAACCTAGCCAATAAGCACTTTGTGTTTTATAATGAGCAGGTGTACTGTCCTGAATGTGCCAAAAAGCTGTAACTTGACAAGGGCTCCTATCCTGTATAATGGCATTTGAACCATGCTTTTGTCCTTCTTGTCTCTGTGCTGCGCCATCCATAGGGGATGAATGGGCTGTGAAGCTGCTCCTCTGTCTTTTCTGACAGTTTATAGTACTACTCAACTAAGAACACACAGCGATTATATTAGGATTCAGCAACCTTGCAACAAAAACATAATTTCTCTGTTGTTGCGGTGGAAGACCAAGTTAGGTTGATTCTACAGTGTGAGATCAGAAAAGTGCTAACCGTATAGCCACATGATATAAGTGAGAAACATGGGCAATAAACCTTCCCCTGAGATGTTCCAGAAAATAAACCTTTTGAACTTAGCCATAATTTTCAGCTGACCTTTTCTACATACTAACATTAGATTGTCCATATGGATTATTTTCTTCTTCATGTTTCTTATAAATCACAAAAGGTGCTAACCATGTACCACACAATGTAAGCAAGAAGCATAGGTGTTCCTATTTTAAAGCATGGAAACGTTTGCAAACATAAGCTGACCTAAGGAAACAAGCCAGTTTCAGAGCATCTTAACAATAACTACTTCTAGAAGCTTGCAAAACTAACCCTCCTATACTTTAAATTAATGATATTTTGTTTAATAGTGAAATAGTTTGAATTTGGAAACTAGCATGACAATGTCTGAGTATCCTCAGTCATCCATGCAGTTTAGAGATTCATCCTGTATAAGTGACTGAATGAGTAGCCAAGAAATGCAAAGCCATCATCAACATTAATATGACATTTTAAAGTCAAGACAAGTTGAATCCCTTGTAACAGTCGTTGCCTGCCCTTGGTGCATATATTCAAGAAAACTGCAAAGTTCTTTTTTAGGACTTTTTCTTAAGAGGTTAGCTGGATCTCTGGGAATAAGGGTTGTCTTAAAAATCTTCATAGGTGATCCTTGGTTACCACCTGCTGCGTCTCTGAAATATAGGATTATCCAGTAACTATTCTCTGTTGTGATATTACATATATAATAAGACAATGTCAAAGTAAGTGAAAATGAGAGTACTTATCATGTTCTTATAGGAGTGGTTATAGATGCCTATGTCACATTTTGTCAGTGACTATTAACATTTTAGTGTAGCCTTACAAAAAGCAGCATCAAAAGAAAGAGAAAAGAATAGCCTCAGCTTTCATCCTGAAGCTTCTACCTTAATGCTTTAAGATTGCTATCACAAAAATGTCTTAACTGACAGACATAAGATCAATCATTAACCTCAAAAAGTCTCAAAAAGAAAGTAACCAAGAAAACAGCTCCTGGTAGTTGTGTCTCCTAATATTGACTTTCTGTGGTTATTTGTCCTTTGAATTGCAAATAGATTGTCCCGGCTATGTCAGAGACTGAGGTGCTGCATCATAGACTCACTTGTAGGTACTATCTTCCCACCCAACTTTTTGTGGGATTCTCTAGACTCTAGAGTAGTGTTTCTCAACCTATGGGTCAAATGATCTATTTTACAGCGGTCACCTACAACCTCCAAAAAAATTGTAACAGTAAAATTACATTTATGAGGTAGCAACAAAAATGGTTCTATGGCTGGGGGTCACCACAACATGAGGAGCTATGCTAAATGTATTAGGAAGGTTGAGAACTGCTGTTCTAGTGGACCAGGGAAAGAAACACTCTGCAAGGAGATTCTTTTGAGCATAATTCTGCAGAGAAAGAGAGTCATCATATGTCTTACATTCTTGTCCTATTGCTGTTATATAAAATTGCCAAAAGCAACTTGAGGGAGAAAGGGCTTATTCTAACAGTCAAGGGTACATTGTGTCAAGAAAGTCCAGGCAGGAGAAGCTTGAAGTAGCCAGTCAAATCATTCACAGTTGGGAAGCAGGAAATAAACAGCTAAGCTTTGCTTTCTCCATTTTACATAGTCTAGATTCTCCTGCCCAGAGTGTGACCCTAGTCACAATTAAAATGGACCTTTATACATCAATCACTATAAAATAATCTCTTACCCATACCCAAGGATATTCTAGATTCTGTCTAGTTGACAGCACTAACCATTACAACCTACCTCACTGATATGCCACCTACCTCCTAAGGATATAGAAATGTCTCCTCAAAATCTATCCACTGAGCTGTTACCTGTCCCTATTGGGTACATCTCACTAAACTATCTGTAACGGTAATTTTGGCTATGCTACTTTGGCTCCTGGAGAGCTGCATGTGTGCACCCACCCAAGAGCTATCTGGATTCAAGAATGAAAGACACACATACACACCAGCTAATTTGAATATGCCTTGACTCAAAGGCTGGGCAGTTCTAATCCTTCACCTGGCTAGCATACATTTCCCTCCTATACTCCTGGTCCAATACCTTCTGTGTTTTATTTTTGCTGTCTTATTACCTTCTGTGCAGACCCCTAGACTTTGCTGACCAAAAGGCTTCTGGGACGTCCTTCCTGGTGTTGCATTTCCTCTCACCTACATTTTGGATGATTGTCCTCCTGCAGTTCTAAATCTGATCTATTGCCCTCCAAATCATGGCAATTCTCCCCTTCCTTTCCTCAGTTCCTAACCCATGCAAATCTAAAGGCCCCACCTCAGTCTACCTGCTCAGCCATTGGCTGTTAGCTCTTTATTGGTCAATCAAAAACCAATTTGGGACAAGGACCTTCAGCATTTGGACATGCAGATTCCTGATTTGGGGATCCTGAGTAATTCAAAGCATTAGAACCAATCTTCAACAACTATCTTGGGACTATATGCTTTGCTTTGATCGATAATCTTATGCTGAAACTTTCTGTGTTAAATTCTTTAAGAAGAAAGAACCCAGAATCCCCCATAACAATACTATTAGCCCTTTCTTACAAAAGAAACTAAAACGCACCCATCTACAGGCATCAGATTGTCAGAACGAAGTTAGGTGGTTTTATTTCATGGATTATATATACAGTGACTGTTAAATGAAGACCATTTTTTAAAAATGAGTCTAGTGGCTCAGCCCTATAATCTCAACCACCCAAGAGGCTAAGGAAGAAAAATGGTAAGTTGAAGGCCTACCTGGAATACATAGAATTTAAGACCATCCTGGTCAATTTAGACTCTATTTTGAAAAATAGCTGAGATACAACTTGGTGGTATAGCACATCCTAGCTGTTCAACCCACAGTATCCCTCCCTAACTACCTCCAAAAAGGAGCTGGGTGTGATAGCAACAGGAAGCTGAGGCTGGAGGACTGAAAGTTAAAGGCAGCCTGAGCTATATAGCAAAAACTTGTTTCAATAAAACAAGGTAATAAAAAAAAAAAAACATGAGTTTGAAATCATTGAAATTTTTTTCTGGGTGCTAGGGATCAAGGTATACCAGACAAATAATTGGTCATTGAACCACACCTCAAGCCCTGGATATCATTTTAAAGAGGAAAGAAGTACTTCCGCCCATCAACTCAAAACTTGCACCTCTTAAAGTGGACCATATGTCGAAATGTAAATTTATAAAACTGTTAGAAAAAAACCTAGGTGATCTTTAGTTAGAAAACTACATTTCAGAACCTAAACCATAATCCATAAAAGTTATAAATGTATTTGTGTGTGCACATGTTAATATGTGTGGGTGCATGTATATACATGTGTGTTTCCATGTATATATTTGACACTGTGGAAAGAGCTAACACCAAAAAATATAGGAGAGATGTTTCTGTGTGTAGAAGCCAGAGATGAAATTCTAGTGTCATTTCTCAAGTGCCATCTACTTTGTTGTTTAAGGCATGATCGATCACCGACTTGGAACTTACCAAATAAGGGTAGTCTGGCTGGGTAACAAGTATGGCTTTCTCTCCAGTGCTGGGGTTACAAGTATGTGCCACCAGTTCCAGAATGTTTACATAGGTTCTAGGGATTGAACTCAGCTCCTCCTGCCTGAAAACCAGTTTATCAACAGGCTGTCTCCCAGCCCTCTAAATCCAAAACACAACACAACACATACACGCACACTGATCTTAACATGGTACTGCTAAGAAAATGAAAACATGGGTAGCTGACTAGGAGACAATATTTCAAAGCTACATTACAGTTACCCCGAAAGCAAAACAATTTAAAAAATAGTGTATAATTGGATTACCAATACTTAAAGAAGATACATTGGTGGCAAGTAAGTGCATGGAAAGATGCTCAACATCATGGCCATTAGGGAAATAAAAATCAAAGCCATAATGAGGGTTTGGGGAAATGGCTCATTTGATATTTGCTTGCCATGCAAACCTGAGGACCTGAGGTCAGACCCCCAGAACCCTAGTAAAAAGCTGTCTAGCATTCAAAGCTAAAGGACAGCTGTATTGATGATTGCTTCTGTGACCCCAGGGATGGTATCTCCACAACAGGTCGATCCTCGGGGCAGATTGGCCTAGATAATCAGTGAAGAGCAGTCCAAAGAGATGACAGAACTAAGATCTGTGGCCTTATATGTGTCTGTGCATACATGCATACATGCACACCTTCAATAAAAATCTACTTGGTTATTCTCTTTTAGTACAAATGCCATTAGTGGCGAGCAACCTAAACACTTAGTAGAAATGCAGAATTAAAGGTTTGGGGGAAATGGCTTGAGAGTTCAGATACTTATGAAATTAATAATACATGTACATTATGACCTAGATACCCAACTAGATATCAACCCAAGCAGATATACATATATCTAAACACAATGACATATTTCATAACACCCTAAAACTAAAAGAACTCTAAGTGCCCTTTAATTAGTGAATGTATAAACAGATGTTGGCACATATGCTCAGCATTGTCTACTGGGGACAAACTACACAAAATGAACAGGCACCAGTCTCAATGAAAGACAAGACTAAAAAGCATATGTACAGTATGAGTCCATAGGAAACATTTGTTGACTAGGAAGGAGGGACTGTTGACGGAAAAGATGTGAGAGGCAGCAGAAGTTGTCTGTCAATTGTGCTATGACTACACAATGTATGCGTCTGTCAAACTATGCCAATAATTTTAATTCTTAAATGATACTTCAGTAAATTTGATTTAAAGTAAAAAGAGAGTTCAGATCCTTCGCTCTCTCTCTCTCTCTCTCTCTCTCTCTCTCTCTCTCTCTCTCTCTCTCTCTCTTTCTCTCTCTCTCTCTGTAATCTTCCTTGTTATTTAAGGAATTGTAGCCTGTGTTTCTTGTAACCAGGATAATCCAACAAAAACATGGAGTATTTTTACATAGTTCCCATGTATTTAGTACTAGGTAAAGGACAGATATTTTGATATTAAAGAGGTATATTTGTATCACCTTTAGCATAATACTCCCTTTTAAAAGACATGGTGATACAAATAAAGTCTAAAATGAGGAGTTAAACTGGGGACTACCTGAATTTATAAAGGATAGCTATGTGAGACTGCAGGGGTGGCAGCTCTTCCTGAGGACTGGGATTCTATATGCAACATCCTCTAACTAGAAATTCATAACCATCTGCGACTTCAGTTCCAGTGGGTACCAACATCTTCTTCTGACCTTCAAGGATACCAGGTATGTATGTAGTCCATATGCATACATGCAAGCAAAACAGTCTTACATGGTTTTGAAAAATCTTTTTAAAGATAGAGAGGGCCTGGGGAAATCTCTCATTCTAAAAGAGCTCACTTGTGTTTTTAAAGCCAGATCTGGTTTTCGTGCTAGAAATCACAGTGCTGGGGCATCAGAGATGGACTGATTCATGGGTCTCTTTGGCAAGTCCAGGCCATTATGTTAAAAAAAACAAAAAACAAAAAAAAACAAAAAAAACAAAAAACAAAAAAAAACAGACAATTGTAAGGGAAGGGTCTGATGCTAAGTTCCTATTTCCCAATTGGTCATTGATACGTCAGTAAAAAAAGTCGTGGGCCAATTGTTGCGGAGAAGGTAAAGGTAAACTTCAGGGTCCCTGGAGGTAGGTAGGGGGGATGCAAGAAAAAAGAGGGGGTTTTGCCACAATTTGGAAGGAGTAGAACACAGCAGCCATGTGAGGTCTCCGGGGGAGCTGGAGCATGTGACCACTGCTACAGGCAGGTGGTCATGGACACTTGGCAGGGGCCAGATGGAATTAGCCACTGAAGGTTAGGTTGGTGCCTCTGGAGTTGGTGTTCTCTTTACAATAGGTGGAAGAATCCAATTAGTTCTTTTTATAAACTGTATGTGTTTGCTTTTTGGATATTTGTTATTAAATTTGCCCAAGTAGTTACTATAAGCTTTTTGACATTATTAATTGATCACCCATAATGACACAATCCTAGCATTTGTAAGAGATACGTCAACTTCTGCTGGTTTTGTTCTAGACAGCTGACATAGTCTTATTCTACCTTCAATACGTAATTCAGAAATATTTTCTATATGTCTTCAATTTTTTCCTTTGTTTATGATCTAAGATAATTCATCCTGTAATACTATCTTCCTTTTTCGTACTGAGCCCAGTGGGAGAACAAGTTGAAGGAAAAATGACGAGAATACAGTCAAGTTTAGGATCAATTCAATCCACATATGCCTTTTGCAGTCTTTCTTCTACAAGGGTTAACTTTTTCAGTTTCCACGGTTAGACATCTTAGACTGTTTAAATTTGAAGCTCCTTATGTTTGAAAAAAAAAACCACTTAATTCACATGTATTTAATCCAATTGTAGGCCTGTCTATATCTCCCATTGTTTTTGAAAGTCATTAAGAGTTTACAGTTGGTCCCTGTGGATCTGAACCTTTTGTGGTTGAATTTTTTTTTTGTTGACTAATTTTACAACTCAAATAACTAAGTAAATCTCCTCTTTGTGTGTTTTCTGGAGCAATCTGTAACCTACAGCATGACAGAGTTCTCTGTGTTACCTTAAATGTAGTCTCTAAAACATCTTTGTTAGAATCAGCCAACAAAATGTCATCCATATAATGATGATACATTAAGGAAATTACTTATGAATTACTTCTAATGGTTGTTGCCCAAAATACTGACATAAAGTTGTACTATTTAACATTCCCTGTGGAAGTACCTTTCAGAGGTACCTTTTATTAGACAACTGTTATTCAGTGTAGGCACTGAAAAAGCAAACCTTTCCTTACTCATGCAAGGCTGTTGTGAAAAAGCAATTTTCAAGTCAATTATTACAGGCCATGATCTTGGTAACAAAGAAGGTAAAGAAAGTCCAGGTCATAAAGGACCTATTGGTTGAATTACTCTATTCTCTTAAATTTTGGATCCACCAAACCTTCAATGTCCACACTTAAATTCCTTTTTACAGCGAACACAGGAGAATCCCACGGATGGGTAGACTCTTCTGTTTGTTGAGCCTCCAGCTGCTCTTGTACCAGTTCTTCCAGTGCCTGAAACTTTCCTTTGGCCACTGCTCCTGCCACACAGGTCTGTTTGATAACCAGTCTGGGGGCAAGGCTACTAGTATATCAGCAGTGGCCCCTTTTGTAAATTTGGAAACTCAATCCCTGCGATGTCCTGTGTTTGAACAATGGGCACAGCTTATGGCTGTTCTTGATTACCTATATCAATCCCTTCCCAGGACTGCCTAACATATTACCCCTAGCTGCTGTCCCTGGAATTATTGATATGCAGGAATATTAATTTGAATTCCTCCATTATTATAAACATTCCCTTCCCTATAAATTTATGGGCATGTCAGCCACATAAGGTGTCAACTTCCCTGTTTGCCCTTCTGGTCCCACACAAATAGTCCATCAGACACTTTGTGGTTTTTTTGTTGTTGTTGTTGTTGTTGTTGTTTTGTGATAACACACCAATTTCCATCAATGGTGTGGAAACCTTCTGAAGTGGCCTTTGGACTCCAAGACTTTTGGGACTTGTACACTAGCATCAGCCCTGTATCTACCAAACCTTCTATGTCAACACTATTCATTTGTACCATTAACTTGGTTCTCTGATTATTAACCAGTGTTTGCCAGAAACTCCCCAAAGCCCCGTCCTTTCTACTGGAAGTGGCCTTACCCTGAGAAAAGAAAACAACAGTTGAGCAATTCTATCCCCTGCATCAATTTACATCTCCCTTTTCACATGTATGATTGTCATTTCTTCCTCCCTGTCCCTGTCTACTACACCTGGATACACAGTAAATCCTTGAGAAGTCAATCCACTTCTTCCCAAGATCATTGCTACTGTCCCTGAAGGTAAAGGACCAGATACAACAGTGGCTATCTTGTAACATTCCACTTTGGGGATAATGTAAGAGAGGTGCCTATGGCCAGATCCCAAGCTGCATCTCCTTCTGAAGCACACATAAGATCAGAAATACTTAATTTTGATTTTCTTGTCCACTTGGGACCACCTGGCTAACCAAAGGAAAATGGCTCCTAATGTTTGCTGTGGGGCCTTGAGCTGACAAGCCCTTCTCTTTCTTTCCCAATGGCAAGGGGTTACTTTGTATATCTCTCTTGGACTAACAATCCTTAGACCAACGTGCAGTAAATGTTTTTTTAAAAATGGAATTGCTTATCTCTATATGGGTCTCGCAGTCTCACTCCGCTGGTGCCGCTTCTAGAACGGAGCCACACGCACAGACTCTCGCTCAGTTCAAGCCCCCCACCCCCGACCCCCAAGGTCTCACTCAGTCTGCAGGACTCGAGCCTGCCCTACTGCCTCCGTCCTCGGGTGTTTCTTTACCCCAAATCCCAACACAAACACAACTCTAAGGCCCGATAGCTTTTCATACAGGTTTATATATTCAATCCTCAATTCACAGATCCTCTACACAATAAGATTACATCAAATAGGCATTCTATATGAAATATCAGACCTATAAAATCCTTAAATGTTCATAGCTACTTAACGCCAATAAAGACCACCTGGATCCAATTTATCCTTCTTGACCTCCATCTTGGAGCCTCTCTCCTGGTCCTCCTCTTTCCTCTGACCTCTCACCCTCTCTCTCCACTCCCCTGCCCAATCACCAGCTCTTTATTTTACTAATTAAAATGAGAAGGCAGCCCTTCTTGGAGAAGTGAAATTAACATCACAATACAAGCTACAGGACAATCTACCTTTCCCCCTTTTTGTCCAGTTAGAAGGCTCTTTTCCCTCAACTATAAAATTAGTACAACTATTACCATTTTACAATTTATAAAGTATAAGACAGCCTTAACACCTAGTCTATCAATTTTATTTATTAAATAAGGTACCTTTTTATCTATTTTAAAAGACTAATTTTTTTAATTGAAGAACTTTATTTTTAAAAAAACAAAGATAAATGTACAAATTTTAAGCATTTTTTGCATAAAAGTATACAAATACATTTTTGTCATTGCTTGGCTTTTTTTTTAAGGTTTGATAGTGTGCATTAAGATCTTACTAGTTACAATGAGCATAAAGTACATGTAAAACAGGATGTAACCTGGAATTAGTCAAAGTTTTCTTGGTATGTAAAGATTAAGCATAATGGTTTTTTTCTTTTCTTTTTTTCTTGAACTTCACACAGTCTGTGAGTTGTTTCTGGGGTGTTCAGAGCTTTCTGGGGTTAGTATCCAATTATCAGTGACTGCATATTATGTCTGTTCTTTTGTGACTGGGTTATCTCACTCAGGATGATATTCTCTAGATGCATCTATTTTCTTAAGAATTTCATTAAGCCATTGTTTCTGATAGCTGAGTTGTACTCCATTGTGTAAATGTACCACAATTTTTGTATCCATTCATCTACTGAAGAACATCTGGGTTCTTTCCAGCTTCTGGTTATTATAAATAGAGCTGCAATGAACATTGTGGTGCATGCATCTTTGTTGTATGTTGGAGCATCTCTGGGGTAAATGTCCGGAAGTGGAATAACTGGGTCTTCAGGTAGTACTATGTCCATTTTTCTGAGGAACCGCCAGACTGATTTCCAGAGTGGTTGTATCAGTTTACAACCCCACCAACAGTGGAGAAGTGTTCCTCTTTCTCCACATCCTCGCCAGCATCTGTTGTCATTTGAATTTGAGTTTGGATCTTGGCCAATCTGACTGGTGTGAGGTGGAATCTCAGGGTTGTTTTGATTTGCATTTCCCTGATGGCTAAGGATGTTGAGCACTTCCTTAGATGTTTCTCAGCCATTCTATATTCCTCGATTGAGAACTTTTTGTTTAAGTCTGTACCCCATTTTTTAATAGGGTTGTTTGATTCTCTGATGTCTAGCTTTTTGAGTTCTTTGTACTTTTTGAGTTCTTGGATATTAGGCCTCTATCTGATTCGGGGTTGATAAAGATCTTTTCCCACTCTGTTGGGTGCTGTTTTGTTTTTTTGACGGTGTCTTTAGCCTTACAGAAACTTTGCAATCTCATTAAGTCCCATTTGTCAATCTTTGACCTTAGAGCTCAAACCATTGGTGTTCTGTTCAGGAAATTTTCTCCTGTGCCTATGAGTTCTAAGGTTTTCCCTACTTTCTCATCTAATAGTTTCAGTGTACCTGGTTTAATGTGGAGATCTTTGATCCACTTACACTTGAGCTTTGTACAGGAGATAAGGAAAGGGTCTATTTTCATTCTTCTGCATGCTAAGTGCCAGTTGGACCAACACCATTTGTTGAATAGGCTGTCCTTTTTCCCTTGAACGTTTACGGCTCCTTTGTCAAAAATCAGGTGACCATATACGTGAGGGCTCATTTCTGGATTTTCTATTCTATTCCATTGATCCACATGCCTATTCCTGTACCAGTACCATGCAGTTTTCAGCACAATTGCCTTGTAATATAGCTTGAGGTCAGGGATAGTGATTCCCGCAGATGTTTTCTTGTTGTTGAGGATGGATTTCACTATTCTAGGTCTTTTGTTATTCCAGATGAAATTACACATTGCTCTTTCCAATTCAATGAAGAACTGGGTTGGAATTTTGATGGGGATTGCATTGAATCTGTAGATTACTTTTGGTAAGATGGCCATTTTTAAAATGTTGATCCTTCCAATCCATGAGCATGGGAGATCTTTCCATTTTCTGAGATCTTCCTTGATTTCCTTCTTTAGAGGTTTGAAGTTCTTGTCATACAGGTCCTTCACATGCTTAGTTAGAGTCACACCAAGGTATTTCATAGTTTTTGTGACTATTGTGATGGGTATCTTTTCCCTAATTTCTTTCTCCGCATTTGTCCTTTGAATATAGGAAGGCTACTGATTTGTTTGAGTTAATTTTATATTCAGCCACTTTGCTGAACTTGTTTATCATCTGTAGGAGTTCTCTGGTGGAATTTGTGGGGTCGCTTAAGTACACTATCATGTCATCTGCAAATAGTGATGTTTTTACTTCTTCCTTTCCGATTTGTATCCCTTTGATTTCCTTTTGCGTCTAATTGCTCTGGCCAAGACTTCCAGTACTATGTTGAATAGGTAAGGGGAGAGTGGGCAGCCTTGTTGAGTCCTAATTTTGGTGGGACTGCTTCAAGTTTCCCACCATTTAGTTTGATGTTGGTTTGCTGTATATTGCTTTTATTATGTTTAGGTATGGGCCTTTGATTCCTGTTCTTTCCAGGACTTTTAACATGAAGGGGTGTTAGATTTTGTCAAATGCTTTCTCAGCATCTAGTGAGATGACCATGTGGTTTTTTTCTTTGAGTTTGTTTATATGGTGGATTACATTGATAGATTTTCTTATATTAAACCATCCCTGCATCCCAGGGATGAAGCCTACTTGATCATGATGAATGATCATTTTGATGTGTTCTTGGATTCGGTTTGCAAGGATTTTGTTGAGTATTTTTGCATCAATGTTCATAAGTGAGATTGGTTTGAAGTTTTCTTTCTTTGTAGGGTCTTTGTGTGGTTTAGGAACGAGGGTTATTGTAGCCTCAAAAAATGAGTTAGGTAGTGTTCCATCTGATTCTATTTTGTGGAATAATTTGAACAGTATTGGTATTATGTTGTCAATAAATGTCTGATAAAATTCTACACTGAACCCATCTGGACCTGGGCTTTTTTTGGTTGGGAGGCTTTTGATGACTGCTTCTATTTCTTTAGGTGTTATGGGATTATTTAGATGGTTTACCTGGTCCTGGTTTAACTTTAGTATCTTGTATCTGTCTAGGAATTCATCCATTTCCTCCAGATTTTCCAGCTTTGTTGAGTATAGGCTTTTGTAGTAGGATTTGATGATTTCTTGAATTTCCTCATTTTCAGTTATTATTTCTCCACTTTCCTTTCTGATTTTGTTAATTTGTATACTCTCTCTTTGCCCTCTAGTTAGTCTGGCTAAGGGATTATCAATCTTGTTAATTTTCTCAAAAAACTAGCTCTTGGTTTTGTTGATTTCTTGGATGGTTCTTTTTGTTTCTATTTGGTCTATTTCTGCCCTAAGTTTGATTATTTCTTGCCGTCTACTCCTTTTGGGTGTATCTGCTTCCTAGAGCTTTCAGCTGTGCTGCCAAGTTGCTGGTGTATGCTCTCTCCAGTTTCTTTTTGGAAGCACTCAGTGCTATGAGTTTTCCTCTCAGTACTGGTTTCATTGCATCCCATAGGTTTGGGTATGTTGTGTTTTCATTTTCATTAAATTCTAGAAAGTCCTTAATTTCTTTCTTTATTTCTTCTTTGACCCTGCTATTGTTTAATAGAGCATTGTTTAGTTTCCATGTGTATATGGGCTTTTTGTTGTCTTTGTTGTTATTAAAGACCAGCCTTAGACCATGGTGATCTGAAAGGATGCATGGGAGTATTTCAAACTTCTTATATCTATTGAGGCTCATTTTGTGGTCAGTTTTCAAGAAGATGCTGTGAGGTGCTGAGAAGAAGGTGTATTCTTTTGTTTTAGGATGATATGTTCTGTAGATATCTATTAATTCCAGTTGGTTCATAACCTCTACTAGTTTTACAGGGTCCTTGTTCAGTTTTTGTTTCCATGATCTGTCCATTGGTGAGAGTGGGGTATTGAGGTCTCCCACTATTATTGTGTGGGGCGCAGTGTATTTTTTGAGCTTTAGTAGGGTTTCTTTTATGAATATCGGTGCTTTTGTATTTGGAGTATTATTTTGTATTTGAAGATAAGGATTGAGAGTTCCACCTGACAAATTTCCCCTTTAATGAGTAAAAAGTGTCCTTCCTTATCTTTTTTTGGTAACTTTTGGTTGAAAATCTACTTTATTCGATATTAGAATGGCCACTCCAGCTTGCTTCTTGGGGCCATTTGCTTGGAAGGTTTTTTCCGAACCTTTTACTCTGAGATAGTGTCTGTCTTTGTCTCTGAGATGAGTTTCCTGTATGCAGCAAAATGCTGGGTTTTGTTTATGTGTCCAGTCTGATAGCCTATATCTTTTTATTGGGGAATTGAGTCCATTTATGTTAACAGATATCAAGGAATAGTGGTTGCTGTTTCCTGCTATTTTTGCTTTTGTAGGTTGAATTGTGCCTGTATGTCTTTCTTCTTTTGGTTTTCTTGCTTAGGAGTTTTCTTGTTTTTACTAGAATGTAGTTCCCCTCATTGTATTGGGTTTTCCACCTATAATTCGTTGTAGTGTTGGGTTTGTGGTCAGATATTGTGTAAATTTAGTTTAGTCTTGGAATATGTTAGTCTCTCCATCTATGGTGATTGAAAGTTTTGCTGGGTATAGCAGCTTGGGCTGGTTGGTACCTGTGCTCTCTTAGGGTCTGCATGATGTCTGTCCAGGCTCTTCTAGCTCTCATAGTCTCTGTTGAGAAATCGGGTGTGATTCTGATTGGTCTGCCTTTATATGTTACATGGCCTCTTTCCCTTACTACTTTTAGTATTTTTTCTTTGCTTTGGGCACTTGGCATTTTGACTATTATTTGTCGGGAGGAATTTCTTTTCTGGTTCTACCTATTTGGAGTTCTGTAGGCTTGTTTTATGCTCTTATCTCATTCTTAAGGGTAGGGAAGTTTTCTTCTATGATTTTGTTGAAGATATTTACTGTGCCTCTTAGTTGATATTCTTCACCCTCTTCTATTCCTATTATCCTTAGGTTTGGTCTTCTCATTGTGTCCTGGATCTCCTGGACATTTTGGGTTAGGAGCTTTTTGATTTTTGCATCTTCTCTGGCTGTCTATGTTTTCAATGTTGTCTTCGGCCCCCGAGATTCTCTCTTCCATCTCTTGTAGTCTGCTGGAAATGCTTGCATCTGTGACTCCTGATTTCTTTTTTAGGTTTTCTACCTCTAGGGTTGTCTCTTTTAGTGTTTTCTTTATTGTGTCCATTTCCATTTTAAATTCCTTCTTCCATTCCTTCATCTCTTTGGTTCTGTTTTCCTCTAGTTCTTTGAGTTCTTTGAGTGTTTTTCTTGTTTCCTCTTTAAAAGCTTCTAATTCTTTTTGCTTTTCCTCCCGTTCTTGTTTAAGGATCTCTATCATCATCTTGAGGTATGACTTCAGGTCTGAGTCTTCTTTTTCTGGAGTGTTTGGCATTCTGCTGTTTGCTGTGACGGGAGAGCTGGGTTCTGGTGTTGCCAGGTTGTCTTGGTTTCCCTGGATTACGTTCTTTTGCTTTCCTCTTGCCATCTTGTTGTCTGTGTTTATACGTGGTCTTGTTGTCAGTGATTGGTTCTTGCTCTCCCTTGTACCTGGCCTGGATCCCTGGATCTCCACTGTTCCTGGTGGCCGATGGTCTGAGCGTCTGTTCTGCACTCAAAGTCCTCTGGCTGGGAACAGCCCCATGCTGGGTTACTGGTTCCCTGAACCAAGCAGGGGAGGGCACACTTTCTGTGCGCTTGGCAGAGATCTCTCTGCAGAGATCTCTCTGTACCCCAGCTAGTTGGAACGCCTTTTCACTAGGCCTGTGTCCCTGGATCTCCGCTGTTCCTGGTGGCGGATGGTCTGAGCGCCTGTTCTGCCAAAAGACTGTAATTTTACACCTGACTTATATCTTGGTTTTATATCATACGTCATCTGAAAAACCACCCCTTTAGATCTATATTACCTTTCTTAATGTCAAACAGCTGGTTTGGCTATGAGGCTATCAGTCTTCAACCACGTCAGAAACTCTAGAATGATTAATATTACGTGATATATGAGAAGTGCAAAACACAGCTTCTAAATCTAGCCAAATTATAGAGACCACTGATCACTTGGACAGTCCCTCATCCCTCAAAATGTTGGAGCATCAGTCTTTAGCCTTCAGGCCCAGGATCATATCTGACAGAACTTTGTGATGTAGAATTTTGAAGGGCTGATAATTTGGGCTTGGCAAAGATTATCAGTCCACTCTTCTGCATAATGTGTCCATTTCTGGACAGTATTGTCTGTAGATGAATGAGGCAATTCTTGCCTAGTGGCTGTCTCACCATAACTGGAGCAACTCCATTGATGCTCAATTTCTTCGTAGAATCTAAGAAGGGGTGCTGTCAGGAGCAGACAGGTCTCTAGTCAAATGATCATTAAATTAAAAAGAAATGTCTAAAAATGTCATTTTCTATGGACTTCTGATGCCTTTGAAGATTATCTATATAAAGCATCTCTAACTACTAAGCCTTGACTACTCTTGGCTATCTTTACTTGAAGTTACCTTTTTAAAAAAACACTCTTTTAATGATTCAGAATCAATATATAAACTTTAAATCTGTATTAAATCAATTTTATAGCACTGTAAAGATTATAACTTTAACTTTGTATCAATTAGCATCATTCTTACCAATGAAGATATGACTTTAGCTTAGTTACCAAAATAAGTTTATGGCTGTATAATCAAATCTGGCTTATTCCTCCCTGTATGATTATGACTATTTCTAATTTTTTCATAAAAACAATCTTACAATACAGGAAAGGGAATTGTGCGGACCGAGTGAGACATTGGGGACAGCTTGGACAGAGTGACAGAGGCTGTTCGCGTGGCTCCGTACTAGAAGGGGGACCAGAGGAGTGAGACCACAGGGGCAGATAAAGAGATAAGCTTTTTTTTTTTTTTTTTTTTTTTTTAGTATTTATTGCAACACCAAAGTTTACCCTTCCCACAGCGGCTACAATACCCTGAAAGCCATTGTAGTTCATTGCAATGAAAACCTGGGTTGCTTGTTCTTGTTTATAAATACCATATTCTCTAGAGGAAATCAATGTACTTGCTATTTTGAGCTGTAAACCTTCTAGTCTTATAATTTCTTTGGAAATGACCAAATTCACCTCAATTAAAGTGTCAGGAATTTTGATTACTGAGACATGTAGCTACAGCTTGCCCTATGATGTTGGCATTATACTCCCGAGAACCAATGCCAGCTGTCTCTCTTATCCACTCATCTATCAGGGCTCCTCGTGCTTTCGATGGTCTGATTGCTCTCTTGTCTTCAGTATTTGCATTTTCAAATGCCAAGGTTTTTATCTGTGACTGTCTGGTTTCAAGGCCTGATTTGGCTCTATTTCTCTGTAAGAAGTTGGTAAAGCCTCCTGCAGAACCCTGGATTACTTTAGTAAATGAGGTTGATTTCCCCCCACGTTCCTCTATCACATCCCAAGCTCTTAAAGATGCAACATGACATAGTTTAATTACATCATTAGATCAGATTTGTTCTTGTAAGTCAGCATAACCGCCTTCACCCACCAAGCAACTGTGCTATTCTTCTCACTTTGTGGCTCCACCATGTCAGCCACTGTAACTGTTGACCAGCTTCTAGTACAGCTGGCACCAATCCCTTCCAAGACTAGGAAATAACTCTAGGCTGCATAGCCCACTTACTTAACATTTCCTTAACAAATGATGAATGCAATCTATGCCATAGCCTCTTTAAAACGCTTTAGATCTAGCATTTCTATCAGATGCCAGGTCAACCCATTACAAGCATGACCACCATCATTGTCAGGCATATGCTGCACAAAGACTGGGAAGGTTTAAGATGCCTATGTGACCCCAAGCAAATCCTCTGGTGGTGCACTTGGTTGAACACTAACCTGTAGTCCCTTTATGACCTCCTGCTCTTCCCCAGCCCTTTGTCTCACAGAGGTGCTCTGGGTGCCTGGCAATGAAAGAGCATGGAGCGGGGTGGGGTGGCAGTTTACCTTCCAGCCTAGTTTTCTTCCACTTTCGTCATGCAGTAAATTCCCTGCCCCAGACACCGAGACTGAATTCTGTTCTTCTCCCCCCCCCCCCACTGGCTCTTTGTGCTTTCCAAGCACTTCTACCTCTAGTCACAGACTAAGTGCACAGCCGGATCTGCCCACAGACTGAGTGCATGGCCAACGCTGCGATCTTCTCAGAAACAAAGAAATCCAGTGAACCTTCTGAAATGTTCAGCTTTCCCCCAATCTGCTTCAAAAATGGCATACATGGAAACTATGAAGCAAAACCCCCTTTGGAAGCAAGACCACCCAGCTCTAGCTGCTGCTATTTTGCCAAGCTCTTTAAACAATATAACTAACCCATCAAAACCTGCCGATTCATCTACTACATTAGAAGTAGAGTTACCCACAATGCTTAAGCCAAGTTGAGTGCCTCCTGTAGGTTTATATGTTTTAAAACCTGCTTTAATAAATGTTCTTAAATGTTTCAATCTCTCTTATAGCCCACCTATCAAAGGTAGGGGAGAGAGATGGATAAGAAAATAAGGGGGACACTGACTTGTTTAGAAGTAGTTTGTTGGGACAAGTCCAATCTTTACAGTCTAGTCCACTATCAAGTCACCAAACATGAGTCACAGTTCAAAAACTGGCAGCTCAGTCATGAAGAAACCTGGAGGCTCTGGTGAATTGGCCCAAGCCCATGGCATGGCAAGAAGCCACCAGAATATCACCAGTTCTTTGGTGAATCTCTCTCCACAAAGCCATGACAAGTGAAGATCAGTGAAGAAAACAAGGCAAATGGGTATCAACAAAACCCAATGAAGAGCAGCAATGAGTAGCAAGGCGAACCAATGCAAGAGCATCATCCACTGTTGGTTTATACTTATACCCTTTCCACACAGAATGCATCTCTCAAGCATCCACTTCAGCAAAACATCACCTGCCCTTTCATCAGACAGCTTTCAGAAAAAACCCCACATGTCTGTTCTCAGCAAAACATCTTCTCATAAGACAGCTTCCAGAAAAACAAAAACAAGAACAAAAAAAAAAAAAAAAAAAAAAAAAAAAAAAAAAAACTCACATGACACAGCTGAGTCTCCAAGAAAACCAAAAATTCCCACTTTGATAGAGTGGAGCTGAATACTGATAAGTCACCACAGAGGAACTATTCCTGTTACCTACATATAATAGAAAAGTCGGACTGCTACTGTGTAGGCGCCTCTGTTTAATCAACTCAAAATGGGCAGAACTCACCCAGCATTAGCTTTATCAGTGGTACTTAGTTAGGGTTTCTATTGCTGGAACAAAACAGCTTGACCAAAAAGCAAGTTTGAGAGGAAAGGGTTTATTTAGTTTACACTTCCACATCATTATTCATTACCAAAGGAAGTGAGGACAGGAAACTCCAGCAGGGAAGAAACCTGGAGTTGATTTGAGGACCTTGGAGGAATGCTGCTTACTGGATTGCTTCCTGTGGCTTGCTCAGCTTGCTTTCATATAAAATGAAACCCTGGACCCCCAGACCATGGATGGCTCCTCCAACAATGGGCTGGGCCCTTCTCCATTGATCAATAATTAAGAACATTCCTTACAGATGGATCTCATGGAGGCAGTTTTCTCCTCCCTCTCTGATGATTCTAGCCTGTGTCAAATCAACACATAAAACCAGCCAGTACGAATGGTAAAGAGCTAAATGGGAATTGGTGAAAACCATCAGGATGGAAGACAACAAGATTAAAAACCAGTCTTTCAAAACTAACCCTTGGAGTCTTTGTTGCCATGTGCAGCAGCTGTTTGTAAAGAAGGAACGTGGATGAGACTTGCTTGAGAACTGAGACTTACTGATTTCAGTTGTTGTTGTTTTCTCCATGTGATCCCATAGCAAGAAAGCTCTCCAAGTGAAATTGAAGGTTTGGCCTCTGCTGGCGAGCAATTGTTCATCATCTTCTTTAGGCATTGAAGTTTGCTTTCTAAAAGGCATGGCCTTCATAGCACAGATAAAAGCTAAGTATACCTAGCATCTTACATCAAGTCTCTTAGCCAGTGATAATAGATTTCCACTACCTTAAAACACTGATATCAAGAAGTCTGCAGGAACAAATGAGAAGGTTGGTAAGGACTCTTTTAGGACCTCTTAAAGTCTGTCCTTTATAGTCACATTGAATGGGAAGGAATATGGCAACCAATCCTTACGTGAGTGTGAAGGAGCCAGCTTAATCATCCTAAGCTGAAATGTGTATCAGGGATAACTTGACCTACTTTCCTTCCCTCCTTATATGAGTCTAACAATTTATTTTCCAAGAGAACTCTGGTTTCAGTGACTCTAGGTCAAGTTAATTAATATCCCCAGAATAATCATACAGCCACTGTGTCACAGGAGGGATTATAAAAACAACAAAACCCAATGAGGATAGGACAGCACCTTTATACTTCAAAAAGTTTAGTGACCCTTGGGGACTCCAGAGACTGACTCACTAGCCAAAAAGCATACAATAGCTGGGTCTACACACACATACACACACACACACACACACACACACCCTCGCTCTCACACACCTACTCACACATGCACACATACACACTCACACACACAGCTATACACACACAGAGATACACACATACACACCTACTCACACGCACACACACATACACACTCACACACACATATGTAGCAGATGCACAGCTTGTTCTTCATGCAGGTCTCCCAACAACTGGAGTGAGCTTACCCTGATTGTTGGGATTCTATAAACCCCACCCCACAGTTACCTGGCAACAGCCAAGTAGACCTCACCTCCCAGCTACCTTGACAGCCAGGTATGCTCCACCCCACAGTTACCTGAAGAGGCTGCTTGCCCTCATCTCTTGGTCTCTAACTCTCTTGTTCCTCTCCATCCCCTTTGTTCCTCCCCTCACCATTCACTTCCCCCTCTCTCTCCACATACTCATGGCCGGCCCCTACTTCTCTACTCCTCTCCCCCCCCCCCCGCGCCTCTTTCTCTCTGCCCCTACTACCCTCTTAACTCCCCTCCCCATGCCCCGAATAAACTCTATTCTGTACTATACCGTCATGTGGCTGATCCCTCAGGGGGAAGGGATTCCTAACATGAGTCCCCCAGAGGCATTCCTCTTACCCCCATGCCTGGCCACACCTCGAAAGAGCATGTCCCCTCTCCCCCATTCTCTTCATCTTTTTCTAACAGTGGCACTGAAACCCAAAACATACCTTTTTTTTTTTTTTTTTTTTTTTTTTTTTTTTTTTTTAATAAACACATCACTGATTCTGCTACCTGCCTGTGGAACTTGGGGGCTGTCTTGTCTGGCCTCAGTGGGAGAGGATGCACCTAATCCTGCAGTGACTTGAGTTGCCAGAGACCACCCCCCTCAGAGGTAAAGGAGAGTGAGTTGAGAGGGATGTAAAGTGGGTACTGGGAGGACAGGGCATTGCAGTTGGGATGTAAAGTGAATAACTAAATTAATTAAAGAAAGTAATTCAGCTTCAGCTCCTTTGCACTCCTCTCAAGATTTCTGAAGCCTTGGATGGATGAAGCTTGAGTTTCACAGTAACATGAGTAGGCAATAGGGCATGGAAACAAGTCCCTGTGTTTTAAGAAGATTTAATCAGTGCCTTAGTTAGGGTTTTATTGATGTGGAAAGGCACCATGACCATGGCAGCTCTTATAAAGAAAAACATTTAATTGGGGCTGTCTTACATTTTCAGTGGTTGAATTAATTATGATCACAGTGAGAAGTATGACAGCATGCAGGCAGACATGGTGCTGGAGACATTGCTGAGATCTACATCTGGATCAGCAGGCAGCAGGAACTGAGACACACTAGGCCTGGCTCGAGCATCTGAGACCTCAAAAGCCCTCCCCAGTGACACACTTCTTCCCAACCAGGTCATATCTCCCAACAGTGACACCCCCTATGGACCAAGCACTCAAACACATGTGGCTATAGGGCCATTCCTCTTCAAACCACCACAATCAACATTAACAACCAAATTGCCAGCTTTAGCTGGAAATATGTTGATTGATGAAAGTCTGACATGCGAGAGGAACCTAATCGTACATTCCCTCTGTGTGGAGAGCTTTTTGGTGCCACTGAACACTTGGTACCGGGAATTTTAAATTACCAGGAAAAAAAAAGTAAACTCAAGGCAGGAATCTGACTCTCGCCCTGGACTCAGGAAACTGGCCCAAATTAAGAACATTTACATTTGAAGCTCAGGGCAGGCTCAGTGGAGGTGTATGTGGCAGTCCCTTTGTCTCTGTGGCAGTGGTCTTCCTGCTTAGCCCTGAGAAAAGATGTTTACAGAATTTTTGCTTATTACCTTGCTGTGCCTTGACTCAGAATTGATCTTATCTTTCTGCATGTAATTAAAGTAGTTCAAAATTGGACTGAAAAATAAAAAGTTCACTTCAGCCTCAGAACTGTCTGGAGTCATGTTATTGTTTTTGTCTAATTATCTCTTTTTTTTCTTTTAATCCTCGACCCTGCCCTGGGGAACCTGTTTATTGACTGAGCTGGGCTTGGTCGCCTCTAGGACAGTGACTCAGTATTTGATAATCCAGTATTCATGGAAACCTTATGGATGACAGAAATACAGAGAATTGACTGTGTAGCCGTAGGAAGAAGCATTTGGGAGCAGCACACCATATACAACTTTCAAAAACAGCATGTTACTCATTAAGAGACACCATGACCACGGCAGCTCTTATAAAGCAAAACATTTAATCTGGGCTGGCTCAAAGTTTCAAAAGTTTATTCCATATCATCATGGCAGGGAAAATGGACCTTAGTGGAATGTGCCCGTTTACAAATGAAGGGTTCTTTTTATTCCATTTTGTCTCCACTCAGAAACTAGGCCATAAACCACTTGCTATCTATCCTAAGTGTAAGACACTTTGCTTCTGCATCTGATCCGTCTGTTTGAGTTGCTCTGATGCTAAGAACCTGCAGTCTCTAGTTTAGCACCTCATGGTAGAAACAGCAGGAGGCTAGGTAAAGAGGCCTTTTGTTCTCTCTTCAGGGGTTGCACAGTTCTAAGGTGAAGTCTCTGAAAGAAAAGGAGAGGGAGGCCTGTCTCTGCTCTCAGCACTTGTACAACTTTCAGAGTGTGTGTTCACTATGAGTTTGCACATAAATTCAGGTCATAAATTGAATAAGAAGTTTATAACAGAGAATGTCTACATGCCTATCCTCTAGGAGTAATTATCTCCTAAACATGCATCATTTGTTACTCACTTACAGGTTCATGGACAGTTAAAAAAACATAATTAAGCTGTTCTTGAAGTTTTGTATAGATAAACCCAGTCAATATTTTATCTTCTGTCTTTGCACCTGTGGTGTGTATACTTAGCTCCTTCTTTATGACCTTCAGTTAATGATTCTTATAATCTCTTAGAATGTGCTCTAGGTTTCAGAAGTCTGTTGTTGTCTAGAAACAATTAAGCAATTCTGTTATAAAGGGGCTCAAATGTCTTTGTCTACATCACCTTTCTGAAATGATGGTGACCCTAGCATGTTGGTTGTTTCTGCAGAATAAACGCTCTTTGTTTTTGCATACTGTCTGGGTCTGGGGTCTTCCTTCAGTGATTTTCAGGCCCTTACAATAAATATGTAAAATTGCATACATAATTTTAATACTGATTAAAAAAATACCAGAATTCTAAAACTACAGAATGAGGACTGGAGACATGGTTCAGCAGTTAAAAGCACTGGCTGACCTTTCAGAGGTCCTGAATTCAATTTCCAGCAACCACATGATGGCTCACAACCATCTGTAATGAGATTGATGCCCTCTTCTGGCGTGCCTGAAGACAGCAACAGTGTACTCACATACATAAAATTAATTAATTTAAAAAACAAAAGGAATCCCAAAGACAACAACAAAAAATCTACAGACTGCATATCAATAACCCACAAATGAATACAAAATGATAGTGGATTTTGAGCTCACATCATTTGAAGTAAAACTCCAGTTGTTATGTCTCATCCATGATTAGTAAACAGAAGCCAGTTTTTCACACATTTTAGTAATTATACTGAACTGATCCGAAAGTCTTTCTCATAATTCTCTATTCAGCTCACTCTGATCTCCTGGTTTTTCTGGTTATCTGGCTTTACTCCCTCCAGTCACCTCTGAGGGCACACTTAGCATGATTAATTACATGCTTGAACACTCCCCAGTAATACTAAATCGAGTCATTTCTTACATGTGAAAGAAGCTAGATACTAAGGATTGCATATTGTATTGTTTCATTATATGAAATGTCCAGAAAAGGCAAATCTAGATTGACAGACAACAGATCCACAGTTATCTGGGACTGGTGGGTTGGAGCTAAGATTTACTGCAAATGAGCATTAAGACCTCCTCAGAGTGATGAAAATGTTCTACTAGTAGATTATGGCAATGTTTGCATACTATGTAAATTTACTGAAGTTCATTATGTTGTAATGTAAAACAGTATTATGTAAATTATGTTCAACATCACTGAGACCTAAATTCACCCCAAACCCGGAGGCACCATGTGACCATCAGAGCTCAGATATCTTATTACAGGGATTCTGAATATCCCAAAACAGTCAAGCCACAAGGAAAAGACCTTAAACCCAACTTTATGAAGACGATAGGGGTCCTTAAAGAAACAGTGAAGTAAAGAAATCCCTTAAAGAAACTGAGAAAAAGGCAAAAAAAAAAAAAAAAAAAAAAAACCCTAAAAATAGAAATAGAAGCAATAAGAAAAACTGGAGGGATTATGGAAATGGAAAATCTAATAAGTGAACAGGAACTACAGATGTGAGCATCAACAACAAAACACAAGAGATGGAAGAGAGACTTAAGTGTTGAAGATATGACAGAAGAAATAGATAAGTCTGTCAAAGAAAATGTTAAATCTTAAAAAAATATCCTGACACAAAACACCCAGGAAATCTGAGACACTATAAAAAAGGCCAAACCTAAGAATAATAAGAATAAAAGAAGAAGAATTCCAGCTTACAGGCCCAGAAAATATTTTTGACAAAATCATAGAAAAGAATTTTTCTAACTTAAAGGAGATGCCTAAAAAGGAACATGAAACTTACAGAACACCAAATAGATTAGACCAGGAAAAAGCTTTCTTGCCACTTAATAATTAAAACACTAAATATACAAAACAAAGAATTCTTATATTAAATAATAATTAAATAAATATTAAAAGCTTCAAGGGGAAAAGGCCAAGTAATATAAAAAGGCAGATCTCTTAGAAATATAGCCAACTTCTCAATAGAGACTCTAAAAGCCAGAAGGGCCTAAACAAATGTCCTGCAGACTGTAAGAAACCACAGATGTGATAAAGGGTGGGGCAGGAGGCTAGGTATTGAAACAACAGGGAGTCCAGTCTTCTCTGTCACTAGGAAGTGGACAACTGAAGGGAAGATGGTTTATATTTCAAATGGTCAAGTGTTGAACAGCCTGAATCAGTCCCCATGGAGATTGTCTTTCATAGCAGACTTCTTCTGGGTAATAACAGAATTTGTGTGTGGGGGGGTGTCTCAAAACTCTGCTTCAGCAAGATGTGAAGAAAGGAAGAGGCTATGGGAGCCCCTCTGATTCCAGCAACGATGATGAAAGAGGGCCACCAGGAAACCCTCCATGAAGAATGTGTTGGATGGTCACCTTTCTGGCCCTAGACCTCCTCCAATGGATGGTGGATGAGGAAGGTAAATGTCTGCTCTGAGAAGCAGACAACTGGACATACATGCATAGAAGGAAGCCATCAAGAGGTGAAGAGCGGCTCATGCAGGAGAAGATGGTGTGTGTCCAAACAATTGTTCTGTGTCCTCACAGATGAATGAGGTCATACTGGAAATGCCCTCTGCAGGATCTGGACTGACTGATATGCAGTTGTATAAATGTACATGTTTGTCTCCTTATCTCTTTTGTATAGTGTACTGAAGTATTAATATAGTTTTAAGAAGTAAATACTTTTAGGCTACAAAACTTGATTCTTCATCTTTATATGTTTATACCCAAGATCTTTGATCTGGAAGAAATAAAAACCATGAATTGAGAGAGAGAGAGAGAGAGAGAGAGAGAGAGAGAGAGAGGGAGGGAGGGAGGGAGAGAGAGAGAGAGAGAGAGAGAGAGAGAGAGAGAGAGAGAGAGAACAAACCATAGATGCCAGCCCAGGCTACTATACCCAGCAAAACAACCACTATACCCCAAAATAACCATAGATGGAACAAATGAAGCAAGAACATCCTCAGAGGAATAGGTGAAGGAAATAATCAAACTGAGGAGTTAAAAAAAAATCAATAAAATAGAAACAAAAGAACAATATAATAAATCAATGAAACAAAGAGTTGGTTTTTTGAGAAAACCAACAAGATACATAAACCCTTATCCAAACTAACTAAAAGTGGGGGAGAGAAATTCTTAAATGAACAAAACCAGAAAAGAAAAAAAGTGACACAAACACAGACACTGAAGAAATCCAGACAATCATAGGACAAACTTCAACAATCTGTACTCAGTAATATTGGGAAACCTCAAAGAAATGGATAATTTTCTCAATAGATTCCACTTGCTCAAGTTAAATAAGATAAAATAAGATAAACAAATAGACCCTAAAATCCCTCAAAAGAAAAAATGGTGTCTCCCAGTGAAGAATAACCCAGGGCCAGAGGGTTTTAGTGCAGAATTCTATTCTATCAGACCGTCAAAGAAGAGGCTCTACCAATACTCCTCAAATTGTTCTATAAAATAGAAACAGAAAGTACATTGCCAAAATTATTTCATAAGGCCACAGTCACCTTAGTACCCAAACCATACAAAGATTAAACAAAGTAAAAGAACTTGAGACCAATTTTGCTTGTGAATACATAATACAATTTCCTTATAAATACACAGTGTAAAGGTCCATGATTTGCTGAAGAATGATACCCAGACTCAAATAATGTGTAAACACAAAGAGTGTTTATTCTTCGGAAGTCCAACATGCTGGAAGCTCCCATTTTCGAGATAAAAAGGCCCAGAAGTAAACTTGCAAGGTGCAAATTAGGGGAATTCCAGGGTATGTGACCTCTATCTTAATATGTTGGTTCTATCTCTAGGAACATTCCAGAGTCATTGCCAGGCTGTAGGGGCTGGACTATTGGTGAGGAAGTCTGAAAATTGCTGTTGACTCATTGTCCTTACCTCAGGCAGGTGGAGGGGGCAGCCTTTGATGGCAGAACAGTTTCTGACTAACTGCCTGCTGGGGTTCTTTTTTCTAGTAATTGACCTGGGTTTGCCTGGACTTGCCCAGTTCTTAGGCATAGTCTCCTGAACCACCAATTTGAAGCCTGTCATTAAGTCAGTGTGGCCTTCTCAATAGATAAAAAAATACTCAACAAAATACTTGCAAACCAGATTCAAGAACACATCAAAACCATCATCTATCATGAACAAGTAAGCTTTATCCCAGAGATGCAGAGATGGGTCAGCATATGAAAATTTGTCAATGTAATCCACCATATAAACAAACTAAAAGAAAAAAAATATATATATATATGATTACTCATTAGGTGCCCCTCCCCCAAAAGTCTTTGACAAAATCTAACACCCTTTAATGATTAAAAAAAAAGTCCTAGTGAGATTATGAATACATAGGATGTACCTAAGCATAATAAAGGCAATTTAACAGCAAACTTATAGCCAACATCAAATTAAATGGAAAGAAATTCAAAGCAATTTTACTAAAATCAGGAACAAGGCAAGCAAGACAGGGCTGTTTACTCTCTCCAGATAAATTCAATATAGTACTTGAAGTTCTAGATAGAACAGTGGGACAACTGAAGGAGATCAAGAAAATACAAATTGAAAAAAAAAGTCAAAGTATTATTATTTGCAGATGATTTGATAGCATTACATCAATGGCCTAAAAATTCCACCAGGGGACTCCTAGATTTGATGAGCACCTTCGGTGACATAGCTGGATATAAGAATAATTTTTAAAAAATCAGTAGCCCTCCTATAGACAAATGACAAAAGGACTGAGAAAGAAATCAGGGAAATAACGCCCAGCAGAATAGCTTCAATCGCTATTAAATATTTTGGGTAACCCTAAATGAACAAGTGAAAGGTCTGTATTACAAGAACTTCAAGTCTCAAAGAACGAAATTGAGAAGATATCAGAAGATGGAAAGATCTCCTATGATCATGGATCAGTAGGATTAACAGTGAAAATGGGCATCCTATCAAACAAAATCTACAGATTCAATGCAGTCTACATTAAAATTCCAACTCAATTCTTTACAGTCTTGAGAAGAAAATTCTCAACTTCATATGGAAAAAAAACCCAGGGTAGTTAAAACAATCCCCACCAATAAAAGAATTTCCAGAGATATCACAATCTCTGATCTCAAGCTAAACTGTAGAGCTACAGTTATTTATTTACTGAGTGATTTTGGCATTAAAATGAACACATTGATCAATGACTTGAATGGAAAACCCAGACACAAATCTACACACCCAAGGACACCTATTTTTATAGAAGGAAGCCAGAAATACACACTGGAAAAAAGAAAACATCTTCAACATGCAATGTTAGTCTAACTGGGTGTTGGCATGTAGAAAAATGTGAATAGATTCATATCCATCTCCCTGCACAAAACTCAAGATGGATCAAACACCTCAACATAAAACAAGACAAACTGAACCTAATGGAAGAGATAGGAGTACCCTAGAATTCATTGGCACAGGAGACAACACTAATAACACAGGCTCTGGGATCAATAATTGATAAATGCAACCTCATGAGACTGAAAACCTTCTTAAGATAAAGGACACAGTCAATAGGACAAAACAGCAGCCTACAGAATGAGAAACAATTTTCATCAACTTCACATCCTATAGAGGGCTAATATCCAAAATACATAAAGAACTCAGGAAACAAACAAACCAAATAATCCCATGAGGAAATGGACTACAAATCTAAACAGTGACTTCTCGATAGAGAAATCTCAAACAGCCTATAAACATTTAATTGCTCAAGAATCCTTAACCCTCAGAAAAATGCAAATCAAAACCACTTTGAGATTCCATCTCACACCTGCCAGAATGGCTAAGATCAGCACAAACGTCTCATTGCTCCTGAGAATGTGGAGCAAAGGGGACACTCCTCCATCGCTGGTGGGAGTGCAAACCTTTGCAGCCACTATGGAAGTCAATTTGATTTTTTTTCCCCAGAAAACTGGAAATAGATCTACCTCAAGACTCAGCCATACCACTCATGGCTATGCACCCAAAGAACTCTCCAACCTACCATAAGGACACTTGCACTAATATGTTTATAGCAGCTTTATTCACAATCGCCAGAAACTGGAAACAACCTAGATGTCCATCAACTGAAGAAAAAAGTGTACACTGCATGATAGATTATTATGTGGCTGTTTAAAAAATGATATCACAAAATTTGCAGACAAATAGATGGAACTAGAAAAATACATCACCGAGTTAGGCAACCCAGACCCAGAAAGACAAACATGCTATGTACTTATAAGTGAACATTAGCTGTTAAGTAAGAGATAACCAGAGTACAATCCACAGACCCAGAGGGGCTAAGTAGCAAGAATTACTGGGAGGGATGTACTGGTTGGTTTTGTGTCAACTTGACACAGCTGGAGTTATCACAGAGAAAGGAGCCTCAGTTGAGGAAATGCCTCCATGAGATCCAGCTGTAAGGCATTTTCCCAACTAGTGATCAAGCAGGAAGGGCCCAGACCATTGTGGGTGGTGCCATCCCTGGGCTGGTAGACCTGGGTTCTATAAGAAAGCAAGCTGAGCAAGCCAGTAAGCAACATCCCTCCATGGCTCTCCATCAGCTCCTGCTTCCTGACCTGCTTGAGATCCAGTCCTGACTTACTTTGGTGATGAACAGCAATGTGGAAGTGTAAGCTGAATAAACCCTTTCCTCCCCAACTTGCTTCTTGGTCATGATGTTTTGTGCAGGAATAGAAACCCTGACTAAGACAGGGTATGTTGTGCATTGATCTCCCTAGGTAGGGGAAATAGAATAGATTTTGCAGATAGATTGGGGAAAGGTAGGGTTGGGAACAGGAGGGATCAGGTGGGGAGAGAGACATGGAGCAGGAGAACACTGGTATTAAGGATGATGTGAAAACCTAGTTCAGTAGAAACTTCCTGGGACTTATATGGGGGTAACTCTAGAGAGGAATCCTAATAATGGAGGATATAAAGCCTGAACCAGTCATCTTCTGCAAACAGGCAAGGATTCCAGTTGTGAGACTGGGGCACGAATCCAGCCACAAAACCTTCAACCTACAATGTGTCCTACCTGCAAGATGTCCTGGGAAAATAGTGGCTCAGAGCTTGTAAGAGTCACTGGCCAACCAGTGGGTGACTAGTCAACCTTGAGGGCCAGAGGGAGCCCATACCTGACACTGCTTGGATAGCTAGAAACTGGAACCCAGATGGCTGAGAACTAGAGCAGAACCAAACAGAACTAGGGAAAGAAAAGCCAATGAAAGTATTTCTACTGATACTCTTGTATACTCAAATCAGTGCCTAGGCTAGTCATCAGAGAGGCTTCCTCTGCCAGCCGATGTGAACAGATGCAGAAACCCACAGATAGACATTAGGCAGATCTCAGGGAACCTCACGGAAGGGAGGGGGGAGGAATCTAGGAACAAGATAAAAGGAGAATACAGGGCACATAATCACTAAAGAAGGCTCATAGGAGCTCTCAGAGACTGGTGTGATCACAGAACCTTCATGGATACCTCTGAAAATATGGTGTGGATGTTTAGCTTTGGATTTCTTGAGGACTGCCTAACAGTGGGAGTATTGCGGGGGGCGGGGGGAGGAAGGTCTCTGACTCTTGCCTGCTCTTGAGACCCTTTTCCTCCTCCAGGCTTGACATGAGGGACCGTGCCTAGTCTTATGGCATCGCTGTGTTCAGTTGCTGTCCCTGAGAGTCCTGTTGTCTTCTAAAGGGAAATGGAAGAACCCTGGATCTGGGGGAGAGGGGGGGTCGCAGGGGTTGGAGGTGGGGCTGAGAGGAATGGAGAGAGGGCACAGAGGAGAGAATGCAGTCTAGATGTATTATACGAAAGAATAATAGATAAACCAGAACAAGAATAATAAAACCCAGACAAAACAGTAAGGAAGAAGAGAAGGAGAACAGAAGAAAATCAGTACATTTTATATAGGCAAAATGTCATATCTTCACTATTAGAAAGGGCCTATAGGCAGGAAGTACCAAAGGCGCTTGGAAAGAATTATTAGTAGAACAGACAATTTGGTTGGGTAAAACTCTTTTTGGAAATATACTAGAATTCCAAGTTCCAGGTGGGATGGAAGTTCATCGGAACAAGTGATTCTGACTTCTGCATCTGAGGAAGATGGACAGAAAATGGTCCTGAAGCTGTGAGTGGATTCCACCCACCAGTTCCCAGTATCTATGATCCACAAATAAGGATCTTGACGGACCTAAGATAGCAGTTTTGGCTGGATTCCTGTTCGGGTACCGTCTGGTCCAGGAAGATCTAGAAAGCAAATAATTGGTAGAAGGTATGACCCACGAGCTCCGGGCCTGTCACGGTCTGACTTGGATAAGGGCCCCCAGGTGAGAACTAGGAGGGGGTGCTTTGAGTTCCAGGGGCAGTGCTGTGGGAGGCACAGACGGATGCCGAGCATCCCATCAAGACAGTCCAGAAGAGTTCTGTACTTGGTGGGAAACCAGATGGAACCACGTGCAAAGCACCTTTTTCCCTCCTAAGCTAGGAGTCAGGCTGGCCTTGAGCAGGTTGTCCAGGCTGTGTATTTCTCACAGTGGTGGCTTGGGTCAGGAATGCGAATTTACCACAGAATAGTCACTAGACATCTTTCTGGTAAGATTCTAGCCCGAACTAGAGTCGATAGTGGAGCCGGGAGAACTGTGTGTCGGGTCAGCAGGTACAGCTGAGGCAGCAGTTCAGAGTCCCAGAATGGGTTTCATCACAGCTTTATCAAAATACAGATTTCACACAATTCTACCCATTTGAAGTGTACAACTCAGTTTTATATATACTCAGAGGAATGAGATCATATCTATTATCTATTATCCTTATTTTTCTTTTTCTGGCTTTTCAAAACAGGGTTTCTTTGTATAACAGAGCCCTGGCTGTCCTGGACTCACTTTGTAGACCAGGCTGGTCTTGAACTCACTCAGATCTGACAACTTCTGCCTCCTGGGTGCTGGGATTAAAGGTGTGTGCCATCACCGTATGGTTCTTTTATCTATTTTTAAGGCATTTTCATGAACTCAAAATGGAACCTCATGTCCTCTAGCAATCTCCCGCAGTTCACAAATCACCACTCAAACCAAACACTGATCTCAATCAAGCAAAGTTTTACTGAATGAACACCTTCATACTGAATGTCCAGGACCTCAAAAAGGATGGTGGCCCTAGTGTGCTCTCAGGTAGGCTTTTTATAGGAAAAATCAGAGTCAGAAGTTTAAAGGCCAAGTTGGAGAGCAGTTGACTTGCTAGACAAAGTATTACCAGCTAACCTTTAAGCTGATCGGTTCTGAGTAAGGTGAGTGCGGGGTGGATGGGTGGGGAAGGGGGGGTTCAGAACACTGAGGCAACAGAGCATTAGATTTATAATAACCTTTTGGGTTATTAGTAGCATTCTTCAGTGTCAGCCACAAAAACTACAGTGAGCTTATACGTCGGTTCAGGAAGAGCTGCCCAGTGGTCAGTTCTGATTCAAACTGTTTTAGACATAGCAGCTCATATTGACCTTTGAGTACTACATAGAGCTTTGTGAAATTTCTTAAGATTAGCAAACCTCTTACAGGACAAAACAGGGGATGTGGTCAGCATGTCCTTGAGTCAAGTTGTTTCTCTGTGTCAACCACTGGCAGGCATGTTACAGCAACAATATGAAATAGCTGTCAGGCATGAAACAGAATGAGTACAGCTATTTGGGGACGAGGCGGGGTCAGACCATAACACAATAACTTCCCTTTTTCTTCATGTATTTCCAGCCCTAGGCAGCCAGCAGCTGGCTATGGGTTTTCTGGCTATGGGTTAGCTGGTCTAGAAAGTGCTTGTGGATGGAAGCGTGTGGCCACTTGTCTCTAACTTCTGTTCATTTATCAGATTGTTTTCAGGGTTTATATTATGACATTATAAAAGGTAATACTTTCTTTTCATAAAACAAATGCATCTATAAAGCCCATAAGAGACATTCTTTAAAACTGATTCGTGAAGATTATAAGCTAACAATATTTTTTAAAAAAAAGAATAAACCATTGTATGTGCAGCAAATCAGAACAAAACATGAGCTCATCGGTGGTACAGTGACTCATGGCTGGGATCCTAGCATCTCGAGGGGATGAGGGAAGAAACAGGAGGACTACATGTTCAAGGATAGCCTGAGCAGTTTGGACAAGCCGTGTCTCAAAACATATTTTAAAATATTTGTATGTGTATGTGTTGCCTGTCAGATCTCCTGGATCGGTAGATGGTGTGAGCCACCACGTGAGAACCAGGGCCTTCTTCGAAAGCAGCAAGTGCTCTTAACAGCTGAGTCCCTCTAGATCCCTCACACTGTGTTTTAACTCACAGGGAATACTGCAGTTCATCACTCGGGCACATGTTATCCAAAGCAAACCTCTGAACACTGACATAGAGACTATACCTTTCAAGAACCAGTGAGACTTTACAAAAAAATGGATATACTTAAGCCACAGACTTTCTGAAAATTCCAAAGAGAATTAATACAGATAACAGTCTCTGGTTATGACACAATAAAACCAGAAATTAATAAAACCATTAAAATAATCCTCTGCCTTGAAATAATGTAACTCTTTGATCATGTTGGATTAAAGAGGCTGAGACACAGATCAATGCAAAAGTAAGAGGTTTATTTTCCTGTGCATCAGGGTCGACCCTCAATCAGTCCCTCGAGGTGAGGGACTGGAAAGTAACCCCGAATGGCTATAACAAGCGGTTTTTATATTTTTTTAGGGGCACGGGTTACATCAGCAAGGTTACAGCTCAAACTTATTGGCTAATTGACCTGTTAGCAAGCATCAAGTCAGTACATTCTGAAAATTTTCTACTCAAGAATGTTCTTGTGGGTGGAGAATGGAACCTGGCCTAGCCTTGTCCCAAGGCGGATGGGTGTAAGGTTGGCCCTGAGGTGGGTGGGTGTAAGGCTGGCAAAAGCGCCTAGGGTCCTTCAGCTCAGGAATGGCTTGCTTTTTCTGAGGGTTCAGATTTGGTTCCCAGCACCCATGTAGTGACTCACAATTGTGTATGACTCTATTTCTAGAGGACGTAGCGTCTTCTCCTGACCATCATGGATACCAACCATGCATGTGTACATAGACAGACAGACAAGGCACTTGTACACAGAAGATAGAGATCTTTTCAAATGCATGATTTTAAAAAAAAAGGTTGTAAAAGTTATTTCTGGAAGGCATCAGTCACAGACGTATCCATATCAGAACTCCCAGGGTATGTAGTCACAGCAGTTACACACGCTGAAAGTCTTAGGGTCAGTACATGAGCTGTGGAGAACTATAGTAAGTAAGACATCTGGACAGAAGTTGGAAAAGGAAAACAGAACGAGGTGATGAATGTACATAGAGGCAGAACATTAACTGGATTTCTTTTTTCACCGTCCAGGGGCTTGAACGCAGGGCTCATGCCTGTTTGCTAAGCAGTCTGCGCCTGAGCCATAGTCCATTCCCTGGGGAAAAGCAACAGCCAGTGACATTTTCATAAAAATCCACCTTCGGGGAAAAAATTGATAAATTAAACAAACCATTCGCACTTTAGTGGTATTAAGTGTTCCATCACTGTGCCAAAGAGATACTGTCTGGGGCTGGGCTTGGTGGCACATGCCTTTAATCCAAGCACTGGGGTCTGCAAAGTGAATCCAGGACAGCCAGGGCTCTGTTACACGGAGATGCCCTGTCTCGGAAAACCGAAAGAGAGAGAGAGAGAGAGAGAGAGACAGAGACAGAGACAGAGAGACAGAGACAAAGACAGAGAGACAGAGAGAGAGAGACAGAGACAGAGAGACAGAGAGAGAGAGACAGATAGACAGAGACAGAGACACAGAGACACAGAGACAGAGAGACAGAGAGACAGAGAGACAGAGAGACAGAGACAGAGACAAAGACAGAGAGACAGAGAGAGAGAGACAGAGACAGAGAGACAGAGATAGAGAGACACAGAGAGAGAGACAGATAGACAGAGACAGAGACACAGAGACACAGAGACAGAGAGACAGAGAGACAGAGACAGAGACAGAGAGACAGAGACAGAGAGACAGAGAGACAGAGAGACAGAGACACAGAGACACAGAGACAGAGAGACAGAGAGACAGAGAGACAGAGAGACAGAGACAGAGACAGAGACAGAGACAGAGAGACAGAGAGACAGAGAGACAGAGACAGAGAGACAGAGACAGAGAGACAGAGACAGAGAGACAGATACAGAGAGACAGAGAGACAGAGAGACAGAGACAGAGAGACAGAGAGAGGTCTGAAGCAATTGAACATATGATGGCATCCAGAGGTCCCAGGCACAGGCTTTTGGGTTCTCCTATGGGAAGATCCAACTGCACAAGATAATAGGTATCTCCAGGTCTTAATTCATCTCTCCTATTTACAGGGGAATCTTTCTTTTTTTTTTTAGAATTAACTAATTAACCAACCAACTAACTTTATATCCTGCTTACTCCCCCCTTTCAGTCACTCCTCCCACAATCCTTTCTCTCTCCCCTACTCCTGTGAGTGGGTGGGGATCTCCCTAGGTATCCACCAACCCTGGCACAGCAAGTCTCTGATGTGTACTTTTATATCGTCCAAAAGCAGCAATACTTTGACTTCTTCCTTTACAATTTGTATCCCCTTGATCTCCTTTAGTTGTCTTATTGTTCTGGCCAGAACTTTAAGTACTATGTTGAATAGATAGGAGAGAGTGGGCCTCCTTGTCTTGTCCCTGGTTTTAGTGGACATGATTTAAGTTTCTCTCTGTTTAGTGATGTTGGCTATTGGCTTGTATGTTGCTCTATGTTTAGGTATGTGCCCCATATCCCTGATTTCTCTAACACATTTAACATGAAGAGGTGTTGGATTTTCTCAACATCTTTCATCATCTAATGAGATGTCATGTGATTCTTTTTCCCTTTCAGTTTGTTTATACAGTAGATTGCATTGATAGATTTTTGTTTATTAAACCATCCCTGCATCCTTGGTATTGGGTCCAACATGGCCTTGGTGGGGAAAGAATGACATGGTTCCTGCCCTAGGACAGAGCCAGCAGACATGAGCCTCCACCGATGGCTGCCACAGGCATAAGGCTTGTTTGTACATGTTCCTTTAAGGAATCCTTCCCTGTTAACATTGTTACTGACTCCACGATAATCAGAGACAGTATGAGTCTGGAAGGTGAAGGTGTGGCTGATGTCTCAGCAGAATGGCAAATGTTGAGATCTTCAGGACAGCACTTAAGGCTGTGGGAAAGAACTCTAAAAGCGTGAGTTTTGGAGATATAGAATTTCTCAACTATGCAAAAAATAAAGATGCAGTGTAAATTATATGAGGGGCTTCACAAACCTAAAGGAACAGAAGCAGTGACACTAGGAGCCAACTTGTCTCCTTTAGCATCTTTCTTACAAGTTGGCTCATTCTGGGAGCAGGTGAGAAACGCTGCAGTAAGCTCATCTGAGCTCTGCAACAGCCCCTTTAATATCCTCACCCACATCCCATTGGTCCCAAGAAAGCAACTCTTCTAAACAGCAGTTCCTGATTGGCTGGCACTATTTGCACCAGCAATCCTTGCTCTCTCAGGCAGTCCTCAACTAGGTCCTCCTTCAGGAGATGTTTTTGCAGCTGCATGGTCCTCAGCATTTACATAAAAGCAGCCCTGCTGTTTCTGCTACACTGGGTGACCTGTCAGTTGGTAAAAGCTGGGTATTGAAGTCTCCCACTATCAATGTGCAGCCTTTGCTGTGTGATTTAAGCGTTAGCAATGATTCTTTTACAAATGTGTTTGGAGTATAGATGTTCAAAATTGAGATATCATCTTAGTACATTTTTCCTCTGATGAGTATGAAGTGCCCTTCCCTGTCTCTTTTGCTTAATTTTGATTGAGAGTCTATTTTATTAGCTATTAGAATGGCTACTCCAGCTTGCTTCTTGGGTCCATTTGCTTAAAAACTTTTTCCCAGCCCTTCATGCGAAAATGATGTTTATCTTTACTGCTGAGGTGCATTTCCTGTATGCAGCAGAAGGATGGATCCTGTTTTCACATCCATTCTGTTAGCCTGTGCCTTTTTATTGGGGAGTTGAGTTCATTGATATTGTGAGATATTAATGAGCACTGACTGCTAATTCCTGTTATTTTAATGTGTGTGTGTGTGTGTGTGTGTGTGTGTAGTTTGTTTGTAGTTGTGTGCTTCAAGCCAAGAATCTTCATTCCAGGAACTCAAAGCAGCTTTTCATGAGCCTGGATACTCTTGCTGCCTGGTAGGTACCTTTTTGCTTGAATACCATTTTTTTTTTTAAGTTAGTAAATCCCACAGTTGTAAAGGGTTGGGATCTCTATAGGAAAGCTGATGGCCAATCCAGAGTAGCTGATATTAACCCATGGGCTGCAGTGTGTGTAAGCTGAAGATAAAGGAAACATTAAAATATAGAATAGCATGCAAAAGGAAAATGATAGCAGAAATTGTTTAATAACAGATGGTAATAGAGTCTGTACAAGTTAATGCCAATGATCTGGAAGATGTGGGTGTAACTTTGTTGTAATGACAGAAAATAGAATGTGCTTCATAGTAGACAAGTCTAAACCAACTACTGTTCATGGGATAAATTAGGAAATAGTTAATTGAAACATTTCTCCTCCTTCATGAAGCACAAGGCCTAATCAATTTCACAAGATAATCAGTTCTACCATCCCTTAAAGAATGCAGCAATAGGGGGCTGGAGAGATGGCTCGGTGGTTAAGAGCACTGACTGTTCTTCCATGGGTCCTGAGTTCAAATCCCAGCAACCACATGGTGGCTCACAACCATCTGTAATGAGATCTGATGCCCTGTGTCTGATCTAGTGTGTCGGAAGACAGCTACAGTGTACTTATATATAATAAATAAATAAATCTATTTTTAAGAAAAAGAATGCAGCAATAGAAGGCCATTAGCTCTTGTAGAAGGAAAAGGAGGAAAACATTCAAATTATTTTCATGAAGTGAAATTAACAGTACCGAAACCTGGGCAAAAGGAAGAAAGTGTAGATTGATATTTTATAAATATCAATGAAAAAATCTCAAATAAAATAGTATCAGCAGCTTTGTTGCAGTGTGCCCTGGCCAAGGGGGCAGTTCTTGGGGTTTTTTGGTTTTTTTTGGGGGGACAGGGGTTGTCATTGCTCTTTGTCTTTTGTTTGGGAATACAAAGTTCCATGTATGCCGGACTGGTCTTGAACTTGAAATGTAGCTGAGGATGACCTTGGTATTTCTTTTTAAGATTTAGTATGCATGAGTATATATGAGTGTGTGTAAGTGGAGTGTGAGTGGTGTGTATGTGAACACACACACACACACACACACACACACACACACACACACACAGCCATGCATATATTTCAAAACAAAAACAAAAGCTCCAACTTTGTGCTTCACAGAAGCATTGCACTAAAGCTCCAAGACAGTCCAAGGTGCCCGCCAAACCCAGCATGGATGTACGTACAGGAAAACAAAGTTATATGTTGGGGAAGAAAAGAAATATGACCCGTGCACTTGTAACTGCTACTACTCTTAACTCAGGAAAACCAAAGAGAATCAACAGGAAAATGGGCCCTAAACAAGAAGAGATGTGTGTAAGGCTGCCAACAGCATCAGCCCTCACATGCGTAGGCAACAGGTTCAGAAGATAATCCATTTACATTATCGCAAACAACATGAGCAAACCGCACACTACAAACCCACGAGGAACAGGTTGAATAGTACTGTGCCGGGAGAGGAACACCGTAGTAACTCTACTTTTAAAGCGAGGGATGGTTTATTTCATTTCCGTTTAAGACATTTTAGTTCACAGTAATCTGGGCTTGTGTTTCTGGGCCTGTGAGGAAACAGAACAGTACAGTGACATGGTAGGCCACGTGTCACGTGACCAGGAAGCAGCGGACCCAACACCCCCGCTCCCTCTACCCCCAGTGTTTTTCTTTTGTGAGGCAGGGTCTCATCTAGCTCAGGTTGACACACTATGAGGCTAAGGATGACTTTGGATTCTGGATCCTCCTGCTTCAGCTGCGGGAATTCAGGGACCGCAGGTACACACACTTCCCTGAGCTGTGGTGGATCCTCTGAGAAGAGCAGACAGAAAGGCACACAGGGGTTAAATGGGAACATTCGACATCGTATCTGTTCCTCAGGAGACCACAGCTGAACTTCGAAATTTGAATTGGAACGGTGGAAGTTGCTTTGCCTAAAATGCAAATAATTCACGGCATCTCCAACAGGTGGCAGTATCTCATGGTTTCTTCACCACGGTTGAGTCAACCGAGCAGGCAAATTGCACCTCGGATCACATGAGCGTTTGCTTCAATGTAGTGTGTGTGTGTGGGGGGGTCCTGGGGGTGACAAAAACAAAGAGCACAGCCTATCCCGTTGTCAGGACAGAGTTGGGGGAAGATACAAGAAGAGAAAGCTGTGTACATAACATCACCTTTAATCTGAATTCTGCCCAACACCTCGAGCTCAGCGGCTCCAGCAAACACAGCAGAAGATACTTGTTACTTTGAATGGAGATTCCATTTTGTGGAACTCACTTCGTAGACTTGCACAGTAATTGCCGATGCCTCCCCCCCCCCCCGTGTGGAAATCTTCTCTCCTGCCCCGCTTCTAAAATCTTCTCCATTTGACAAAAGTAGTGCCCGCATCACCGCATCCACAATCGGAGGCATGGGCTGTTTTATTATGGATTCAAATCTAAGCCATTTATTTATTCATTCATGATAGGAATAGCTCCAATTTCTGAGGTCAAGGACCCCTATGGAAGAGGTAGGGGAAGGATTGAGGGAGCTGAAGGGGACAGCAACCCCATAGGAAGAATGACAATATCAACTAACCTGGACCCCTCCGACCTCCCAGAGACTAAGCCACCAACCAGAGAGCACGCATGAGCTGGTCCATGGCCCCCAGCACATGTGTAGCAGAGGGCTGCCTTGTCTGGCCTCAGTGGGATAGAATGTGCCTAATCCTGCAGAGACTTGAGGCAGCAGGGAAGGGGGATGCTGGAGGCTGGGAGAGCACACTCTCAGAGGAGGAGAGGGTGAAGAACTCAGGAGAGGGCCCAGAAAGGGGGAATGTAAATACATAAAAAAATAATTTAAAAACCAGAAATAGTTCCAAGTCAAATTCATTATTTGACTATTCCTAATATTAACTATCATTTAAATAGTTAAACATGATTACTTAACTATTCTTCTTAGTGTTCCCTAGTATTCATCCTTAATGTCATTTTTATCCGCTCTACCCAATACTGGTTTTATTAAGGCATTCTTGTATAAGTGTGCATGTTTGTTCCCTTACCTTCCTCCCTGGGATTCCCGTCTGCTCCTCCAGTCTCTCAACTGTGGCGTCCTGCACATCATCTTCCTGGTTACCTTTTTCAGCGCATGAGCCTTTATCTGTGTATTTATCCCTGTTGCCCGGAATGTATTTAAGAGCTTAGATGTCCACATACCCAGCAAAGTTAGTGTTTCTGTTGTCCTCTCTCCCCCCAGACCTTAGAATGCCTCGGAAAGACCTAGATGCTCTTAAACCCAGGGTCCGCTAGGGGGCAGTAGCAGAGCGCTGCGTTCAGTCCCGAACAGCTCTCCCGACCAAGCTCTTCCCTCCAGGTTCAAACGGGAAAGGAAAGGCAGCTGTCACGTTTACCTGAACAGTCAAACAGTCTAAGAGCAGAATTGCATACAGATCACCTGCTTTTTTATGATATAATATTTGCGGGTTTTTTTTTTTTTACATATAGGTACATTGGAATTTTTTCTAATGTTTCGTGTAAAAACGTTTTAGAAAATGACCATTTAAAAGGAGGAGGATACAAATAAAAGTGTCTTCCTGTTGCCAGCTCTGTAGCTGGAAAGAAAATGTCCACCAAGTCCCAAGACCCAGAGATTCTTGAATCAAATGCAGGGTGACCTTTGGTGCAGTGTCTGTGCGTGCAAGCGTGTGTGGGGAGGAGGCGGGCAGGATTCGTGCACAGATTATAGAGCAAGATGAACAAAAGCAGGAAGGCTGCTGACCCAGGGAAACGTCTCCATCACCCAGTTACCCTGCTCCCCAAATGGAAATCTACAAAGGTTTCTAAGCTCTAAAGTGCCTTTCTCTCCTTCTTCCTGTTGATTTAACAGATCGAAACCCAACCAGCGCCCACGGTATCGATCTCGGTAAATCCTGCCTTCTGAAGCAGTCCCCGCTGTAATTAAATTACTGTAAATACAATGACAAGGTCCCGCTAGGTGGTCTGTGTGACAGCAGCCCCAAAGGAATTGTCTTGAGATATTTGAATCCAAAGTAAAGAGGAAAGTGGCGGAGTCCCCTTAATCTTTGGGGGCAGTCCTTTGAGGATTTGCCGCCCTGAAATAAGCGGAGGCCGGGTTAGGCATAGCTAGCGCACTTTCAGGCGACATTTTTCTCAACCCACCCGGGCCTTCGGGGTCAGTGTGGGGGCTCCCGCTTCCATCGCCAGCTTCCCGCCCCCTCCCCTCGTCGTCTTTCCGAAGCCCGAGCAGTGATTTGCAATTCGCTTTCAGTCTGGCAGAGCAGGGTCCCTGCAACCCCCTGCACCCATCACTTGGTGCACAGAGTTGGGAGCTGTTGCTATGTGGTCCACGGTGTGTTGTTCCACAAGCTTAAACTTTGCCTAGCCCCTGCTAAACTAATTTGCGTCAATTTGTCTACATCACGCCAACAATCGTTGTGAATAGAGCATACAAGACTTCTGAGAAAGGACCAGGACCAGATGCCGCCGGCCGGCCATTCTGCTGAGCCCCAAGATCTCTAGTTCTTCTCCATGGTTTCGTCATATCCTAGTGACAATGTTAGTTTTTCCACTGTGGAGTTAAAACTTTTTTTTTTCTTCAAACAAAAGACACTGCCTATACAACTGGCAATCCAACTGAATTTTTTTTTTTTTTTGTAAGAAAGAAACCGTTGAATTTTAGACACGCTGTTTCCTAACGACCACACTCCCTGCCCCACCCTCAGTTTTAAAGAAGCAAATAGTGTTAAATTTTATTTTTTTTAAAAAAAATGTTTATGCAGCTGTGACCAGGTACTATACAAACTGTCATTCTTCTAGACTAAAACTGTAAACCTAAAAACCGTTTGTTTTTTTTTTTTTTTTTTTTTACAGAAAGATTTTTTTAAATAAGAAAAGAATTAGCATTTATGCCTAAAGACAGCCAGACAATGCAGGGTAGACAAAGCCGTTTGTAATAAAAAGGGTTCTTGTGAATGATTTGTTTTGTTGTTTATTTGAGACAGGGTTTTCACCCCGTGGCTTGGGCTGACCTGGAACTCACTGTAACAGCCCATTTTGGCCTTGAAATCACTTGGATTCTCTTGCCTCAGCCTCCCAGGTGTTGGGATTACAGGCGTGGACTGCAGGAATAATATTTTTAAGGACTCGTTATACTTTTGACCATGTGTATGTCTGTATCTGTGTGGGGGATGTGCAAATGGGTGCAGGCTGACGAATAAAACCAGAACCTTGCTTTCAATTTTTCCCTAGGTGATTCAAGTACAGCCAGAGGCTCTCTAAGATGAAGTGTTTCAAACTAGCAGAGCTTTCGGAGGACTCCAAGAAGGTCTGGTCAGGAAGTCACCCGCGCCTATGTGAAGTGCTGGGGACAGGAGATGAGGCCTGAGGCCTCGGCAGGCAAACATGGCTGCTAAGGAAAACGGGACCCTGCAGTAGAACTGGCAAGGACGGCACTTGGCTCGGAAAAGGCCACTTCACCACCTTTGTGGGCGGCAGGTGCTGCCCAGCCTCTCCCAGCCTCTGCAGGCACCTGCAGGCCAGAGTCCTTCCTTGTTTTGCTTTGGCGGGTGAGCAGAAGAGAAGACAGAGGCGTGGGGTGCGGGAAGGGGACACAAGCCACAGTGTGTTGGTCTCAGTGTGTGAGAACCCACCAGCAAGTGGCAAGCAAGACTTTTTGCTGAAGTGCTCCTTTGCAGCCTTATGCCCAGAGCTCGATATGTCCCAGTCACAGTGAATGAGACAGGGGAATTCTTTGAGGATGGGCAGTGGGCTCTTTTAACATGGCGGCCATTAAAGGCCAGTGTTGCCTGGGAGCTTGGCGTGGACCCTGAATAGTGGCTTGGGGCAGCGAGGACAGTGTCCCACAAAACAGAGTGTCCAGCCTGGAAGTGATGAAGTTCCTGTTGGGGATGACCCGCCTTACCTGGACTTCCTGGAGCCCAGATCTGCAGCTCAAAGATCACATTTTTCAAAACAGACTGGAACGGAAGTCTCATGTAGGGAATGTGCTTTAGACACCCAAATAGTGGCATGTTCACGACGATTCCATGGCTTCAGTAAGCAGCTGGGGGCTATGGTGATGGGAATTGTCTGGAAATCTGAGAGTAAATACCAAAGTATGCTTTTGACTTATTTATGCTTTCTCTGTACTTAATTGTTTTATAGACATCATTATTAAAGTTATTAATCATGTGAGAGCATTATCCCACTTTCCACTACCAGCACTATCACCACCACCATCACCACTGTCATTACTACCACTATCATCATCACCATCACCACCACCACATCACCACCATCATCACCATCACCACCACCACATCACTACCACCATCATCATCACCACCATCATAACTACCACCACCACCATCACCACCACCACATCCCATCATCACCACCACCATTTGAAATGAGGTCTCACTGTGTTGCCCAGACCAGCCTTGGAGCTTCTTGGCTCAAAAGACCTCCTATCACCACTTTCTATCTTCTCTCTCTCTCTCTCTCTCTGTCTGTCTGTCTGTCTCTCTCTCTGTCTGTCTGTCTGTCTGTCTCTCTCTCTCTCTCTCTCTCTCTCTCTCTGTGTGTGTGTGTGTGTGTGTGTGTGTGTGTGTGTGTGTATGGGCACGTGTGTATGCATTCTACAGTGCATGTGTGGAGGTCATAGGACAGCCTCCAGTGTTGCTTCTAACCTATTTTATTTGATTTAGAGTCTCTTGTTCACTGCTGCATATAGGCTAAGCTAGGCCTGGGAACTTCCACCTCCCATCTCATTGTGGTGGCCCTAGAATTACACACACACACACACACACACACACACACACACACACATCCGCACACACACAAACAGTACTGTGCCTGGAGTTGTAATCTCAGGTCAATCCGCTTGCAAAGCAAGCACTGATTTACAACCCCATTGCCCCAGGCTCTCTCCACCCAGTTATTTGAGACAAGGTCTCTCACTGAACATGACCCTCTCCTGTTAGTCTAGGCTGAATGAGCTCTGGAGACCTACCTGTCTCCCCACCCCCACTGGAGTTACGGACCCACAACACAGCCTTTCACATGGGTGCTAAGGATCTGACCCCAGATCCCCATGGTTACAGAGTAGGCTCTTTACCAACTGAGCAATCTCCCCAGCCCCCAGAGCTCGTTTTTTAAAGGGAGCCGAGGTGAAAAACTTCCAGGGTGTCCTCTGCTTGATCATCACATAGACACATTACCATCTGAGTCTATAAATCTCACAGAACCTTCCGGGGAGGCTTAGAAATGGAGAGATGAAAAGGGGGATCATTTCTGTCTAAATCAGAGGTCGTGATTTGCATGAAGCAACTGTTCTCTGTGCTGTTAAAAAAATAATGAGAAGGTCTGGGGGTACAGAATACTTGCATAGCATGTTCAAGGCCCCGTATTCGATCCCATGGGCACAGTGATGCATGTCTGCCAACCCTAAGCCGGGGAGTAAAGATAGGAGGGTCAGAAGTTCAAGGTCAGTCTGGGTTACAGGAACTGTTGCTGGGTGAAGGTTGGGAGAAGGGAAGGGAGGGGAGGCAGATCTCCATATGGACCAAGGCACAGTGTCATCTCCAGAGTCATGATGAGGCAAGCTTTAGAAATGGCTGGAGCTAGTTCTTACTCCCCACTGCCCCATCCAGTGTTAGGAGAGACTCAGAGTCACTATTGACTAAGGGGGTTGTTCAATCTCTCTCTCAGGGAAGATGGATTCCCTGCAGTAGTGGTGAAGAAGATGGCTTTAAAACAGACCCAGTGCGATTGGTCCACAGCTTCTGACCTAGGCCTACATCTGACGTCTAACAGGGGCTTACTGCTTCAGAACCAATGGGCTTGATGTCCTCCTTTGTCACATCCTGAGATGTAAAGGAGTGGTGCTGTCACCTGCTGAAGAACCCCATGTGGCGTCCACTACCCAGACCGTCTTGCGTGACATGGCTCAAGGCACCGGTAACGCGACGTACTCTTTAGGTGTCTGCGCTTGAGCAGGGTTGCATTCCGTGTCCTTACATCTTACAGGGTCATCTTTCCTCTGCTCTGAGCGTTGGGGACATTAAGGCTTTAATTTCAGAATCGAGCGGCCGAGATTACACCATGACCTCTCAGGTGCACTTCTGGTGGGATGTATTGATCATTTCCACGGTACCCAAGGCACCTCCTCCTAGGAACTGGACAGGTAGTGATGCTTCTGAACTGCAAAGGAAAGCCAGGCATAGAGAAAGCAAAGTAGATATCCTGCTTGTCACTCTTTCAGAGAGCCTAGAAAAGGAAAGGCATGAGGAGATGTTGTGGCTTGAATGTGCCTTATGCCCAGGGACCCCATCTCATTACTTGGTCTCCAGCTGCAGGCATTGTTTAGGGAGGTTATAGAATCTGTAGGAACCCAAGGGCCTAGTTGGTGCACAGAGGCTCCTGGGACATGGGTTACTAGGATGGGGCCATCTTGGAGAGTCTCTGTTTTCTTATCTGCCAAGATGTGAACAAGCCACAGCCCCACATCTCCACCAGCAGAGGCCGATAAACTGTACCTTCCAGACTACAGACTGTTCCCCCGCAAACCATGAGCCCATGGCTGATATTCCTCCTTTCTGCCACCAGAATGAGAAGATTGTCGCAGGAGCTTCCTGACCTGGCTCCTTCTGAACTGAGGCAGCTTCTGATTCATTCTTAGCCCTTAGGGAAGACACAGAAGGTTGAGTTCCAGAGCTCACGGCTCTGCAAACCCAAGAGACGTCACGAGCACGAGGCCTTTGCACAGGACCTGTTCCTGAAGGTTCTGCTTTCTTATCCAACTGAAATAGGGTTTGGCGAACTTGCCAATTAAAAGCAAAAGACAGATGGGGGTGGGGTCAATAGGAGCAACAGTACACATCTGTAAAATGGGACAGTCAGCCTTGGGACAGTACACAGCTGTAAAATGGGACAGTCAACCTTGGGACAGTACACATCTGTAAAATGGGACAGTCAACCTTGGGACAGTACACAGCTATAAAATGGGACAGTCAACCTTGGGACAGTACACAGCTGTAAAATGGGACAGTCAACCTTGGGAAGTCTGTCTGTTGGGAATCCGTGTACCCTATGGTTCAACATTTTGGCTCATGAGGCCATACTTCTATAAAAAAGAGGCCAGAACTTCAAGTAACTTCACAGGAGTGGGGCCGGCAGTCAGTAGTCTTAGGAATCAATTCAACTGCACTTTCAGCTGTGGAAGGGATAAACTGCGGTGCTCATCTTTCAGGATGCTCCCCAGTATCTTGACAAGGGAAAAGAGGGGCAGATCTCCGTGATCACAGGAGATCTGGGAGCCTTCAGAGAGGGACCCACAAAGGCCCGTGTGAAGCACCTGCTTTTATGTTTAGGTTTGATGAGTTAAGGGGGGGTCTGTAGAACTATGAGCCAGACCTGGCCATGATCGTGTATTAACGTGTTTCTAACCGTTTCACTTCTCTGGAAGGACCGTCCCTCCTTTTGTCACGATCATGGTTGTCATAGGATGAGGACGAAAACTGAACCTGGGTCTCTTCTCCACCTTTTACCAGTCCAACTCTCAGCTGTGGTCTGTGTGTCCTTTCCCAGCCTTCTTCACACAAAACCACCGTCTCTTGGTCAGGGTAATCAGCGGGGCCACAGACCTTCCCCGATTCCCATGCTGGCTGTCTGACTAGTGCAGTGCCTTGTGAGAAGCGATACTTAAGTCTGCTTACAGTTCCTACTTGGACCCACAGCACAGGGGCTTGGGAGGGGTTTGCTAAGAATCATGGCCAAGCCTGGGACATTGCGGTGGGGTATGGTGTTTGCCAAGTATGTTTGGGTGGTGAGCGCCATTGCCTTGGAAGGAAATGGCTCCACTGAGAACAGAAGTAGAGACAGGCCTTGAACACAGTCCCGGAGACCGACCCTCTTCTCCACTCGGTGTCTTTGTACCACCCCTCATCTGAGGTACAGATAGGCAAGCACAGATATTATATATAGCATGTGGAGTGGGCTCAGATCTCCTAGAAGCAAGGGGGGCTGGGCAAGCGCCCCTAAGTGTCGGCTTGCTACACCCACACGTTGGAATGAGAACAACCAAAGGAAAAAATCCAGAAAGCCGGCCTTAGAAGAGACTGCCTTCCTCAGCAGCCCCCTGAGCAGGGGTTTTCCTGGTAGTTTCCAAGGCCTCTTGCTCAACTCAAGTGACTATTCCCAGGTTCGCCCACCAGCTCTCAAGCTGTTCCCACAGGCTTGCCCCTCCCCCAATGCCAGGAGCTCATTTGCAAACGACCTTGGCAGCATTTTCCCTTTTGTCATCACTCTCCGGGGTCTGGGGGCTTCTTACCCCTCTGAGGCCAGAGGCCACGTTTCAACCTCCCCCTTCATCCCATCCCCACCCCCTGCCCCATCTTTCCTCAGCCGCAAACTAGCCTCTGCTTTGTTCTCTAAACTTAACTCTCCTGGGATCCTCATTTAATAAAAGACCCTCAGGATTCCAGGAGCCATATTTTAACTAATTTCCCAACTTAAGTTTCTCAAACTCGCAGTGCTGAGGGTGTCTGGTGTCCTGAGTACCTACCTACTTGTCCCTTGTACTACTTAAATGACTTTGCAGCGGCCCTAACGCCAAACCTCCCATCGCAACAACAGCAATGGGGCCTGATTGACTCTGTTTTACAGGACTTTCCTGAATCTTTGTGTTCCGTGTAAAATGCCATCATCCACAGGCCTGTGCGTTTGAACACTGGTGGGTTTTGGGGTGCTGTAGGAGATTTAGGAGGTAGAGCCCTTGCTGGAGAAAGTGCTTCACTGCGGGGCGGGGCTCATGGGTCATTGCTGAGTTCTGGTTCCAACTTCCACTTATGTTTTCTGATCCGCTGAGATCAGAAAGCAAACAGCCTCATTGTTCCTACCATGAGAGCTGAAAACTGCCAAGACAGCCTCACGCTTTCCATGGTGACTGTGCACTCTCAAACCACGAGCCAAGTTAAATCCGCCCTTAAGCATTCCATCACGGTGACCAGAAGACTGACATTGCTGAGTGGTGGGGTCCTTGACTGATAAGCCCGACTGTGTGATCTGTGGGCCTCTGTGACTCGTCCGTGGGAGCAGTGTGAAAGACCTACGCTATGTAGGCCAGAGCAGCCCTTGAATGTTCTGAATAGACTTTCACGGGAGATTCTGGTGGGATATTACTACTTTACCGATGTATCTCTAGACCCTCCCAGGGACCTAGCGAAGGCTTACATCATTACCCACCACCGCTACCTGCTTGTCATCGCCACCCCGGTTCTCTCTGCTCCCTCGTGTTTCTGGCAGGTCTCCCCTGCCCCCTTTCTGTCCTCCTCTATCTCCCCTTCTTTGCTGTCATGGTTCTGCTCCAGTCTGTCTGTCTGCCTCTCCTCCCTTTCCAGGTCCTCATTCCTCTCCCTTCCCTCCTTTTATACCAGATCTATTGCCTGGTATGATTTCTCAGGGGACACCTTGGCATGGGGCTGCCAGGTACCCACCCCCTGCATTAAATTTCACAACATATAGAAAGCCAAAATGCTGAAACTATTTGTGTGTGCATACCCATGTATGTGCATGCATGTAGGTATCCATGTGTGAGCATTTTCATGTGAGTACAGGTAGCCACAGAGGTTAGAGGCATTGGATTCCCCTGGAGCTGCAGTTACAGGTGGCTGTGGGCTGCCTGGCACAGAAGCAAGCTGAGAACCGGATTTAACCTTCTCTGAAACAATAGGCCACTGAGCCTTCTCTCCAGCCTGCTCCCTTCTCTTAATTCACAGCAGGACCTCAGCCTGTGGTGCCACCCACGGTTAAGACAGGTCTTCTAACCCAATTAACTCAATCCAGATAATCTCTCACAGGAATGCTCAGAATATGAAGTCAAGGTAAGTCACTTAAAAGTGGCACTTCAATAAAAAAAGAAAAATCAACTTTTTTTCCCCATTTGGAATCACAGAAATGTCAGGGTTCAGAAAACACCCTTTATTTATAATTAACCACTTGATATATCCCAGCAGGTAATATCATAATTATTTTGTCTTTATCTGTCATCATAATCTTTAAGGATCTTACTGTAATTTAAATGCTGGTGTCCCTCTTGAAGTCAGGTGATGGAATGCAAAGCTCACGGTGACTGGGATGGTGTATAGACAGAGACACTGGGGAAGTGAACACAGGAAGGTTCTGCCTTACAAACCCAATTAGTGCTCTTATACAAAGAGAAACTCACTGCCATGTGTGCGTGTGCGTGTGTGTGTGTGTGTGTTGTGTGTTGTGTGTGTGTATGTGTGTATGTGTGTGCGTGTGTGTGTGTGTGTATGTGTGTATGTGTGTGTGTGTGCGTGGTGCCTGCAATGAAATACAACATGGCAAGGGGTTACCTGGCAGGCCCGTGCCATGGTGTCCCTTGAGAATTCATACTGTTCAATATATCTGGTATGAAGGAGGAGACAGAGGGAGAGAGAGAGAGAGAGAGAAAGAGAGAGAGAGAGAGAGAGAGAGAGAGAGAGAGAGAGAAGAGAGAGAGAGAGAGAGAGAGAGAGAGAGAGAGAGAGAGAGAGAAAGAGAGAGAGAGAGAGAGAGAGAGAGAGAGAGAGAGAGGTAGTGGGGGGTAGTGGGGGGCAGTGAGGGGTAGTGAGGGGTAGTGGGGGGTAGTGAGTGGTAGTGGGGGGTAGTGAGTGGTAGTGGGGGTTAGTGGGGGTTAGTGGGAGATGGGGAATGACAGGGACATGGGGGTGGGGAGCACAGGAGGGGCAGAGATCATGATGGAACAGTACAGCACTACAACAGGAAAAATACACACTTTTGGAAGCTCAGTGGGACGGGGGAAGCTGGATTCCTTGGAGGATGCTGTCCGGCTCTGCCTTCTCCTCGCTCTTGAAATGTTCTATGCAAACCTCTCAGGCCCTACTTTATAATCCCTCGAGCACGGCTTCTCATCAATGTTCCAGTCCTCATCCGAAGGTGACAGGCTCACAGGCCCCACCCTCTCACAAGCTTCCATCCTCCGTCTGCAGGCCTCCCCCACACCTCTGCTCAGTCACAGCTCCCCCAAAGGAAAGAGCATGCGCAGAAGTTGGCAGGCTTGCGGACAAACCCAGAGACAACATTAGTGTAAAAAGCTCAGTTGGGGTTCCCTCCTCCCTGTCATCCTGCAGTGACAATCATCCAGGAGTTCCCCTTTCATCCTGTTCGGCTTCAGCCTGGGCAGCCACCAGGGTCAAAAATCTCTGACAAAGGTCTCCACAGACGTCCAGACGGGGCATGGGCGGGGCCTGAGGAAGAACGTGTGGACGGACCCCCATGAAGTAACTGCAAACCTTTATGGGGTCTTTCCTAAGAATTGGCTCTGGGGATGGAGGTGAGCAAAAGCCGACAGCACATCTCTTCTCTAATGGGTAAGAGTGTAGCGGGTAGTGTGAGTAGAGACTTCAGAAACTTTTAGGGCCTGGAGTAAGCTTACCTATTGACGTTTCTGAGTCAGATCTGGGCTCAAATACTGACCCTGTTTGTGGGACAGTGGACCATGCCAGGACACTTGGTAAGGTTGACTGGTTTCGGAAGCCCCAGCACCTCATACCAGAGGATGGTAGGCGCTTCACCTGCTCCGGATCAGGTTTCTGTCACATGACTACAGCACCCCATGGAGAGAATTGTGACAGTCATGTAGGGGCAGTGCCCCAAGCCCCTCCACATACAGATGAGGCATCCCTAACATCTCAGACCAAACCAATAGAAAGCATCTGCTGTCAGACCCCAACCCACCCCAAAGTGTATATAAGACCCTCTCCAGAGGGAATAAAGGTGTGAGAACTTTTACTCCATCAAGGGTCATCTGAGATCTGTCATAAAAGAGCTGTAACACTCCTTGGGGGAAGAGAGTTCTCTCCTGAAGCTTTTGCTGCTGGACGATGACCCGGCTCCCTGTGGTCAATTCCTGACCTCTGTTCCTAGCCTCTGTGCCTCACTAGCTAGCAGGGCTCCTCCTCCCGCCCCTCTGGCCCACTTTGCTTTGCTCTGGCACTTTCCCTCCCTGCTTGTGCCAGCGTGCGTGCTGCCAGAGCCCCGGCAGATCTCGGATAGCATCCATCCAGTATACAGACAGGCACCTGCTGCTCTCAGAGCGGGTGTGAGTCAAGCTAAACCGGTCAGAAGCCTAGCTGTGCATATGAACTGACCAGGGAGGGACGGGCTTCCAAAGAGACGAATAGGGTCTCAAACTACGTACTTATTCCGGCATTCCATTCTTTCCTGACGTCTTCCAGATCCTGTGCTGCGTCAGAAACCTTCTCACTTGTTGAGATGGTGTCTGTGCCCCTCAAGGTGTGTGAGTTGCACAGCACTGTTTCTTCTGAGCTTTCCCCAGCAGCTCAAGGCTCCCGAGTCAGAGTGTGGGGTCTTGTTTGAATATTTTTCCTTTTCTGAGAGGGCTTTTACTGTGTAGCCCTGGCTGGTCCGGAACTCACTATATAGCTATATAGCAGAGGTTGGCCTTGAACTCTCAGAGATGTAGCTGCACCTGCTGGGATTACAGGCACGGCCACCTGACATGGTAGTATTGTTGTCTCACTGACAGTATCATGGAAGTGGGTGTTGTTATCTCAGCCTCTGGGCTTTTTGTTCACTCATTCCTCGTGAGGGCTTTAAGAGGTAGCGATAAGCACAGCAGGAGGAAAACACGGGTCATCGTTTTCTTCCTGTGACATTGTTAGGTCCACAGAAGTGAGTTATTTTCCTTCTTCTTCTTTTTTCTTTATCCTCTTTCATTCTTTTTCTCTTTGTGTGTTTGTTAGTTTGTTTGATCTGTGTAAAAGCCCTGGCTGTCCTGGAACTCACTCTGTAGCCCAGGCTGGCCTCAAGCTCACAGAGATTCGCCTGTCTCTGCCTCTTGTGTGCTGTGGTTAAAGGCTGCACCACCATGATCATCTTTTCCATATTTATGTTTATCTATGTGTATATGCTGTGTGTGCATATATAGTATATGTTATGTGTGTATGTGCATGCATGTGTATGTGTGTGTGTGTGTGTGTGTGAGAGAGAGAGAGAGAGAGAAACAGAGAGAGAGACAGAGAGAGACAGACAGACAGAGAGACAGACAGAGAGAGACAGAGAGAGACAGAAAGAGAGAGAGACAGAGAGAGACAGAGAGAGAGACAGAGAGAGACAGAAAGAGAGAGAGACAGAGAGAGACAGAGAGAGAGAGAGAGGGAGAGGGAGAGGGAGAGAGAGAGAGTTCTGGGAACCTAACTCAGGTCCTCTGGAAGAGAGGGAAGTGCTCTTAACTGCCTCTCTAGATACTAAGCCCTACTTAAAGCTACAAGAACTGCCAGGGGCCAAGCCTTTGAGGTGTCAAACCATAGCAAAGCCCTTAGTTTTCTGATTTGTTTCATTTTTGAACCATTGTCTCCAATAGCCTAGATTGGCCTCAACTCACAATGGAGTCAAAAGTAAATTCCTGATCCTCCTGCCTCTACCTCCCAAGTGCTGGGATTGCGTGGGTATGTCGATCCTGTATAGCACTATCCTCAGAGCAGGTCAAAACCAGCTGTGTCTGCTTGCAGCTGATCAATACAGTTGGTCATGCAGACATTCCCTCACAGAAGGAAGGGCTAGGGAGGGTCATCGACCTTCACCTTAGAATTCGGCTGCGCTTCCCAGACAGCTGCATGCAATTCTGCCTAATTGCAGTGTCCTCGGGAAGGACCTCGAGGAGAGGCTGGAGTATGTAGGACTAGGCAAAGGGGCTCCGTCTACTTGGCCAGGGAGCCATCACCACGTGTATTAGCTACTGTTCCATTGCCGTGAAGAGACACCATGACCAAGGCAACGTACAAAGGAGGACATTTCAGAGGGTGAGCCCGTGACCGTCACGGCAGGAAGCATGGCAGCAGGCAGGGTGATGTAGCCGTAGGTGAGAGCTTACATCCGACCGATGAACAGCTAACGGAGAGAGTGAGACCGGGCCTGGCAGGGGGTTTTAAAACTTCAATTCCATCCTCACTGACACACCTCCTCCAGCAAGGCCACGCCTCCTAATCCTTCCTAAACAGTTTCACCAACTGGGAACCAACATTCAAATCTATGAGCCTACTGGGGCCATTCTCATTCAAACACCACACTTTGCCAGGTACAGACTTCCCAGCATGGGTGCTTTAGGGCCATTCACACTCCTTCTCATAACCCCACCTCTGCTGTGTAAGTAAACCTAATAAACCCAGTGGTTCCCCAGGGTGAATTCTGATAGACTGGATCTTTGGTTGGTCCTTAGGAGGAAGGGCAGACACTGTTCTCATCTCCCCCAGGGAGAAAATGCTTACAGCAGCTCCATGCCCAGTGCATGTGCTGTTAGGGATCACACAAAGGCTTCATTCATATTAGGTAGGCACTCAACCAGTTGAGCTACATCTGGACACCATGACCACGGCAACTCACACAAACCAAAGCATTTGGGCTGGCTTACAGCTCGTAGTCCGTTATGATCATGGTGGGAAGCATGGTGGGACTCAGATATGGTGTTGGAGAGATGCCTGAGACTTCGACGTCTGGATTGGCAGGCAGGAGGAAGTGGAGTGACACAGTGGCTACACTTCAGCTTCTGAGATCTCATAGCCCACCCCCTAAAGACACACGTCCTCCAGTAAAGCCACACCCACTCCAACAAGACCATGCCCTCAATAGCACTCCACCCTATGGGCCTATAGGGGCCATTTTTATTCAAAGTACCACAGTCCCTAACCCGTGGTCCTTGGCTTGCCCGAGAAGCATAAACATAGGACATGGATGGAAGAGGCTAAACGCACAGCCCAGATGTTTCCTTCACAGACAGGCTTCCCGTGGCAGCTCTTCTAAATGTTCCCTACCCCTCACATGATATTCTCTTTAGTGCCACTATAGCTTGGCTGCGGTAGATCTGCCAAAAAAAAAAAAAAAAAAAAAAAAAAAAAAAAATGTTAACATTTGATTGCAGATTTGAAGGTGTTAGGAGACAGGGACTTGAGGACTTAGATCTTGCAGGTTCTGCCGTCAGGAAAGATCAATGTCGTCTAGAATGTCGTGGGTAAGACTGCGTAAGTGAGTCCGTAGCTACCCTCATTCTCTCCAAAGCTCCTCTTGTATACACCTTCTCTCTCCTGCTTTTCTTTTTTTATTTCAAGGCCTGCTCCAGATTTGGCCGCTGGATACTGAACCTTTTGGCTTCTGAAACCATAAGCCCAAATAAAATCTGTTATGGTTTGAATGTTAAATGTCCCCTCCCCCGTGGGCTAAGAACGCTTAGTCTTTAGCTGGTGGTGCTGTTTGGGAAGATTACAGGACTTTCTGGGATACAGGGCTTGCTTAGCTGGTGTTCATAGGCTTCATGGAGCAGGTCTGTAAAGATTAGAGTCCGGTCCAGCTGCCTGTATCCTGCATTGCAGCTCCTGCCACAGAGAGCCAAGCCCTCCAGCTACATGCTTACCAAGATGGACCATACCTTCTACATTTTTGATCCAAAATAAACCTTAAGATTCTTCTGTCACACATTACAGGGACTAGATAGATAACTAATATAAAAATCGCTTTATAAATGGCCAGTTGTCAGGGGTTTTGTTATAGCAACGGAAAGCAAACTGCCATGAACAAGTCGTCAGTTTGTAATGAGTCACTGTTTGCCCGTCTACCTACGCACTGTTTCCCAGTGTAGATTGTGAGCTCCACAGAGATGTATCCCATGCCTGTCTCGTTTAGCACTGGGTATCACCAGTTGTGATATGATGTGCTCACGGTGTATTTGCTCAGTCATGGCGGAGAGGAGAAGGGAAGGAGGGTTCTCAGTGGGAATGATGAGATCAGGATAAGAGAGATGCTAGGCAACGAGACATGGGCTGATGAAACCTTGACTGTCTTTGAGTAAGGAATGTAGGTCCAGCTTAGTATCCCACTTGAGGTCAGTGTTGGTTGATACTAGACAGTCAGTGGGTCTTGGAATCAAGTTTCAGTTTCAATTCTAAGACTTTCAGTAATGATTTATTTCTTTAGATATTTGGTTTTTCATGTATATAAGGAAGATGACAACAGTGGCATTTCACAGTATACATATACCTATACATATACATAATGTATGTGTGGTTATATATCCAATACTAGTGCATATACTATATAAACAAAATACCTTTTATTTGTTATTTTTTTTAAATGAACAAATGTGTTGAACGTCATGTCAAGAAATGCAGGAAGTTACTGTGGGGAATAATTACTTATATCTTTAGGTGAAACAAACTTTTAAAGACAAAAATAGCTAGTCAAAGAAATTTCTCTACTAAATAGTTCCTTAACAGAAAATGTAGGTTCACTTCCTGGAAAGCAATTTGGCGGGATACAACGAAGGCTTTGGATGAGCGGGCGCCTCATCAGCACATGACCTACGCTAAGCAAATAACTAGGGTTTGTTTCCAAAGCTACTCCTGGATGCCATTGTGGTTAAGGCCAAATAACAAGACATGAAGTAGCAAAGTCGTTGGTACCTACCAGTGTGGGATGCCCGTGCTGGAGAGCCGTAGGAAGCAGAGAACAAGGCAAATGAAGCCCCACTGTGCCAAATGGAGGGAAGCGTGAGACTGTCCAGTCAGATCTCAGATGTACACAGGTAGCTGTGAAGAGAAGGCATCTAGAAAGAAACAGCAGACTATTGCTCCTGGTTAGCAGGGACAGTAGTCACTGTCTGCTCAACGATGTCCTCACCCATGGCCTGGCTTCCCCTGCTGGAGTTCAGCCATCTTGGCTGTAGAGGCTGCTCCTCCGTCTAAGCTGCTCTAGGCATCTATGTGTGAGCACCTGGTTGCAGCTGAGGCTGGAAGAGCCTTGGCAACCTCAGCGTGGCTCTCCCTGCCGTCTCACCCCCTCTCATAACATCCCCTACATGCAGCACCCCCTTCCCTGCCCACCCCACTTCCCTGCCCACCCCACTGTGTGTCCTTTTGGACATAATAATGAGGTTTTTTAAAAAAAGACTTGTTTCTTTTTATTTTATGTGCATTGGTGATTTGACTGTATGTATGTCTGTGTGGGGGTGTCAGATGCCCTGGAACTGGAGTTATAGACAGTTGTGAGTGCCATGTGGGTGCTGGGGACTGAACCTGGGTCCTCTGGAAGAGCAAGCAGCCATCTCTCCAGCTCCCCCATATAATGAGGTTGTAATTCTCCTCACCTTTCTTAAGCTTCTTTCTCCTCAATTTAACTTTCAAATCTTTACTTTTGTATCATTAAGATTGATGAAACTTAAATGCTATTCGGGGCTAATAATTAACCCTTCTGTTCTTTCTCTATTGGTTGATTCTAAAGTTTAGAAGCCAGTACCTGTTCTTTACCAGAGAGTTGCACTGAAGCCCGTTGCGTTTCCTACCGTGCCCTGTACTTTGTTCCCTGAGACTTCCAGGTGTCTGTCTTCTTTTTCTTACACAGCTTGCAATAGATCTTCCTAGAGCCAAGTGTTCCAGTCGTGGTCTTATCTGGGGACGTATGTATTTATGCGGAGGATGGAAAGAACCTGATGAAGAGGAGAAAGACTCGGGGGGGGTGGCTAGTGAGGGCACATGCGGGGTCATTGCTGGAACCAGGACTGAGAACAGGGGATGCCTCTGGATGTCTTAGCATGCTGTTCGGTGCTAGGCATGGGGTAAGGAACTGGCTGGTCACAGCACATGCCGAGCGAGCACTGTGTGCTTTGGAAGCAGGGCATCCACCGAACTGTCAAGGGAGTCTCACTCTGGGCCTCCTCCCCCATTCCCCTTGCCAGAGCCAATGCAGACTCCTGCAGGCACAGGGATTCTGGGAATGTGGATCACAGCTGAATGTCGTCAGCACAGCCAACTCAGCCACTTGGGCATCTTTATCTATGCTATGCCCTGGAGCTCCAGGGTGCAATCCTCTGCTGCTCCCGTTCTCTAAACAGGCTCCTTCCCGGGCTCACTGGATCCTGGACACCTTATTCTCTCCCCATCCCTGCCAATAAGTATTCCTGACTTCAGCAGGCCTAGACACACAGTTACCTGTCACTCCGTCTTCATACTACTTAGAGTAACTTGAGTATGTGTGTATTGTTTATAAAACTCATAATTCTAAAAAAAATTGTATAAATTACTATCTCTTAGCTCTGGTGAACTATGTAACACGCCTTCAGGGATCCTCCTAAAACACTTTATAGCTTCGCTGAAACTCAAGCTATGAAATTACCAAATGGGATTAAAGGAAGGTGAAAGATGAACTAAGACTAGACACAAGAAGGTCATCCAGGGAGTGTGAGCTTGCTGTAAGAAGTTAGAGTAAAGGACATAGATCTGTACGGCTTGGGAGTCAAACCCCATTTTACTCACACTAATTGGATGATTTCGGACAAATTGCTTGCAGTCTGTGAAATGTAAACAATGCTAACATCTCCTGACAGTTTGTTGAGTGCTTGATGAGATGTGAGCTAGGAAAATACTCTTTTACGTGTAAAGAGCCAGGCAGCTTTGTTCACTGATATTTTCACATAACAGAATAGTTCCGGCTTGTCTAGTTCTTACATTTTAAAAACAAACAAACAAACAAACAAACAAACAAACAAACGTAAAGATGCCTCTCCAGTCCCCTTTATGATTCTTTACAATTACACTTTGTGTGTCTGTCTGTCTGTCTCTCTCTCTCTCTCTCTCTCTCTCTCTACCTACCCACCCACTCTATCTATCTATCTATCTATCTATCTATCTATCTATCTATCTATCTATCTATCTATTTGGTGTGTGTGTGTGTGTGTGTGTGTGTGTGTGTGTGTATGTTTGTGTGTGCACACTTGCATATCGACATGAGGACCTTGGCATGTGTGCACGTCAGAGGATCAGTTGTGGGAGCCGGTTCTTTGCTTCCATTCATTTTTCCAGGTATGAAGCAACTAGTTATTTTAGGTTCTGCTTCTCAGACATCCAGGCTTAAATGAGGTCTCCAGCGCAATTTGGGAACATTATATTCTAGATCTGTCTTTATCTATGAAAGCACCCACCTCATTTAATTTTCTCACATTCTTCAGTCATGTTTTCTCTGAGACCTAACGGGGCAGCAGACCAGCCTCATCCCCTTCACCTAAGCACACAGGATCTCAGGCCTCCCAGCCCCACCAAGTTTAGATCTTTATATAACTGCATCCCCAGGCATTGGCATCCTGCAAAATCTAAGAACTCCCGAAGAACCCTGCAATATCCTCCTGGCTTGCTGTGTCCCATTTGATGAGGCCGTTTGTGCTAATAAGGCAGAACGCCTTACTTCTGACTTGGGTATTCTGCTAGATACTATATACATTGTCTCATTTCAAGAGTCTGATGATTGGGTGTTAGAAACTGTCCTGAACAATGGAAAAGCCAGGTTCAAGGAGATGAACTCACGTGATTCTCAATGGGCATGGTGGTGCATTTCTGTAATACACAGTCGGGAAGCCTAGGCAGGAGGGAGAGTTCCAGGCAAGCCTGAGTCATATAGCAAATTCACAGCCAATCTGACTACAGTCAGACCCTATGCTAACCACACCTCAACGCACTCCTGCAAATAGCAGGCCCATCAATTCACACAGAGGATGGTGTGACTTCAGAGTTTGTATTTTTAATACATCATGATACTGATATTTACAAGCACACATTTTCGTTTTCACTTTAGTACTTTCTAAAGTCGTTGCAACAATTAATCTTGCAGGCAGCCATGTCCCAGAGACCTAGATGCCTCTCTTTCTTGCCGACTGACTAGTTGATCTTTGGCACATTTCATCTTTCTGATTCTAGCCGTGTTCTCCGAAATCATACACTGCCCTGTCTCCTGAGTGGCTGCTCTGGGTTCTAGGCTTTGCCGTGTCCAGATGTGTGTGCTCTGCAGAGCATGCCCCTCTTGATGTGAGCTTGGCTTGATGTTCACTCTGGAGACAACTGCTCAATGTTCCCTTCGACATCACACATCTGCTGAAGCAACCATCTTGGAGTTTCACTTTGGCTGAGGTTAGAAGTCTCACGGCCCTGCTAATGCTGGGCTCCATTCTTCCGATGGCCGTCCCCCAGGATTCCCATCTCTCTATTCCGCCATCACGAAGCTCATCACCTGGAGGCGAGTCCTTAGTTGGGGGTCAAGGATCCCACCTGGCCTCACAAGTGAGGTGGGAGAAGGGAAGATCCTTATGAACTGTCAAGGACTTGACTTCAGAGGTGTCCTGACCACAGCTGCTCATAGGCACACTCACCTCACACACTCTGACAGCTGTCAGACTGCAGCAGTTTTCAGGTGACTCAGGCTCTTTCTACTGAGGTCACACTATGCTTTTCTGCCCACTCCGCAAATGCAGAGCTCTAGCAGACCCTGAAGTAGGACTGTGTTCATTTCCCAGGGCATCCTACCGCTGGCCCCTGCCTCCAACTTGGCTAGGCTCTCTGAGCAGGCAGGGCTGAGTGTGGTGGAGTAACACATTGGCAAGGATGGGCCTTTGTTGTCCCTCTGGGCTGCACCCCCTTCACTGTGGCCACTTTCAGTCATTTCTCTTGGGAGCTGCCTCACGACAGAGAAAGGCCTTTGGAAGGCTTCTCTTTTCAGCCGGTCTTTATTGAATTTCACCTCCACTTTTCTTCTTCCCAAATAGGAACATCATTTATCTTGGACTTTAAGTTGCAGAGGTCTTTAAAAGCTTTCTTTTTTCCCCCAGCTGCATTTGTTGACACACAGTCAATCTGTTCCTTCCCTCCACTCCCCGGTCCTCCCACCAAACCCCCCAAGCAGGCCATAAAGTGTCTACAGCTGTGCCTTTATTACCCTTCCCTTTCTATGGCTGCAAGGGGGACGCTGAAATATAGCACAGCCATTACTGCTGACAAAAAGGGACAATTTTAAAACATTTTTGCTTTTCATCAGGAAAGCCCATGGCACAAAAGAAAGTGCATCATTTTATTGTAAATGCTTTTTAAATATGGGTCACTTGGCTATAATCAGCCCCAAAGGACAGAAAAGTTCAAAGCCCCAAAGTGGCCCCAAATATACTGAGTTTTCCCCCCTCAGCCTTAGCCTTTTAAATTATGCTAATTGACACCAAGAAAAGGGGGGTGGGGTGGTAATCTCCAATCAACCCGTGCTCTCTGCCTGCAGCCTCCTTTTCTGACAGGGAAAAGCACACGAAATGCATTGGCTTGGCCAGGAATGGCAGCCGCAAACTTTTGAGCATTTTTCTTTTTCTTCCAGGATGCATGAAGACTAGGGCACTTGTGTCTTGGTCTTTCAGGATGGGAGTAACTTGCTCAGCCCTAGTGGGAAGGAAAGTCTTGTTATCTTCCTTGCAGACTACCAAGGCTCCTTAGCTTGTGACTATCGGTTGAGTTTCCAGGGTTACACAGAAGTGTGAAGCTGGGAGGTATAATCCAGGTCGGGTGACAGGTTAAAGTTAGCCTTTGTTGTTGTTGTTTCTACGTGTAGCCCTGGCTGTCTTGGAACTTGCTTTGTAGACTCGACTAGCAGAGACCTGTCTACCCTTCCCTCCCAAGGGCTGGGATCAAAGGTGTGTGCCACCACCCACCACCACCTGGCTAAAATTAGTGTATTTATAGTGGTTGTCAGTATTTCGGATTATAGGACTAGAGGCAGCAGGATCTGAAACCCGTGTAGACTGTGGCAACCTCATCACACTCTTCCATCTGCCCTCCTGTATTTTGACAGAAAATACAAACAGGCAAAAATGATACCATAAATACAGTAAAGCTTAGAAACAAACTCCATTTTCTCCCTTTCATCATTACGCATCTATGCAGTGCTTGCACACACAAGGCACTGTTCGTGCAATAAAATGCTCGGGCACCGTTATCTTTTCTGCAAAGTCCCCTAAAGGACCATATATTCAAGGGTTATTCCTCAGCCTGGCATTATTACCAAGAAGTAATGGAAATGTTGGGATGTGGGGATTATCCCCTGAAAGGGATTATGGGATTCTAACTCTTCCTCTCCCCCACCCAGCCCCCCTTTTTATTTTGCTAGCTGGATCTGTTTCCGGTGCCATGCTCTCCCAAATATGGTGTGCCATCTCAACACAGGCCCCAAAACAGGGATCAACTGACCCATGGATTGAAATAACCAGACCTCCCAGCCAAGCCTACCTGCTCTCTTTACAGGACAAATATCTTCATCACTTGTGACAGAAGGTAATAGTAACCTGACAATTTTGAGAAGTCCTGGAAATAATTCTTTTACTGTATACATATGGTTATTTTGCCTACATGCATGTACCATGTGTGTGCCTGGTGCCTGTGGAGACCAGAAGAGGTTGCTCGATTCCATGGAATTGAAGTTATAGATGCTTGTGAGCTACCTTGTGGGTACTGAGACTTGAACTGGGCTCCTCTAGAATATCCAGTGCTCTTACCCATGAGTTATCTCTCTCCTTGGAAATAATTTAATCTCCCCCTGCTCACAATCTACTTGGTAATCCATAGGCTGGGACCCGGAGTGGCCCTTTTCTCCACTTCCTGAGCTCTCTTGCCTACAGACTACTGCTGACTGCAGTTTTAAGTGTGTCGTGACTCTGCCCTTGTCTGTCACGCTCTATTTCAGGGCATGTGTACCCTACAGAAGCTGAGGCAATGGCATTCCGTGTTTGCTTTTCTCCAATCCAGTCTGTCCCACAGCAGTGGGCTTTATGTCATGTCTAGTCCTTGCCAGAAACATGGCTCCTCAGTGTCCAGTCCCAAGGCATGCGATACTTGTCCTGTCATGCCCGTTTCTTATGTCTGTCAATACAGTGTGTGCCTTTGGCCTATAAGCTCCGGTTCGAGCCAGTTCTGACAGGACACCTTCTTTCCCATATCCGGCAATCTGAAGTTTGAATGTCAATTACAGAGCGACCTGTGCAGGTCCTTCTGGAAGCAGCACCGGGCTCAGCAATGCATCAGCCACAGCACCCAATCCTTCCAGGATCTCCTCCTTTGCCCAAGTCTCATGGTGGCTGTTACCAACTTGGCCTCCAAGACTTCTAGCACATGATCCTTTCTCCTCTTCATGGTGCCTATCACGTCAACAGGGGTCAGTTTGGTTTTCCTGAAGAACATGTCACTCTCCGCCCTCCCACCTGTAGTGTTCACCCGAAGCCAGCATCTTTATTCCCAAGCTCTCTGGCACCCTTGCCACTTACCCTGCGAGACTTTCTGAGTACTTAAATCTTGCTGCATGACTCGATTCCATAGCTCCTCGGACTGTGCTGCACAGCTGGGTGAACCCTGCTCCTCCCAGATTTCCAGTCGCTATGACTTTACTGAGCAGAGGCCCAAGCCACCTCCCCAAAAGACAGAAGGCAACATCTTTTTAATGGATGGAAGACAGGGTTGGCCATAATATTCATTGTGGTGATTTGCCACACTTCATGTAACGGAATGTCACAGCCATTAACATTTGAAGAATATTTATTGGTATGGGAAAATGCTCACAATGTTAAGGAAAGCAGGGTACAAATCTGTAAACACAGCATGATCCCAATCTTGTAGTAAAATAAATTATATATGCATAGAAAAAATATAGGAAAGAAATACACTAAACATTAACAGTGATGCTCTTGGGGCAGGAGGACTCTGGGTCAATAGCTAGTTTTATTTGTTTCCGAATTTTCTAAACATTCTACAAGGAGCATGTATGACTGATAGACAAGGGGGGAAGAGAGCTGATGTAGACGGATCCCCAGTCCCGGGGCAGCAAGACTCACGTGCTGAAGCACTGCTCAGTCACTTGCAAAGCTTCCTTCAGCCTGTGCCACATATAGAGGAAGGGTAGCATTTGCCCTGTCTGCCACGAAAAACCATTGGACATGTGAAAGGGTCAGACATCTGGAAACCATTCCTCTAAGGAGTTCCAACGCTTTGCTTTAGGACATGCTTTCCTATCCACCCTTCGCTTCCAAAGTCCAGTAAAAGACAGTAATCTACAGTGGCCACTGTCTGACCCCTCTCACTGGAGGACTGGCCCACACTGCTGCTCTCTAACCTAAGGGCATCCAGGTCTTCATCTAACACCTACTAACTGACCAGACTTCTCCCTCTCATGCAGATGGGAAGGCCAGAGACTGCAGCTCCAACAGTTATTGCTTAAGATGGTCTGGGGAGGACCACGTTCAGCCCTGTGCTGCGTCCTTCTCAAAGCCTCTGGCTAGTGGTCCTGCACGTGACAGGGCTGGCGCAGACAAGCCCACAGCTGGACCCTGACTTGCTGAGGGACTAGGAAGCAAAGAAGCTCTCTGGAAAGGCTCTTCCTGGAGATAGGATGAAGTTAGAGAAGACACAAAGCTTGGTGCTCAGTGCTCCTCTGTGTGCGAGGTGAAGCTATTCCTTCTTTTAAAGAATCCTTAAAAAACAAAAGTAAGTGCCCAGCACAGAGAGACGCAAGGTGAAAGGACCTCGCTGAAAGCCCCGGAGTACAGCCACGTCACTGTGCAAGCCCTTGCCCGGAGATAGCAAGGGGGCATTTCACTGGGCACACCTTGCTTTTGTAGGCTGACATTCACGGAAAAGCTATCTGGCCAGAGATTATAAAAATACTTTCAAAATGGATTTGTAGAATGAAATAACAAAATAACTAAGTTCCTTCTCTGGATTTTTTTCCCACTTAGGCTAAAATTATGAATTGCAGAATAAAATGAAAATTTTACTGGTGGTGCCACTGGCTAAAACATGGATCACCACAAGTTCTCAACAGCCATGGCTGAGAGTCCCTAGTCTTCTTACAAGGATTCTGATTGGTTCTTTTATAGCAGCTCAGGGCCACTATTGGGAAAGCACATCTCTGGCCACACCGTCACACACACTATTTTCTGGGTCAACTCGAGTGCTCCTGGGTAAGCAGAGTCCCGGGCGTGCTGCGCCTTGGGTGGCGTCTCCTCTCTCGGTGGTGTACACACTGACCCCATTTGAATCAGAAGGGGTGGGTGCTGCAGACCCCCGCTCCCGGCTGACTTCTCTGGCTTTCAGTGTGCCTACTTAGGACCCACTAACTTCCTTTTGTGCCTTTGTGCAGGGGCGGGGTGGGGTGAGGAGGTGTCAAGGTTCAAGCCATCAAACATGTTTGAAGTGGACATAAATCTCAGCGATGGAGATTACTCTGTAAGGTCCCTCAGAGTCAACTGTAAGAACTTCCTGGTGTCTCTGGCAGCCCAAAGGCCTTTTCAGGTTCAATTCTTGGCACGCGGTCTTGCCAGAACAGTTTTGGGTGACTTTGTCCTCGCCAGTGCTAAGCACTGTCCTGTAAAGAGGCTGCTCGGTGACCGTGAGGGACGGGTGCACAGAGACCTTAAGAGGCAGACCATGCAATGGTGTCTCCTCAGCCACGTCTCCATAAAGAAACACACGCACATGGCTAAACTGAATCATCCCCAATGTTTTATTTAATTTAAAGTTTTAAAAGGCAGTGGTCAAGCACATAATCTATGTGTGCATATATCTATGTATGCGTATCCACACACATACATATATATATGAAAGAAACCAACCCCTTTCAACTTTAGCCACGGATCACCTTGGCCTGCTGTCTACATGACTGCACATCTACTTCATATGACCATTTCTAAGAGTAAAAATAAACAGCCTTCATCAGTTTAATAGTAACTATTTGTGTTTCTTTTTTTTAAATAAATAAAGTTACCATTAAACTGATCACATATGTAGAAAGGTAGAACACACACACATACATACAGAGACCCCCATTTAAAACACATGACACACATATGACCTTTATGTACAATGTGTGCTGTTGGCTCCCTACCCCCAGCACAGGCCACAAAACAACTCCCACTACTCGGGGAGCCCCATCCTCTCTGGTGCCTGGAGGATGAGTGTGTACTTGGCACCCTGAGTGATACTCAGAATGCACACTGTGGACGCGATGGTACAGATGGTGGTCCAGCCTACGGTACTAGTAGTGTTCAGGAACGAGGGGTAAATAGGCACTGTAGCTGCCTGAACTAAACCATCACTTCTAACTCCTCATAGGGAGAGATGTAACCTCAAGTTTTAGCTAAGTGACAGACAAAATTTTAGAGCGGGGCCGTGTGTGTGTGTGTGTGTGTGTGTGTGTGTGTGTGTGTGTGTGTGCGCGCGCGAGTGTTTCCACATTTGTATAAAACCGAAATGAAGGGTGGGGCTAGGCTTCCAGAGCAGCTGCCTGGCTTCCATTCAGTCAGCGCTGATCTAAGGAGTCCCTTTGCTTCAGCCCTTATTTACCAGCTCCTTGGGCTCTCGTGTGCCTCGGTCGCTGGAGAGACTCAGAGGGGCGGTGCACACGAGTGGGTGGAAGGACCCGGCTGAATCTTCGGCTAGGAATCCCAGCAACAAGACTGCCAGATTTGGCCAGGCTGCTGTGCGGGTGGAGTCCCGTCTTCTGTCCTGGCGCAGTAGGATGGCTGCTTCTGCTTCTAGCCCCGCAACTCTGCCTAACTGCAGCTCTGTATGAATGCCTCAATGTTGCAGAAAACACAGGATTACCTCTTAAATATGCTGGATTCCCAATGAGTAAACCAGTTAATGTGTTTCTAGCCAAAGCGAGGGCATAAACGTTTTAGAGAAAAAGATTCCCCTGGAGCTACAGAGAAAAGATGCTGATAAAAGCCATATTGAGAGTGGAGCAGGTGACATGCTTTCAGTCTGTGTCCGAGCTGGTCTCTTCGATGACAGAATATTGGCTGAGTGCTTCCTCCAAAGGCGTTATTGTCCCATCAGGTTTTAGTCCCATTGGTTTAAGCAACTCCTCTCTGGAAAAAGAGATAAAAGAAAGAGAGAGAGAGAAAAAGAGGTATTCACCAGCGTCACACACACCCCCTCCCCCACCCAATCCACAGCCTTTTAAAAAGAGAAGTCTTTAAAAACCAAAGTATTTTCTCTCAAGCTCTCTGTATTTGTAATAGAAAGATGAAAGGGGCATGGAGAAAGAGGGACATGAAAGGCTTCATTCACACAAGCCAAACCTAAGCCAATTAAAGGAGGAGAAGTCAAGGCCCAAATGCGCCCAGGACAAGGAGCAGGTCTCTTCGGGTTTGAATAATTAACTTTATTTACCTCTTGTGGATTTGTTTTGTTTTAGAGAAGTTTTACCTGCTCAACTCAGAATCAAAGGCACGTTTCATTTCATGGAATCAGTCAGATTTGGGTCCTTCCATCATCTCCGACTCACAAACCCTGTTGGTTCATTTCCAATCAGTCGGATTTCCCTGTTTTCTTTCTTTCTCTCTCTTTCCTTGTTTTTGTTTAAAATACCATTGCTTTTGTTTGTGGCAGTTTAATTATGGGATTGACAGTCATTTTAATCTCTTCAAAGCTCCCCAACAGTCTCTCTTCAGCTAATCCAATTGTATCCACTCCACAAGTTACAGCCTCATCTAAGATGATTAATTATTGATTAAGCCAATCAAAAAGCACCAGGAAAGACGTATTTAATCTTTTCATAGGCCTGACTTATTACATGGAGCTTGTGACGAATGTACCTATTGAGTTGCTAGCACCGGTCTCTCCACTCCCAACAGGCTCACAGTGTCCTGAGGAGGACCACAAAGGAGCCCGGCACACTAATTTCTCATGGAAAGGCACCACAGCCCAGAGGCAGCAGCTGTAATGTTGGTGGGCTGTTGGGTGAGGGGAACATGGCACTTACTGCCCCTGCTTCTTGCTACTGTTTTCCAGGCAACACAAAAAAAAAAGGGTTCCCCTGGGAAAGGGCAGCCATGACTGTGGTAACTCAGCAAACCTGGGGAGGGGAGTTCAGCTCGGTGATGGGTTAAAGCAACAGGAGTTAGGAGTTAGCAAGTAGCTCTTGCTAGTACCAGAGGATAACTTCTGAGGCCAGGGTCTGTTTGGGAAAAGTGGCTGGCTGACTGACTAACCTGAGGCTCCTGCATGTTACATATAAGCAACAGGACACAGTTATACAGCTTAAAGTGGGATGGCGCCTCCGAGATCAGTTAGTCCAACTCCCCTCCTTAAAAGGAGGCAGAGTGATTTACCCAAGTCCACTTGGTGAGCTGGGCCTGGGACAGGTCTCCCAAATCCTACTCCAGTGCTCTCTGCACTAAGTCCATCTCAACTGACTGCTCTGATTCACAGAAAGCAGCTGACTTCACTGTTCAACCACCACAAAGGAGCTGCCACTCCTGGGCAGAAGAGGAAGGTCAGGGTGCCACTGCTGCCCTTGACAAATGGGTGAAACACACAGACCCAAGATTCTTGGGACACAGATGGGGAAAAGGTCCTGAGAGAAGTGCAGACGACACCCTGTGGCTCCTGAGAGGAAACACAGCCACATTACCGGGGGAGGCAGAGAAGGCACCACAGATGAGCGATCCCTGCCATGAGTTAGGTCCCATCATCCTGTGTGACTATGTCAGTCCACCTTTTCTGCTTACTGCTCTTACGGGGCTGGACAAGGGACCAGTGTTTAGGGAGCAGAGGTTCAAGAAAGAAGAGGGGGCAAGAGGTAAATGGTAACTTGAAAGGAAGGAGCTTAGCATCTGCCATGTACAATGCCTATTGGTTCACACCCTCTGCAAGTGCAGTGCTAGACACACTGGAATAGGTGGCAGACAGGTGAGGCATTAGGAAGTCACTGTCATGCTGAATGGAAAAGGAGAGAGATGGACTAGGCTGAGGCTGGGGGAAAGGCCTTGTGCCTAAGGCAGGTGTGGAAGGGGCTGGCAAAGGTGAGTAAGAGGGTGCCCCGATGGTCCAGGGTGGATCCTAAGGGCATGGCACTACCTACAGGAGCCAGAACACAGGAAAGAGTCAGTGAAACTGCACCATTTTCCAAGACACAAGGGGCTTGAGCTGCCTGTGCGGCACACACATAGAAATGCCATCGGCGAGTCTCTAGCTTTGCTGTGGCCCACCACAGTTAGTTTGTGTTTTCTAGTCCTGCCTGTGATGCCAACTTTTGTGACGTGAATGCTAACAACCGATGCAAAGGAAGGGGTAGCTTGCTGGAAATGGCTCACTGAGGGTAAGGGGATCCTAGGTCTCAAGGTTAGACGCGCTGGTACACATCTGTAAAAACAAGCCTGGCCCCAAAGGTCAAAATCCCAAACCCAAGTCAACCAAACTGAAGCACAGAACTGAAAGGCCCCAATGGCCTGGTTTAAAGGTATTGGTAACTGCAGGCAGTGAGCTATGGGAGGGCTGGATGGTGAGAAGCACAGGAGAGGCAAGGGCCTACAGACTGCCTGGCAAACAACCGCCCTGCCAGCACTAACCATTATACTCCCACAGTAACAGCAACACGGGGGCTTAGCTGCCAGTGCCAGCTACCAGCTACTTTCTACAAAAACCCAAGAAGAATATTTCCAGTCAAGGGTGTTATCTGTGTCAGTGCGCTTCAGTCCAACGTTACAGTCTTGAACAGTTAAGACTTACATGGTTTTATGACCTAACTACGGGAGTCATTTTATAGAAGGCCACCCATCTTTTAATTCTCGCATATGAACTATTCTCAAGTATTTTTTGGAGGACACCTGTAGCACTCCTCTATTGACATGGAAGGTCCTCAGAAGGTAGGAGTTATTTTCTTTTCCACATGGCTCCATGCAATGCTTATGTACTCTGACACTTCTGTAGGAAGGGCGTCAGTGAAACTTGGCCACAGAGTCATGCATTCATGCAAATAAATCCAGACAGCAATGTGATGTTGTATGCAGGGCAAAAAGATTTTCCGTCAGGAAGTCTGAAGTCCAGGCTCCTCCGCTTACCAGCTGTATGATCTTGGGCATGTCTCTGAGTCTCACTTTCCTCGTGTCTCAAATGGGGTCATGATAATACTAACTGCCTACTTGCCAGTGACGACGCAGGAGGCGCAGCGCAGCGTGGCGGCAGCACAGATCAAAGGCTCTGTGAACTGTAGAGTGCTTACCGTGGAAGTGAAAGGCACGTGTGGGGTTTGATTCTAGAACTACAGCTCGTTCACTGGAAGACCCAGAGAACTCTAAATTCTGATTTTATTTTCTGTAAAACTGGATCAGGAACACGAACCTCATTAAGCGGTCATGAAAGCACAGACTACAGACTTCACATAGTGTGTGGCTATAATTGGAACCCACTAGCTGTACTCCTGTTCCCTGTGTGTTCACAGAAAGACCCCCCATCCTGATAGAATGGTGGTGGGGAGGGGAATGGTCCCTGTCCTCAAGAAGCTTCAGTTGGTTTGGAACACACACATGCGCATGCACACGCGCACACACACACACGCACACACACACACAATTACAGAAGAGCAGATCTACAAGCCTAAGACAATCAACAAGTGGTCCCTGCTTTCCCTGAGCACCTGCACGGGCAATGTGTTCAAGGAGATCTCTTGTCCTGGGTGGGAGCAGGAACGGATCGTTTGCTAGCGTGTGGCTGTCTCACCCATCAGCGCTGGCTTGTTCTCAGTCTAATGTTCGCTTCTTCTCTATCCTAATGCTAGTGCCTTACAAACACCAACCAAGACCTTTGCTCTAGACACTACTGACAGTGCATGCTCTGTTATCTGACGGCTTCACTGTCAGCACGGTATGACAGAGAACTGAACCTATTTATCAACACCACAGCAACGTTCCCTCACCATCGTACGGCGATGCAAAGCGGGAGGGACACAGGAGGAAAGGCATCACCACAGGCTCCTTGCAGGAGGCCGACTGGGGCCACACTGTAATCAACAGCAGTGAAAAGACACGGTGTCATGGGGGAGAATTAGTCAAGCAGAGGCACAGAAGCAAGAGTTAGTTATGTGCGGACTGCCAAGCAGGTTGGCTCAGCTGAGCAAAAGGAAAAAGAAAGCTCAAAAGTGCTATGAGGCACTGAAGGGGACTGACTAGAAACCTGGGCTTCTAAGGCTAACAAGTTGGATTGAGTCCAAAGGTATTTTGTGTTCTATTTCAAGAGCCACCTCCCATATTTAAGAGTACTCATTAAACATGAACACTGCTACAGACAACACCCGTCCGACATACTGACAGGAGTTCGTTCTGTGCTTCACTTAGTCAGCTGTAGTGTTCCAGCACAGTGCCTTAGAGAGCAGAGCCGCAGTTAAGCACCTGAGCTACATGTAACTGGCCTTCTTACAGAGGACCTGTATCTGGAGGCTCCTCATGACTAAGCCATGAACAAGACTAGCTAAGCCTGAGAGCAGGTGTGTTTTCATCAAGATGTATAGATTCAGGAAAGGATTACAAATCTTCAGGAGACCCTGCTACTGACTCAAGAAAGGATACCGAATAAGGCAAGAATTACTAATCCATAGGAAACTCTGAGGAATGCTTTCCAAGGGTTAAATGCTCTCTGCTAGACTGGGCTCATCTCGAGGGCAGAGATTCATGTCTTCTCAGGCTGTGACTTTCATCTAGGACAGAGCACACAGCAGGTGCTTGGTAAATGTTTGCCGAAAGGACAGACTACATGGCTATGGCCTAAATGAAGAATGGCAAAGGACTATGTGCCAAGAAACATTCTCTAGGCGGTACCGGCTTTTACCACGTGTCACCGTCATCAGATGGCTCTGACAGTCCAGCAGAAGTCAACTGCCATTTGGTACAGATTCAGCTTGTCCCTGAGACTTTGGGAGTTCTAGATTCCAGCTTCAGATCTTCTACTAGTCTGTTACAAGCTCTTGGGCAAGCCATTTGCCTCTGTGAGCTACAGAATGAGGGGTTGGACAAGATGATCCCCAATATTCTATACTAATTTTAAGACTAAGTATCAGGCTACTAAATCACTGTGAACCACATAAGAAGCTACTGGGGTTTTTAAGACACTCACAATCAGTATCCTAGTCCTTCCTTCCTAATCAAGATATTCTAAATCTAACGGTCAATGCAGCACCTGCCTGTCAATGACATGCAGCATGACCACAAACCTCTTCTGCAATCTGCCAGCAGGTGATTGATTACATGATTGCTAAAGCAATGGCAAGTACCACACTCAGGATCCAGGTGGCTTCAGGCCTTCACTGAGCCATTCTATGAAGAGTTACCACTGGTCCTAAATTTATGAAGGTTCTCTCTAAAAAAATGATGGCCGGGAGTCCAATAAACATCTTAGTTGAAATACGTATCAGGATTAAGATATTCACATAGCAACAACTGCTTCATACTTACCTTCAATGCTATATACAGGCCTTAACACAGTTAAGACTGCCCCCGTTATCACCAAAAAGTACAGTGATGTCTACTGGATAAAGAGCCCATTCTAGGCACTGTGACAGTATCATGGCGGGCTTCTCATCTGATCAGGCATCTGGCCAGGGAAGAGATAAGCCTCCAAGAATGTTCAACTGGAACGAAACATCATTTAGAAATTTGATCTTACTAAACGATAAGGAATCATAGTCTATAAGGGTGTGGCCAGGCAAGAGGACACAGATAAAGCACGTCCAAGAAAAGAAACCCTATTTTGCCCCAGCCTAACCCTTGGGACTGCCAATGGAAACCAAAATAATAGTAGTAGTAATAGTAATAAATAATAATAAAAAGAAAAAGGTTCTTAAATCTAGGGGTGGGAATTTAAACATACTTAAAATTTTCTGTTCTTTATAATATTTTTCCCAGAATATTTAACACCGTCCTGCTGGTGTGATACTCTGTGACAGCTCTAGAACTGTAGAGATGGCCACACTGTTTTAGGGCTTCAAGTTCCTAGGTGACTCTCCAGCAGTGATGGTCAGTATCAGGGCTCAGACAGTAACATGCCCCACTGTACCATATGGACTAGGTCAGATGTGGATGTGTGACACCTTACTTGACCTGGAGCCAGAGAATACTCTTGCCCACAGCACACATGTTGTGCAGGATAAACAAAGCATTTGGTTCAAGTGCACTTGTGAAAGCAGGGCACAATAAAGCAGTTGGTAAAAACACATCCTTGTTTCCCACCTGCACATCTCCCAGGAGTCCCTTCGAATTTACCTAGAGTTTCAGCTTCCCGCTTGCCACTTAGCTTGATAACGACTCAAAAAGCTTTCCCTTGTTTTCAAGGGCTCTTCTTTCTTGTCTGCTCTGTGTACTACAGGGCAGTATTGACACATGGAATTAATGACAGGGTCTGTAATGAAACAACAATCATGCAAACACCAGTCTGCTCCTTCGATAAAACAGCACGTTAAGAGACCTGTTCACCTCCCTCTAATTGAGCACTATATAATAGTTCCGAGCCTTTTGTGTAATGTATTTTGTTCTGTGATTAGAAAAGAAGAAAGGGGGGAACCTATGAAGCCCTGCTTCCTTTAATCACCCTGATTAATTCTCTGTTTTAATGAGGGTGCTGCTATTTAGTCATGTTCTGCTATATTCTTGTTTTGTTGACTTCTGTTCAATGTATAACAAAACCCAAGACTGGATAATTGGGAGCTGTTACTTTGGCACAAGGATTCCTGTTCTTAATGTGAGGTTGGCCTGGAAAAAGAGCCTTGACATGTTAAATTAGTCATTTCATATTTAATTCCTTTTCGTCTTTGAAAGAAGGGATGAGACATTAGTATATAAATGAAGTATGTTAATTAACATAAAATGCCTATGGGGATGGATTTTCTGACAGCCCAGAGGGCCTGGCTCTGCAGTGAGGAGTCACAAGTCTCTGAAGTGTTCTGGGGTTCTTTCTCACTGCTGGTAATAACTCTAAGTGCAGAGTCACATAACTATGTTGGATGCTGGGAGTGTGGTGGCCTTTGGTGTGGACACTGTTTCTTCACCAGGACATCAGCTGAGGAGAAACAATGCGAATGGTGGTTTTCCCACAGCAAATACAAGGTCTTCCCACTGCATCTTATTATCCGAGACCTTCCACTCAGCCCTCACCATTGCTGGCTAGGATGGGGCACCACTGGGAGAGTAAAATGTGCTGTGTAAATACGTCAGCCCCAAGATAAAAGGACAAGGGGTACTGCTCAAATTACCACAGCCTTCCTTCCACTTTGTAATGGGATTGGGATAGTCTAAAACTTCCCCCAGGGATGCCATTTTAAATTTTAGATTTAGAAGTGTGATAATGTGTAAGAATCTGTTAGGTTACCATATTCATTCTTTGGAAAACAATGACGAAACCCAGCTACAAGGAAGGGTGGTAGAACGTCTACTGTCTTCTCATCGAGCAGTCACTTAACTGTGAGCTGATTCATGGTGTGGAGATGTGTCTCTACTCTCTGATCTGCAATCTGTCAAGGTAGACATGCTCACTGTTGGGCTTTGGTACTTTGTACTTATTAACATTTATGTTTCATTTAAAAATAATCAGACTGACAAACTGCTCAGGACTGTTGGTAATTTTTCAAAATAATGTGTTCCTGAGGGATCATTTTAACACCTGCTCTTGAGTCAGTCACTTAAGCCCTGATAAGCTCACTTAATAACATACCTCTGTCCTACTGAAATCACAAGATTGTCTTAATGATCAACAGGGTACACATATGGAAGCAGTTTGTACATTTTGAAGCACTAAGTTAGCATTTATTATTCTTATTTTTGTTAGAAGATAGCATGCAAAGCTTCTAAAATTCTGCTATGGCCTTGTGTTAGATAGCACAGTTATGGACACGTTAGAGGATGAGGTAGGGACAGTGTAGAAAGAAGACATTTAGCTCTATCCTTAAATTATGGCATTCTTTACTACTTCTTGGTAACATTCTTAGAGAACTCTTTCACCCTGCTGTCCAAGTTAACAAGATTACTGAGGCAGTCTGCACATCGAGTGAGCGGCACACACACCAGCTCTGACCAGGCATCCAATAGGAGGACCCGGAAGCGAGAAAGGCAACCGAGGACGGACAATATTGTTATCTCATGGTTTCCTAACTATCAAATGACATTTCAGCCTGTGCTTTAACCAAGCACTCAGTGACTTTCAGCAGTGAATATGAAGGGAACATGACATCCTACTTAGGTGTCTGGCCACTGGGTAGTCCTCTATAACCTAAAGATACACAGAATCAGGCTTCTTAACATAATCCTCTCTGGTTCCTGTCCGGGTGTGCCGGTATATAAAGCACCAAGCTGCACCATAGCTGAGTTTTCATGGAACCTTAATGATGGACAACAGTGAGGTGTGTCCGAAATATGAGGCAAACCACCATGTAAACTGCATCTTGACAGTCAACGTCCAACTAAGAAAAGGAAAATTAAGGTAAAATTGACTTGGGTTTAATTCAGTATGAAAATTGGCCTGTAAAATACATAATCTACTAAATAATTACTAAGATATGTTCCAGTCTCTTTTGCTCTTTCGAGGACATCCTAATTTGGAGTAATCATACTTCAAGCACTCAGTAGTCATGGACTAGTAATTCCCACAATGGACAGTGCAGACCCAAAGGATATTCTGACTTAAGATTAAGGCCTTTGAACCTTAAGATTATTGGTGCTTACTTTAGGTCTTATAATGCTTTAAAAAGGTGGGTTGTATTTCTGAAATACACCCAAAAAGTATAACATAGACTAACTCCTCATAAAGGCATGTGCAATTACAGGTTTTAGCATTTCTGTAAGATGAGCAATAGGATTTATTTACATCGGAAAAAACTCCTGTATCTCTTCCTTTCTAGATGCAAATCAATCATAACCATGGAGTTAAACACTTGTCTCTTGATTCAAATGCATTATCCTTGTATCTAATGTCAGAACTAAGAAAGCATGTCCCACGCATCGACATGCTGGGTAGGAAGCACGGTTAGTGGCCAGGGTGTGGAGGACAATAGGAAGTGTGGGCAGAATAGCATTGTTTATTTACTGAGATACAACTTAAAGCACAGTTTCTGTTGGACAAGCAAATGGACAAGTGCCTCATCAAACAGTGCTGGAAAGAATGGTCAGAAGAGCAGCCCGCCTGGTTTCAATCAAGGAAATAAAGGGGAGAGGAGGAGTAGGAACAGCTGAAACTAAGATGCTCTTGCCCTTGGCCAGCATGGGCTGAAGGCGAAGTTAGAGTGTGGGTGCTGGGAAAGGCAGCTGTGCCAGGCACACTGGACTTCCTACTTGCAGTCACCACTCTAGCCTCTGCTTGAGTTCAGGGGCTTATTTTTGCTTTCAAAGTCTGAGAAGGAGAGAGGAGGTGGAGATGTTATGTCAAATGATGTTTTCTGTAGCCTTACACCTCAGGCTTGACTGCTAAATACCATACTTACTTAGATTAGAGAAGCCATGCTACTTAAGTTAGTTAGCCTGCATTTCTTTATGGTACTCCTTTAAGTCCTCTACTTTGATAAAGTATGGCCAAGAACTAGAAATGACAACTTCACTTTGAAGCCATGAATCCTGCAGGTTATTCTATAGAGAAAATAAAACAAGCAAGCAAGCAAACAAACAAACCCGACCTTCAAATCTGGGGCCAGCCATTTCCATTTCCATCCTCACACACTGGGGAAGCTTAGACACAGGCCCTGAACTAGCTCGACAGGACAGCCTTTACAGGCTTCACATGGTTTCTAGCTTTGAGAACCTCCAGGTGCACTGCTGTCTCCATAGGAGGGACAGAGACATCTACCAAAGACACAATCTTTATATTAAACAAATCAAGACTCCTTGAGGAAGCTTAGTCCACATTCAGTAAGATGTCTTCTGACGGCTGACCTCAGCACCTTTCCGAGTCCAGCTGGGATAAAGATGCTGAGAGTATGAGTCCTTATGGAAGTGGTTGTGTCCACACGAAGGAAGATGGAAATGTGACCTCAAGTCTCACAGCAGCAATCTGACACTTTTGTCACATGTATACCCTACACCAGGCTCAGGAACAGGACTTGGCATGACCAACCTTAGTCATCACTTTGGTAAGTGCTTTGGCACGGGCCACTGTTGCTAACCACCATCCTGGTGCAGGTCCTTCACATCTGCTCTCCTATGGATGAAAAAGGAAGTGTCTAGTGTCCGTGCCTTGGCCACACCACCTCCAGTCCATCCTCTCCTCCACACGCCCTTCCTTGACAATGCAGGAGAAACTGCTGAGGATGACTAAGAAGTGTTCTGCAAACACTCTGACAGACAGACATAGTAATGCAGTAGACAGAGCAAAGGCCTTGAGTTCTGGAAAATGAAGTTCCTAGTCTCACTTTATCATGGGAGTTGGAGAGAGAGCACATTGGTGACCACTTTGCAAACCATCAAGAGAAATGGATTATCAGCAGCCATCAACTTGGAAGTGTTTTGGGCATCTCTATGGTCCTTGCATTTCCCTTTGGTCAATCAGGCCTGACATACTGCTTGAGCTCTCTGGAAGATGCAGTATACGACGTCCAGAGACGTGAAAGGATTAAGTCTCTCGTCTCCATTTCTCTCTAGAGAACTTGATGAGCAGCCCACACGTCACTTCCTTTCCCTGAACCCTTCAGACAGAACAACTGCTCCTTTCCCTGGGGCACACATTTCAACATGGACCCTGACCATCACCATTTCTACTTTGTATTCTGGAATAAACCAGACCGCCACTTCTCCCCCTGGAGCAGAAACTGTGTCCCGCTCAGTCACCTTCACATCACCCTTGCCCTCCTAGCTCAGTGCCCTGCGGGGGGGGGGGGGCACAGTACTGACTAACAGCTTCTTGGTTGTATGGCATCTTATTTTTTCTTATTTTATCAAAAAATAAGAAAAAGTGAAAAGAGAGATGAAGCTTAAGACTAATGACTAGTCCAGCACAGCAGACATGTAAGGCGCAGGGAGAATGGCTTTATCTTTGCACAATGGCTCTGGAAAGACTACTGCTGACTTTCATACAGCTGCTGCTGTCATTAGTGAGAGCAAATGTTAGAAAGCATACACAGGCGGACAGTGTACAACCCACCACACAGCATGCGAAACATCAACATGACTTATGACTGCCTTCAAGTTTACGTTCGATTCAACTTTAAACGGCAAAATAAGTGTTTACTTATTTGTAGCTTCTAAAATATGTATCAAATGTGTAGATTTGTCTGAGATTAAAAAGAAAAGAACCTCTTTGTCTTGTGTGAATTAATAGGGTACCTTCTGAAATTGGTGATGTCTCAGTGAATAAGCCAAGTACCCATATTACACTGCATTATCCTGGGTAGTTTGTTCCTCATTTTCTATGTTTTGTCCATGGGTATTTTCATGCAGATTAAAATGGTTCACCAATACAGCACACGTGACAGTTGTCAGCAACTCCTACTGTTACAACAAGAAATTTAAACTACCTGAATGATCTACTGTGCTAAAACACCAATGTGTCCTACTCAGGTCCTTGCTAACAATTTCCCTTCTAGCCTCCACCAGATGGATGCCATTGATTTCATTCAATTTTGGAGGGAGGGGTACTGGGGACTGAGCCCAGGGCCTGCACTTTAGCACTGAACTCTTTCCCCAGCTACCAGATTGTATCTTTAAATACTCACACAGAGCTCGTTATTCTGCTTAATATAGGTCTGTTCAAGTAACAGTCTCTATGACTGTTGCCAATTCCTTCTGGGACAGAACTTGCTGTATTCAACATTAAGGACAATTCAACTTGCATACAGGCCAAATGTCTTTTGAACGGCACAAGCACAGTAGTAAATTTTCATGCTGGGAAAGGATGGTCACTAAGTTCTAGAATACTCTGTAGATAATGAAGCCACTTTTAATCAGCTTCTACACACTAGCACTGCCCCTGCAGAAAGCCTAAGTCAGACCACAAAGTGTCAAAATAGTCCTCAACCCACAGTCCATCCAGTTCTCAGCTTAGCTAAGCCTCCTGCTATGAATGTAACCCATGCTTCCCCATCAGACCCGCCCCTTGCCATAGCTGTTAGCTGGCTGTTCTAGTGCAGTGGTTGCTTCTCTTGATGATGTGTTGTGTGAAAAATGAGATGAACAGAAGAGAGTCACCTTTACATGGTGGCTGTGCTGTCATCAACACAAAGAAACACTCGCTCAGGTAACTTACAGGAAACAGTGGCTCAACATATGACTGGAAAATAAGGCGGCCCATCTAAGCCTGCAGGAGCCATCTTCTAATAACTCATCCAAACACGCTATTTGTGGATTAGCACATCCTAATTTAGTTATTTACGATACGAATTATTTGGAAAGGAAGATGTGAAGCAAGAAGGAAGGGGCAGATGATTTTGGAATCCCTAATTTAGTAAAAGTGCCTGCTTTAAAGAAAAAGTCCTTTATTTGAGCTATTTCCTTTTACTTCTTCCTGTTGCATACAAGGCATTTTAGAATTCTTGGTTTCAGCAGCAACTCAAAAAGCAATACTGCAAACTTGCACATCAAAAAGGAAAGGAGAAAAAGCGCACCATGGTTTCAAACAAAAACCAAAACAGACTGAAATAAAAATACAAGCAGCAGCAAAATCACTGAGCCTAACTTGCAGCATCCTTTTGAAGACAGGGATGTTAGTTGGTTAATATCACAGCCACCTCTAGGTTCTGCCTCGGCACTGAGTGTTGACAGGCCGCAGTGATGCACACCCACAAGTGGCACATGGGGAAAAGCCATGGCGGCACTGAGCTGCTACTGCCTCTGTCTCCCTGTTCCAACAGACGTGGGTTTCCAGAGTTGCTGTTCTGTGGTAACTCTCAGTGAGAGAGACAAAGAAATAGACCATTCTTAGAAACCAAGCAAAAAATGGATGGGAATACAATACCTGGAAAGTTTATCAAGCATGTTGACAAGTTTCATGGCTTCATATTCTTTTTGTTCTTCTGTCATTTCATCTATAGGGTTTGGCATTGGTTCCTCTAAATGACCAGTGATAAGATTAATGCTACAAAAAGAAAAAAAAGTTATGCTGTATGTTTTAGAATTATGCTCTTTCTATACTCTTCTGGTCCAAATTTTAAGTTAATTAAGAAAGAGTATAATAGCCAAAAATTGGCAATAATTTCAATAGTTTTATTGTATAAAATTGCTATAGGAATGTTATTATTGTTGTTATCATTATCATTATTATTATATTATTATTATTATTATTATTATTATATTATTGCTTTGGAAATGGGCTTTTTACAAAATTAAAACTGACTTGCCAACTATTTTTTAAGTCATGGTTGCTTTCAAAAATATAAAATTTGATTGGTGCCATTGAATAAATGTCTTTGTATGTACATCTTATTCATTGATTGTAAGGTGACAAATACTTTCGGAATTGAAATGAGAAAATCCATTTGTGATACAGCATAAAACAAACATGTCCCAAAAAAGGGGAAAAAACTGGCGAAATGCGAACAGAGAAGCTGCAGTTTGGAAATGAGAGCACGCCAACGTATAATCTTGGGAAATTAGTCCATTAGTGAGACCACAAAGGTAATGAGTGCCTAAAACAGTCAACAATAGAGCAAAAAAGTAATTTTAATTAGATCTGATCTGGCTGAGGAAAAAGTGAAAGCTGGCCACCAAGAGACAAATGCGGCACCTTAGCTTTCGGGAGCAGATCTAGAGCAGTCTTCAACAATAACGTATTTTTATGAGCTATATGGCATTCTAACACCAAAGAAATTATACTCTGAAATAAAAGGCCACATTTCTATCTTTTGTATTGAGGAAGGAAAATAGAACACAGCTAAATAGCAACACCTTAAAAACATTATTCTTAAGTAGAAGACATGACTACAGTTAGAGTATCTCATACCAGCCAACTACAGTGTTTTAATGATCAAAATCAAAATACCCCAAAGAGAACACAATGGTAACATGACTTTCTAAGGGCCGTCAGGGTCTGGCCAGGACAAGCAAGACGATCAAGTACACACTGGGAGGTGTTGGGAGCTTGGGGTAAACTGAAAGAAAAAAATGTCATGTGAGCTGACTAAAGACACTGCTCCTCCAGTGGCCACTCCCACTCAAGATTTTTCAGTTACAGTGAAGGTTAGCGAATGGCTAACCATCATTTATCACCACCAAATTCCATTTTCTTTTTCTACATTCCTCAAAGGCCACACACCACACAAATTCTTGCGGAAGGGTCTGCCTTTGCTGTCTTAGCAAATTAGATTAAGGTCTGTGCAGCTGTTCTTAGATGGGGCCTATCACTAGAACTACAGTCAAAAAATTGTTCTGCTGGACTTACTGGTACATACCTGAAAGACTGGCGTGTGTAAATTCAAAGCCAGCCTGAGTAACCTGCCAAGGTTTACAGGGGAGGGTTACAGCCCATTGGTAGAACACTTGCTGAAAATCTGGGAGTTGTGAGGCCATGAGTTAAATAAATACCCAGCACCACCTCTTCTCTAAAAAAGCAAATGAACAAACCAAAACCTCTTGTTCCAATCAGTAATCCATGTACAACCAAAAAGAGCAACATGGAAAAGGTGGGGAGAGCATCCTTCTGCTTGTTCCCACACACTGGTTCTAGGTAATCTCTACAGTGTTTTAGGAACCTGGGGCGACCTGAAACTATATAGATTGGTCACTTATTCCTCATTTTGACTACACACTAAAATCACTTGGGGACCCAGAGTTGGCCTGACCTCAGGGTCAACATATAAATGTCCCCATGTTACCATGGTAGACTGGGCTCAAGTGTCTTGTTCAGACACTGCTCTTAACTCTCCCTTTTAAAGGTACCCACAAAAGTGATGCCATCACAAAATTGCTAAAAGGGTCCTTGCATTTCCCAAACTGAAGAACAAAGAGAACTGAATGAAGTTCCTGAGAGGAGATGTATGGAGATGCTGTGTTGTTATGGTGCTTACTGCTTGCTAAGTTATAAAAGCAACTAAATAAAAATACTTACTACAGATATACACTACTATCGAGCAAAGGGAATCGGGTCTTATAGGAAGAGAAGGGAAATAAAAAATGCTGAGCACACTCATTGGCCACTTGAGAGAGGCTTCTCACACACAGACAAATGTGAGGAATCACACCTATAGACTTCTCAGAAAACAATGACATGAGCACAGACAATCGTGTACCTCAGAGACACGTCGGGAGGCACTGTTAAGGCCTGTGCAGCTAGAGGCCCCCACAGCATAGTCAGGCATAGGCTCCTAGGTTAGGCAGAATGGTTCTTTCCTCACTATTGTTGCTGTCTGTCTTTTGAGACAGGGTTTCTCTGTATACCCTCGGCTGTCCTGAACCGGCTGTGCAGACCAGTCTGGTCTTGAACTCCAAGAGCTCTGCAAGTCTCTGCCAACCAAATGCTTGGATTAAAGGTGTGCATTGGTGGGATAACATCTGTTTTCTAGAAGCTGTTCTTGAATCTCCAGCTTTCTCTCAAGCTTGCTTCCAAGTGTGCATGAAGTCAGCATTCTCTCTCAGAGTGAGGCCCTCCCTATCCCTGGAGACGCCATAATACCACTGTGCCCCACCTTCCTTTAAACACAGGCCGCAAACACTGCTTCCTGTCTCCCTTTAAACCGATTTTCCCCCATTATGATACTCAAGGGAATGTAAACAAAACCATATAAAAAACAGTCAGGACAACAATGCCACTCTCTCAAGAGAAAAATGCCAATGTGTAGTGGCTGAAGGCAGATGGGACCTACCTCTCCCTCCAGACAGTCTCCTAAGTCTTCCACCCAGAAGAGGAAACACGTCATCGCACAACAACAATGTAAAGTTGCATATTTAGGGATGAACAAATACACACAATTGAAGACAGCATTTATGTTTCAACATTTTACTGTCACAAAACTCTGAGGTTATTTTTACTTCCTTTGAAGTCTGAGTTTCTTTAAGAACACTAACTGTGCCTCTGAAGAATGGTTTTATTTGTTTGTTTATTTATTTACCTTGTCTTTCCTCCCCTTTCCCATCATCCCAGCCCTGTGATTAATTTTACCTTTCAATTAGATGACAAGTGTCTGAACTCATGTGGATACTACCCATGTTTTTTTAAATGACCATATGTGAACTGGCATGTTATGGTCTGGCAACAGCGGGACTTTAACATGCTAAAATGGCATGAGGATGTCTGTAAAAGCTGAAATACACTTCAGCTCTTTACTCTTCTAACTAGAGCTGTTCCTGGTTAATATCAGCATCACTTAACAAAAAGAGTCACATGGAAACTTAGCTCTATGAAAGGCAGGGCTTAGGTTTTACTCAGAGTTCTGGCAAAGAAAGGGCTACACCGCTGCACCAGTGGCTGGACCCACAGGGCACACACACCAGCTCTGATGGGATTCTTGGTTCCTTCTGCAACATATTTCAAGCCCAGTACTGATAATCAGATTTAAAAATTTATGGCTGGAGGGACCATAAGGTCATTTAGTTAAATTTTTATGTCCTCAAACATCTATGCAAATATCCATAGATAACATTACCTTAGAAAAGATAAACTACTTCAGGGAAGCTTTTCTTTCCAATAAATGATGATGAATGCAGAAACTCATGGCTGCTTAAGGTGCTGAGTAAAAGGAACAGCTGAACACAGCACAGAACAGGGCATGTGTATTACTATCTCTAAGGCTCAAGGAACACAGGAAAGAATACAAGGGTGGGAAGGCAGGCGGATAGAAGTGAGCTGCCGTCTTCTTGGCTTGACATAGCACCTGCAATCATCAACTTGTGCAGTTGCATGCACTGGTCAGGAACAAGAATGGGCCTGTCAAAGGTCAGGCTAGAAAAGCACACTTTCATCTCAAATATCTACATTCTAAATGTTGCCAAGTGATTAAATTATTTTAAAGAGCACATTTTATACAGCAGTACACCGGCTTCACAGAAAGGAGAGAAAACACTTGAGCAGGACCCGGAGGTGAGGCTGGGGGACAGCAGCTGTCTGGAGGGTATGCTCCACACTGAAACACCCAGCACAAGGTCAGGTGAAGAGGTCGGATGGTAACAGCGCAGAGAGACAAGGTGCACGCAAACCACAGAGAGAATGGTTTTCGGTCACTGGACAGCTTTAAACAACTGACACTGTCCGACTCCTATTTTACAGGCCCCCAGTAACTGCTGAGCTGAGACGTAATGATAGGTCCCAAGGCAGAATCAACAAGGTCACTTAGACAGTGACTTAAACCGTACCAGAGAGCTGGACCTGTGACTTGGTGGCAGAGCACTAACCTGCTATGCAAGAAGCCGTGGTTCTGTCCCGAGTGTCAGACAAATAGGGAAGGTTTTAGACAGAGCCAAAGTTTCAGCTTGGTGACAATTAAAGCAGAAGACATAGATAAATTCTGAGTGTGTGGTGAAGATCTGGCCATAGCTGTCAGGTGAGTAGGACTAGGCACTGAATGACAGGGAGTCCTAGCACTCCTGTGTTCATGGAGACCAGGCACGTGCAGACACATTTCTTTTCTGTTTTGAAATTATGGAAGAAAGATAACTATGTGTAGGAACTATGAACATGAAGCTGCATGAAGGGCAAGCTCATGTTTCTCTCTGACTAGCGCAGTGCAGCGGTAGGTAGAACTCAGGAGCAATTAAAGCACAAGTCCCCACTTTCTGCCCATCAGCAGTCAGTACTGAAAGCCTGGACACGCCTCTCTGGAAACGACAGTGTGAGCATAAAGAGAAGAAAAGTAAGCCTGTGGCCTCAACAAAATGTAAAATGGTACAGCTGAGGTGTAAACTAACATGTAACAGTTTCCTTAAGAAACTGCACATGTATGGGCTGGAGAGATGGCTCAGTGGTTAAGAGCACGGACTGCTCTTCCAGAAGTCTTGAGTTCAATTCCCAGCAACCACATGGTGGCTCACAACCATCTGTAATGGAATCTGATACCCTCTTCCGGTGTGTCTGAAGACAGCTACAGTATATTCATATACATAAAATAAAGAAATCTTTAAAAAAATACACTGAACATGTAACCATGGGTGATACAAACTCAAGTGAAATGAAAGCAGAGACTTGGAGACACCAGGACACTTCCATTTAGCAGCATTATATGTCAAGTGTCCCCTGATGGCCTGTGAGTAAACACAATGCTTAGATAGTAGGATGGAGAAGCGTGCAGTCTTAACATGAAAGATACTTTGAAACATACTACAATATGGATGAACCCTAATGACATATGAAGTGGAATGAGCCAGTCACAAGGACAACTGTTACATATAATTTCACATATTCAAGGTTTCTTCATTTCACACAGACAGAAAGAGGCTAGGAGAGGGTGCAGGGCAGTGAACAGTTTTATTGGGGAAGATGGACACAGTAGTACATCCCAGCACCCTCAAGGCTGAGGCAGGAGGACTGAGAGTTTGAGATCAGTGTAAGCTATACAGGGAAACCTGTGTACAAGAAGCTCGGCACATGGCTGTGCACTAGTGTGAAGGTGCTGACCGCCATGGTTTTCAGACGTTAGACTGACTAGGATGCTCATTTTACGTTGTGTACTTTACTTCCCGAGTAGCCAGCACTGAAGATGCTGCTGCTTTCTCTGAAGCCAGCTGTGCTGGTCTGCACCATAATCTCCGTGTTTGGGAAGCTAAAGCAGGGGGATTCTGAGTTCAGTGTTGGGCTGGAACTGAGAAAATTCCATTCTCAAAGTGCAAGCTGTAAAGGCTGTTCAGTGTGTGAAGGTGCTGTGCAGGAGAAAAGGAGCAAGAATTTTATTTTCAGCTCTGTCTTTTGTGACCAGACTTCAGATGTACTCACGGAGTGCTTATAGTCATAACCCATACTTTCTAAAAGTTAGCTAAATCCTAGTCTTAACAGCCCAGATTACACAAAGAGAAAAGCCTTGGTTTGTGGTTCATGTGCTTTAAGAAATACTGAAACCATAATTTATTCAATGCTAAGACAGTTCCCAGCAGACCTAAGCAGCACAGCAAAATGTAGACAAGGGGAAGAAAACGCAGGCATGATGCCTTGTGCTGAACAAACAGCCTGTGTGATGGTGCCCCAGCGGCTGAGACCTCTGCAGTCAGATAACTAGACCAAGAGTGTTTCTGAACTCTGCAAAGGTCTGTGAAGAGTGTCAGAAATTATCCAGGGCTCTGGCCACTTCTGACTCTGCCCCTCCTCCCTCTCCATAAAGCAGCCCCCAAGGCACCTCTGGATGTCTTTGTGTCTAGCCTGAAAGCTGCAGATCCAAAGCTGGAATAAGTAAGTCGAACACACTGAACATACATCTTTCCACTGACATTTAGAATGATGAAAACACATCCGTTATCAGGGGCCTATGCTCAGCGCCAACGGAGAAAGCAGTACAAAATGAACATGTAGCTGCTTGTAATGGTACAGGCTTTGACCCCAGCACTTGGGAGGCTGAGGCAGGTGGATCTCTGTGAATTTGAGGCCAGCCTAACCTAGATTTGAGGTTTATGCCAGCTAGAGCTACAAAGTAAATCTTGTTTAAAATCAAACAAGCAAAAAAGTTTAGATAGCTTTTCCTTTCGATAAAGGATTGTATCTGAGAACTTAGCGAGCCCGCCTGGCTAGCTCTCCATGAGGCACGGATCTCGGTTCTATGAGTGTATTTTGTTTAAAACTGACTAATTACAGAAAGCCATTTTCAGTCCATTAAATACATTTATTTTGACACACAAAATAAGACTACTATAAAATTAACTGTGTCCCAAAGCCTGGATGGAAGCCCCACACAATTCTTGGTTTTAGATTCCAATAAAGGCTTACAGGTTACCTTGGTGCATTAATCAGAATCCACTTACATTTTTGACAATGGGACTTGGGCCAACTGGATGAAGAGTGATTACTTCAGCCAATACTAGCAACTGTTGTGAATAAATGCATCGTAAGAAAAGCAGAGTGAGACCCTGGGAACACTGACTGGCCAAAAGTACAGTAAAATGAGCAATCCTTTCAGATGCCAATTCTCTTAATCAGACTAGAAAAGAGTGATACCAAGTGCCTTGATCCCCGAGGGTCACCCCCAGAGTGACAAAGGGTTGCCTTATTGACAAAGGATTTTATTGACTGTCACTTCCACAGGAAACCCCGAAAGGAAGAATGTTGCAAAGTGATAGGAAATATTCTCTTGAGAGGGTGCACTGAAAGAAAAACAGGCACTGTATGAAGGTGTGATTTATTTGGAAACACGGATTTATGCTTATAAGGAGCCACATTTCAAAGACACAAGACTTTATATTAGTGACGACTCTGGCCAAGCCTGAGCACTGAGAAAGACACCAGAGCTGCAGAGCGCAAGTACTATTTTGTCCATGGCATCCATAGCAGAGAGCTCAGACAGTAACCGTGTCAGACATCAACACTGACTCAAACAAAAGGTTCCTCCTGAGGCCTAACATCACCTCTGTGATAAAATTTAGTGCCCTATACAAGTGAGAGAGACCCAATGCTCCAGTGCTTTCTTTAAGCCCCTTTTTGATATGGCAGCTTTCTGAACTTTCTAGTTACACGACTACGATCATTAAAGAGACCGTCTTAGATAAAATCAACCATATATGCTGAAATGCAAAGACGCCAACATCTATGGACACTTACGAGTTCTCTACCCGCTCTGGAATTTGAGAAATAATCAACATCATGTCCATCTTCCTTTATGATGACAAGACCCTTCGCTGATGTGCTGGGGTGTGCTTACAGTCTCAGCTACTGGGGAAGCTAAGGTGGAAGGATCAGCTGAGTCTATGAGTTTGAGACCAGCCTGCACGACACAGTGAGTACCTGCCTCCACCTCCAAACACACACCACCATTACCAAGAAGGACTTTCACCAAGTATATGTTTAGGCCTCAAATGAAAAGACAGTGTTTAAATGATTTGGAAATGCAGTTTATAGAATTATTCAAAACAAGAGCTTGTGAGACTAATTCAGAATATTGACTTAAAATATAATTCTTGCATTTTATATTCAAAATCTCACCAGAGATGTTCATGCCACAGGATAAGTGACAGTAGTCTATAAAATTCACTGCCCACATTCCCTCCCTCAATAGGCCCTTTGTTTGTTAGGTAACACTCTGTAAGACCTTGGTGAAGCTGAGAGTATTAGGGATGCTAAAAATAACACTTCGTACTCAAACCTAATTTGTCCAGATACAGGCCATGCTGTTTCTGCTGACTGGAGATTGGTAATTTTTTACTTTATGGAAATTTAATATTTTCATGTCAACAGAATACAATCTATACTTGATTTTACAGATTGTTATTTCTATTCTTTGTTACCTACTTCATGACCCATATCATTCTCTAGAAGAAGGCCAGTAAAAAACAGCACGGTAGCGTCACTGACAATACCCACAATGAAGGGCGCCTTATTAGCAACCAGTGCCAGGACCCAGTAAAAACTCAGTCTGAATGGTTGCTAGCAAGTGAGAGGACAGCAGCGAGCTGGTGAGGATGAGGAGGATAGGGAAGGATGTGAGGGAAAAAGAAGGGGACAGAGGTGGCAGCTGCTTTAAGGAAACAACGTCTTTCCTTTGTACATACTGACTTAGGGACATCACAGAATTTCAGGTTTGTTCCTTCAGGGCACTAAACACCCATTAAAACCCAAGTTCCTACTTGTATGTATGACTGCAATTCTGTGCAGAGCCAGCTCCTTTCCCTTTGGGGTTATGTGCCTTGTTGCAATACTTTTTGATGTGTGAGGGTTTTGTGCAAGGGCACTGAAAATGACTTATGCGTCAAAAACACCAACATGAAAACCTGGTGTCAGATGTATGTTAGAAAGCCTCATGGAAAAGAAGGCAAACAGTAATACACTCTTTCAAATTGTTCATCAGCATCTAAAATCGCCACCGCACGCTTACTGCTTCCAAGAGGGTACTGAACTTAAAAGAATCGTGCAGCACATTCGGTGAGATACTACCCTTCAATCACCCGAAGTTACTCTAAGGGACTGTTTGAAGCTATCTCTAAAAACACCAGTAGATGGAAAACTTACAAATTCCCAGGAGAAAGCACTAGAAAATGAGAGTCACAGAAAGTGGAAGGTAAACCACTAAGTGAAAGGCACAGCTACGTAAATGAGTAGAAACAGTACTATACTTTGGTTTTGCGTTTTTGTATTCTTCAGTGTCCGTGTCCTCGTCCTCTGAGTACCAATTATCTCCTCTTCCACCAGCCAAGAGGCCCCTGGCCGCCAACAGTCCTGCAGCGTTCCCATAGCCAGTGTATTTCAGCAGGCTATCCACTGCAAAAACACAACAGAGTTTTAGATAGGGATCCTAAGGTACTTACCATCATCACCCACACACCAGTACAGAGGAGAATGCCTGCTATGGCAGGAGCCCTTTAAGCATAGGCTGGACGGAACACCTACAAACACTCCTGGCTGGTATGAAGGCTCCGATGCTGTCTTCAGGTATCAGGAGTTCCGAAATTACTCTTCTGTGCACACTCTAACAAAGGAAGAGCCTCTGTGCTCCTACTGGTAAGAGCCATGTATTAACTTTCTGATCTCTAATCTTATTTTTTTTTAAACTAAAAATAATGAAAGTCAGATTGAGATTTTGCACGAGTGGTACAAACAACCATAAATATTTTTAATCCTTAAAGGGACAGGAAGGAAACTATATAAGAGATAATAACACTTACGGATATTAGCAAATTAGGACAGGCTAAAGGAGCAGTTAGCAGGCTGGAGCAGGCTGGGGCAGGCTGGGGCAGGTGGGGACAGGCTGGGGCAGGCTGGGGAGATGGGTCAATAGGAAAAGTGCTTGTGACACAGGCATGAAGACCAGCGTTCAGATCCCCACAACCCAGGTAAAAGCTGGGTGGGTACTTGCAAGACAGAGACAGGATTTCCTAGGTATTGGCTCCAGATACAACTGAGAGACCCTGCCTCAATAAAAAAGTAGACAGCCATTGAGGAAAACACCAAAAATCCAATCTTGGGCCTTCATATGTATACATACATGTGGACCCAACACATACACTAATATAAAAAACTAGCAATAACATATAAACACAGGAAGCGCACCGGGTCAGACTGGCTACATTTCAATACTATCACATCACTAGCTGGATAAACATAGGTAAAATATTTTATAGCTTTGCCCTAGTTTTCTGATCTGTAGAAATGGAATAAGAACTACTTCCTTCCAAATTAATACCACTGAGTATTTTAGAAAACTATGCAGCAAAAAGTTCTCGTTCCTTTCCCTTGGGTAAAGACTACATAACTACTGTGTTAGACACCCCCCACATACACCTGCACACACGGAATCTGAGACACTGAGTATATGGTACATTACCTACTGTGGAGGTCCATGTATGCATGCGTGTGTGCATGCATGTGTGTATGTGTGAGACTTACAAACTTTTTAAGGAATATACTGAACAATTACAGGCAACTTTATATAAGTGTACTTTATTCTCTTCAGGTAATTTTCAAGGCATACAATTATGTATATGATAAAAATATTAAAAACATTACTGAAGGCTTTGAGTAGAATGACAGCATGGAGTTATGCCATATAAGGTAATAATGCTCGAAACCAAGTGCCACCTAACAGAAACCCCAGTACCAGGCATTGGAAACCCCCATTTAAGTTGTCGGCCAAGAAGGGTCCAAGGGACCTCCCCCAAAACAATACAGCCAAGACCCTACTACTGAGGACACCACACACCAGACACAGGACTTGCAGAATCAAACTGGAACTGCCCTTGAAGGCTCCTCTCTTAGGACTGACGGTTCTATACAAGCTACCAAGGGAGAAAAGCAAGCAACAGTCTACCCAGCATGGAGCCTATGACTGGCCTGTCAAGGTATTCCCAGTGGTATCTTGAGGCTAACCAATAGCTGTCTAATTAGATCTAAGGCCCACTCAATAGGAAGGAATTCAAGCCTGGAACTGTGAAGATAACTACCCCTGGCTGGTGAGGCCATGGACACCACAGGACAAACGGCCACTGTCATTTCCCTAGTGTAACCTAATTCCTAACTGCAATCTAAATACTCATCCTGATGCCCACAGATAAATATAGTCTCATTCCTCATCAAAGAAGGGGATGAAGTCTATTACAGAGGAACAGGGCTGGTGAAAAGGCAGGGAATAAACAACAGTGGAGTGTACGCATCGTCCAGTACATCTACAGAACACCTGCACCTCAGATCAGGGCACGACACTGTGAAAGGTGGGGTGGGAAGGTCCTAAGAGCCAAGCTCCAGGGTATTTGCTACTAGACACTGTTTTGCAGACACAAGGGGGATGCTGCACCCACAAAATCTCAACAGTGTAATTTCCTAAATAAGACCTGCATAATGACACCATCAGTCAATATGCCAACATGGACAGGGGAAACTTCCTAAGGCCCCACCCTTAGATGAAGAGTTACAGGCAATCAGTGGCCGCTGAGAAAGGAGGGATCAGTTTTCTCCAGCGATGAGCTCCCAGAGAGGTTATCAATCCCAAGTGGTCAGCCTTAAACACGTGCATGGCAGCAAACTAAGTCAGTAGGTTGTGATATGTGTGGGGGGTGTGTATATCACTATATAATTATACTAGAAGTCATACATTTGAGAGAGTGGGAGGCATGGGCGAGCTGGAGTGGGGAGGGTTGGAATAATGCAAATATAGTACTCATGTATACATTTATAAAGCAAAAATGATCTTGAGGACCTTATAAAGGGCTAAGATAGAAAAATAGATTAGGGATATTCTAGTCAGAGTGTAGTTACAAAGAGCTTGGAGAACGTGGATAAAGCTGTGAATTGTCAAACATTTCAACTGGGAAGTGCTCCTTTGATAGAGAAAACGCCCACTCCAGGACGAGCGAAGTTATCCTCCTCTCAAGGAGTATAAAAACTGGTTATGTCTGTGTACAAAGAGACACAGGGTTAATCATATAAATAGATTATACGAGGGTTATACTCTGTAGCCCAAGTTGGCCTGGGCCTCACTTCCTCCTTCCTTGGCCTTCAGAATGCTCAAATCAGAGACAGGTCAGACCGCACTCAGCTTGAGCCTGTCATTTCTAACCTGAGACCGTGAGTAGCTGTGCTCCTCTCCTCCTGGTGCTACCAGCAAACACTATGTAAGTATTTAATGAGGGAGAGTAAGCTGAACCCTTGAATAATCTGATATGCTGTCTCTTGTCACCAGTGCCTAGGATGCAGTGATTTAAGAAAGTTAGGAAATGCATAATGAATTATTAAGGGAAGAGTATGTAGGTATCTTAATACTCAGAGGCCAGATATGATTATGGTCAGATACAAATCCACTGATGATCAAGGACCACAAATCTAAGCCCATAGAACACTAATGCCCAGTTAATAATGACCCAATATTTCAATGAAAACCATATTTACTGCTCTTTTACTGGATCATATGTCAATTCTAAGACAAAACAGAGATGATTTAAAACATATTAATACTCCAAAAAGAAAGTCAAATACAATTTTGTTAAGATTTTAAACAACAAGAAATTGAGGATCCAAGAAGGGAGTTAAATGGAATACAAAATCCTAGTGGAGAGACGTCCGGGGGAAGCCTTTGCTTACCTTTCAGTGTGCTGTTAAACACCCTGTCTAAACCCTGCTGGGCACTGGGATGGGAGGGAAGGAAAACTGATGGAACCTGGTTACTACGAAAGGAGGATCTTCTGGTGGTGCTACACAGACAGGCATGGACCCACACAGATGCCTGGTTTTTGTCACGGTAACTGTCTGTTATTACCTGAATATGATGACACGCAGTGTTGAAAGCCTACACAGACATTAGTTCTCTCATTTTCATCATGAAGCAGAGCTTCCATCCCTTTAGAGAGGAAAGCACTCCCAGAGAGCATTCTCCCTTCTCAGTGGGAACTTTCCATCCAGTTAAACTCCATGCCTTCTAGAGTCAGCAGCTCCTCTAACTATATCTTCCCATTTCTGTTTCTATACAGGTGCACAAGACATGTTTTATTCAATACAAACCTAACTGTGTTGCCTTCCTGGAGGGAGCCTCTCCTGCTTCCCCTAAAGGCTCTTTGTCCTGCAGCCCCTGGTTTTTTGTTTGTTTGTTTTTGTTTTCTAATGTTCTGTTCTGTACACGCCTCAGATCCTGAATTGTTTCTTTCTGTAACTACTTCTACACCGTCGCCTCTCCAGGCTGCCACTGGAGCAAGCACAACCCTGCTTTAGGAAGTTATTCCTCACTGTGGGGAGACACAGATGCTAATGTGCCCACAGAACTGAACTCACAGGGAGCACACATTTGCTCTTTTATTTAACACTTACGGGCCAATAGCTACCGGTAAGACACAGAATCCGAAGTAAAGAAACTGGATGTTGGGATGCAAGCTCTGCAGAGTAACAGCGTAGCAGACGGGAAAGCTTAAAAACAAGACAGTGAGTAAGAACGGCACCAGAAGAAAACCAACCTGGCAGGAAATGCCAGGGAATTCTTCACAGACCACTGTCCACGGCTCTCCAAAGCCAAAGCTTAGAAGGTTCGGAGGACGTGGGGCAGGGCAGCCCATGTTATAAAAACACCGTGTTAGAAGCAGGAAGGGGCAGGGGTATGCTAACACAGTGAAACACGACAGAGGCACAGGGCAGGAGTGGAACGTGAGCTTCCCCAGGCAAGTGATGAGGAAGCACTGAAGTTTACAGGGCTCTGACAACATTCTGTCCACGTTTTATAACAAACCTGTCAGTTACCTGGAAGACAGACAAAAGATGTGAACAAAGAACACAGAAACGTTGAGGAACATGGGCACTAGAGAAAATGCATTCAACTTCAGACAGGAGAGGGAGGCAGTTCTGAGAAACTCAGGTGCAGACGTCCAGACCATAGGCTAAACATAATGGCTTCATCCTGAAGCAAAGGCCAAGAGCAGAGCAAGTGGTGTTCAGAGGATGACTCTAGGGAATTAAATGTGGGACCAGAATGGTTACCAGCAAAGAAGACTGGAAGAACAGCTGTCAAAAGTCCCCTAGGACTGCCCTAGCACAGGCATACTGAGAGGTGCAAGCAATATTGCAACTATATAAAAACACCAGTAGGTAAAAGGAAAAAATACCCTCTGCTCCAGAGAATTGCCTGTGAATGTGCTGAGGGAGGCAGGCAGCATGTCCTACTACTACTGAAACTGGAAAGGAGATGGCTGACTAGCATAGCCGTAAGGTGAGCTCTCTCTAGGTAGTAGGGATACTGGAAAAGAAAAATGATCAGATTCTAAGATGTAAAAACTTAAAACATTAAATCAAAGAAAAGAGAGGAACAATTCACAGAGGAAGGCTTCTAGGAAGACGGGAGGAAAAATAGGAACAGCAAAGAAGCAGCTTCTCAACAAGCTAGAGACACGGACACCCTCACACTGAGTCGGAGGCTCACTAGAGCTGCAGGTACGGACAAGGGAGCTCAAGATGGATTTACCACTGTAACTCACCTCTACCACTGCGCCTGCCACTTATGGAAAGAGTGGATTATTTCACAAAGCACTTTCTTTTGGTTAAATGATGCAGCCTATTTTTTAAGAAGCCTAAAGAGGGTACAGTTTTAAAATTATTATTTTGAGAAAAATTGTATTGAATCTCACATGCAAAGCGACGAGCTTCGTTACACGATTGCCTTCTCACGGCATATGGCTGCCTCCTACGGTCCACTTCCTCTCCCCTGCCCTTTCTTGCTGGTTCCCTCTCCCTGACAGCCAGCCCTCCCCCTGCTTTCACATCCCATGCACCCTAAGCTTGTGCCCCTCTAATGGCTCCCTTTCTCTCTCGTTTAGACTTCACATTTGAAAGAAAATATGGAGTAGTATGTTTTCTCTGAATTCAGCTGTTGTTTGTTTTTTGCTTAGCATGACTTCCTGGAAGCACTGACTTTGTGAGAATAATAAAAATGTAATCTGATGTCACAGCTCAACACAAGCTGGTACTATGACTGCACGTTAGCATCTTGGTTCCTGCTGGCTAGAGAAGTGGGCTGCCCTAGCACAGATGGGTATTTAAGACACCTGGGTGTTCCTTTCATGCCTAGCCTGTTAAAACTTTACCATTCTTGCTTCTGCCTGCTGCTTACTGGTTTACTCTGTGGTACAGACTACTGTACTGTTACACTGCACGTAGCTTTGTGTATCTTTAGGAGAAATTTCAGCTGTTACTGTTGACGTTATTTGACCTGCACATAGACCTTCCTGCTCTCTCTCTCTCTCTCTCTCTCTCTCTCTCTCTCTCTCTCTCTCTCTCTCTCTCTCTCTCTCTCTCTCTCTCCCACTAGACCCAATCCCTTGGACACATTCCTAGTGCTGTAACAGAACACCAGCTTCAGCCTTCCTTCCCCCCTTGCCCACATCTCCTATGGATCCCACAGTCTATCACTTCCTAACCTCCCTCCCCCACTCGTCACTACATCCCAGGCTCCAACTCAAGTGGACACCTGCTCAACTGCAGGTCCCACATCCCAGAACATCAGCCGGTGGCCTGCAGACCTCCACTCTGTTTCCTTAGGTCCAATCTCTCAGTCTCCACTCTAGCACAGCAACACTTCTCTTGTGGATCCAACACCATCCCCTCTTGACGGCCCTCCTCTAACTCACTGCTGCATTCCAGTCTCTAGCACCAGCAGGCATTCCCTATGAACACACCAGCCTAGCAGACCAGTAAAAGAAGCAACACACAGCCATCGCATTCTCTGAAAATCCAGACAGAAACCAGAAACCAGAAACCAAAGAACAAAGCACCCACCCAACAAAGACAAATCCAGAAATCACCACCTAGACCTATAACCACCTCAAACCCAGATGCCAGTGTAGGAACACAGTAACAGCCAGGGCAGTGCATTACCTGCTCAGGCCCTGCTATGCTACCACAGGAGGGCTGAGTATTCCAACACAGGGGAAGCACAAGAAAAAGACCTTCAAACCGTCTATAAGGAGACAACAGAGGTCCTTAGAGGGGAAATGAATAAATCCATTAAAGAATCCAGGAATACATAAACAAACAATCGGAGGAAATGAATAAACCGCTTAAAGAAAGCCAGAAAAACACAAACTGGAGGAAATGAATAAATCCCTTAAAGAAAGCAAGAAAAAGTAAACATGTGCATGCACTTTGATCGTGAAGAGGTCAAACTGGTGCCAGCATGAAGCCTTCACCCCTCCATTCTAGTCTCTTTGGTGCAGGAAGGTGCTCTGCAGGCTAGTGAAAGAGAAACACTGACACCAACCAAGCCACACCTTTGCCCAACTAAATGTTCTGGGGAACAGGCACAGAAGATGCGGAAGTCACCAGCCAATGCTGACTTGAGGCTCGCTCCACGAGAGGCTCCGTACCTGACACTGCCTGGACCGTCAGGAACCAAAAACTGGAAGCCCCGAGAGCTGGGGAGAACCAAACATGACTGGCAAAAACCAATCAATCAAATGATTCCTAATGGTATTCGGCTATACTCAGAGATCCGTGCTTTGTCTAGTTGTCAGCACAAAGGCTTCCTCTAGCAGACAATGGGAGCAGATGCAGAGGCACACAGCCATATACTGTGGGAAGAGTCTAAATTGGAGGACTTTACTGGGTGCTTTCTCTCACAACTTGGGGAATCCCAAAGGAAAAGGGGATGGAAAGACTGTAGGAGTCATGGGGCAGGAGAACATGGCCACGGAATCAGCTGAGCAGGGCTCACGTGGCTCACAGAGACGGAAGCGGTAAGCACACGGCCTGCAGGGTCTACACAGCTCCTCTGTGTCCATGCTATGGCTGGTAGCCTGTACTTCTGTGGGACTCCTGACTGGGAGCGGGGTGTCTCTGCCTCTTCTGCCTGCTCTGGGACCCTTTTGCCCCAGCTGGGCTGCCTTGTCCTACTGTGTTCCTTTTGTCGTGGTTGGTGGTCACCTTTTGGAGGCCTAGATCTGGGGTGGGGAAAGTTGTAGGGACAGGGAGGCGTGGAGGGAGGAGTAACTGTGGTTGGGATGTACTGCATGAAAAAGGAATCTATTTCTAACGAGAAGAAGGAAGTTATTTGATAGTCTGCAGCTCTTTACTGGCAGCACTAGTTGCAGCTTAACAGCAATGCCTTCTCGCCTACCTCAGCAGCCCTCTGTTCCCCAAGAAACAAACTGCTGCAAAGGATAATTTTCACTCGGGTACTGCAGGTACTTTCGTTACTAAGGGCTAGGCTGCTGCAGGTATCTGCATAAGTAAATGACACGAAGGTGAGAACCCTGACTGTTTTGTGCACTTCTATGTCTAGCTTAAAAGTACACTTTGGATAGATGAATTTAAAAATATTCATCACATTTATTCGTTCATTTGTTATTTTATTTTGTGTGTGTGCTTGCAGACATATGGAGATCAGAGGTCACCTGAAGTAGTCAACTCTCTATGTATAGAATCTACAAACGCAGGTGGTAAAGCTCAGGAGCAGGAGCCCTTACCCACTGAGCCATCTTGCCAGCCCTTGAACAAATGAATTTTGTTCCAAGAATACACTTATACATTTTTAGTAAGAGTGAAGAGAAAAATCACATGATTATACAGAGAAGCTTCAAATTTTAATTAAAACAATAAACCAAAAACAAAAACCAAACAACACACACATTACTGCGCTGAGCTATGCTAGGTCTGAGTTCAGCTGTTTTATAAAACTTCCCAAGTCCTAGCTATCCTAGGATGACCAACACAGCCGTCTCACATGAGAATAACCGCAGAGCTCACTGCGAAGCACGTGCTGCCTCTGCTGTACACTGACTCGCCTAAGGTGTACACCCTGAGATACATACTCATATGAATTTAAAGATACATACAAGAACTGTGTGCTCACTGGAAAAATAAACACCTATAAAGAAGCAGCAATCTTCTTAGTCAAAAGCAGCAGTACTACTGATAGAGCAATAATCTGAAAACCTTTATGGGTGTGTGAATATAGGCAAGTGTGCCACAGCACATAATGGGGGTGAAAGAACAGCCTCAGCCAGTTACTGGTCCCTGCTGCCCACCCTGCTTTCCGAGTCTCTTGTTTGCACTGGGCAAGCCAGGCGGCTACCCTTTGCTGTGGAGATTTTATGTCCTCACCCGTCTTGCTGTTGGAGCAACACAATTACAGACACGCACGGCCGTGCTCGGCTTTCCATGGGTTCTGAGGATTCTGAACTCAGGTTCTTATGCTGCATATCTCCCCAGCTCTGACATTCAGTTTTAAGTGGATGTGTAACAGGTATGCGTGGTTTAGTTTTATGGGTACACACACACTTTTTAAAATAGGTACAAATGTGTGTGCATGAGTTTGTGGAAGTTAGACAACTTTAGGCATCATTGCTTTGCAATGCTGTCCAGTGTCTTTTGAGGCAGGGCCTCTCATTGGCCTGAAGCCTGACAACTGTGTTGAACTGTCTAGCCAACAAGCACCAGGAATTCTTCTCCAGGGATCCTCCTAGCTCTGCTTCTCCACTGCTGGGATTACAAGTGTGTGCCACCATGCTTGGCTTTGTACCTACCCACCATCCTCCCACTCTCCCTCCCTCCTCCTCTCCGATTCAGATCCTTCTATAAGCACATCACTGACTAACCTATCTCCCCAGCCTCCGTACAGCTCATTTTTGATCTAAGAAGATCTAATCAGCCACTATTTTGGCAGCACAAGTGAGGAACTATGATAACCATCTGACTTTAAGATGTAAGTCAATCTTTTCTCCAGTCATGAAAGAAGTTAACAGTTTAAGAAGAAGCTGAGGTGGAGCAGTGTCACTGGAAGAGTGTCCTTATGGGAGTGCGGTGGGTTAGGTAGTACTTTGAAAGGACATGACACTTGTCATTGATAAAAACTGTTATCAATCTTATAACACTTCAATTATGTTGCTAATAATGTACTATCTTTATAGGAACTTAAGTGGTTCAACTAAAAAGTCAGACAAGGCTTAAGAACACAGAAGATTTAAGATTTTAAGGGCTGGGAATATATTTTCAGTGGTAGGGCAATTGACTAGCATGTGTGAGAGCCTAAGTTCAATTCCCAGCACTGAAAAATAGGTAGACAGATAGGTAGGTGGGTGGGTGGGTGGGTATATGTTTTGAGAGGGGTGATTTTCATCTCTTAACCATCTCATAAAACTGGGTCTTCAAAAAAGTGAAATAAAATCAGCTTAGATGTGACTGTTATACAAAGTTATTTAAAGAAGAGAAGGAGGAGAAGAAAAAGAGGAGGAAGAAGAAAAAGGAGAAATATTATTTCTGTTATCTCAAGGGTAAGGGCCAGCCACACCTTAACAGACTTCTGGACATCTATCAGTATCTTATCCAGGTAACATTCTGTGAGCACAAACTGAAGGGTCGGCGAGGAAAGCAACTGCATTAGATTTTGAGAGGAAGCAGTCACTGAAACAGTAGCACCTGGATTAACAAGCAGACAATGACTTCCAAGCCCGAGACGATACAAGGTCTGGGGTAATTACACTCAAGGCAAAGGTTAGATGCCCGTGTGTTTGAGAAAGCATGCTTCTGCATGTCCTAGGGAGTTGGGGACACATAACAAATTATGATTACTACTCCAAGTCACCTGTGTAGCCACTCTTAACAGCAGGTAAGAAGTCAGTCAGCTCTGCAAAGACTACAATAAATGCCACACCCAACAGGAAAATTTCTCAAACTTCTCCTAAAAGAGAAAAAGCATAAGGCAAAGAGAGTTTAACCTACCTCTCTCTTTGCAAAGGACAAAAAGAAACTCAGCAGCAATCTGCTTGACTCCGAGGTCAACATGTGTCATGAGGCGCACCAGCTTATTTCTCACGGTTGAGCCGACTTCCGGTCGATTTGTCACATCCCTCAAAGGTGGTAAAACCTAATTGCAAAGGTAAAATAACCCATTATCAATGGAGGGTGCTGGGGTACATGGGAATGGCACCAGGCAACTGGTCAATCTTAGAAGGAATTATATTTCAGTTTTTAGTAAAAGTAGTAAAACTGTGAGCTTCCAAATAAAATGAAATAAATAAACCATCATCACCAGCAATACCCAGACCTCCAATCATCTCATGTGTATGAAGGTTCTGTTTGGATAGAAACATGTCTTCCCTGTACTTCCTGGCTGGTACAGCACCTGCAGTGCTTCTGGTGCCTAGCAAAAAGTTAATCTGAAGTCCATGCCACATTTTTCTTTCTTGCTGGGTATGACAGCGCAGAGGCTGATGACCCATGTACATGGAAGTGGACGATAAAAGGTCAGAGTCTGCTTTAGCCACAATCAGAGTGAGACTGAGTCCAAAAACAAAGAGGGGGTTGTAAAGCCATTAAAGCACTTTCTGTGTGAGCATGAGGACCTGCATTCAATACACAGAAACCACAGGAGAAAATCCAGGTGGCATGGGCTTGTAATCCTAGCACAGGAGCTAGAGGGGTGGCGCACAAGTGCAGACAGGAAGGATCTGGCACTTGCCAGCCTAGTCTAATTGGCCAGTTTGAGGACAGTGAGAGAGAGGGAAGAGAGTAGATGGTGTCTAACATGGAGCACCCGCAGTTGTCCTGTCTTCTGCTCTTTACACACACCTCCCCCACATGCACCGACACCCAGGCTTTCCCATTCTTTAACATATTTCCTCAGTGGCCCAAGCCATACTGACTTCTCAATTCTTTTCATTCTAACAGCATAGTAGGTATTTAATTTTAAAAAATCTGTATTTATGTGTTTTAGTTGTTTAATTTTTTAATGGCTATTTCAGGTTGAATATTTTTAAATCCAAAATCTGAAACCTTTGAGTATGACATGATGCCATAAATAGAAACTGCATGAGACAAGGAAATGGACTTCATGTCATAGGTAATAAAGGGATGCTAAAATGTGTAAAATGTCCTAAAGCTCTGGGGATCAGGTGCATATAAAACATGAAAGAATTTTGAATTTACAAAGAATTTGGTTCCACTGCAGACATCTCACTGTGTGTCTGTGCAGACATCTCACTGTGTGTCTATGCAGACATCTCACTGTGTCTCTGTGCAGACATCTCACTGTGTCTCTGTGCAGACATCTCACTGTGTCTGTGCAGACATCTCACTGTGTCTGTGCAGACATCTCACTGTGTGTCTGTGCAGACATCTCACTGTGTCTCTGTGCAGACATCTCACTGTGTCTCTGTGCAGACATCTCACTGTGTCTCTGTGCAGACATCTCACTGTGTGTCTGTGCAGACATCTCACTGTGTCTTTTGTGCAGACATCTCACTGTGTCTCTGTGCAGACATCTCACTGTGTCTGTGCAGACATCTCACTGTGTCTCTGTGCAGACATCTCACTGTGTCTGTGCAGACATCTCACTGTGTCTGTGCAGACATCTCACTGTCTCTGTGCAGACATCTCACTGTGTCTGTGCAGACATCTCACTGTGTGTCTGTGCAGACATCTCACTGTGTGTCTGTGCAGACATCTCACTGTGTCTGTGCAGACATCTCACTGTCTCTGTGCAGACATCTCACTGTGTCTCTGTGCAGACATCTCACTGTGTCTCTGTGCAGACATCTCACTGTGTCTCTGTGCAGACATCTCACTGTGTCTGTTCAGACATCTCACTGTGTGTCTGTGCAGACATCTCACTGTGTCTGTGCAGACATCTCACTGTGTCTCTGTGCAGACATCTCACTGTGTCTCTGTGCAGACATCTCACTGTGTCTGTGCAGACATCTCACTGTGTGTCTGTGCAGACATCTCACTGTGTCTGTGCAGACATCTCACTGTGTCTGTGCAGACATCTCACTGTGTCTCTGTGCAGACATCTCACTGTGTCTGTGCAGACATCTCACTGTCTCTGTGCAGACATCTCACTGTCTGTGCAGACATCTCACTGTGTCTGTGCAGACATCTCACTGTGTGTCTGTGCAGACATCTCACTGTGTCTCTGTGCAGACATCTCACTGTCTCTGTGCAGACATCTCACTGTGTCTCTGTGCAGACATCTCACTGTGTGTCTGTGCAGACATCTCACTGTGTCTGTGCAGACATCTCACTGTCTCTGTGCAGACATCTCACTGTGTGTGCAGACATCTCACTGTGTCTGTGCAGACATCTCACTGTGTGTCTGTGCAGACATCTCACTGTGTCTCTGTGCAGACATCTCACTGTGTCTGTGCAGACATCTCACTGTGTCTCTGTGCAGACATCTCACTATGTCTCTGTGCAGACATCTCACTGTGTCTGTGCAGACATCTCACTGTCTCTGTGCAGACATCTCACTGTGTGTGCAGACATCTCACTGTGTCTGTGCAGACATCTCACTGTGTGTCTGTGCAGACATCTCACTGTGTCTCTGTGCAGACATCTCACTGTGTCTGTGCAGACATCTCACTGTGTCTCTGTGCAGACATCTCACTGTGTCTCTGTGCAGACATCTCACTGTGTCTGTGCAGACATCTCACTGTCTCTGTGCAGACATCTCACTGTCTGTGCAGACATCTCACTGTGTCTGTGCAGACATCTCACTGTGTGTCTGTGCAGACATCTCACTGTGTCTCTGTGCAGACATCTCACTGTGTCTCTGTGCAGACATCTCACTGTGTCTCTGTGCAGACATCTCACTGTGTGTCTGTGCAGACATCTCACTGTGTCTGTGCAGACATCTCACTGTGTCTGTGCAGACATCTCACTGTGTGTGCAGACATCTCACTGTGTCTGTGCAGACATCTCACTGTGTGTCTGTGCAGACATCTCACTGTGTCTCTGTGCAGACATCTCACTGTGTCTGTGCAGACATCTCACTGTGTCTCTGTGCAGACATCTCACTGTGTCTCTGTGCAGACATCTCACTGTGTGTCTGTGCAGATATCCCCAAATCTAAAATTATTATAAATCTGAAACCCTTAGATCCAAGCATTTGAGAGAGAGATAACCTTTCCTAACCAAGAATTTTTTCTCTATGCTATCTACAATAACACTCCTCTCTCCTTCTCTCCCTCCCTGCGGGTCTCTGCTCAATGAAGAGAACTCATTCCTTGATCTCTCCCTCACTAGCTTTACTGCTGTGTTTCCCATCTCCCACGGACAGCCTTCTACAGTCTCTCTCATGCCCTGACCACCTGGTATAGGAAGTATTTATTGTGTGCCTCTTTCCACTAAAGAACATTTTGAGAAGCACATCCATGCTGTGGAATATGTCCTTCTGAGGATCTCTCTCTCAACCCTAATGCTTATCCCAATCTTTTTTAAAGTAAGTTTCACAAGGATGCTTTCTCCTTTCTTTATTAGTCTCTTCCACGTGCCTGGAATATTATAGGTGTCCAACAAATATTTGTTGATCTAGAAGGGGAAATGAATAAGTCCAAGTGATTCCTATTAAATGATGTACTGACTCATTTTCTGTTATTGTATGAAAATACTCAAGGCATGCTGACTTAGTGAAGAGAAGAGTTTTATTTAGTTTACAGTTCTAGAGATTGAAAGCCCAAGATCAAGTGATCCTATCCACTCCTACTGCTGTGAAGACCTAATGGAGGATGGTGTTATAAAGGCAGGGTGTTTGTAGGAGAAATAAAAAGCCAGATAGTGATTCCAGGGTCAGGTCAGCTCCACAGTTGGTTCCCATAGAAACTACCCTGGCTCCACTAAGGCAGTGCCCACTGAGGATTTTTCGTAAGCCCGTATCTCTCAACGGTTCTACACCATCACCCACCACTGCCATCCTGACAACATCAAATGTCTAACACATGTTCTTAGAGGAAAAACCACAGAAAGTGCCTTCTACATAAACAGTCCTTGTGTTAGGAAATGAGGCACATTACAAAATCAAAGAACAATTCACTGTGCACCTTTGCAGACTGCATACATGTCGCACTGATTTAATCTAGTTAACTATTTTCCACTTCCATCTCTCTTTATCTACAGTGAGTGTACCAGGAAGTACGGGGACTGGAAATACAGCTATAAATTAAAACAGAGACCACATGTCAGACAAGGAATCTAGCCAAATGTCTCTAAGATCCACATATAAACACCTCTAGAAGGCTGGAGCATAATGTAAGGCATAAGGTAATTGTACAACACATTCCCATTTGATTGAGACAATTCAATTCTACTGGGTTTAGTCCTTATCTCTGGGAGAATGAGACACTAGATAGGTGATTTCTACAGACTGCATCTACCTTAATATCCAGTGTGTACAACTACAAACATAGGTTAGCATGCAAAATCCATCAGCTACTTTCTGGGGTTTCTTAAAGATGTCACTGCCCTGCTGTCTCCTGTCACACCCAAAGGGCATGTGCATACAGACACAATCTTCCAACAATTTTGGTAAGTTGTAACCAGTTTCTCTTTCAAATACAGCATCTCTTCTCTAAGTCTAAGACAACCTGGGTCAGTACTTTCCAGTTTTCATTTGTGACTGCACAAACACAGAGCACTCAAGGACAATTCCCTTTGTGTACTCCTGAGCTAGATTTAATAAGGTAGTTGCTACTACATGTAATAAGTAATTAGACATAGCTTCAATTACAGTATTATCCTAAGCTAATTATCTGTTATTTTCCCCTTAGTGTTAGAGATGGAGTTTATGGCCTTGTGAATGCCAAGCACATGCTCCACCAGTGAGCCACGCCCTGGTACGTCCACCTGTTACGTTCTGCCTTTCTTGAGCACTGTCTGCAGCGTACCCTCTCTATAAATTTGTTTCTTTCTCCTTCTCTTTCCTTCTTTCTTTTCCTTCTTTAAAATCTAAGGACTATTTTTATTAGAGTCTGAAAGAAAAATAATGGAACAGGCAAGCTGTACATTTTGGCAGCTGCTAGGAGATGGAGAAGAGGAAGTCATGTCTTTGAGTTAGAATCAGCACTGGACTCTGTACACAGCTGTGGAACAGGGACTGGGGGAGTGTCAGGGCAAATATGCTCAGGATTTTGCCCAATATCCAAAGAGCAGAAAAGGTGACAAGTTAAGAAAAGTTAAGCTTTCAAGTTCTCATCAGAAAAGTGGGTAGGTTTAACAGTGAAGATCTGTGAGGACTATGGCAAAGGAGCTCCTGGACGAGGTAAGTACATTCACTAGCTCCCTGTGTATGCAGACCGTGCTGAACTCTCTTTGCATTCTCTAAGGGTCCACATGTTAAACTATGGTCCCTATTATGGTGCTAGCAAAAGGTGGTGAGCTGACCTTTAAGAGCTCAGGTAACAGGGAGGCTCTCAGGCCACTGGGGAGCTGTTCCCACAGGAGACTAAGGTAAGTCTGGGACCCTTTCAGGAGACCAAGCCGTTAAAAGGGTGAGCTCACTCTGACTTTCTGCTTTGAGATGCTTCTTCCTGAATATGCACTTCTGCCACGTACCTGGCAATCCTCACCTGAGCAGAGCCAACGCCAGTGCCTTCCTCTTAAACCTCTGGGACTAAATGTTTCTTTGTAAAGTTAGGCTGCCTCAGGATTTCATTGTAGCAGTGATGAGCAGACCAACATAAAAAATTGGTACCAGAAGCTACTGTAGAGTTGTAACTACAAGTCAATAGTGTGTACACTGTATTTGACTGTATTATTGTATATACACTGTAACTACATGGAATTATTGTTACTGTAACTCTACCTGAAAATGAGGAGGTAGCTTTGGAACTGAGTAACTAGAAGAGGTTAGAGGAATTTGAAGGGATAGGCTTGGAAATTTCAAATGTTATAAACGAAGTTCAATTAGAAGTTCTAGGAAGAACTCAGAAGAGGAAGGAGATAGGAAACCAAGTTTGGATGCAAAGGAAAATCTGATGTAAAAATAGAGGTAGGGAGCAATATTATGCCGTTATAAAGAACCTGACCACACTGAATTCATGTGCTAAGACAAGGCTGAATTAGGAGTGCTGGTCTAGTTTATTTGGCCAGAGAAATTTCAAAATAATAAAATATCTGGGTTAAGATGTTAGCAAAGGGAAACATAAGATTAATAAAATTTTCAGCTTACCCAAGGAATCAACAGAAAAAGTGACTAAGAGTGTGGTTAAGGAAGGTCCACAGACAGACTCTTAGATATCGGCAAGAATGTTAATTATGCAGTTTATATAAAAGCCTTGAGGCCATCTTTCAAATCACCCACCCCCCATCACAGGCCAAGAGATCTTTCAGGATAGTGCTGTCTCAGGGACTGAGCCCAGGGTGCTGTCTACTGGCTCACTACACAAGACTATCTCAGGATTTGTCTCCCCGTATCCTGTGGTTACAGCAGTGGCTCAAGGAGAAGCAGAGCTCACATCAGAGGCAGGGTTTTCTATCATCCACGTGGTGCTGGTTCTGCAGGTATGCAAATGCAAAACTTATAAGATCATTACAGCATCAACCAAACTTTCAAAGATGGCCAAGCAGAAACTGCTGCAGGCTCAGAGCCCCGCACTGAGTGCCCAGTGAGATGATGCATGGGGGGATGTTGGAGTGGAGCTATAATAGGGACCCAAGAAACACAGGGCAACCAGCAACATGGTTAGCAAGCAGTCAACTGGGCAATGGCCAACAAAACCCACTGCCCTCTCTGTGAGACTTGGGGCCAATTCCCCACTTTTACTTCCTTTTGGAATAAAAATATATACCTAGTGGCTGTGCTGTCACTGCGTACTGGAAGTAGCAAAGTCATTGACTTTATAGACAAAAGTAAACTGCCTTGACTTTAGGAACTTTGTACTTGTTATTTCGTGTGTAGATGCATGCAGGCACATACGCGGATGGCAGACAGCATCGTGTCCTGTTGATTACTCTCTGCCTTATTCCTTTACACAGAGTCTCTTAGTGTACCGAAAGCAAGGTCAGCAATCCTCATCATCCCTCCTGTGTCAAGCACTGACAGTGCTAAAGGTTACACACCCATGCTCAACGCAGGTCCTCACGGTAACATGGCAAGTGTTCTCACCCTCTGGGCCATTACTCCAGCCACTGGCTATTGTTTGCACACAGGCTCTCACTATCTCAGGTTGCTTTGTACCTTTGAATGAGTTAAGACTACTGGGAAATGGAGTGACCCTATTTTGCACTGTGAGGACATAAACATGCTAGCCGAATACTGTGTTTCTCTTTCTCCGCTTCCTGGTCTGATGAGAAATGAACAAATGACTTAAATTCCTTATGTATGCACAACTTGAAGCTGCTGTTGCTACCACGCCTTCCCTACCATGAAGGACATACTCTTAAACTGTGAACCAGAATAAATCCTTTCTCCCTCAAGTTGCTTCTGTGAGGAATTCTGTCCCAGCAACAAGCAGTGTGACTAATGTGTCCTGTGATACCCTGCAGCTCCTCTGGGATGGCAGTGACAGTTATCACTGGGTATGATCTCAACCTTGGACCTCCAGAGTGACAGTGGGCTGGCTGATTAGTTCATCTGCTGAAATAGCAATCATGCTTTAAAGGCATCTTTAAAAGCATCGAGTTTGGGGCTGGAGAGATAGATCAGAGGTTAAGAGCAGTGACTGCTCTTCCAGAGGTCCTGAGTTCAATTCCCAGCAACCACATGGCTTACAACCATCTGTAATGGGATCTGATGCCCTTTTCTGGTGTGTGTGTGTGTGTGTGTGTGTGTGTGTGTGTGTGTGTGTGTGTGAAGACAGTGACAGTGTACCCACATTAAATCAATCAATAAACAAATAAACAATGAGTTCCTGCTTTCTGATGCCTTTTATCTGCTCTATTCGTGTGCTTGATACACAGTAAAGAGTCTACTTCATTTTCACCATGTACCAAAATGACCCTGGATTAATTTATTAATGGCCAGTAAAGGGTGGTGCTAGGAAAACTAAGGAAGAAACGGGAAAGGAGGATGAAAAGTTATGGCATTAATTTGGGCTATACTAAAGGAAAACCACTATACATCCAACAGTCAAAATGAGCAGTGAATCATAAATGTCCAGGGATCTTAGGACAGCTCAGGTTTGTGTTCTAGCATATGTATCTGGGAATCATCAGCAGACAGATGTATTCAAAATCCCTACACCAGGGTGTGATCAACAAGGGAGGGGAGAGGTAGACATAAGATGCACTTGTCTTAGGCACACAGACATTTAGGACTGGAAAGACGGCCAGCAAAGGTCTCTACTGTATCCCAAGATCCGAACTAAGTTAGAGTTTCATGGGGTGGGAACTTATACCAAATGCTACACATCTTACGTCTGTTGACAGAGGGCTTGCCCAGCAGCACCACATGCCGGCATAATCTCGGTGCAGTGATGCACACGGAACCCTAGCACACTGGAGGAGGTGGCATGAGGGTCAGGAGGTGAAGACCATCCTCAGCTACATAGTGATTTCGAGGACAGTATGAGCTACATGGGACTCTGTTTCCTTTTGAAAAAAAATAAGAAGGAGTCATAAAATGCATTGGAATGTTCTGGGAAGCTGCCGGTGTTGGTGGTCTTAAAGTTAAGGGAGTCTAGTCAGTTCAAGTGTTCAGTAGGTAAAAGGCTGACTCAATCATGCTGCTGAGTGCAGTTAATGCTGTCTATGTCTAGAAAGGAATGACTACAGCCATGAACTACATGTGAGCGTGCCTAGGCGTGAGAGAAGGAAAGGCACAGAGAAGCAAAAAGAATGGAGCGTTCTGCATGGGAGGGGATGAGGTTGCCTGAAAGCACTGAAGGGGCAGGAGAGGGTTATGCCCCATCTATCTGTGCATTGTGTGAGCAGCACTTTCAAGACACAGCCCAAAGGATGAACTCCGGCCACTGCACACCTGCTCTACCTTATTCGCTCTCACTGTGCAGTGTGGCAGCCACACACTCATGCTCCACTCCTCTCACACACAGCATCTCAAGTCTTCTCAGTGCACACGAGGTCTTCCTACCAACCCCTGGAAACATCCCAGTACTTTCTCATCTTAGTTTGAGAGAATCCAAAGTGCTGGCCACACTTGTCATTGACCCTGTTAACTCGTTTACTGCCACACTGACAGCCTCTCCCTCTGTCTTTTGTCTCACAGTGGCTGCCTCGTTTCCCACGTCTGAGGACGAAACATCTTCTCTCGGATGGATTATCTTCAACTCTCTCAGAGACACTTGCTATTTATCCAACTTTCTGCTGGCTGCCAGCTGTGCCGAAGTTCTTCCTGCTCCTCTCTTCTCTCTAGGACACTTATCCTGTGCTAAGTTACAGTTGTTCCTCCTGTCATCTCCCATAGGGTGGGGCTGTAAGGGTAACAAGCTCAGTGTTGAGTGCTCAGAGCAACGCTTAGCAAACAACACCGAGCTCAGTAAACAAATGCTGGTTAAACGAGCGAAAAACTACATGCACAACACCATTTACTTCTGGCTGCAAGGTTTCTGATCTTCTGGAAAAAAAAAAAAACTATCACAAGAATTTATTAGTTCTACGTTAACAACAAATACACAAAGTTTAACTTTAAGATGTAAGCAATTACCTGATCTTTGAGAAATTTTCGGATGTTCCGATGGGCTCGGGAACATTCTGTTAATAAGCTGAGAACTGGAGTTAGACCCTCTCTATAGCTGCTTCCCTATAAAGAAAACCATGCATGCCATATTAGTTCCGTTCCTAAGGCTGGGGCTCTCCACGCAATCTGAGAACACGAAGACTTTCTTGAAGGGAGGGAGGGGAAAGGTGGGAGGAAAGAGCCTTTGATACCAATGCTTACAAACAATTTTAAAAGTTACTTTAAGTAATATTTCCATGAGTTATCTTCATTTTAGTATGTGGTTTTGTTTTTCTTACTTTTTACTACACTTTTCTAGGGTTTACATAAGCCCAGTCAATGTGCTTCAAAGAAAGCATTTTGAGACCCATTTATGCAACACTGCTACCTTTCAACACATTTGCAGGAGAAACTGAGTGACAGACTAGAGAAATTTGAAGACAAAAATACTTTTAAACATGTCACTGTGGAGAGGTTAGTTTTTACTTCTGACATTTACAAGGTAGCTATGGAGGGCAGGTAATTTTTCTTTTACTTTCAGACACTAGTTATAAATTTGGTACAAAAATACAATTTTAACATTAAATACATTCCCTTGGCTTCTTCCAGTTTATCCTTATCATGGCAACGGTCTCTAAGGAGTAGAGCTCTATCACACGCCAAGTATAAAGGACAAGCAAGGCGGTGGCTCAGGCACATCGGGCTTAGACACGCCTTCCCACTCCGCAGGCTTACCTTGTCAATTCTCTTCTCCATGAAACTGAGTAAAACATGAATGGCCTCCATATTCATGCCATTGTACACCATGGCACTGGTTCTCAAAGCTGTGTCTTCCTCAGCTGCTTTATCACTGGGCAGTTCTTCTAGAGTTGCTGCCTCCTGGGCTGTTTCTTCATGGGTTAATGGACAGATGAGAACATCCAAGCAAGAGACTGGGACGTTGCTCAAAAGGTTGACGGCATTACTGAAAGGCAATTTGAAAATACAACGTTTTAATTTGAGTGAATAGGCTTTTAAAACGCAAACATAATACAAAGTTCGGGGGTGACTTTTAGGAGTCAATTAAAATTTTTCTTTTTCAAAATGAGCCATTAATGTGGCTTGGCATTTACTAAGAGAAAATAAAGACGTGTCACGTGTATTCACCCGTACACATGACAAAGAAAAAGGCAGCCATGGTAAACGGACAGACACAATCCCAGGATGCCACGTCACCTTCTGAAACACTGGAACAGGAATCGGCCGGCTGTGCTGCCAGCTCTTTAGTTCACAGTGCCAATGCCAGCTCTGCTCTCGCCAGGGGCCTGCCCTGCCTTTGTGGGCCCAGTGCTTTGTTAGTCTAAGATCACAACTTCAGACACTCAAGCAGTGTGTACACAGCTCCTCACAGCCAACAGCATCAGAGAGACCCCACAGTAGTAAGACTTGGGTTTCTAATGTACACAATACGATTTTTAACCATCCAGTTGTTTCACGACAGCTTCAGGGAAAAGCACAGTGCCCCCTTTTCCTCACTATCAGGCGTGGAACTGCTCTCATGTCTGCCTCAGGCCTTTGATTCCCCAGGACTGTTTCAGAGCCTGGGATGCACACCAGCAGGGGGACCCCAAATCCCTGTTCTGGTGTTCAGTATACACAGGATAAAATGGTGGTAGAGATTCAGACTCAATGCACATATCTTTCTCCACACACTGCTTATAGTTTTGTCTGCCAGGAGAGGCAGTGTCCCTGTGTGAGCTGGATCTTAACAGGCTGTATCCCAGGACTTCCTGGTAAACAACAATGGAAAGACAGGCATTGCATTTCCTAGTGACACAGAAGTGCGGCTAAAAATAACCACATCCTGACTAAAAATAAACCCTTGCAAATATAGTTTAAAAGTATGACCGCTTGGAAACCAAAGTCGGGGTTTAGTCCATCCGATGCTGTCTTAATTCAGATCACAGCAATTTAAAATGTAATTTATAGTGACATTCTAAAAAATAAAACAAATAGAAAAATAATACAGAGGTTTTCTCTCTTTTCCTTTCCTTTCTCTTTCCTTTCTCTTTCTTCGTTTTGAAGCATGGCTTTATTTTCCATGAGCCAGTATTTTATTCTATGTTACAGAAAAAATAAAAAGTCATTTTTAAAAATCCATTACAAGTGAGACAGTACAGAAAACGAGTGGGAATAAAAAGTGGTATGAAGTAGGGCCAAGAAACAAGCGAACTGCTCTTATGAATAAATGGTTTCTGCGAAAGTGTAAGTCACTGTCGTCCTCACCCAAGCTGCTGCAAGTGCTGCAGGCTCTCTGCCCGTCCTTTGACTCTCACAGGCGGTTAGAGTACACCACTCTTCACACAAACTTTAGTTCTTCTTGCAAGCTTCCATAGAATCTAATTTATAGTTTAAAACAGCATGCTTCTCACTTAAGCATTTGGAAACTATTATTATTAGAAACCACAGAGTCACTGGGGAGAAGAGAGAGGAAGAACTTTACCTAAGAATCACTCTCCAAACCAGTACAAGCCATTCCGAAATGCTAGGATTTCCCCCTAAACACAAGACAACTATCTCTGGAAACCATCAGCAGTTTGATCCTCTGAATCTTTCAGACCAGACTGAAGAGTTTGAGACAGTCACTCCATTACAAAGGGATGTTTCCCCGTTACATTCACCTCAAGGAGGAATTTTTAGGAATTCAACATACTTAAGAAGCCAAATGTAGAGCTGGAATCAACAGATATTTGGATGTTTAAGGCTTTTCTTCTCACTACTTATTGAACTCAGTTTTCCAACAGCTACAGATTAGTCTTTAGGCCTGCTGTGTCTAAGCTGCTCTGTTTAAGCAGGAGGGTCAGCCTCTGGAGCTCTGCCATCCCTCTGACAGTTTTATTTGTGGTACAAGAGTGCATGAGATTCTCCAGCTTCCAGGAAGTCAGTGATGATGCTCAGGTTTGCACAATGGTGTTTGCATTCCTCCTCCAGGGGGTAGAAGTCCTGTGTATATTACTCTCCTTTTCAGTTCCCAGAGACCATCAATCACTGTGCCATGACATCCTCCAGCTCCTGCTCCCAGCCCCCTCCTGACATGCAGAAGGCTTACCAGCTGTGGGGAGGGGAGGGCAACCTTAGATCTAGCCTTCCATCAACTGCTGAGCTCAACAAGCACCAATGGACAGTGCGGTGCATGCTGGTGGCCCACAACAACCCACAGCAAGCCACTTTTACGTTCTCCCTACCCAAGGCTCACAAGTGTATTTTCAAGCCCGGAGAGAAAGCTAGCCAAATCTCGAGATCTTCAAAAGATTCTCCTCATCTCTTTCAGTTAAAAGGGGAGAGGGGTGTCTTATTTTTTTCTTCTGTGGGAAGAGCACCTAAGATCTAGCCTGTTTACCAAGTGTTAAATATATGCTACAGCATTGTTAACTGCAGACTGTACAGCAACACTCCAAGTCAGAACTACAAACCTGTATATCTGAACTGATGATACCACTCCCCCCCAGGGGGGCACCACTATCACAGGACTGCACCCTATGAGTGCCTCTAGTTTAGATTCCTTGTTAAAAGGGGATCATGCATGTACCTGGTCCTTGGGAATTTCAGGGTTTCCTTCTTTGGAAAGGTGGAACGATGGTACACGTACACACTGCCCGCATTCTACCTGCGCCTCTGTTGTTAGAATCTCAGTTATCTCCCTACCCTACCCCATCTCCATCTGTCTCCTCTCCTTCTATTTCCTTATCTATTGTCTGTTGACAGGCACTCAGGCAGCTGTATGTCTCTGACTCTGTGAGACCTGATATGATGAACGTGAATATGCAGGTAACTCTTTGGGACACCGATTTTTATTGCTTTTGAATATACACCCATCGGTGTGGTTGTGGAGCAAACGGCACATCTAGTTTCAATTTTTAAAAGAACTTTTCTACTGTTTCGCACAATGGCTACACTATCTGACAAGGCTGCCAGTGTACAAAGGTTCTTCTTTCTCACCCTAGCTTTACGATGCTCTTTAAGCAGCCACTGTAACAGATGCGAGGTGACTCTTCAGGTTTTGATTTGCATTTTATAGATTAGTAATGAATGCGAAACATGTTTTCACATGCAGGTCTTCTTTGGAGAACTGTCTATTCAGACCCTTTGTCCTTCCTTCCTGCCTTCTTCACTCTTCTTTCCTCCCCTCCTCCTCCTTTTCCGTTCTCTCTTCTCTTGGCTGTTAACAGTCCTGTGCTGATTATGGTAGCACAGGCCTGGAGTCCTTCCTAGCAGTCAGGGGCTAAACCAGGGGCTATCAGCGAACACTAGCTTAGGATACAGAGTGAGTGTAAGACTAGCCTGAGCTACAAAGCAAGACACTGCATCAAAAGCAGACAGACAGAAAGCTCCCTATAGTATGTTAGATGCCGACTGTAGACAGCACAGGAGTGCTTTCACTCTGGCGTCCCTGCATGTGCAGGTTTCAGGCTCACGATTTCCCACCTAGCTATTCTCACCTTTGTTGGCCGCTCTTCTGCTGTTGTACCCACAAATCCTCTAAGACCAAGGTCTGTGGGCTTATGTACCTGATACATTCTAAGCTCGCTGTTTTAGCCTTTACATTTAAGGCTTTAATAATTTAGTTCTTTTGGTGTGTGTGCATAATGAGAGGTCAGAGTTTAACTTCATTATTTTACATATAGAAACCTATAGTATATACAGAAACATATAGTCTTCCTAACACTGTTTCTTGAAGAACGTGTGTTCTTTGCACCGCTGTGTGAGTACTGTCGACTGCACATTTCTTGCATGTAGGTTTACATCTAAGCGCTCTCATCTGTTTTGTTGGTCTATGCGCCCATTTCCATGTAAGCACTACAGTAATTCACTCCACTGTAAAATCAGGACTTGTCATGACCCTGTAGCTTGCTTTTATGCAGTACCTCTCTCTTTTCAGGGCTTTCTGTGGTACAAAGAGGGAGGGATGGGCAGCCTGAGAAGGGAGGAGGCAAGCAGGTCAGAGGAAGATGACTGTACTTAGTCTAACTTCCTGCTTCTCTTCTTAAGACGGTTTGCTGATGACACTAAACTAGAGCTTTCTAGGTAACGTGGCAGAGGCAACATTCTGATTACTGCATGTTAACGGATCTGTGTAATCAAGAATAAACTGGGTAACCCCACAGAGGCATGAAGTCCAAAGCAATGTTCTGTAAAGTAGGGAAGGACGCACACAACTGCAGAGGTACACAAAATGGTCCACTGGGGTGCAGAAAAAAGATTCCACTTTTATCTATTTTTGCTTGAAAAGGTGAACAGAAGTCTTACTTTGCCATTTAACCACTGCCCTGACACTGGTGCCCACACCTGTGTCATGTGATACTCTGTGGTCACACCTCCCAGTGTTGTCCTCCCACATTGTCCCAGGTAGGGGACAATGGCAGCAGTGACTCCTTCTTGGTCACTCACTTACATTCTGAATTGGTCAGAAGACAACTGGCTACACTCGGGTAGGTTACAGATTTCTTTACCCAGGCCTTTTTGTAAGGGAGAGGGCTGTTGTCTGGGGCCTCCAGCCTCTTAAACATGCCACCCCTCAAAATCTTCAGCCTTGCTTCAATAGTCTTAAATGGAGCAAATTCTTAAATAATGGGCAAACTGATTTAAGTGATTTCTGAAAAGGAAAACAGTAGCATTTTTTTTTCTTTCTGACAAAAAAATGGCAGAATCCTTTGTTTGCTAAATCTTAAATAAAGCCAGTACGATCCAACTGGCTACAACATGATATCAAGTTTCTTTTTTGAGACTGGATCTATCAATGCACCCCTCCATTCAACTAATTTGCACTGTATATACTACTGTGTATGTACATATGTGCGTAGCGTGTATGTATGGATGTAAGTACATGTGCACCTATGTATAGTTGCCTAGGTAATGGGTATAGGTATACAGCAGGAATATTTTTGATTGTACATCAGTATGTAGATATGCATACATATGTGTAAGTGTACCTGGAGGTCAGAAGAGAGCCTTGGATCCCTAGAGTTGAGGCAGTTACAGTGGTTGTGAGCAACATGACCTGGGTGCTGGGACTTGAACTCCAGTCCTCTGTAAGAGCAGTATGTGCTCCTAACTGCAGGACTATCTCTTCTGTCTCTATTTTTTTTAAAACTTATAACTCAAGAAGAAAATAATAAATATGCAAGAAAATAAAGGAACAATATTATTTTAGTTAGAGATAAATGCCATGAAAAAGTGAAGCTGAGCATAATACAGGTATAGGGATGCCTGTGTGTGTGCATGTGTCATGTGCACACACATCTTCATTAGGAGGTTGGAGGAGGACTGAAAGAGCAAGCTACATTTGAGCTGTGCTCTAAATGATGAAAAGGAGCCAATCTCACAAATACCTGGGCAAAAAGCACTCCAGCATTTCCAGATGGAGGAAGGCACAGGCCCAAATAAGCAGGCGATGTCTAGGGAAGAAGGCAGACTATTTTGAATATAGAGCCATCTGGTTTGTAGAATGATAGGCTTTCAGAGGCAGGGAAAGCGTGGATCAGTGCCATGAAAATGTTTTGTTTGACAATAGGAAGAGCAACACTGTCAAAAGCAGAATGTTCCCTTAAGAGTGAGGCCAGTGCCTCAGCGCTAATTCCATGGACTCATCCAATACTACACGGGAGACAGCTCTCCTCCAGAAACTGACATAACTGGCAGGTTGCCATGGGGGATGCACAGCCCAGTTGGTTCACTATACAGAGCCTACACGACACGTGGAATTTCCCCCTGAAGTCTTCTTGTAAAGGCTGAGACAGTCTGAGGCTTCTATGGCTATGCCAAGAAACCATTTGAAGGCTTTTAGGACTCCTGCAGTCATACCTGCCTCCCCCATGTGGCCAAACCATCTTGCTAAGTAAAATCGGGGTACTAGCTGACAGAGCTGTGTTGGGCCTGGTGAAGGTTGTCAAGGTGTGGCCAAGAGGGAACCGATCTGCTGACAGAGCCCTTCTCAGCTGGGCTACAGGTCCTATGTGTACAGATCATAGCAAAAAAAGAGTTCCTAATCCTACCACCGAGAGGGGCAATGACAATTCAAGCAGACGTGTGTACGCTGGAGATGAAGTCATCTGTGAGGTTACATCACTCCTTACAGGGCTGTGGAGATTGTTGGTCTGATCCGGGTTGGGTGTGATGAGACTCTCAGAGTATGAGGGAGAAGGGTTGTACAAATGTTCATCATGAGCTGATATTCAGAGACAGACAGGCCTTTGATAACAGAAAAATTATTCCCCAGGGGTAGGAAGTGGGCGAGAACAGGCCGAGGGCAGACCTGTGAGGAAGACCCTCACTCAGATCATGGCAACTTGTCCTTTAGTAACTGTTACTGGAATGGGTCACTGAAAACTACTCAACACCATCGCGTGGTCTCTTTCTATTCTTGTCTTGAATTGTTATTTAACTTTTCATAATATTTATGTCTTGCCTCCCCATTTAGTGTCGGTTTCTTCAGGGAATACGCTGTGGATGTCCTTACAACACCTCAGAACAGCACTCAGCGGGACAGACAGGTTCAACAATGCCTTCTTACCTGAAAAACTTATTTACACAAAGTAAGTTTGAAGAGAGCCAAGAGAGTTAACAATAACAACAAAAATGGCTACTCTCTGACTTCTCCGAAGTGCATGTCTTTGTGTTCTATCTCTCAAAGAAGCCTGTTCACTGATACAGTACTCATGGGAGTGGAGAGGGGACACAGGACAGATGGACAGAAGGGGACACAGGACATGGATGACACATGACCCATTCCCTCACGTGAGCACTACGTGGTGAGCCTGGGAGAATGGACCATATGCTTTGACTTTTTTTGCCTAAAGCTCAAATTGGTCCCTAACATTAGGTAAGTGCCCACTAACATAAAGATGGATGGAAATAAAATCAGCTCGCTTTCAAAGAGTTGATTTAAGGTGTGATAAGTGATGATTAGGAGATGGTTATGTTAGGAGTTGAATATTCCAAATTCAAATAATTCCTACAAATGATATTTTTATAGAAATAGAAAAACTAATTTTAAAATTCATATGGAATGTCAGGAGACTGAATAGTCTAAATAATCCTGCAAGAGAAAAGCCTGGAGAACCATACGTCCTGGTTTGAAAACTTAATATACCACTTCAAGCAGGAAGGGATGCAAATGACTTAATACCCACCAGGTGCCAAGAGCAATAGGGAAATAAATGGTGGCTTCTCCATAAATGGTAGCTAAAGCTATATAACCAATACACAAATGAAAGAGAGGGTTTTATAAACCACACACAAAAGTTCACTCCACACGGGTCAAAGACATGGATGAGCACCTGCCGATGTCCTCAGTGTATAGAAGAGACTGGAACTGAGCGCCTCAAGCAGCGAAATTATGCCGGCGTCTCCTCCTCATACTCCCCAGCAGCATGTCTGTCCCTCTTTCCACTTCTACTCCTTCCCAAAGGGAAGCCTAACTATGCAAGTTTGGAGTCCAAGTCTTAACGGCTAAGCTTCTTCACGGTGAGGAGTGTTGACAGTACTTCCAAGCAAACAGCAGAGGTGGAAGGGAAGTAGGGCATGGTTTAGCACAAAGGCAGACACATGAACAGTGTCCCTGCTGCTCAGAATGAACTGAAGAACACAGCCCCGTATGGAGGATGCTGGGCACACTGAGCTGTGAGCTGCCCTCGTCATGCCTGCCTCCTGAGGAAAGCCCTGGGGCACACTCACAAAGACACAAACCAGAAAGATGCCTAGCTCCTTCCTATCCAAGACACCTGTATCATCTAATGTGAACTTTTGGTTTCAGGGGAAAAAACTGGAATATCAGAAAAAAAGTATCTTATATGATCAAAGGATACACACAAAAGGAAGTTTCTAAATAAAATGTTAAAAATTCAAGAAGCAATTAAAAACTTTTGGGCTAATTATGAGATTTAAAAATCAGTATGCTGGGCTGGAGAGGTGGCTCAGTGGTTAAGAGCACTGACTGCTCTTCCAGAGGCCCTGAGGTCAGTTCCCAGCAATGACATGGTGGCTCACAACCACCTGTAATGGGATGTGATGCCCTCTTCTGGTGTGTCTGAGGACAGATACAGTGTACTTATATGTAATAAATAAATGAATCTTTTTTTTAAAAAAAATCAGTCTGTTGATGACAGGTACAGCAGATGGAGATGCTGTTACACTTACTAAATACCAGGGCCAGCAGGCTTCACAGCCCCTCATGGAATTAGCATACCACAAATACCCTATTCAGGATGACCTGTGCCACTTTGCTGCTTCTTAAAGTCAAAGCACTGAAAAAAATAGAGCCAGATGGCGTTAGTTACACCTTTAATCCCAGCACTTGGGAGGTTGAGGCAGGTGGATCTCTGTGAGTTCAAGGCCAGCCTGGACTACAGGGTGAGTTCCAGGGCAACCAGGGCTACATTAAAATAATAATAATAAATTTAAAAGCCTATCTTGAAATACCAAAGAACAAACAAAAACTCTCCAAAAAGTAAAAAAATGAGTATGAAATACAAGAGAATGGTAATGACTAAATGACTATAATCAAAATAATTGAATAAAATTCTCAACAAATTAATAAAAATAAAAACATTACATAGAAAGAGTAAGAGGACTTTAAATATTTAGCATGTGCCTTGCACCTTGTGGTTTTAGTTAAGACCTGGGGTCACTGCAAAGGCACCTCCAGTGGTACCCACCTCTCCTGACAAGGGCTGCTGTCTCTGTTTAAACGGATTAGCCTGGAGTTGCCGTAGTTCAGACTGACACTAACCACTGTCTTCTGATTAGAAGGGCATGAAGGCCATCAATGGCAAACTGCTGCATAAGCGAAAGCCCAATCTCCAAGAGCGCCTCTGAGAACTGCTCACTGGAGGCTGTGCTCTCAGGACATCCTTAGACTCACAGGAGAGCCAATGAGTTTTATCAAAGTAACTCTGTAAAGTAAAAGAATTTAAAAGAGTGAGCCTAGCAAAGGAAGGAAGAGAAATTTGATTACTTTTTAAAAATCTGAACAATCTCTGTAGTTTCGCTGTCTTGACACATGCTGAGCACTGTGCCAGGGTCTGGAATCCATTCTTTGGAGAATCCTGGCAGAGCTTCCTGAGGCTAGCGCAGCAGTGCCTGCCTGACAGAATTTACAGCCTGTGTGCTCTCAGCCTGGGTTATCTGGTTTTTTTAAAAAAAAAAAAAATCAATATACTTCTAAGATTTTTAAGAAAAACTTTTAATTTTGATGTTGAATTGTTAGTGTCTCTTTTATAGAAAAAAAAAAAAAAAAAAAGGCCCACAAAGGGTAGAACACTCACTGCAGTCGTGTGAGACGGGACTTACGGCACATAATGTGAGCACTGTCTCCAGAGGTTAAAGGGAAGTTTGATCTGGGGCTAAGGAGAACACGATCACATTCTGAGGTCAGTGTCTTACACTGCATCGTCCACTGGGACTCACAGTGCTCACGTCTGTCCTCCGGACAGCTGGCTCTACAGCTGAGTATCACCTCACCCACCTCAGAATTTACACATTCCAATCACGAAAAGGACATTCTGAAGGGCTACAGGGTGGTGACTATATATAAAATAATCTACTTTTAAACTCAGCAGGACAGAAAACATACTACTCTACCTAGTTAAATTAGTTATATAGATTTGATTGAAAAATAACAGCTAAGGGTTAGTGTGTGTGTGTGTGTGTGTGTGTAATTTATTCTGATTGTATTTGTGTATAAAGTTTTTATTTAAGTTATATCTAAAAAAGTGCCCAGGAGATTACTTAATAGTAAAAGCTCATTTTAACTTCTTTATAAAGCAGAGACCATGTAAAAGCCATTTTTTTTTGGTAGATGTGTATTATTTAACATGCTATTTGTTCCTTATTTGGTTGGTTTTAGTTTTTGGTTTTTTGTTTTATTGGAAACAGGGTTTCTCCATGTAACAACCCTGGCTGTCCTAGAACTTACTTTGTAGATGAGGCTGGTCCTAAACTCAGAGATATACTTACCTTCCTCTACCTCCCAAGTACTAGGATTAAAGGTGTGAGGCACTGTGACTGGACATCATTTGTATTCTTACAGAATACAGTCCTAACGGTCTGATACTCAAGTCAAATGTTTTGTTATTACAAACCTAATCCACAGCAAGTAAGAGAACTGGAAACTGTATTAACTCTCACTCAAGTGTTCTCAGACAATGGTAATAATTTTTATTTTTCAGTACTGGGAATTAAACGCAGGGACCTGTGCACAGTAGACAAACACTCTACTGAGCTGTCATTCCCAGCTCCAGACAGCACCCCATTAATGTCTCTAACAGACAAGTTATATAACGGGGTTTATTTTTATTTTATATGTATCTATAACTTTGTGTATGTGTGTGCTTGTGTGTGAGAGAGAGACACAGAGAGAGAGAGAGATATGCATACTGGTGTGTGTATGTGTCCTTGGCTGCTCACATGGGGAGGTCAGTAAACAAGCCTTCCACCTTGTTCTGATACTGGGTCTGTTTTCCGGCTGCATGCATTAGGCTAGCTAGCCCATCCTCTGTCTCCATCTCCCATTTCCCCATAAAAGCATTGGGATTACCCTGTTACTGCACCCAGCGTCTGTACGAGTTCTCAGGACTCACACTCAGACCCTCATGCATTTCTAGAAAGCACGTTTACCCACTGAGCCATGCTCCTCAACTTTATCTAATATATTTTAATAGGAGACACTACGACTCTCTTCTCATTTTATTGCTTTTTATTTAAATTATTACTATATAGAACTTACTTTTTTGAGAAATACCCTTAAAACGAAAAAGTGGAAGTATTAGCTAAGTTTAGTAGTAAAAAGGAAACCCCAGCTTTCTTATCTTTTGGGGAAAAAAATAGCTGCCTCCAAGGTCGGTATGACAATGAAAATAGTTGTCTTTTTTCTAACTGCTGAGGGCTGTACTTGGTAGGCTGGCACCCCACCACCAGTGACAGCCTCAGTCTGGGAGTTCATCCGGTTTCCATGACTGTGGTACTACTGTTCTGGATTTTATTGCTGAACACAACAAATGCCAAGTCGACTCTGGACAGTAAACAAATTTCCCACTGAGGCATGGTTCTGGCTCACCTGAATGAGCAATCAGGATTGGGGCACAGAGACATCAAGCATGAGTGACTCGCTTCACTGAGGTTACCCACCTGTGCAGCTCTTCCGTTTTGTCTTCAGTCGGACCTGCAATTAGTAAACAATGGCGCAGGACAGCTGCCATGACACGGAACTGATGAGAGTCGCTCTGTGGAATAAAACGGAGAGGAGAAGCTGGAGTCGAGGCCTTAACAAAGGAGTCTGGCACACTAGCACAGCACTTGCTCCCCACACAGGGAGATGCCGAGACCCTCCACAGCTCTCAAAGCAGCAGGCAGACAGCTGCCGTCTCACAGCAGTTAGCAGCCACGACCACGTGCACAGATGGCTGGTGTCCGGATGCGGCGGCCCTGGCTTACGGTTTGGAAAACTCAGTTCCGTCAGGATTTTCATCTCCAGACAGTCCAGGTTCTTTTGTTCTCTGTAGTACAATGTGCCAGGTCACTAACCTAACAAAATTCAGACGAATCTAAGCTGTATTGAGACGGTTCTTCTATAGTTGGTTGTTTATTTTTAAATGAAAGTTTCACTTCTTAGCTTTTAAAAGTAATTAGTGCAACAACTTCTTCATCTTCCTCCCCTTCCTCTTTTGAGATAGGTTTTAGTTTTGTAGCTTAGACTGGTCTTGAAAACCCTGTATCTTTGCCTCCTAAGTATTGAGCTTACAGCAGGTATATAGCACCACCAATTTCATTCTTCTTTTTTCCCTCAGGCCCCACAAGTACCGCAAAGACTCAGAGTTCTATCCCTTCCTTTCCAGCACTTATGCATTGGCAGTGAGTTAAAGACAGGGAGCGAGAGAAAAGGAAACCAGCCATGAGAAGTAAACCAAATTTTGTTTGTTTTACTTCTGCCACCTCTATATCATGAAATTTTGGGCCAATACAACTTTTTTCTTGTTTGGTGTGTGTATGTGTGTGATGTCCATGAATATGTGATTGATGTCTGCGTGTATGCACAGGCCAATGGGGAATGTTGTATGCCTTCCTTTATTGCACTCTATTTACCAAGGCAGAGCCTCGTGATGAATCCCTAAGTGCTGTATTTGGCTAGTCTAGTGAGCCAACCTGCTCCGGAGAGCCTTTATCACTGCAGCGGCATCAACACCACAAGTGGGCTGCCGTACCCACCTGGCTGGAGAGAGAAATCCGGTCCTCACACCTGCACAGCAATCACTTTACCTACCAAGCTATCTAGCACAATCACAACGTATTCAGCACCTGTGCCAAGGCCTTCACGTTCGAGTGCTACCTGCCTGCCTCCCTTCCTCTCTCTCCCCCCATCCCCCCCCTCTAACATAGAAAAGGATGCAGCAATGAAGAGTCAATCATGATAGCCTGAATATGCTACAGGAAACCTCCTTCTTCAAAGGCAATAATTTCTAATAATGTCAAAGGTGTATAATTAAGTTCACCTGAAGTGAAACATGTGTGCAATTATCATACATACACACATACATACTTCACACAGTCTTTCTAAGATGCCTCTCACAGACTCTAACAAACAACAGGATACACTTTCACTACTCACAACATGGCTGAAAATGTTTTAAACAACACATCATATATACATTTGAGAACGATGACAGCCTCAGTCATATAATAAACACCTTTGCACTTGGAGTCAAGCAAGAGTCTGGGCTATGACCTCACAGCTTCTGATCTTCAGCTCCCTCCCACACACTTCCACAAACATGAGGTTCTGTGAGGACGAAAGAAAATGGCACATGGCACGCAAAAGAGCACTTTAAAATGTTGAGTAAGAAGTGAACACGAGGGAGAGAGAGGGAAGGAAGGACATGGAGTGTAACTGCTGGTTCCAAGACAAGACATGGGAAAGACACAGAACCAATCTTGGGGTGGAGGGAGCTGGCTACGTAGGGAGAGGACCAGAGGGAACCACTACCCATCCCCAAGACCTGAGTGAAAATTCTCTCATGTGTAAGAACTCTTACTTGCCCTAAAGTACATGAAAGCCATGGAGCCTACGTGAAACTGAACTGTCACTAACCACTGATAAGGTCATTTCTTGCTTGCCTTTGGAAACTGGGATGGCACTCTGGTTGCCGGTGCCACATCTCCAGCTCTTGCCTTCTTTGTGGCAGGGATGTTTAAACTGGGCTGCCCATGAACTCACACCCCTGCATGGCTCTATGCTGCAGATCACAGTGCGCACTAAGTACCATGCCCAGTAGTGCCTCCTTCTACACCAGACAGTCCTTTATTCCGGGGATAAACTCGGCTCATGATGATCAGGACAAGCCTCTTAGGAAAATGTCATGTTGGTCTTTCCCCAGTCTGCCACTGCACACTTCCGCCCAACTCCCTTCTCTGCACACCACTTACATCCTAATAGCGGTGTCCGTCTGCAATGTCCCCTGTGCCCGTTACCTAAGTCTCTGTTCAGACTCTGAACCTGGCTGTCTACCTCTACTCCCTTTTCTACCTCCAGAGCTCCTTTGTTTTCTACTTCATCTACAGCATAGTGTCTTGTTAAAGTTTCTTTTGTGAAATCATAATCTGTAACTTCACATTTAATTAAACCTCACTTACCACTAGTTGTCTTCACGACAGAAGGCATGTGTTAAACAGGTGAACAATAAACTCTAATCCAATGTCAAGTATAACATACAGAGAGGAAACGGCCCAAATTGTAACTGTATGGATGATTAGCTTTTCACAAAACCAGCAGCTGTTGTAAGCTACAGGAAACCGTGTCATGCCAGGGTTAAGAACTCCAGGGCTCCCCTGACTCCACAGATGACACACTCCAGAACCCTAGCTTCCAATATCACATTAGTGAGTTCTGTTGCCACTTAGGTTTGTATGACAGAAATCACAAAACAGACTCACAGTCTCTCTCCAGTCATGAGACCAATCCATGTTGTATGTAGTTGCAGGAATTTTTTTTTTGGTGCTTGACAGCTCATGGGTCACTGGTCTGCAACACCATGAGAAAGTATGGGGCCTTCACCACAGATTAGAAAACACTGGATATGATACAGGAGCATTATGGGGCTGAGCAGATGGCGCACAGAATAAAGTGAGCTCCAGGTTCACTTTTCATCAAGAGATCCTGCCTCAAACAAAGTGGGGAATGACTGAGGAAGACAGCTAACATCTGGGAATTGAACTCAGGACCTCTGGAAGAGCAGCCAGTGCTCTTAACCACTGAGTCATGTCTCCAGCCCCTAAGTTTCCTTATCCTATCTTCTTTAGAAGTCTTTGCTTATTTCAGAAATATTTTTGTTGTTTTAGATAAAGTTATAGTCTTCTATAAGCTTCAATGTTTAATTTTGTGTATTTAGGTCTCTTTTCTATTGGGTTAATTTTTTATATATGATATAGGGTAAGGATTTAAATCCATGTTTGAATCTGCTCGAACTAGTAGAATTTATTTTAAGAAATCCTCTTCTGTATTGTACTGCCAGGTGTCATAAGCAGCTGACTGTGGGCAGGGAGTTTATTTGTCCACTTTAACCTCCTCTTTAGTCTGTATCTCAACAAATATTTGTTAGAGGCATGCTATCAATTTAACAGTTTTTATTCAACAAAGAGAGTGGGGCAGAGAGATGGCTCAGCAGATAAATGCTGTCCTGCAAGCCTGATGTAGTTTAAGTGCATAGTAGAGCGTGTAGAACACCCCCCACCCACACACACACATTCTCTCCCTCCCTCTCTCTCTCTCTCTCTCTCTCTCTCTCTCACACACACACACACACACACACACACACTATAATTTTTAAAAGTAAAAGTTGCAGTAGGGTGTTGTAGCACATGCCTTTAATCCTAGCACTTGGGAGGCAGCAGCAGGAGGTTCTGTTTGTGTTAGAGGCTAGGCTGGTCTAACGGAGTAGGTTCTAAGCCAACTAGGTCTACACAGTAACATCCTATCTCAAAAACATAAAATAGAATGACATGAAATAAAATAAAATATGCTTAGGGGCTTAAGCAATGGCTCAGTGGCTCAGACACTTACTGTTTGGGCAGAGGATGCAGGTTCAGTTACCAGCGATCACATCAGGTCATTTACAAACACCTGGACCTCAGGTTCCAGATCAGACAAGCTCGGTCCTCTGTGAATGCCTGCATGCACATAGTGTGTCTACATTCCCACAGGCACACACATATATGTATAAAGTTTTAAAAGTCTTTAGGAAGCATGCTAGAATGGACACTATCTCCTCCTGTTGGTACCACTGTGTGAATGTCCAGAAGTAAGTTCAGCTTTCTGACCCTCAGGGCATCATATGTCCAGTGATGCTAAGGTCACTAGCACCAAGAGTAAATGCAGCTTCTCTTTGTAAAACATCAGGTAAATACAGCATACGCAGTGTTGCTTCCTGGTTCCAGGGCTCAGATGTGCTGTCTTTAGAACATCAGTATATATTTAGAACTCGCCCCTGAATGACACTACACCCCCAAGGAAGAGAAGGGGGGTATCCCCGGGGACAAAAGACAAGAAGAGTGAGATAGGCAGGTTGGGTGGTGCCAGGGTCTAAGTGGGATGAGCTCTCTTTACACAGCTGTCACCTCTTAGTTTGATTCTATATTCACCACTGCTTTCTTCTCTCGTAGACTGTGCAAGTTCCACTTTACCTGCAAAAGTATTTTTCCTGTCTATTCTCATCCAAAGGTTGACTTAGCTAACCCATTCCCGAGAGAACAGCCAAAGACCTGGAATATGTGGCACTGGATTCTGCTATGCACTGTTAAGGAGGTTCTTGATTGTCAAGTATATAAAATAAAGAAATAATAGTAAACTCTATACAAACAGAGGTCTTATGCTTTGAAGAGTCCCTCTCAAACTCATATTGAAATCTAATTTCCATGGTAGTGGCAATGGTGGTACGGTCCTTCAGAAGTGTTTAAGGTCATGAGGGCTCTGCATTAGTGAACAGGTGGGTGCTGTCACCAGAGGAACTCTAGGCCCTTCACACATCCATATGCTGCCTTTAGGCTGGTTTTTGTTTTTTTCTGATAGGGTTTCTCTGTGTGGCCTTGGCTATCCTGGAACTCACTCTACAGACCAGTTTGGCCTCAACCTGCTTTTGCCTGCCCAGTGCTGGGATTAAAAACATGCACCACCACTGCCCTGCCTTCCACGTGCTCTTTTATGTGGGCTTTTCCCCAATGTGACATCTCTATCATTTCATGATACAGTATGGGGACCTCTCTAGATGGGACTCCCCAACTTCTAGAAACATAGAGTAAAGGCCTGTTATTTATAAAACTACCACTTCTTCCTGCTGTTCCATGGCAGACATGGGGTGGGACCCAACTGTGTACTTATTTCCCTGCCAGACTGTTAGAGCCTCAGGAGCCAGGTGTTCACCTCGCACCAGTGCCTCCCTTAGAACCTGGGCAAACTAGGCACCTAGACACTGCCTAGCCTGGACCCCTTTGTTTTCAGCTATCCTATCCTTGTCTACATTTCCATCAAAGTCTCTAGCATAACCTTGTTCCTCTCTGGCGTGCTCGGTGACCGTGTCAGCGCCTTGTGAGCACTGGATGTGTGCTTACTTCTCTCTGCACCGGCTATCGGCTCTGAGCTTTTTCCTGCTCCAGTACTCAGGCATGGGAGGGAAGGGACTCTGGAAAACATGAACTGCACCATCAACAGAGATACTGGGGAAACTAATTTTAAAAAGACAAGATTATTTTAAAATGGCCCTTTCTAGAACTAACCTTATACCCTGCTAGAGAAACCATTTCACCTTTTCAAATATACTGTCTTAAAAATGGAGTTAGAAGGAAAGAGTGTGGAGGAGGGAGGAGAGAGGAAAGGTACATTCACATGTGGAAATGAGACAGCTTTAAGGAAAGGAATCTTCAAATTAATCGGTTATGATGCACTTGCAGGAGGCAGGAATTTAACAGAGGCTCGAACAAAACTGGTAGTAATTTGTTAAAGCTCAAGGAACACCCAGTCATTAATCTTCCGCTTCTGGTGAAATGCAAATGTAAGGAGGCATAAACATACCTGCTAAAATAGCTAAACCAAACTAGCTGCTAGGCCATGCCACTCGCATGTGCATTGTAAAGTCAGATGCCTCGGGTTTGAGAGTGGAGGTGCACATACTCAGGCAATATATACCTTTCAAAAACCCTACATTTCTGAAGTCCTCTGGCCCATCTATTGCAGAAATGTTGACGTCACAAGAAAGTTCACTACATCATGCTTAAATGTGCAAGTAGTGTTTGTAAAGGCTGATAAATAAGAGTTCTATTTTCACATTTATACTCATTGGTACTGTTAATACTCACAAGTGCTTTTAAGCTTACAAGTGTTCTTCCATAAGATTCATCATCTCTTATATTTCTCAGTGAAAGAGTAGTATCAAGTTTGTCTTGGATGCAGAACCTTTTTATTCTCCAAACAAAATCTTAGTTACAACATAAATTTAAAGAGACAATAGTAAAAGCAAAATTATCAAGGTTCTTTTTTTCTTTTTAAAATTTCTCTTTTCAGTGTAGAGATAAGGAACCTAGGAGACTTGCCCCAGAGGCCACTCTGAGGGACCTTCCTGCCAGAAGGAACACATTTTGAAACCTTTATTCTTAAAAGTGATTTATCTTGGCAAATGGGAGACTCAAGTCAGGAGCTCACCAATGCTAAGGAGCTGTTCTGGAGCCACACCCTGAGCCCTGAAGAAAACTGCCGAAGAACAGTGTGGGAGGAAGGGAAGGTGAAAGGACCACACCTTCACAGTGCACCACGGGGACTGGAGTGCAGGCACTGTGTGTTCTAGTGCGGGCTTGACAGGTAATGTGCACTTTCGTTACACTGCCTGTGAGTGTGCATTGTTTTCCTAAGCAGGAAAACATTTATTTTAAAAGTGGACTCTTGGTAACTTTTTCATACTTCTTTACTTTGGTTGGTATAAAACATTAACCATTCCGCTAGCTCATTCAGTGGAAGTAAATGTCCTTAGTCTGACAAAACCAGAAGACTTTGAATTCAAGGGGAGGGGGACACTTCCTACCCTCCTACACCAGTCCTACCCGTTTCTCTGTACTGATCAGAAAGCTCTGCAGGCTGAGTTGTGAGTGCCCCACAAAAAGGTGCTCTGTGCTGTGGTTCCTGTGCCTTGTAGATGATGCTCTGTTCTAAGACGCCTCTGTCCCTGCATCCTTCAGACCCAGGAGAGAACTTAGGAGTGCCTCCATCCTGGCACTTCCCTCTCCTTGCACTAAGCACAACCTAATGACACATCGATTTGCTGACATGCTGCCTGTCTACCTAGGAAACTAAAGTTTCCTGAGGCACAGACAGTGATTAGGATTTGCCAGTGTGCTCTGCAATGCCTGGGACAATGTCTACAACTGTTATAAACATCTGTTGAGCGACTGTGGAAGACAGAGCCACATAAAGACATTCTTTTATAAATAGGTTGTCAAAGATCCTATTTTCAGTGCTGTTTATATTTCTGAAAGCTTCAGTATTGGCCAGTGTCACACACTTCATGAGAGCATTAACTGCCCCATGGCTTACAGATAAGCCTATTTAAGGGCCACTGGTCCATTAAGGGGAGAGCCTATGTCCTGGAGAACGACCACTCTGGATCTCTAAATGAGGCTTTGACATTTCAACATTTTCTAGAGCTTCCCAACCCCAGTTACTGAGCTGAAGCATACTATAGAAAGCTCATCTCGATGTTCTGATCCTTACACAGGCCTCCCACACATACACAGCTAAGCAGCCACTCAGGTAGAAGCCATTCTGTCAGGCATCCAAACAGCATAGTCTAACAATGGCTCACCAATAGTCTCAGAGGTGCTTTTACAACTAAATGGAGATCTTAAAATACCAAAACAAACAGCGTAAGAAAAATAACCACAGAAGGTACCAAATAAGCGGAGACTTAACATTTTAAATACTTCCAAATATTTGGTTTCAAAGCATAAATGGAGCATGTGGGCTTCCTACATCTTTTCCTGCCAAGTCTCAGTAAAAGCTGACTACACCGCAGGCATCTGAAACAGCTGCTAGTGCTGATCTTCAAATATTTGCTTTCAAAATACAGACCTATGTGCACTTTACAGCTCAGATGCCTGTATGCTCCCACTATAGCTGCGCTGAGATAATCCTTCTCCAGCAGACTGTTGGAAAAGACATGGGCGAGAACTACTTCAAACAGACAGGGCAGAATCTTAACCTCAAAGGCAGGAGCTAAACTGCACTGTGTTTATAGGGCCACTGAAAAAGAAAATGTGAAATGCTAGAATTCTCAATGAAGGAAAGACTCAACATCCTTTGACTTAAAACTCTGAATTCCCTAAAACTGAATGTCATGTTTAGCACACTGTCCTTGCTGGAGCTCAAACATAAACTATCAAATCTGCCTCACTGGGGGTTGTTGGAAAGTCCAAGCCACAGAGAAAGATCTTAGTCAAGAAATAAGTCTAGTGGTTTAAAGCATTTCTCACCCTCTGGTGTCATCAGCCCGTTTCTTGGGGCTGTCTATAAACATGAGCACCTGGCTGTGTGTGGCTTGAACCTCTTACGGCTACGCAGCACTACAAAGAAGCCCCTTGGAGACCGATGACAGGTGCAATCAGTAATTTTAACTCTGCCTAACAGATGAGAGCTTCCGTTGGTCACTGTCAACTGACTGGGTTTATTGTAACCTGTTAGACTGCGGTCAGCACAGGAACCTATCATTGGTCTTCCGTCTCTCTCCACACTGTCACTTGAGCCTTGTTCTTAAAGGGCACTCACAAAGGACAAGTGGTTATGCCCCTCACAGGAGTCTGTTGTCTCACGTTAGTCCTCCTTTACCCTATTCCAATTTATGTATACAGATGTCTTGCTGTGTATATATCTGCACCATATGCACATCTGTTACTCATGAAGGACAGAAGAAGAACACCAGAGTTCTTGGAATGGTTGTGAGTCACCATGTGGGTGCTGGGAACAGAATCCATGGCCTCCGGAAAATCAGCCAGTGCTCGTCACTACTAAGCTATCTCTCCAGCCCTTGAAAGAATGCAAGTTAAGAAATACCCTGCAGTTTAGAGAGCAGGCTAATGAGGGGACTGGGAACCTTTTCCACTTCCTGACTTAGCTAGCATTCCTCTTTTGTGGGCAGCTGTGAGAACAACCCAGACACTTAATTCCAGATAGATGCGTGTACTTTCCCAACCTTACCTCTTTATGCACCTTCCAGCTGTCTACTGTCACATTGAACAGAGCTTTGAGGGCCTCAATGGCACAGTCCGTCTCCTGAGGTGAGAGGGGAGGTCCGTTATGGTCTATGGCCGACTCGTACTCATCGGTCCACTTGATGCTAAAGGCACTTTCCAAGGTCTGGGTTAGCAGCGGTAGTCCCTGGAGCTCATAGCGCAACTGTGACCTGATGTCAGTGTGCAAAAGTGACAAGACAAAGAGCAAGCGCAAGTCAAAGCACTTTATGTCATTGATAAATTTTCGGTCCTTGCACTTTCTCAGGAGGTTACAAAGCTTTGCAGCGAGGTTCAGTTCCAGGCTGAGCTGCTGTGCCACCTGACTGTTGAACACGATGTTACACAGACACTTCAGTGACTCCACGATGACTGGGAACTCTGACGCCTTCTCCAGGGAGTCATCAGACTCGTGGAGCTTCGCTAGTCTCAGCAGTATCTGCATGTTCTCCTTAGTTGTTACAGGAACTAAAATCTTTTTGTCTCTGGAGAGAATGCGGAGTACTTCCAGGCAGGACACTTGACATGTTGTTGGGACATCCTTTACAAGGACCTTAAATATGCCTTCACAGAGTTTCTAAAAAACAAGAACACATATGCCAAAATCATTATTTTGCTCAAATGATTTCAAACAATATTTTATAACAATGCAGGCTACAGAAATAAGATCTGGCTTTATTTTTCTATAAATCATAAAAATATCAGAACCAGGAAACAGGTTCTGTTATGTACACATCTCTCACCTGTCTGCAGAAATAGAAATGAAGGTTCAGAGAAGGTGAGGAACTTGCACCGGGCAGTGGGTCAGTGACACAGGAAAAGCTGGGGTGGGGGATGCAGTCAGCGCCTTCTGGGTACTAGGCTTTCTGTTTTGTTTGTTTTTAAATCTTAAACCACTAGAATAAGTTATCTTCGATAGCTTTAGTCTTAGCAGGGCCTTAAAAAGTATAGTACTTTTTAAAAAAAAAAAGCAAAGGGGACTCTGACAAACCACAGTTGCTTCTCCAGAGGAGGGCTAAAGCTGGGGAACTGTCCATAGCTGTGGGGTGCCCATGGAGGCAAGAGGGCGTTGGCTCCCATGCAGCTGGACTCACAGGCAGTTAGGAGCCACCCAGTGTGGGCGCTGAGACCAAACCTGGTCTTCTGAAAGAGCAGCAAGTACTCTCAACAGCCGAGTCCTCTCTACAGCCCCGATCTGGTATTTCAAAAGTATTCGTATTATTGCCAAATTTCGTAGGATTGCCTCAAATTTCAGTATTAGCTTCCTCTGTAGACTGCAGGTCTGCATCTCTCAGACTTAATCTCATTCACATGCAAGCCAAGCAAGTGTTATCATTCTGTTAAGGCATTTCTGTACTCTATTATTTCCATCTGGTAGCCTAGCATGAGTTTAACTCCTCACAATGAAAGGACCAGGTCAAACATCATTTTGCCAAAATTCCCAAGGTCATATGTAACTTCCTGATACAGCCTAGTCATATGGAAATGTTAATAACCTGATAAAAATGTTAATTTTAAATGTAAATATGTTCTCTAAATAAATGTAGAAAGAGCTTTACTTGACAAGCTGAAACACAAATTTCATAACCAAGTCAACTCTGCTGTCACCCGAGAGCAAGGCTTTCTTCACTGTTTTAACATCACTGCTACTGCAGCATTTAAGTGGGTGCCATCTAAGGCTAGAGGCACATATCTACGGCAGTTATTAAAATTACATAAGACAGGAAAATTCCTCCATTTCAGATCTGCCAAATTTAAAACAAATACATATATCATCTCCTGTGGTATGATCTAGGGAAAGTCAAGCAGTCTGTGCCACCACACAACTTTTTTCAAGGAAGAAATGATCTTTCTTCCTACATAAGAAACCTAGAATACAAGACTGGAAAGATAGTTCAGCCACTAAGAACACTAGCTGCTTTTCCAGAAGCTGGCCTATTCGGATTCCCAGCAACCATATGGAAGCTCAAAAACATCTAACTCCAGTTTCTGTGGATACAACACCCTCTTCTGGCCTCCATGGGCATTGCATATTGTATGCACATGGTGCAAGCATACAAACCAACAGAACACCCATATACATAACAATAAGGAACACCATAGAATTAAATAAGTATAAAGTATAACATGTGAATATGGTACAGTACACAGATATCTATTTTCTAAACTAAAAGCAACAACAACAACAAACGCCTACACAGTCCTTTCTTCTTCAGACACAGAGGAAGACAACACGGCGGTGAGTCAGAATAGCCAAGGCTACATGCAGACCAAAAGGACTGGGAAACTGAAACCAATGAAGAAAGTGAAGGGCAAGACTTCCGAGACACCTACCGTTCACACCATAAACCACCCAGAACCAAACACTAGAGTTCTATCTCCCAGCAGCTGTCAATCCCAGGTTCTCCCGAGCATGTCTGATGACTGGTGGATACCAGGTTTTAGCTGTTAACTCGTTTCCTGAAAATACACGTACTTAAGAATATGTAGATCTGGAGAGGTGGGAGTGATGAAAGTGCTTGTCACAGGAGCATAAGAACCAGAGTGGAGCCCTAGAAGCCATGTCATGTTGGGTAAGCATGGTGGCTTGCCTGGAATCCCAGGAGGCAGAAATGAGATCCCTGAACCAACCCTATCTGAACTAGGACTGGGGAGCTCTAGACTCAAATGAGAGACTCTGTCTCAGTAAATAAACAAAGGATGACCAAGAAGATGCCAGACATCAATCTTGGGTACACGCACACACCCTACCTGCCCACATATGTATACCCTATTATATGCCTCCACAAACACACATGTAATGCACACAACAAATCCATAAACAACGTAAAAGTAACAAACAAGTGGTAGTTAACATATATACTTACTATTTTACTAGATGCAGTAACTTTTAGTCAAAGAAATTTAGAAGAAGTCGGTTGTGTGGGAAAAACTGAGTGTTTGTTATAAGCAGGCAAAGGGACTGAAGACAAAGGCTTCTCTGTGCCTCTGCCTGCCCTATACTGTTTCTATACTTCAGAGGACTCATGTCTTCTTCTGGTCTGCCCCACCAGTGTTATCAACTGGAGTGCTCTTGGGATCAAACCCAGGGCTCTGCGAATGATGCATAAGTGCCCTACCACTGAGCCAAAGATGAGTGTTCTCTAAGTCGACTTTGCTCTTTTCCTTTTTTCTTTTTTAGACACGGTTTCTTCCTGTATCCCCGGCTATCCCAGAACTCACTCTGTAGACCAGGCTGGCCTCACAGAGAACTGCCTGCCTTTGCTTCCCAAGTGCTAGAATTAAAGACGTGAGTTACTACTGCCCCTGCAATTTTAAGCTGAAAACATTGTAGGTCTCCAAAGTTAAAGTATAAGACCCAACAACAATTAACAGTAAAATTCCAATAGTTCTGTACAATTGTCAGAAAGAAAAAAAAGAAGCAATTTGCTCCAGAACAGAAAGTCTAGGGTAGACTATAATGTGGTTCTCAAACACCAACATCCCCATCACTACTCAGGGCCCAGCTTCTGACTCAACAGATATGGGGTGAAACTGGAACCTTTTACCAAGTTTCCTGATGATGCTCCTCTGGTGGTCCAGAAACAGTTTGAGAAGCACTGAATACAGTCAGCACAGGCTGATACATCCTAGATGTGTTATCAAGGTTCACTGTCAGAGGTGTCAGAAATGCAGACACTGTGAGCACAGAACAGTAAGCAGAGCTGAAGGTCACGGGCACAAACACATGTCCTAGGTTCAAGTGTAAGCACAGTAGGGATACGAATGAGTATTGCTATCTAATCACAAGTCCGTTCTTAAATGTTAGAAGCCATACATGAGTGAGGCACTTTACTAGTTTAAGGTTGACCCTGGGCTTGAAGCTTGTTCATTTTCCAAGGACCCTACAACTAGACTAGGATGGTGTAATTTGAAACAGGAATTGGCACTTAACTTGATTGATTCAAATCTTGTCTTGTCTACTTATTCCTGGTTACTTTGGTAAGTTATTCTTTTCTTTAGACACTACATTTATCTTTAATATTACACAGATATAGCATGTGATGAATAACACAGTTTCTACTGCACATAAGCACAGGACAAAAAATCCTAAGTCTTCGTTTTGGCATTTAAGACCCTCTGACCTGCTAGCCTAACCTGCCTTTTGAGTTCTCTCATACTATTCTAACAAGGCATCCTCTGCACCTGCAGTTCTCTTGACAAACTATCTCACATTTGGCTCTTTTGTGTTCTGACCCTCCCCCATCTCTGTACGACAATCTTCTCTGCCTATAGCTCAGTCATTTTCTAGGCTAAGTTTAAATCTTACTCCAAGTTTTCCCTAAGCACTTTAGCACCCAACATTCTTCCTTGAATAGCACAGCCACAATTAGTAGTTATTGTCCTGTATGCTAGTGCCTTGTCCTGTTTTCATCTAGGGTTTACCTAGACAACTGAATGCTGTGGGCAGCACGAAGATGTCACCATTATAAAGGAGTTTAAAGCATGACTTAGCTAAAGCTGACGTTGCCATCATAAGGTTCCTTCAGAAGGGATGGTGTATTGTTGTTAGACATGGCACCATGGTACTTAACTTAGACCAGCTACATTCTGGGCTTCGTTCTCCCACTTGTACAGTGGGAGGGATACCACATGCATCTTGTAAGGGATGCCACTAAACAGACACGGAAACAGTCCTCCGTGGAGGCCTTCAGTCTTTCATTTCCTTGTAACATCAACAGAGTAAGTGCAGCACAGGACACATTCACAAAACTGAAGTTCCTACACTGCAAACATTAGCGCCTTATTAATGTTGTTTTAATTCTTCTTTCTAGGAAGGGAAAGAGCAGCAGAAGCATCTGTTCTTGTGAAAAGGCTTTCAGACAAGGAAACTTTTCCAGAGGGGTTAGGTTACTTACATGCATTATGTTGTTTAAGATATAATTTTTTTTTAAAAAACTAAATTTTTAAAAGGGCAAGAAGTTGAGAGAGATGTGGATCAGGAAGAATTAGGGGAAAAATGTGATCAAAATATATTGTATGCATGTGCAAAATTTCCACAGCTATAATGAAAACAGTGCCACATGCCAGACAATTGTAATCATATACACCCAACTTTGTTTCCTGGCATTTTAAAAACTCACTTTCCCAACTGCTACAGGGTCCTTATATAAACCAATTTTTAAAACTTTTTAATTTTATTAATATCTTGCTTACATTTATGTACCACATACGTGCTTGGCACACCCCCTGGCCAGAAAGGGGCATTAGATGGCCTGGAAATGGAGTTACAGAGAGCGAGGACCCACCCACGTGGGCACTAGGAACTGAACCTGGGTCCTCTAGAACAGTAGCATGCACTCTGTGGCTACTGAGCCATTCTAGGTCTCCCTTCATAAATATGACCTCAAATGAACACACTGATGGTAAGGCCTGCTGTCACTGCAGCGTCAGCATGCAATGCAGCGGGGCCCAGAGAAACCACAGCATTACTAAAAACCTTTATATGCGCCTTTCCATTTAAAATGCATAATGAATACTTACTATAGGATTATCAGTAGACCAAGTGACTGCATGAGGACACTGAGTTAAAAGGTAGGTGGGGATTCCAGCCAGGCCTTCGGACAGCACTGCCCCTTCTACCGTAGACCAATGGCTTTGCCGCATCTCCCACTCAGTAACTGTAACCTTGAGCACGGCCCTTTACGGGCTTCTTTCTTCCCCAATGCCATGCTTCAATATAAAAGGCCCGGAAGGGCTCCCTCTCCCAACCCGGGAGCAGCGGGGTGGGGCTTCTTATGCATCTGTACTAAGGTCATCTTTGCTTCAGCTGGAAAACAAGCAGGATAAGCTACGAAGGCAATGTGAACAGTTAGGGATCTATTAAGACCTGCACACTGTGCGAGACGGCTTCTCAAGCGATTTTAAAAGCAAATTTCAAGTTTGAAACATAAAGAAAACATTTTTTCTTTGTTTAAAAACCTAACATCACAATCTACACATGAACCCTAAAGAGGCTTTTATGAAAGCACGTTGGTTTGGGTGAGTGCCCCTCCCAGCCTATCACGGAGAGGGGAGGACAGATGCTGAGACAAACAAAATCTGAGGGCTCACTTAGCAATCTTCACAGGAGGCCACCATTGCTGGGACACCTGAGAAAATGGTTATTTCTTTTAGTGGTTAATTTTGATTGCATGTCACAAAAGGACTATTCTATTGCAATTCAGGAGAAAATGAACCCACTAAAATCCTCAGCCTTTATCACAAATAATCTGTGAGGCACTGTTATAGATGATACATTTGATCTGTTTTAAGTTTTCTTTGAGAATATAACAAAGGAACTAAAACCAACTGGAATCCAGAGAATAAAAAAATATAAAGCTTTAGGGACTGGAGAGATGGCTCTGTGGTTAAGAGCACTGACTGCTCATCCAGAGGTCCTGAGTTCAATTCCCAGCAACCACATGGTGGCTCACTATCATCTATAACTGGGTCAGATGCCCTCTTCTGGTGTGTCTGAAGACAGTGACAGTGTACACACATATACAATAAATATTTAAAAAATATATGTAAAGCTTCATTAAGTGTGCTGATGTAGTTTCATCATTAGGCACTGAGGTGAAAGTGGACAGTTGTGCACCATTGAATCCATCTTCCTTTCTTCGGTAGTAACCCATGGCTGCCTGGTTATACCACACTGGCTAGTTTAGAGACAAGATCACTGAGCTCCTGCCAATGCCACGTTATTATGATCTATCTAAGACGGGGCTTCACCTTCACCTTCTCCCCTTCCCTGTCCCCAGTACAACCTAGACTTAGCTGCACAGTCTAGGCCTTGACAACTTGGAAAGAAATGCACCTTCCCCACAACTCCACCCCCAAACAATTCTTGAAGTGAAACAATTCACATGCCTGAACAGTCACCCCAGAACCGTTACTTGAAAGGTAAAAGGTAACACCTTGACCCTTAAACCACTTCTATCTTGGTATTCACTCCGAGGTGAGGGACGTATCCCTAAAGTTGGCAGCAAGAAGACAACACTGCTGATGACAAGACCTTTTTCTGTCATAGTCTCACAGTGGTCACATCAACTAAGCACATAAAAGCTCAACAGCTAGCAAGAGGTCAGTCCCTGTAAGTGACCTTTCTAAGCTCATGTTCAAACACTGGTGTCACAGTGCCCTTGGTGCAGGCACAGTAACTTGTTGGTGCTGTGTGAGCCTCTCCGAAGGCTCTGAGTTTCTTATTTCCCATATTTAGTGTGTCTTCTCACCTGCTCACCCTGCTAAATCATTCCTATCTTACAGATAATGCCATCTTCTTCCACATCCCAAAGCAGGAAGTGATCTCTCATTGCTCTAAGTCTACAGACCTGAACGTGTCTGACTCCCAACAGTACTGGTGGAGACTTATGCCCCGTGGAGTATGTCTGCTCTTCCCTGGTCCGTCAGATACACAGAGTGTGAGCTGAAGAATGTCATGTCCCCAGTATTTAAGAGGTGGCTAAAGCTCGGGTTTCACTCCCAACTGCCACTTCCCTCGGCTTTAGGACTTGGGACAAATGACAAGCTTCGTTAACTTCCTCATCGTAAAGAGAACCTATTTTGTGCGTTATTGGGAAAATTAAAGGCAAGGAAGGACATGTATGTGATACTTGTCAAATACAAGTAAGGTAAAAATGGATGTTCCTAACATTAAGAATTACTCTGTATTAAATTAGTCCAGTGATCAGAAATGGGAGTTAAAATTTACCCCCTCCTCAAACAGACCTGCATCCTTCAACACAGTTCTACACTGTTCATCTCATTCCACACTTGCTCTCCTTTTATACTGGTAATGAGATAAGCTACACTTACAGTCTGGCACTTTCTCTCCTGTGAACATGGACTTTCCCCTTGCTAGTTTCCCATCCTGACTACAGTGCTTGTCACTTGTACTCACTGGGATCAACCAGTAACCCTATAGTGACAGGATAGGATTTCAGTCTTAAAATAGACAGTGCATGTTTATTTGGGGACATGCCCCATGGCAAAGTCCTAGTGCATCTTCTTGGACAGAGACAATACTAAAATACTGGGATGTGCACATTAAATATGCATTACAATTACAATACAAAAGTCCTATGATTTCTAAGTGGTTAAAGCAGATGTCAAAAAAAATTTTACAGTCGAACAAACTCCCTTGGATGATGTTGTTCTGGCTGCTCAAGGTTATACCCACACTCTCCACCAGACGTCAGGGGATATATATTCCACAGGAATCTAATTTTAGTTCTTAACTGGAACTCAAGGTCAGCCACCTGAATCTGAGAGTTCTCAACTTTTGCCCTCTGTGTACAGCAAGTGAGCAAAAGCAAGAAAGGAAGAGAAGAGCAGAAGTGATGGGAAGAAGAGAAGGAGGAGGAGAGAGGGAGAGAGGGAGAAAGGGAGAGAGGGAAGAGAGGAGGGAAGGAGGGAAGGAAGGAGAGGACCAAGGGAAGTTGCTATAGCAACAGTGGGAAGTAAGTTAGTAATTCATTGCCAGTTCTGTAAGAGAACTATCCAAAAGTTGTATTTTTAAAATACTAAACAGTTAATGAATTACTCTTAGAATAGTAAAGCATACTTTATTAATAAAGGTTATAGAAAAAGATTCTGGTGGTCAAACATGACTATTTTTTATTTAAAAGAATCCTAAGCTAAAGAAATTTTCTAAATGAATACTCACCTTAATTCATGTTTATTTATATCAATTTTATATCAATACATTTGGGGTGTGTTCCTACTTCATATTATGAAAGACAAAGTAATTCTCATTTTTATTTACTAGATACTGGCTCTGTGAATGAAGCTTTATCACACTCTAACTTCTAGCTCCACCTTCCTTTCCTGGATGCGTTCATTTGTCAGAAGTACAGTCCTATGGCTAGGTTCTGTATCTGTCAGACTGAGAGATAACAGTCATGAAACTGGTTTGGCTCAAACTTCTTTGCTAATGAGAAACCCTGAGAATGACATTCTGTGGCATCAAACATTCACTGACAGATGGGAAGACAGCTTAGGTGCAAAGGAACACTTAGAAACCCACCGGCTGCCCTTCTTATCATGACAGGAGGCTGAAAAGAATACGTAAAAGCATCTCTTCAAACATAACACCAGCCCACTACTTTTCTCTTACTATTTAAGTGTCTTTGTTTTCAAAAAAAAAAATTCTTTTCTCCAGTGTATATGTGAAACCTTAGTCTTGAAGAAAATTTAGGTATTTAAGTTAATACTGGCAGTTAGAGAAGAAATATCTTCATTTCCCAAACGAGAGAAAGGGTTTTAAAAAAAGTACTAGGTGAAAAAAAATGCATCTATTTTGTGTTAGTGAGTAGTAAGAGAACATGACTCAAATAATTTATTTATTATATTAGAAAGCAACATGTAAAATGAGTAAGTGCTAAATATCTTTTAATACACGTCAACTTAAGCTATATATTAAAATGCTGAATAAATAGTACAAGTAGCTCTAAGAGGAAGCTTCTTGGTAGGTGTGTTAGGCAGGAGGAAAGTGTCTGAGCTAACAGAACGGAGAGCAGATCAACAGACAGGGAGGACCGTGGGAAACTGACAGAGCCAGTCCAAGTGTGCGTGTGCTGAGAGGCGGACAGCAGCCGAGCAGTCAGCGTGATGGTGGGCGTGGGGGGTGCTCAGAGGGTCACTGCATGGGCGGATGCACAGGCTCTCACTGTCAGACACTGTGCCGTCTGAGGATGATCACTAAAGAGGAACTGAAGCCTTGCTTTGACCCCAGAGCTGCCACACAAGTTCCTCGTCCCAAGTCCTCTCTCTCCATCCCACCCTCGTGGAAAGCATGCTGTCTGATGCCTCTCCGTGCCACATCAGCTCAGTGTCTGAGCTCTACCTAAACTTTGCAGCAAATCTCAAAATATGGACACCTAAGGCAGAAAATAAGGAGATGTGTAAGCCAACAAGTCTTTCTAGCCAGATATGGTACCAGCTGCGCTGTGGAACAGACTGCTTAGGTTTAAATCATGGCCTCCCACTTCACTACTGTGGACAGTATCTTCCCTGTGTGCCTCTTTCCTCTCCTATAAAACAAAAACGCCACAGTACACACCTCAAAGTTTTGTTGTGAGGGTTAAATGTGCACACAGATGCACATGACTTAGAAGACTGACAGGCATATAGTATACTATATCTACTAACACTTCTTTTTATATCAAATGTTTTCAGGTATAGTTCACACTAAGTCCATCCCGTTAAAGTACACAATCTATTTGTCTTTAGAGTACATATTCACACTTGTGCAACCATCATCTCTAATTTTAGAACATTTTCATTACTCACATCAGAAACTCAATACCCATTAGCAGTAAATCCTGACTCCTCTTTTTTCCTAGTCCCAGGTCCCTGGCAACCACTAATCTATTTTCTGTCAGCAAGGATCTGCTATCCGAGATGTTTCACACTAACAGAAATTGTACAACATCTGTCTGGCCTTTTGTGCGTGCTTTCAAAGTCCATCCACCATTAGCACACATCACTTGCTTTATTTCTTTAACTGAATAAAAGTCTACTGCAGGAATATAATGTATTTTGTTCATCATTTACAAGCTGATAGACATCTTGGTTGTTTCTACTCTTTTGTGATTATGCAGCAGACCTCTGTGTGTGTGTACACATAGATGGACTATTTACGTGGACTGTGTCGACGTTTCTTTTTGTCACACACTCTCAATATCTGGGGGTACAGCTGGTATGTCAGCTCAGTGGCTGTACCACTTCCTACAAGCAGTGTCTAAATGAAACGCTCAGGTATCACACACTTGTCGATATTTCTACTGTCTCCTGCTCTCGCCCAGTAGAGGTGAGCCGGCTTGTATACGGCACTTTTGATTTACCTTTATCTGACAACTAATGACTGGAAACCTAGATCTTCAGTTTACTGCTCATTTTACATTCAGGTGTCTTCTGAGAAAGAGTTCCTGGGGCTACAGAGATGGCTCAGTAGTTAAGAGCATCTGTTGCTTGTGCAGAGCACCTGGTTCCGTTCCTAGCATCTCCATGTTTCCAGCCATCTGTAACCAGTTTCCAAGGCTCTGATCACCTTTTCTGACCTCCATAGGCAACAAGCATTCATGTGGCACACATACATACAAGAAGAAAAAACACTCTACATGTAAAAAAAAAAAACTTAAATAAGCTTCAAAAAATTTTAGGGAGTTTCTTATATATTTTAAGTGAAACTTTTACCATATATATGATTTTTATATATTTTCTCTAATTCTGAAAATTATCTTTTTTTTTCTTCCTGGTAGTGTTTTTTAAAGCACAAATATTAACTCCAACAACACCCAGTTTATTTTTCTTCGTTTGTTTATGTTTTTGGTATCATCTGAGAGAATGGTGATTTCTGTTTTCCCCTGTAAGTTTTAAGCCTTTACCTCAGATTCAGATCTTTGATCATTCGCCTCTTTGAATGGAGTGTGGAGTAAGCTGAGGGCCAACCACATCATTTATACAGGACTTTCTCGGCAGCATGTCGTCTGTTAACAGTCACGGTCACGCACATGCTAGCTCCCAGTCTGCGACACCAACACCCAGTCTATTTACAACTGTTGACGGTCTGCTTCCCACTCCTCTCTGAGACATGTAGTGCAGGATGGACCCAAACTTTTGAAGTAGCCATGGCTGGCCTTGAGCCCCTTATCCTCTTGCTCCGACCTCCCATATACCAGGATTACAAGACACCCACCATACCCAGATCCATTTTCATTTTTCTCCTCCATGGTTCTTTAAGCTATTCTGTGCGTTTTCATTTCAGACCTGGCCTGTCAATTTCTAACAAGAAGCCACCTCGAATTCTACAAGTGATTATCCTGATTAGTGGATCAGTGGGACAAATACTAATATTCCAGCAGCAGTTCCCCATTTCATAAACGTGGGATCTTTTTTCAATCTTCTTTAACTACCCTCAGTGAAGTCTTACAGTCATCAACATCTGAGTTACATACTTAAGTCAGTATTTCTCAACCTGTGGGTCTAGACTCCTTAGGAGTCAAATGACTTTTCACTGGGTCGCCTAAGACCATCACATTTACATTATGGTTCATAACAGTAGCAAAATGACAGTTAAGGGGTAGCAATAAGAATAATGTTACAGTTGGGGGTTTCCACAGCATGAAACACCATGTTACAGGGTCGCAGCACTGGAAGGCTGAGAACCACTGTTTTAAGGCTTACTATATGTGTCTTACTGGATCTGCTCCAGATTAATTCTACTTTCCTGGAAGGTATAGAAATACTCCTAAAGTAGTCTTCTCCTTGTAATATTGTTATGTACATTATATTAGCAAATGATAAAAACCCAGCAATAATGATAATTTACTTTCTATCACCTTTAAAGAAGCTGTGAGGAGAGTAAGCATGTGATACTTGTTCTACTGGCCTTGTTTATGATCCCTTCTGGGTCTTTTGCTTTGTTCAGTTGGATCCCGGTTACCCTCTGGAGTCACTGTAGTACGGCACAGCTCTGTTCCCGTCCACCTTGTGCAAGTCTGGCAAAAACACTGCATTGATATATACCATTTGCTCACCACAGTATTACAGACATTCTGCTTTACAAGATGCTCTTAAAAACCACTAAAGGGGACCACACGATGGTCCAACTTGGAAAATAAACCTGTCAATTCGAATCAGATCCCAAGAGCCCATGGTGGAAGGAGAAAACCAACTATTAAACGCTAGAGATAAGGAGAAAACTTGAAGGCAGCCAGGGAAAGGTAAGTAAAATGAGAAATGCAAATACTGTGGCCCTCCTGAGAAGACATCCCCTCAAGTCATAGCCAGATGTTTACTGTGCCTGTTTATTGGAGAGCTCTGTACACGGCCCACTAATTTCACTTTTCTTAAGTGAATCCCAGAATTTTTTTCAGTGAATATTTTCTTCATTATATACTCTTAAGGATTAAAAAAAGTGTTTACTTTAAAAAATAATTTTGCTAAGTTTCATTGGGTGCTGGTTTATAGAGCGCCATACGCTATCGTGGCTGCAGAATGAACTTACGGGCACGATCAGATGAGGAAATACGCCTCTCCCAACTCCACAATCCCACTACTCTTACCGCACAAGGCAGGTACCCTAAAAAGTAATGGAAAGATTGCATAGGGTGGCCCAGGAAGACGGCTCACTAAGTAAGCAGAAGCACCTGCTGGCAGGCCTGGTGACCTGAGTTCCAGCTGGAGCCCACTGGGAAAGCAGAGGCAGAGACAGGAGGGTCAGCAAAAGTTAGAACAGAAGCTCCTAAGGGTGGGGAGTGAATGCCACTCTAGGAATCAGGCTGGAGAGAGGCCCCATCTCAGGCCTCAACACACGTGTCATGTCTATTCCCACATGCACATATGGGCATATGAACATGCATGTGTACACACACAGTAATTGTTTTTAAAGTTCACATAAAGACCCTAAATTAGAGAGCTTTTCTGTCCTTTTCCCCTAGGTTTATCCCTTCTATTAGATTATCAGGCAAATCATGTACAGTGAAAGTACAGTCTAGGATAAAACTCTAATAGTTTGGTTTGCGCTACGGCGAGGCATTCATTCTGCCAGTTAAGACCTGTGCTAGAGGCCTGCTAGACTGGACCTTTAAGATAAAACCTGAGATGTGCACTTGGTACTGTGTGAGTGTGCTTGAAGGGGATTAAGAACATTTCAAGTCATCTGTAGGGAGAGGGCTGTACAAAGCCTTGGAGGATGTGCTAGAAAGCAATCTACAGCTAAGCTGTGGGGGTGGGGAGGGAAAGATGTGGAGAGGCAGGTGCTGAGAGCCTCGGCTATGCTAGAAAGCATTCCACAACTGCACGCTGTTCTCATCTTTGAAGAGAATAGTTTCAGCGTGAGCACTACATTTGTACTATGTACCTATGTGTTTCCTTAGGTAAAGGCACCAAATAAATTTTGATTCAAATTCACAAGCCATAATTAGCTAATTTATTTTTTAAAAATAAAATAAAAATTAGTTTGACAATTTCAGCTGAGCAGAGTAAGAACAAAGACTTTCAGAACAAGCAACCACGCCTCGAGCTACTGCCTGCATGTGGATTCAAAGCCAAGGATTAATAGTTCTCCTTGGCACACTTTCCTCAGAGGAAGGCAATACACACATTTGGCCCTTGTTTTCTATAGTCCGGAGTGTAGTCACCAGTACCTATGTATCTGGGACTGAGGATGCACCACAGGCCAACAGCTGAGCCACAACACTCAGCCAGACATGGATCCTGGTACAAAGGACCACTGAGGAAATGTGTGGACTACAGATGCTCTAATGTGCTGGGCAGATCCAAGTCTAAAGGGACTTGGATATATATATAAATCAATATATCTGAAATAACAAAATGGGCTTTCATATTCAGATACATTTATCATTTATTTCTCTATATAAAAACTGGCATCCAAAGTAATACCACTCTAATAAGGTAATCAAGAAAATTCAATTTTTGGAAAAGAACAATTAAAAACCAGAAAGCACTACTCTATGTTTATGCCCCAACCACACTATTCTAAATGCAACTGAATCATACTGTGCTATTAAATAATTATGGTCTTAGATCACTCAATCTATTGTAATCCAAAGGTTTAAAAAGAAAAGGCCTACCCTCCAGCATAACGGTCAGGCAGCAGCGTTTAGTGGGCTTCCTTGCTGCCCTTTTCTGTGTAGTCTCTATCAGAATCGCACACTGTGATCAGATAGACTTTTGTATCTGGCCTTCTAAGTGAACACCATTGTGAGTTGGATTTTGCAATTCTAGTGTATGACTAGAAGAATATAAACTACAAAACCACACACTCAGGCTTCCACTTAACTTCCAAGCTCTGTACCCTCATCTTAACAGGCATTTGGGTAGGTGCCTAGCCAGTGCCTCATGAAGCTCTGGGAGCTAAGAATCCAGAGTAAGAAATCCAGGCTTCTTGTCCCCATGAAGAGCTCACAATCTCCACTCAGCAACTGACCTACCACTTAAGAGAGATGCGTCTGAAGTTATGAAACATGCTTGTGGTTTACGTATGTCAGTGCTCACTCTTCTGAGGAAATGATGTTCCATACAGTTATCTTCATCACCTGAAGCTTCCCCACAGCTGATAATGCTGTATTCTTAGCTACAGGTCAAGGAGGGTCAAACATTTCACTCCTTTCCCCAGTCCCCAGGACAGAGCACAGAGCCTCACACATGCTAGGCAAACTGTCTCCCAACCCAATTCATTTTGTGACGTATCTTTTTCAACTTGAATTGCAATACTCTTTACTGCTTGCTAAGGGACGTTTTGTGTTAAAAACCAAAGAACCCTGACTGTCTCCAGATGTGGGTTTTCAGGTCACTTGTCATTTGCCTTCCTCCATCCCACAGATTTGCATGAGACATTTGTGTACGCACTGACAGGTAATCACAGTCCACCACTGTGGGGAACATGTAAAGCAAGCAGGTGCTTCCACCCAAATCTCAGTCACACGCACCTGTCACAATCTGTGTTGTATGCACAAACATTAGAACTGCATCCGCCTTTCTTTTAAGATGTATTTGTTATAAATGAGTGCACTGTCGCTGTCTTCAGACACACCAGAAGAGGGCATCAGATCTCATTACAGATGGTTGTGAGCCACCATGTGGTTGCTGGGAACTGAACTCAGGACCTCTGGAAGAGCAGTCAGTGCTCTAACCACTGAGCCATCTCTGCAGCCCTAAGCCTAACTTTTTTTTTTTTTTTTTTTACTTTTTTATCAACAGTGATGAAATAAGAGATGAAGTAAGGTATTGGATCATAATCTTAAGTATTCCAAAATATATTTCAAAATGTAATGGGACAGAGCTACAGAGCAGTGAGCACTGAGGAACTGCACCCAATGAAGAATCCTTGCTTTGTGAGGCTTCACCACATTCCATCAGTTTTATCACTGCAAAAATCCTCCCATACCGAATGACACTAGTGGGAGAAGCAAACCTCTGTAAAACTGAAAACATGGCGTTAGTGTCAGCGACCAGATCCAGAGATCATCATTTCTCACACCAGCAGAGGCAGCAGAACATTTATCTTGAAGGACAACGCACAAGTTGGGAGACACACACACACACACACACACACACACGTGAAAGGTATTACTATGAGTGGATGTTTGGTTGGTGTTTTCTATCACAGCACTGTACTTTACAAAAGTGAGGAAAGTCTTCATTCTTTGTTACCAAGTAGAAGGTCCAGAACAATGGTTCTCAACCTTTCCAATGCCACCACCCTTTAATGCAGCTGCTCAAGTTGTGGTGACCCTCAACCACAAGGTTACCTTCATTACTACTTCAGAACTGTGACTTTGCTACTGCTTTGAGTAATACAAATATCTGTGTTTTCTGAGGGTCTAGGCAACCCCTGTGAAAGGGTCATTTGATCCCCAAATGGGCCCTGACCCCCAGGCTGAGAACTGCTCTGGAAGCACACTCAGTACAAGGACAGCAAGAGTCTGTACAGAGATTTCCTTCCTTACATTTTCTCACTGGACTCAATGCAAAAGTGCCTACTCTGTTTCCACAGAACGTCTACGGCTACCGCTACGGCTGTAAGCGAGGCTGGCTGTCCTGCAGCGTCCCTGTCAGTGTCTGGAAGGCACCCTAGGCATCAAAGTGTCACTAATGGCTTTAACCCTTGGAGACTGAAATGGGTTCGTTTGCTGATGTTTTGCATTAATGAAGATTGCCTACCTAGGTCCCTAATGACACTTGTTTATAACAGACCTCCCAGGAAGCAGAAACCTACACATAAACTGAAATAAACACCAGTGCACAAGTCACTCTCTCCAGAGATCTAAAAGTAGCAGAGGGCAATCTCTACACCAGCAGATCCAAACAACCTCTGCATCAAAGCAATTAGGAAAAACACTGTCTCTGTACTGAGCACGCAGGGATGTTTTGATCATTACAGCACTACTTGACAACTTTACATAGTGTTCACTTCATAATAGGCAACGGAACCAATCTAGTAACGATTTAAAGTATGTGTAAAGATGTGTACTTATATGTAAATACTAAGAGTAGGAGGACCTTTCAGCATCTGGGGAGTTTCGAGTGTATCACAGGAATGTTGCTGGAATCAAACACATGCAGACAGTAAGTAGGGAGAGCAGTTAGACAGTGTCAGGCTTTGTACCACCTTATAGAAAACACACACTTGGATAACTAATATAGGAAAACTCCCCTCTCCAAAGACATTTAGATGAGATAAAGTATCTGTATTCAGCCTTTTATGCACATGTGTATGTGCAGGTGTGTGTGTGTGTGTGTGTGCGCGCGAACACACGTGCACATGTGTGTATTCCAGGGATCCTACAGTCTCTCTTTCCACTGCAGAGACTACAAACAGTGCCACTGTGCCCGACATTTTTCTGTGGTTCTATGGACTGAACTTGAGTCCTGATGGTGAGGCAAACACCCTACTAACTGGGTAGTCTCCTGTTCTTAATGTACTTATTATGATGAGCAAAAGTGCTATCCAAGATTCCAAAGTTGGACTCCTAACCCCACATGGACAGAACAAATGGAGGATGGATTCTCCCAATCAAACACATAGCAGCTGCCTTCCTAGTCTGAATGTCTATCATGAATCTGTCTTCCCACTGCCTGCTTTAATACCTTACTTGCTTTTTCCCAACAGTACATAATAGGACTTTTCTCTTTTTACCACCTCCTAGCATTCTATTATGTTACTGTGCTTTCTTCCCAATATACCTCAGTGGGTTGTTTCTAATTTTTGGCTCTTGATGTATGTTTTGATTTAAAAAAAGAAAAAAAGTGTTCACTTGGGTTCAATCTAAACAAAACAGATCTCCAAAAGGGACACACTTTGGTCAAAGGGCAAAAGGCATCTTAATTTAATAGCTAACTACCAGTTTGTCCTCCACAGACACTGTGCCATTCTATGTGAAGATCATCTAGAGCTGTCCATATGACATCTATTCCCCAGCTTCTGAAGCATTAAGTAAGAGACTGCTCCTAAGAAGGCCAGCTTTTAAAACTCTCTGGAAATCTTATTCATTCAATGAATCTCTGCTCCAAACTGTATCCTTTGTCTTACTGATACTGTCCAAATCCAAAAGTAAGTCTTCTTTCCACGCCACAGCACTCATGTAATAGACTTCCTGAGTGTTCATGAAGTGCTCAGCACTGCAGCTGTGACAAACAGAGATGAGCAACAAGGCCGACCAGCAGGAGTGCTAGGAGTTCGTCATGGAGAGGACTAAGCAGAGGAAAACTAGAAATAAGGAGTGTGTGAACAGGTCAACACTTCATACATAAACACAGGCAATAGAAATTACAGGCTGCAGAAGCACGCAGAGAGCAGATCACAGACACCATGTCGCCCTGTCAGCACAGGGATTCATGGGAAGATTCTAAGGCTGAGAATGACAAGGCCTGACTGCTGCTTTAGATTTATGGACAAGCAACTAGAGCCACGTGTCCCCACACAGTGAGAGAAGGACAGCTCAAAACAGACATAGTGCTGGGCAGTGGGGATGCAGCCTTTCACCCGAGCAGTGGGGAGGCAGAGGCAAGCCAGTCTCTGAGACTGATTGAAGCCAGCCTGGTCTACAGAGAGTTATGGTACAGCCAGGGCTACACAGAGAAACCCTGTCTCAGAAACAACAACACACTTATGCAGTAATCCAGATGAAGGGCTGCATTGGGAGAATACATCTTAGGAGATACAGAGAGGCAGGTGCAGAGACTGGAGAGAGAGGTAAATGTATGTAATGTAGCATCTAAGACTCTGATACTGTACTGATTCAGCCACAGTCTTATCTGACCCTGCAATCTGTGAAGCTGGGATAGAGGTACAGAATCCAGGAAAACAAAAAGGAAAGACCGGTTTATCCTCCTTAACATGATCCTTTAACACACCAAGTAAGGCAGCCATAGGCAATGCCAGCAGGCAAACATACATTAAGTAGGCATGCTTCTGACGAACCCTCTCAGGTAGTGAAAGTAATGCATGCCTTATGTGTGAGTGTCTTGACTCCATCCTCCTCTGTGACTATGAAGCCAGCTAGCAACCCAAAGGACCACAGCAGCATAAGACAGTACAGTGCTCAGAAGATTATGTGGCTGGGGGCAGCAGCAGGAAAGGCTGCTTTCCCCAGACTCAGCACAGCTTCACAGTAGCCTGGCATTCTGCACAACCTGGAATTCTGCCACCCAAAAGGGCAACCTTTTAGCAGTAAGAGAGTCACTGTAGTCATAGTCCCACTGAGCCCTTCCCCAACTTGTGTAAGCCCAGGGCTGTGGTGTGAGCAGGAGGGATTGTGGGTAACCCATCCAAAACCTTGCACTTCTTCTCAGGAAACGTGGAAAACTCAACTGACACCAAAAACTAACCAACAGCCAGCAGATGAAAACAAGCCGACTGCTTAACCACCCAGGAGTAACACACACACACACACACACACACACACACAACTTACCTTTCTTTTATCTTCATCTGCTGATTCAAATTTGAAAGTAGCCCTATGCTGAGAAGGAAAAAGGGAAACATTGTCATTTTAATATATGAACTTTTAAAGACTTTTTAAACAAAATACATAAACTAATTTTCATAAATATTGTTCTCTCATCTCAATATTCTTATTAAAGTAAGACAGATGGATAAGTAAACATGAAGTCACATAAAAAGATTATGGCAGAAATACAATGGGAAGTAAGACAGCAACTACCCAAACAGAGGTTGCATGGTTAGCACAAAGGCAATGGGTGCCTGAGCTGGACTCTGAGGGATAATGAGGGATGTGTGACTCTGAGAGACTGAGACATGGGACATCTAAGGGACAACACCTGAAAGAACGTGAGAATGAAAACACGGACTGCGCTAGGATTTCCCACGTCTTTTATGCATGGATTTCCCATGTCAGTGTGCTAGGATTTTCTTTTTTGCATACCATGGGAAATCATCAGAGACCTGCAGAGACAGACAACCTTCAAAAAGACACCCTCACTGACTAGTCGTGACTTAAAGCTAGCAAACTGTACCTGGGTTCTCTTAGGAAAATGAAGTACTGCTTAGCTCAGAGGTTGGTTGTGAGGGTTCTGACAGTTAGGAAACGTAAAATCTCACTACCTGGCAAGCAGTAAACAGCACGTATTAGGACGTCGCCACCACTGCTGCTAATGATGTTAAGGACAAATTAACTGGAAAGGAAGAAGAGTGGATACTTTCCACTGTGCAGCAGAGCACTGTGGCGAATGGGTAATGTTCACACAGGGAATGGTGGTCACAAACCAGGAGCCCAGAATTATGACTCTCTCGTTCTCTCAGAGAGCATGCACTCTCTGAATCAATTCCACCTGAGCTCTTCCAGAGGCACACCAACCAGCCACTACTCTGCACTCTGTACTTTCTTTTTATCTCAGCATCCACACTGACAAGCAGGACTGGTCACCCAACATAAGACAAGGGCAGGACAGTAAGTGTGAAAGACAGCATAGTGGTTCTGTCTTGTAGCTGAGCAGAAACTGATTTCAAAATGAAAGGAGCTGTAGAAATGTTGGGAAGGAGGCAGCTTTGAGTGTAAGAAGCAGTTAAAGGGAAGACAAGAGGTTAAGAGAAAAGGTCATTTAAGGAAACCTCAGGAAGGCTGCTCAAGCACGGATGCAAACCAACTGGAACTGCCGCCGAGAGAGGCACAGATTTAAAGCTTTACATCTACAATGGCAACGGGCTTCCCATGACCAGGGAAGACCAGGATGGAGTATGAACAGCCTGAGTATTTTGTGCAGTAGCTCTAGGCCAGATCAAGGAGAGCAAGACTGAAGGCAGAAAGCCATGTGCAGTGGACACCGCAAGCTGGTACAGTGCTGCCCAAAGCAAGACCGTTCGACACAAACCTTCAAAGGGAGGGTGATTTGGCAACAGACTAGAAGCCATAAAAATATTTACCCCATTTGACCCAGAATTCCTACTCCTATTATTTATTTTAATGGAGCCATGCAAAATGAGAGGAAAAATTATGTACATGAGCATATTCACATGTGTTTTCTAACACAGTAAGAGGCAAGCTGAACGTAAAACATGTATGTCACAATATTCTGAGCACATATCAGATGGTAAAATAGTATACAGCAATCAAAAGAAAGGTGACCCATTAGGATTATTTTATAATAAAAACTCTGGAATAAAGAATGAAGAAAAAATAGATGAACCAGGAAGGAAAGGAAAGAAGAGAAAGGGGGAAGAGGAGGAGGTCGTGAGGCTCCTCAGGAATTTACAGACCCAAGGCTCACCGAAACTTAGTACTAAAGATAAGGGGGTAGCCAGCTAATAGTGTTCTGTGTGGAGGTTCAGTAAAGGTTCCTGCAGAGGAGAACAACTGTACTTAGAAATAAAAGTCTTAGTTTGGCCTCTCTACATAAAATGTTACTTTTATAAATTATTTGGAATAAATCTGTCTACTTGTTAAAACAATATGATTCCTAAAAATACTTTTTGGCCTTTATAAAGACAAGACAGGAGAAAAGTAATTTTTTTGGGGGGGGAAGATATCAGTAAGTTACAAAGTATCTTCCAAGTATTTCCTATATAGAATCATTCTTTTTAGAGTAGAATCAAGGACTAGTTTTTTCACTTTTTTGTTGCTTTTTCATTCCAAGTCTGATCATAAAATAATAATTTTAAATAATACATTTTACAAATAAAAGTTTTCAAAAGCCCATCTAGCTATCCATCATGAAAGCTTACTTAGAAAATACACTAGCATATGGGCACTAGAGATGATCTCAAAGTCATTTGTGCCAGCAGATGCTGGGGTCTACAAGGCTAGCTTCATGTGTCCAAGCTAGATCAGACCTAACATGCTCTCTGCCTCTCCTTCCAATACTTTTTCAAAACTGTTAATTTTTTTGAGCCAGGGCTTCCTGAGTGTCCCAGGCTGGCCTTGAACTTTCAATCTTGCTGCCTCACTCCCCTTTCTAAAACCCAACTGGTAGGAAGAGAACTAGCATCCTACATGTGTGTGCCTCCTGAGAGCTGTTAGCCAACTAACACCAGCTCTCACATACTTCATCCAGAACAGGAGCAAGTCACAAAGAGTAAAACTCGCTGTTAGTTTAAAGACTAAGGAAGCTAGAGCCTCTCAGCGACACACCAAACTCAGGACTGCAGGCTTTATGACTTAAAAACCCGGAAAGACTTGGGTACCACAGAAGCTCAGGCTGCACTTCCCAATCCAGCCAGTTTTCCTATTTCCCATGTCACGCTGGCACTCGCACATGTTAGGTGTCATTAGATGGCTACTACTACCGTTACTGCATGGTCTCTGCTCTAGGATCTGGTTAAACACTGACCTACTAGAGAATTTAGAGTTAGTTCACTGATGTCTACAGATACACTCAAAGACTACTTCTTAGATATCAAAATAGACTTTAGACCAATCTGAACTAAGAACAAAGTGTAACAAGAATATCTCTATGCAAAAACCTAGGGCAACCCCAAAGTCAAAGCTCAGTCTCAAAAACGGAAAGCAAAACATCCTCCTACATGATCCAGGATATTTAAATCCCCCATTCAAATGCAGAGGCTGTGTTTCTAGAACTGTTCCCATCAGTGACTACCAGTGTCATTCTCCAGCACAGAGAGGATGAGCTCAAGCCATCCGCAGGCTTCCTCTCCTGCACCTAACGCTTGGAGACATACCTAAGCGACATTACCTTTAGTAGCCTGTCCACTCTTTATCTGGCATAAACTCACTCTATTTCAAAAATGGAATCCTGCTGAAGATGGCTGTGGGACAGTGACATACCCAGGTGGCCCCTAGGGCTTGTCATGCCATCTATCAATTTATCAGACATCATGAAGGCCACAAGTCACTTTCTTTACCTGCTAGTTGACCACTTTGGTTCTCTCAGCTCAATAGCAGAGCATAGTCTTATTGTAAGCAAGACCCTGGGTTCAATGTCTCAAATTCCTGTGGCTCAAAAAAAAAAAAAAATTCACAGTGTGGCTCACACCTTTAACTCCAGCACTCGGGAGGCAGAGGCAGGCACAGAGACCAGCTTGGTCTACAGAGAAAGCTCCCACACAGCCAGGGCTACACAGAGAACTCTTATGAAAACAACAACAACACCACAATATTACAATGTACTTCAGGCCCGTGACAACGAAGACAATGATGACAAGCAACCTCTCTAGTGAACCTGTTGTCAGAACAGATGCTGAAAGAAGACCAAGAGCTTGGACAGTCTAAACTATAGCAAGACATCTCAGAATGAACAGTCATTCTGTAACTAAAGGATTAGAGTCCTAGTGTTCAACAGTTATAAACAAGGTAGCACACTGGGCCTGAAAATAAAACAAAACCTCCTTATGCTCAAAAGCAGCAACAACAAGGGAAAGGTAGCACAGCCCTACGAAGTGTGATCTGGGTCAGGAATCTAAGACCACAGTGCTGCTTCCTCACCATGCACTCCTGACCCTGTGCGCAGTCCCCTTCTCTTTCTGGATCTTCATCTACTACTTAGAGAAACATGAAAATGCTTCTATCTCCCTTATAACTTTTAATATAAGGGGATTATATGTGTAGATTCCTAGGAAATTACATAGTACCTAGAAGGCACTCATTAATGTTAATACATGAATTTAGGAGCGAGAAACAGCCACTCTTATTTCAAAGAATTATTTTCTTATTCCGAAGCAACTTACCCTTGACAAACAGACACTCTTTTCCTTTATGGAATAGAGATTTCACTCTATAAAATAACAAGAGTTGGCAAATGAAGCAAGACTGCTTGGAAATTAATTTCTGTACCGAGAAATTAGGTGTTTTCTAGAGTTGGACAGAACTGTCTTCTCTGACTGAAGTAAGAGATACACCATGGTAATGGTGCCATTAGAAGGTACAAAGGTTAGGATGGAAGAGTGAGAAAGACCCCGAAGTTTCTTACTGTTACATAGATTCAGTGCCTTGAGCTTTGTTGAAAGCAAACACCCATGCGCTATTTCTTTAGCAGCAGGCCCTGTTCTAGGTACTTTACACAGAGAACTCACTCGGTCCTGACAAAAGCCTTAGGATATAGATACTACTTTTCTCCTAGGTTGACAGAGGAATATAAAGCAAAGGTAAGCAACTTGGACTTGTCCACATACATGGTAAACTGAGAATCAGTATTCGGGGAGTCTGGTTCCAGAGCCTGTACTCTGGCCACACCACCCCATGAAGCATCTTGACTATTAGCTCCTCATAACTTAAGAGGGGAACACTTCATAGGCACGCTGTGCTTAGTGCTTGGCACTCAATTTCAATTAATCTAATCCACACAATAAGTAAAAACAATGGTGTTTTAATCCCTCTTTACAGACAGGGCACCTGGGACTCAGACACCTAAAATAACTTATCCATAGTCACGAAGCTGTTAACAACAGAGCTGAGATTAGGAACAAGGTTTATCTGATGCCAGATCCCATCTTCTTTCTACAATACTTGCAATGACCAGCTTATTAGATAAAAGGTAAAATAAAGAACCTCCTCTGGTAAACAATGAACTAATCTCTCTACATTGCTCATTCCCCTTCTGCTTGACTTCTCAATGCCTGCAACCACTTCTTACCCTAAACATGCTTCAAAGCCATTTTTCCAGATAAGAAAACTGAAGGCCACGCTATCCGTCTAGGTTTTAGACCTCATACACCATAAATCTAGACAAGTTTACTTCTGTTCTTCCTGCCTGACCACAGAAACATAGACCCCCTTCCTATTCACGTCATCTGGCTCTCCCTCTGAGGGGCAGAGCTTCACTGCAACATGAAGCTCAGCATCTTGTGCTCCAGTCAGCGCACTGTACTATTCAGACTATAGCCAACAGTAAACACGAGTGCTTTCTCCTAACACAATAACTGCTCCAATCCACACCAAGTCAGAACATTCTCAGATTTGGCTTGACAAAAAGAAACAAAAAAACAAAACAAAACAAAAAAAAAAAAAAAAAAAAAAAAAAAACCACCATGTCTAGGAATCCTCTGAAGCCTTTCAAGACACTGCCTTATCAACAGAAGATGATCCTAACAACTCTGAAAACATGAAAAGGGGAAGCCAAGCTTGGAGAGGACGTAGCCATGAGCGATAAGAGGCCAACCTGACAGGATATCAGGGAGAGGAAGGAATGAATTGGAGGAAACAAATAAAAACGGGAGCTAATTAGTTCAGCTACTACATAGTGAATAGTGGACTCGGGTCCCATTGTAGGTTTTCCCTCCTCCCTTCCCTGAAGAAAAGAAGTTTCTATTATTGCTAACTAGCTGGCATATAGTAAGTGCTAAATAAACATTAACAGTTAAAAAAAGTTAATTCAACACAACAGTCAAATTATTATACTTATTTTTGAAAATCAGCTTGTAGCTCCCCCATAGCTTCTCTGGAAAGCAATAATAAATCAAGTTAAAATAATATAATATATGCAGTATGTATACCTACGCATAAATGAGATTCTCCTAAATTAGGCAGATATGCTCAACACTATGGCATATCAGATGAAGGGGCTAAGACGTGACTAGAATACAGCCCGAGTATCCTAGCTAAGAACACAGTACAGCAAAAACTGGCACTAGACTTGGACAACGAGACTCAACTCTCAGCCTCAGTTGTCACCGGCTCTGTGAATGTGGGAATACATTATCATCCTGTTTTACTATTTGTGAAATGAGGGCTAGCCTCACCTGACTGGTGGGAGAGCAAGTGGGAAGGAAAGTTCTTTGAAAGAAGAAGGTCTCTTCTGGGGCATCTTCTACTACTGCAGAGCTGGCAGTTCCCAATGCAGAGGGCATGAGACTGGGACAGTGGGCACAGAAGGGAAGGTGAGACAAGGGGCATAAAGCCATGTCTCAGAGACGGCTGACAAACAGGAAGGGGAAAAGGAAGAATAAGGCACCAATGACATACAGGGATAACTTGGTGATGGATGGGTCAGGAAAAAGTCAAGCATCCTCACAGAAGTCTACTCTGAACAGCCGAAAGGTGTTAGGTAGGCTACTTATTAAAGCAATCATGTGAAGTTGCTGGAAGGAAAAGAAAGGGATATCTCATGGTTCTTGGAAAGACGGGTTCTCCAGAGATGGAGTGGTATTAATAACAAGATACCGTTTCACTGTGGTGAAAGAACAGTGAATGGATAGTTTGAAAACCTAGATGAGAAGACTCTGGCTCCCAGGAATGACCTTGGGCTAGTTATTTAGCCCATCTGGAGTCTCCATTGCAAAACACAGATAATACCTCACAGGACTGCTTGTCAAGATTAACTGAGATAATGAATAGAAAAGCTGTTAATGCGATACAAATAACAGGTATCATTAGAAGTTGGATTTTCCACCCACTTGCAACATATGTCCATGACCTTGGGGTGTGATTTCAGCTCTTTGCACCTCGATTTCCTCATCTACAAAATGGGAAGGGTGATACCATCTACCCCAATAAGCACTCTGAGGATCAAAGACATCAACGCCTGGTAAACCATACAATGGTACAGGTACATATGGACCTGCCATTAATGCTGATATGTTTTAAGCATGTCAAGAGCCGTGTTTATGCAAAGAAGCGTGCATTTTCACACTATACAGGTGAGAAAGCCTGGCATGCATTTAATGCATCCAGGAGTGGAGCACTGAGCAGACGCACATCTGCGGATTCTGGGGGTGTGACTTGCACGCTTAGGAAGATTACAGGACAGGCTGCTGGGCCAGGAATCGGAGTGGGCATTATAGTGGAGGTAGTGGGTAGATGCAGGATGAACGGGTGGGAAAGGCTAGGGGCACAAACACGCATGCCCAAGCCGGAAACGTTTTCGGGGGAGAGCAATGCGCATCCCCGGAATGAGGGGGTGGGGAGGATGCGAAGTGCAAGCCCCGAGGGCGGCCCGGGGGCGAGACAGCTAACGCCCGGGGCCAGAGCTTTACCTTGTCGCTGTAATCCCTCAGGACCCGCTCGATAGCCCCCGCCTCGCCGGCCCGGACGATGTAGAGGGCGCGCTCTTCATCCATGGCCGCAGGTGCGGGGGAGCCGCAGCCGCTGTGCGCGCCCCAGCCGCTGCCTCCCAGGTAAACGCCTCGCGCCCCCGCTACCTCGCTCCTTCCCAGCTTCCTTCCTTCCCTCCTTCCCTCCCTCCCTCCAGTCTCCAACCCGCCAGCCTCCGCCCGGGCAGGCCCTACGTCACCGCCCCTCAACTTTCACCCCGCGACGTCACCGCTCCCCCAGCAACGGGCGCCTGGAGGCCTCCCCCGACAAGGCCCAGGACTTGGTGGAGGCCTGACGAGCCACCAGAGACTGAGTCAGGCCCAGGCCCTGCCTATTCCCCCTGGTCTGCCAGCCTTGGGGAAGAGTTCGGCTCCGCAGCGGGCTTTCAGAAGCAGAACTGTCTCTCTATGAATCATTCCCCTTTAGCGGACGAGAACTGGCGGGCTGTTCCCCGCCCATCTGCGAGCCTACGGCTACTAAACTACAACTCCCGACGTGCAACGGGGTCATCCCACGCTGTCATCTGAGTTATTAGTGAACCGAATAGCATGCCGGAATTGGTAGTCATCCAGTGCGAAAGACTTCCCCCTTTCCAAAGGGTACGCTGGAAAATGTAGTTCCCTGAAGGCCGGAAACCAGAGTCCTGCGACCGCCCGGGGACAGAGGCGGAGGGACCGTTCGTTAGTGGGAGGGTCTAAACTGGGTTTGGGCTGGGTTTTTTTTTTTTTTTTTTTTTTTTCCTTTTGCTGACCTGCACCAGATGTGGCTGGCCGGACTTACTGACGATGGCAAAACGGCCGGCCCTTGGTAGTGGCTGTCAAGCGCCAGGTTGTGTTCCCTCTGTGCTTAGTTAGCGGTTTCCGCCTCTGGAATGCTCACCCTCTTCACTGGTTGCAGTCCTGTTATATTCACTGGGCTGCAGCAACATGGGATATAGGTTCTTTGTAAAACCCTAAGGAACCACAACAGATAAAGAAATTTGGATGTATATGTAAACATATATTATTATTTCTTTTTATTTTCCAGATAAATAAATTGAAGCTCAGAACTAATCAGAGGCATGCCTGGGATTCGAACCCAGGGAAATTTGCTCTGCACTCAGTAATTGAGAGCTTTGAATCCAGGTTGTTCCCAAAGGTGGCTACCCTCCAACCACCTGAAAATATCCCACAACCAGAGTAGCAATAAGTCAGTGGTGATGGAGGCCCATATTCTGCAAATGTTAGTTCTGTGCCAGACACTTCATCCGGATTTGCTTAATTTCTCAAAAAAATCAAATATTTGAGAATTTGTGCATTGCTGGGCATTACCCAATACAGTATGGATACAGTGGCACCAAAAGCAAGTCTCAACCGTATTAGGTGGTCTGTTCTTATGAACATCACCATGAACGGCCCTGCTGTTCTTGTTTTAAAATGAGCAATCTTGAAAAATTAAAATGCATAGTTTTTAAATTAAGTTTGGACTTGGAGCCATTTCTGCACTCCCAGGCTCTTTCGTGGAGAACAGATGAAATTTCCAAGCCACTTAACTCTCAAGTAATCATCTTTGCTGCCTTCCCCGTGGGCCTCTTCAGCTTTGCGGAAGAGGAAGGGGAGATGGGCAGTGTCTACTCATCTTCTTGGGTTTCTGTTATACTGTAGTAGATCTGGGTTCTATGAAGCCAGAATTTATTGAACATGGAGTTGAACAGCCATTGGAGAGCAGAAGGTGATTGTGGCTTTTGTTTGACTTGTTTGTTGTTATTGAGGCAGATGCTGAAGCCAATCAGGGAAGGGAAAGATTTGTTTGGTTCCATCCATGGTTCTTTGGTGTTATTGCCTGTGACCAGATGGTACATCCTGTCTCCCTGGCAGGGCATAGCAGAAGAAACTGCTCACTCTGTGGCAGCTGGAAGACAATGGTCCAGGAAGGAGCTGGGGCCCAGTATTCCCTCCAGTAGCTTGTTGCTGTGGACCTAACTCTTTTGCTTAGGTCTTAAAGGTCTCACTTCCCAACAGTGTCATGGATTGGGGACCAAGCCTTTAGCAAGTGGCCCCAGACATTTCAGATCCAAAGTATGTAAAAAGATGGATGCTATATCTGTAATAAATCAGGTCAGAAAGATTTAATATGACTCTCAAAAGAGAATACTTCTAAGAAAGGTCATGTAAACCACAACCCTAATGTTTCTTTAAGCTTACAAAATATTTACTTCCCATTTTTAATAGGTTTAATAGTTTAAATCAGTCACTGAAACACCTAATGTATCATTGGCAAAGGCACTGTTTCCATTTTATAGAGAACAGGTCTGGGTGAATTAAGTAAAAAACTGGAAATGTAGCTGAAACCTGTCCAGTACTTCATGAAGTCCTATTTGGATAATTATTTGGGGGTTAGTCTTGGGGGTTTCTACTGCTGCAACAAAACCCATGACCAAAAAGCAAGTTAGGGAGGAAAGGGTTTATTCAGGTTATACTTCCATATCGCTGTTCATCACCAAAGGAAGTCAGGACTGGAACCTGGAGTCAGGAGTTGATGCAGAGGTCATGGAGGGGTGCTGCTTGTGGCTTGCTTTATGCTCAACCTGCTTATAAAACCCAGGACCACCAGCCCAGAGCCGCACCACCCACAGTGGAATGGGCCTTCCCCATTGATTACTAACTGAGAAAATGCATTACCAATGGATCTTATTGAGGCATTTCCTCAACTTCCTCAACTGAGACTCCTCTCTCTCTAATGGCCCCAGCTTGTGTCAAGATGACATAAAACCATCCAGTACAGTAGTCAAGGCCTCCTGAAGAGAATAAGTAGAAAGCATTCCAGTAAAGATATTTTTCTTTAAAAAAAAATGAGGACTCTTACACATCTTTGAAATATCTGTGTAGCAGAAATAGGCTATGCTTTTAGGCTCCAATTCTGTATTTCTAAAAAGGAAAAGAAAAATCTAGCATTGAATGAATCAATAGCTTAGGAAATTGTTTTCTAATGATTTTTAAGTGTTTATATTCTGATTTTTATGAACAAAAGTCTCGTTGACTAACTCAGGTCATTCTTTAACCACTGACGAGACACTAGTCCCAGAAAAATTAAGTGACTTATCCAAAGTCAATAGTTAAGTGTAGACTCTGGGACTAGAGCCTAGACACGCTCACTTTATGTCCTTAAATATTGGGTATGTGATACCTTCAGTGAATATTGGGTATGTGATACCTTCAGTGACTGGAAAGTCTTGCGAGCACTAAACCCAGTTTCTCTTACTGTGTAGGTGGCATGGTACTAAGGAATTAGTATTTAGAATTTCAAAAACCAATGCAACAAATACTTAAAATCCATCACTTTTGAGAGATACTCATACAATACTTTCTGTGCATGTGAATATATAGTGCTTTGCTAGCCTCAAAATATTTCCGCATAAATTATCTGACTTAACCTTTACAATAACTGAAAAAAAATAGGCAAAGTTTGAGGCGTTATCATTGATCATAGGTGAACAAATCTGCTAGTAAATAGTAGCATTTAGAAACAAGTGTACTCCAACTTCTGATATCAAGATGCCTGTAGCCTTTTGAATAAGGGCCAATCAAAAGACCTACAAATAGATACTAGGTTGTTGTTTTTTTTTTTTGGGGGGGGGGGATGGTGGGTTTTTTATGCTTGTTTGTTTTGGACTTGATATAACCTGCTGTAGAATTTTCTTTTGTCATGGCAATGGGGTATTTGAAAAGTGGCAACCAAAAGTCTTAAAGGAGCTCCGAGAACTGACAGTTCCTAAAATCCAACTCTTCCACTCTACCTGTCATACTTTTTGTCCATATTCCTTAGAGGCAGAAATTTAGAAACCAAACAGTTCTGTATAGTTCCAGAATGGGAGTTCAGAAAATTCCATTCATTCAAGATAGGACCAGTCAGTCACTTGGCAACCACAACCTCCCTGTGTAGGGCAGACACTTAGTCCTCTCTTCATCCAGGGTCTTCAATTTCAGAAACCAGGATTGGCCTGGATCTTGTTTTAGATCTTATACTAAAAGAAATCTGTGATTCTAAAACAAAACCACATTTGCATATTCATATGCATATACATGAGAGGGGGTGTGGAAATTACCTGTCCTGTAATTGTGTGGACACTCGAGAAGATCAGCTCAGTCTTTCTATGCTAAAGCTTGGGTACGAGGCATTTTAAAAACTTCCCAGTTGATTTAAACAGCAGTTAGCAATAAAAGCAACAGTGAATAGATATTTTTAGAAGATCACCCAGTGAACTAGTTTTGGGGTGGCCATTCTAAAACCCTGTCCATGTAACATTTTTTTTTGACAAATATGAATAATCTGGCAAAATGAGTTCCCAGTTTCCATTTTTAAATAAAGAATGGAGTCAAAGCAAGTTAATTAGTATATCTTGCTCCTTTGAGAGATATTTTCCATTTTTTTTTTTTGAAAACATCACATTGTGTTAGACGACATAACAAAACAAAAACAAGTAAAAACAATGACACCATCCTTGGCGGATACAAGAAGCAACCAAACAGAAAATGAGTTCTTTTTAGTGATAAGGAGGAAACTGAACATAATTACTGTCCAAATCAACAGAAGCGGTGGGCAGAGGGGTAATCAGGAAAGCTTTGTTGGAGGAAGTTTGCTACAGCAAATCTTGGTGAGACAAATACTGGAAGAAACGCTGCCAAGTGTGATACCCTGATCCCAAGATCCCACAGTGTGGAAGGAGAGAAGCAACTCGTACAGGTTGTCCTCTGACCTCCACATGCGGTGGCACATACAGCTTAAATGTATGACAGATACTAGTCTCCGTAATATGTTCATGTGAGCCTGTACCCCTAGTCATTGGCAAATACACCTATAATTGATCTACACTGCGTACACATTTAGCACAGGAAATGGGCCCTGCCCTTCAGGACTCTCTATTTACCCACGTCCTGGAATGTTGGTCAGCTCTGTTTGCAGCTTCTTGACTTGGAATCCCATACACATTCCTCTTGGGAAAATCCAGCCCTCTGGGTGACAGCGCAGAACTGTCTGTGGACAGATAGACTAGGAGATGGAGAACGGAGTCTTCACTCCCAGCTCACTGCGACGTTCTCAGAAAGCTGATGGTTTGTCAAACGCCTTGACACCCTTCTCAAAACCAACTGAAAACCTGAAAGCCAAAAAGCCTTTCATGAATGTTCACTCTGTCTTTGGGCATTAAGGCCCTGGCTCACACTCCTGGGATGTTGATTTGCTCAGCTATAATGGGAATAACTGGACCTATTTTGTGGAACGTTTCAAGGGTTAAAAGAGATGGCTGTCATCGTGGCCAGCATATAGGACTTGGCATGGAGTGACCGTGCCCAGTATTAGCTGGACTAAAATGGGAGGGAGAGTGTGCTTAAAAGGACACTCTGAATCTTCAGGATTGTGTTTCCAGTTTTTGTTTTTCCGCTGCTTCTGATATTTCTAATTATGTGTATAAGTGTAGGTGGGCGGGCACGTGTGCACGTGTGCATACAGATGACCCAAGGCCGAGATGTCAGATCCACTGGAACTGGAGTCACAGGCAGTTGTGAGCTGCCCAATGTTGGGGCTGAGAACAGTACCCACTGTGGGGTCTGGACTGGCTTGCTGCTGCCTTAGTTTTCAAAGAAAGAAAACCCTAATACACTGTTGGGTTTGTATGGCTTTAAAGTAACTAGCTTCTTTAACACTACATGCTACCATACAGTTTTGAGACAGTGAGCCTGTCTCCTGTGTGTGTGTGTGTGTGTGTGTGTGTGTGTGTGTGTGTAAATAAGGAGTCTAAAGCACTCTTTCAACCTCTTCAAACCAATGCCCTTGCAATTAAGTGTATTGAGATTCACATGTCAGAGGAAATACATTCTCACAAACCCTTCCTCCCAGCACCTCCTTTTGCAGTAAAGCATTAATTTACTTACCAACATTTGATTAAACTCTTAAGGTTCAACCCTAGGAGGAAGCAGCAGTGGACAAAGGGTTATTGTCATTCATCATCAACACATTTAAGTCTTCCCCTGCAGTAGCCTATGAAGGATTAGCATTTCCCTGAAAGGAGCAGGGCAGAATAAATTGCATCCCTGGCCAAAGAACTGCCAGCTCCTTTCAGCTGGGGGCACATACCGGGAGCTTTTCCCATATTAGTCAGCTTTATCTCAACTTCTGGGCAGGGCCTACATCTGAATTTCATGGGTTTCAGGATCAGTCAAAATAGAATTGTAGGGTTGTGGAGGTCAGAGGCCACCTCTGTCAAAGGGTAGTGACCTTAACAGCAAGAGGTAGCCAAGCCCTCTCCTACTTCCCCCCACACCCCAATGACTTCATTCTAGTGAGTGCTTGGCTCATTGCTCCTTCCCTGTGGCGCTTTTTTTTTTTTTTTTTTTTTTTTTAACGTAATAAAAATCCCCCTGAGACCTGATTTAAAAGGAAAAAAAACCCAAAAAACCAAAAACAAGAAAAACATTATTGATTTCCTTTCTGCCCGTTTCTTTATAGAATAACCAAACCCCGGCCCTTGCTCTTGTATTAGCCATGCGTTCCTTGGAAAACACACCGGAAAAGCTGCCGTTCTTGTACCGTGTCTCCTCGGGTGGAGGGGAAGGAATGGAGTCCCGTTTAGGAACTGCCTTGGTTTAATGAGCACAGTTTCCCAGAACTCCTGAATGTCTGTTGGAGCCCCGTAGGCTGTATTACCTCAGTCACGCTTGATTTAAACGCCGCAAAGCTGCTTAGAGGAGAGCAACAGGGTAGGGTGGTGTGGAAACAAAGGGAGACAGGAAGGAGGCAGTGTGCTGTAGAAGGACCCTGGATGGACCCGCGGGTACAGATCGCTGCTGCCCTTTCAGCTGTGTGCCCTTGAACAAGGGGGTGAAGTCGAGTGTGGGAACCACCGCCGGGCAGGGAAGTGATAACGTGGGTATCTGATATGCCTGGTACCTAGCAGACCCCAAGCAATAGGATAGGTGTGTTTCAGAGACCACTCATGGCTGTTGTCCTCGAGGTTAGGCTCGTGCCAGGACGTCTTGGATACCAACCTTCAGAGGGGCACGGTTTGGTAGGTTTTTGAGAATGAACGTATCTCAAGCTTTTCTCAGGCTTCTCCATGAAACCATTATAAATAATACCATCCGTCGGTTGGTCCTGCAGCTGCCTCTCAGGCTGATTTTTCTCACCCCCGCTGTCATGGTCAGACCTGATTTTTTTTTTTTCCATAATAGATCTCAAAGAACGGCGTTAGCTCTTGAAGCGTTTCTAATGAGAAGGGGGGGGGGGGGCGGAAGACTGGGGAGTCCTATTTCTCCCACCCACCCCCTCTCACCACCCACATTCCCTTCCTAGCAACAGCTCTTAGCTCCTCGGCCCACGCCTTCTGCCCCACCTACACCAGCAGCAGCAAAATGTGGGGGTGGTTGGGTTGGGAGGGGTTCTGGGGCGCAGGAAGAGAGTGGGAAGGAGCTCAGGAAGGAGGTTAAGGAAGCAACAAAAGGCTCTGACCTCCGAGGAACAAGAGGAATCCCCAAGGGCAGTGTCCAGGCTGGCGGAGCCTGGGAGATTGCCAAGGAACCAGAGCCCACAAGTCCTAGGTTAGAAGAGAAATGCAAAGCGGCAGGGAGCTGGTGTAGATGGAGAACCTAGCAGAGAGGGGAAGATGTGTCTGCTGAGGACACCAGTGCAGTGTGGGCTGTGGTGAAGTGCCCATTTTACATAGTTAATGGCTCGCCTGTCTAGATATTCTGGAACCCTGTAGGGGAAGAGAAAGAAAGAAATCCCAAACTCATGGAAAGTAGCTCCCTGAATCTTAAGAGCTTCGAGGTAGAGGGCCTCGGTCATAGTAGTACATCCACTGACACACCAAGTCACAGCCTTTCTAGAAAGGAATGTCCCTGCTAGAGCCTGTCTTTGGTGGGACCAAGATTGGGCCTCATTCACCTCTTCACATTAATAAGACCAAGCCAATAAGAATATACCCCTTTTACGTTTTTTAGCTTCTGATGATTTCCATATTTGAGACATTTGTTCAGCTCTCAATAAATCTTATTCAATTTCAGAGCTCTTTCCTCCTAGGAGACCCATGGCAACTCCTCCTTTCCCCTTTTGCCTATAATAATAGCAGGGTTATGCTATGCCCTTTCCCAGGGTCTAATATTGTAAAATCTTGCCATCTGCCAATGAGAGGAACCGTGAGACCCGAGGCTCCCCAATCCGTCTCCAGCTTCCCGGCAGCCATTTTGATAAATCTAAAGCCAGTTTTGAAAACGGGAAAATTGCCAAAGATTCCTGTTGGGAAAAGGAGGGTGGACGGGAGGCAGCGGAGGAGTCTCTGGAATTGATGGGCAGGTGTGCCAGCTGAGCCTGCAGGCATGGATCTCAGTCTGTGTGTTGGTACCGGCTGGAGAAACCAGTATCTTCTCCCTGCAACTGCCTTCTTGAATCACTCCCAGATGCCCATCTAGCCTGACTGTTTGTTCCCAAAGGCCTTGTGTTTTCAGCATAAACACCCTGATCTGAAATCTCAGCGCCAGTTAACATGCCTGTTTTAAGCCCGGGCTAGGAGGTAATTCATCCAGGGTTATATAACGGGGAAGCAATGGCTACCCTAATATCTGGGCCTTTAACCCCACGGTTGGGCTTACTCAGTGGCAGACATTCTGCGTTTGCACGGGTTGCGGTCTCTGAGGGGCCACACGTTTTCTTTCTATCTAGATCTGGGATGACTACAGACCTGGCAAAGGACACAGCACAGCAGGACAAATGCTAGGGATGCCACGGGGCTGCAGTGTGGTTGAGCCATCCTGACTGAGGTTCATAACTTCAGCCAGCCTCAAGCTGCCAGAGGCCCTTTCAAGAGAAAGCCCCACTGCCAAACTCTTCTGTTTTTCTCTGACAAGTGACTGGCCCCGCTCCCAGTTACCAACCTTCCCCATCCACACTCTGCTGACTAGAGAGGAACCACCAGAAAGAGTACATTGAGTCCTGCCCCCTAACAGCCGGAGCTGTTCCCCTCTCTTGTGGTGAATGTTTCAGAACAGTTGGGAACACAAAGTGTGCCCTTAGCTCCTGGAGATGGGTGCCCTGAACACTGGAGAGGATGCATTCTGCCCACTTGCCCTGTGCCCAGGTGGCTTCTTTGCAGGTATCACTCATTCCTGGTTGTGTTGTGAGGTCACCAGAGCACGTTTGCTCACTTGGGAAGGTCATGGAGCCCTTTCTCCAGCTCTTGGCCTCAGGTTCTTGTTAATGGTGATGAGTTTTCACCTGAGCAGCTAATGAGCTTTGGCTGTTATTTGTAAACGGGGTGTTGTTTATCTTGTTACCTGGCTAGAGAATTTGATAATGGCCTGGGTTTGTTGTTGCTTTGTAGGCTTTTGTTTTGGTTTTTGTACTCATTAAGATAAAGGTCAGACTTACCACACCTCTGTTGATACAGCACTTTGAAGTCTGAGAGGCAAGTAAGGCTGGTCATCCTGAGGGTTATTCTCAACAGTGGCTGAAGTCAAATTTCCCTTCATCCTCTCTTGCTTTCATCATATAAAGCTAATGGGTTGTGGACAAAAGGTCAAACTAATTTACCATGGGAGAATGAGATCCAACATCTATGTGCTTTTTTTGTAGACTAACACGGCTGAATATATTTAAGGGGAGGCTATGTATAACATAAATAATTTCCATCTTAAAACCAGCTCACAGGTATAAACATGTTATGTAATAGCATGCAAGGGCTTGGCTTTAAAAAGAAATTCTTTCAGAATGCAAATTAAGCTGTCACATTCTCATACCTTCGGGTTCACACAGTCACTGCTGCATAGGTTTCTGCAAGTCTATGCCTTCTGAATCTCTCTCAGCTCCTAGATCCTTAACATCTGGGCAAAATGAAACCATTTTCTTTTCTCTATCCTGCTCCCTTCAGCCCCAGAATTGAAAGGCTGTGCTGGAGGAGAACTTCATTCTTGTCAGGAACTCAGTAATGTTACTGCTCTGTTACTCTCACTGAAGCCTGTGCACTTGATATCTTCACACCCATGGTCATTAAAGCCTAGTGAAAAGTGCCAGGGAAGGTCTTGCTGATGCTGGGACTAGTGAAAAGTGCCAGGGGAGGTCTTGCTGATGCTGGGACTAGTGAAAAGTGCCAGGGGAGGTCTTGCTGATGCTGGGACTAGTGAAAAGTGCCAGGGGAGGTCTTGCTGATGCTGGGACTAGTGAAAAGTGCCAGGGGAGGTCTTACTGATGCTGGGACTGAGGGAGAATGGTCCCTGCAAGAGCTGAAAGCATTTGCCTTTTACTAAGAGAAGCCATCAGACAAGCATAGGGCACATCCCAGTTTGTAGAACAAGTCCTCTACAAACCTTCATCTGTACGCACTCCATCAGTGTGAGTCAGGACAAGTTGGTAGGGAACTGAGTAACAAAACCATACAGTCATTCAAGGCTTTTGTCTCTTTATTTATTTATTTATTTATTTATTTATTTATTTGTTTGTTTATTTATTTATTTATAGAGACAGGATGCAGGCTGGCCTTGAACTCACTATCCCCTACCCTTATCTTCCCAGTGCTGGGATCCTAGCTATGTACCATCACACCCAGCAAGACTTTTTAGTTTTGTTCTGGTTACTCATACCCCAGGAATTTAGGGGTATTATTCATATTGGAGACACACACCCGGCATATGAAATGCAAATGAAAAACAGAAGCTGGTCATTTCAATACTTTTTATTTGAGTGTGAAACCATCCATATCTTGCACAACTGTACGGATAAAACTATTTCCATTTTAGCTGTAGACATGATTATCACACTGGGTGGTGTGATCAAACATTTTATTTACAGAACATTTGCTAAAACATCCGATGTCATATTTCCATTTATTTCTTACCCATAGGGTAATAGGTCCACCATAATTGCTTGGTGCATCTTATAATACAGAAAGAAAACCTATGTTAATTTCTAACAAACCTCACAAATAGCTACAAATCTGACAAAAAAAATACCTAAGAAAAAATTTTCCCAAAGTACAATACATTTTTTTATTTCCACACATACACAGTATAGTATAGACTCAAAGGCACAGCTTTGAATTTTTTTTTTTCTAGCAAAGTGTCGGAAAGTATTCTAGTCTTATGGAGAAACCAGACAGTTGTTTTCACACTTGGTGCTTGTTAAGTGAAATTTTGATCCGTCCAGCTTCACAAAGTAACACAGCAGAGGACAGTTTTTAGTGCCATAAATCCACATTTCTCACAGAACTTAAGAAAATCCTCTCCTGCCTTTTGCTGATGCCATTGTGCAAACTTAGGACAAATCCTTGTTCATAGAAGAACTGGTCCCTACAGACATTAATCAACTAAAGGCAATATATAACAGGCCTCTCGGCCCCTCAAAAACAGTGCTTACAGTCCAGGACAATGCAGGAGCTATGGCAGGTGCAAGTGGAACTTAGCAGGGAGCTTAGTATTTTCAGGAACTTCCAGGGACTCCAGGAAGCAGTAATGACCTCACCAGAAAGTAGGGATGTGGATAACATGTTTGAGGGCTGGTAACTGTACAGTGAGGTGACAGACGGGCTGTGAGGTGAATGCTCTTGGTAAATTATGTGCCCGTCCAAGAACACAAACCAGATTCTGGCTCCAGTCTCCATCCTTCAAGACTAAAGAGCTTTGTCAACAAGAAAATGAGTACCCTACAGGGAGTAGTCACCATGCAAGGTCATGGAACAGAGGGGAAAGGCACAGGTCAGCCTGCCCAAGATAGTGCTCTAAAGAAACAGTCAAGTCTGGCTTGGCTACGGGAACCCAATCGCACTGACTTTTAGTGAGTCCTGTTTTTGAACTAATGTCTATTCATTCCATGTTGAACATCCTCTTGTTCATTAGGAGAATGGGTGCTTAGGGTCAGCCCACAAGTTAGGATGTATTGAGATAAAGTCTTCTGGAGGGTGGGTACTGGGTTTATTATTATTATTAATTATTAATATTAAATATGGATTCTATGAAAGCAGTCACTTAGCCCATCCAGTGGAGGCCTCTCCGTTGATGTAAGCAAAGCCAGGAAAGTGTTGCATGTGCTCATACTCGGAATTCCTTCGCGTGGTCAGGGGGGTGTACATGTCACTAGAGTTTCCATACCTCGTGGAATGCACAGATGGGCTTGTGTAGCATGCGTTGGCTGTTGGCACCTCTGGCCAGCGGGGAGTCACTGGGGTAGGATGCAGCCTGGGAGTACTGCTCATCAAACAAGGTTCCATCCTGGAAGTGGGGCTATTGAAAGGGTACTTGTGGAGGAGAAAGAAAGTCCACAAAATTAAAGTTAGCTCCGAGTTATGTGCACCCAACAGCAATCTTATTTAAGCGAAAACATTTCAAGATACTATTCTTGGGAGTTGATGGCAAGGAATCAGTGAGCAAGAGCAAACTTTGGTCCAAGGAAGCAATCAGTGGGAAAGTCATGAAGGTCTTCAGAGCCAGAGTCAGGCTGCTGTTTCTCTCACAAACCAGTGACTGGCTGTAATATTCTCAAATCCAAAGGGAGGACCATCCCCAACTAGGAATACTGGAGGTGGGGGGGGTGTTGGTGGGTGGTGACAGTGGTGGGTGTGCCTTTGTGTGAACACACTAGCAAGGGTGTCCAGTGGCGTGTGATTGCTGCATGGGCGTGAATTCTGCTGTTCCCTATGGAGACGTGATAAGTCCTATTCTATCAGCCCAAGAGAACAGCACTCCCAGGTAAAACACAATGACATTAAAAATAGCATTTTACAGCTGAAGTCAATCATGAACTGCAGCCTAAAAACAGGCTTTGGAAGAGAAAGCAAAGCCAGCAGCTTCAGGGGTTATCATTAGTGCCTGTCATTTAAGGAACATCTTTCTTTTAGGTTCACATTTGCTGCAGTCCTGGAAGCTAAGCAAGGAGGAAATGGTAAATTACTGGGCTCTGTGCAACACAGAGGAAGGAGTCAAGAAGAGACAGGCTTGGGGGGTAGGCAGGAGAGGGGTACTTTGGGGGCAAGTCGGACCAAGGAACAGGTGTTGGCAGAGACAGCAGGGAAGACTCTCTAGAAAGGACTGGGGATGAGAGAGGGTCTTCATTGTCAGGACCTCTCTGCAAACTGGCCCTGTTAGGATGGTCAGAAGGGCGGAAGGGGAGGAGCTAAGACTTTGAGAGTTCACATTTGCAGACCAGTCAGCTCAAATATGCCCTTGCTCAGCTGAGGGCCAACAAGAACAGGAGCCAACGAACAGGGATGACAAGGGCAGTGAGGAGGTGTGTGAATTCTTCTGCTCTCCATCTGTCTTCCCTGACAGTTGGAGAGTGAAGCCCCAAGGGATTAGGTGGGAGGCTGCCTCCTGTGAGGGAGACAGACAGGCTGAAACCTAGACAGCAGAAGATGCTGGTGACAACATTGGCTGTTCCCCAGAGGCGGGCAAAGGAGCCCCTCTGCCTCTTGGAGCTGAATCCCGGGGGCAGGAAGCAGGAGACAGAGAGGAGGGTTGAAATACAGGGAGAGCACCAGCTACTCAGAGCTCAAGAGGGGTCCCAGCTGGAGCAGGGAGCGCTCAGGTAGGACCACATGCCCTACACCGCAAAGGACAGCTGCCGCGCACGAAAAGAACAGTTCAGAAAGAGGGTGTCTGGGAACTCCAGGGAGAAAGACCAAGTGCTGTTGCCAAGGAGACTGCACAGAGCATGCCAAAGCTTTCATAATCCCAAATCAGACCTGCAGCCCCGGTGCAGGCCAATGTGCTGTGCAACAGAAGAGGACCCACACGACACCATCCGAGTGGCGTGAACGTGGGCCCTCAGGCCTGTAGATAGAGTCTCTCAGAAAGAAAGAAAATCAAGATCCCAGGTGTACTAAAAAGATAGTACTAAGAAATCCCAACAATGCTGTCCCAACAATGCTGTCCCCAGCACAGGTCTCTTCAGGACTTTTGCTGGTGTAGAGGTTCCAGTTTTTACCCAGGGTACTCCCTTTGCATACATTTCTTCCTAAACTAGCATTTTGCCCAGTTCCCACCTCGTGCCCTTTCCCCATGCTCCAGCTCTGAGCTCAAACATCGCTCCTTAGCATGACATTTCTGGACATCCTGTCTCAAGAAGCCAAACGCCCGCCATCTCCGCCCTGCCTGGCAGCTTCTTCCCACTGGCTTATATTCAGGTGCTCCCTGTTGTGTTCATCCTGTGTTCCCCAAAGTTGGCACAGAGGCTGGCACCTAATATTTGGTGAACACACCCTGGGACATTCCTGACAGAAAGAACCTCTAGGGTCCTGGGATCTAAATGCATATTGTAGAAATGGGAAAAGTAGGAACTGTGCCTGGTGTCACCGAACATGGTAAAAACCCAGACCTGGGTAGCGAGATTTCCCCAGTATCGATCTGACTGGCCTGAGTGGCCTACCTACCACTCCCAACCACACACATCCTCCTCACTGAGCTCCTTCCTCCTCTACAGAGCTAGGCCTTGGAATGCTGACCCAGGTCACTGGAAGCCTCCTGATTCTGACCCAGTCCCCTGTGACCTTGGCTCGGGTAGGTAAAATGTCACAGTACGGGCCTGGAACTCTTCCCACCAAACTCAAGAGAGTGTAGCTGTGCCTCATTGAGGACCCTCACAGAACAGCTGTGTCCAGAGGTTGTGTCACAGATGCAAAAGAGCAACTGCCTGGAAATGAGACTGGCTCAAAATATCTCCAGTGTGACAATACAATTCTGTTACCAGCACGGAAAATTCTGTCCCATTAGGTCAGCTAATTGCAAATGAGTCAGTGACCGCTTACCCCCTGGTGTAAGAGACCATTGAGAGGCAAGATAGGCGAAGTGCCTACTGCCTGGACCTAATGATTAATGTGACCAATGAAGACTTCTGTGTAGTCTGCTGAAAGTAGAGAGGCTGTCCAGTAGCATCCACCTCACCTTTCACACTTCACATCTGGCTTCATGCAAGGCCCTTAAGCATGCTGGGTACAAACTCTGGGGTGTCAAGAACTCAGGACAGAATAAGGGAGCCTTTGTGGAGTGCCCATGACAGGAAGTTACCAGTCTCTCTCTCTCTCTCCCTCTCTCCCTGAGTGTGTGTGTGTGTGTGAGTGTGTGTGTGTGTGTGAGTGTGTGTGTGTGTGTGTGTGTGTGTGTGTGTGTGAGTGTGTGTGTGTGTGTGAGTGTGTGTGTGTGTGTGTGTGTGTGTGTGTGTGAGTGTGTGTGTGTGTGTGAGTGTGTGTGTGTGTGTGTGTGTGTATGTGTATGTGTAAAGTAGTCATCTAGAGGCTATGTTGTAAGTCCATCTTGGTTGTGACTGACTCTTGGCCTCTTTGGAACTGTATTAGGAAGTCTATTTTGGGACACAGCTCCCCAGTCCAGGGGCCAGCTTTCCTGCACAAGGACAGGGCAGAGTGAGGCCATCATCTCACCCCCGCCGCTCACCACATGCTCTGCCATTGGGCAGGGGGTGAAAGGTGGCCAGGAGCACAGACCATTTCCTATGAAAGGCGCCTCTCACTGTCCCAAAGGCCCACCAACCACGGCCCCCACCAGGTTTCCTCTTGACTGTCAGACAGTCCACACCTACTGAGTGCTTCAGGTCAATATTAAATAAACTGATGAGAAGCCACCTAGAAACCATGCTGTAAGTTTTCAAAATTTGTTGGCCTTCGCTAGTGTTCTCCATTTTGGAGGGGCATAGGGTTGTGTTCTATTAGTGATCACAAGAGACTCGGTGGCTGATTGAAGGGTCCCAATGCTTATTTCATAAGTGGTGACAATGGCCTGCTTGGGGCCACATAACAACTTAGTGCCCAAACAAGGACATTCATTTCATTGATGAGTACATCCTGGAAAGTCACAAAGGACCAGTTCTGTGCTGGGTCCCGGGACTGTGGGGGTGTGAGCAGAAAGACCTGGCTCTTGCCTCTGTAGAGCCAGGTGAGTGGATGACAAAGGCGAATGAGAAATGCAAATAGTATTAACTATGAGCCAGACTTTATTTTACTCTGGATTAATTACCTGAGCATGGCCACTGTTCCTGTGAAGTATTACTGCATACTGTAGATATCATATTATATTATAATTCATTTTATTTTCCAGATGAATAAATTGAAGCTCAGAATTAGAGGCATGCCTGGGATTTGAACCCATGGAAATAAGCTCTGCACTCAAAGGCTTTGCAGCATTACAGCTGATTGGTATTCGAGCATGCACATATACATATGTGGCACATGTCTGCATGTGTGTACCTGTTTGTGTTAAGACCAGACAACAGGGGCTAGAAAGATAGCTCTGCAGTTAAGAGCACTGACTGCTCTTCCAGAGGTCCTGAGTTCAATTCCCAGCCACCACATGGTGGCTCACAACCATCTGTAACAGAATCTGATGCCCTCTTCTGGTGTGTCTGAAGAGAGTAATAGTGTACTCATATAAATAAAATAAATAAATAAATCTTAAAAAAAAAAAAAAAGACCGAGAACAACCTCAGGTGTTTTCTTTTACTGCTGTCTCCATGTTGTTGTTGTTGTTTAAGACAGGGTCTCTTACTGGCCTGGAACTTACCCAAGTAGACTGACTACTCAGGACCACTGAGTCCCAGGGATCTGTTTGTCTCTGTCTCCCCAGTCCTGGGGTTATAAACACATTATACTACATCTAGCGTTCTTTTACATGGGTTCTAGAGAACAGACTCAAGCATTGTGCTTACAAAGCAAGGGCTTTACTGGGCTGTCTTCCTCGTTTTGTGTGTGTATGTGTGTGTGTGTGTGTGTGTGTGTGTGTGTGTGTGTGTGTGTATGGTGTGTTCCTTTACTCTAGGCCAAGATGCCACCCCAAGGTGGAATAGCCTAAGAAAACTTGGTAGCAGCCCTGGCTGTGTGTGGTTGGAGACAGACAGATGAAGACTGGTCATGTCATTCTTGGCCATTCAGATGAGCACGAGGAGCTGCTTTGCTGTCTGAGCTGAGTGCATTCCTAGCCATGTAGATGTTGGTTGATCACGTGACTCATGGGACCCTGTTCACTTTTATGGTTGCTGACAGGGTAAGATTGCATGGGCAGGGGTTGACTGGGGCACAGAAGTTATTTCTCCACTAATTCAGCAGTTCTAAGAACTCAAGTCGGCCTGGAGGTCGACCTTTGTGTAGGCCATAGGCAAGCACATGCTGCCCCAATGAGTACTGTCAGCAAGCTTGCACATATTCTCTGTGAAGAGCAAGAGAATTCAGATGACTTTGATCATGGAAGTGCTGGGAGGCCTGGGAAGACCACAGTCCTTGGACATATGGTTCTTTCAGGCCAGCTTAACAGGAGTTAACTCGCAGGCATTCTTGAGCTGAAAACCAAGTACTTTTCTTTAAGAACACTAATGTTTTTCAGTTTAGACCTACCTCTTCCTCATTCCCATGAACCTATTTCATCAGGGACTGGAACTGCTTAATCTCTTTGCTCTGGGGTGCTAAGACTACTCAAGGCTACAATGGGTTTCAGCCTTGCATAACTTAACCTTAAATCGAAGAACTTGGATGTGCATATGTCCTTCCTCTCTCTCTCTCTCTCTCTCTCTCTCTCTCTCTCTCTCTCTCTCTTTCTCTTTCTCTCTCTCTCTCTCTCTCTCTCACACACACACACACACACACACACACACACACAAACAACTGGGCATTTATTGAGAATATTTGCACCAATTTCTAGGCTTTGCTGCCCGCCCCCAACACAGTTATTGGCATGGGGCTGTGGTTGAGAGTTGGAGAATTTGTGTTCACATCTGCTTTGCTGGCTGGGTCACATAGCTTTCTGTGGCTGCTGCTTCATCTTTAAGAACAGGAGAAAAACGCTGTCTTCCTGAGGTTGTTATGGGAACGAATGGGCCCATCTATTTCAAATTGCCTAGAGGTGCAAGTTCTTTAAATGTTAATGGAAAATAAAACAAAAGATGCTTTGTCTTTGGACTGGACCTTCCCTAGACATTTTCAATACTGACCTCACCCAATTTGGGCACAGATACAATATAATTAAATTTACCACACTTTACAAATAGAGACTAACGAAACCATGAACCACAAGGTATTGTGTGTGTGTGTGTGTGTGTGTGTGTGTGTGTGTGTCTGTCTGTCTGTCTGTCTGTCTGTCTGTCTGTCTGTCTGTGCTTGTCTATGTGTTCATGTGCATGTGTGATGGGGATGGTACAGTGTCAAATGTCTTTGTGTGAAAGCCACAAGAAAAGATGGGCTTGGACCTCATGTAGATATAGAAGGCTTCCTAGCCCTGCAGAGACTTGTTGTGCCAGGGTGAGGGGGTACCCAGGAGGGCTTCAGAGGAGAAAAGAAGGGGAAATAGGAGGAGGGACTGTGTGAGAGAAGACAGAAGGAGCTTGGAACAGCAATCAGGATATAAAATGAGAGAATAAATAAATGGGAAAAAAAGATAAACAGGGCTTTTTTGTTGACAATAGCTTAGTTCTTGGCCTCTTCTATAAGACCAGCTATTGACTGATAAAGACTCTAGTTGGGTACCGTTGTGGCTTCCAAAGCGGACACAGCAGACTTATCTTTAATCACCAGGGTCTCTGTGGGCTTTGAGGGTAACTTGGCTTCTTTTTATGGTGATGGTTTTAAAAATATCACCCACCACCCCAAAAGGAGCTCCTGAAATTTCCTGGGGCATGAAGCAGTAAAGAAGGAAGGAAGATAAGACCAGAAACAGTGGCTTTGTGATGCAGTCTCCCTGGAGTGTAGCTCCCAATGCATAGTGCGGCTGCCTACAATATTCCCGGAAGCAAGAAACAGGCATTCAGCAGCAACTTGAGGAAGGAAGGAAGGAGTGAATGAATGAATGAATGAATGAATGAATGAATGCCTAGACTGTGTGAGTGTGACCCAGGCAGCAGCTCGGTCGTTTAGGGAGTCACAGTGAGAAGCACAGACTCTACTCCCAAGAGAGGCGGCACCTAAGGAGCTGGCATCTCTGTGACGCAGTCAAGAGTACTCTAATGAATGCCCCAGGTGATGACTTATCAACTCCTTGGTTTGTCTTGGGATTAAACCAGGGCTCCTCTTGGTACTGGGATGGAAATCAAAATAGAGGCCTGTTTACCCTGAGTGCCTTTGGAGTATGGATAGTTCTCTTTAGTGTCTCCCTTACAGGCAAATCTGTGTGCTGCTGGCTGATGCAATGTAGCCTCTATAACAACCTCCCTCATGCCCTTCCCTCTAAGGCCCCAGCCCACACCAGCCCCCTTTTGTGCTTGTTCTATGGGGGTCCTGAGAGTTCTCTTTGAGACAAAAACCACCTGTGGCTTCTCAACCTTCAGGAGCTGGCAAAGTAGGCTTAGCCTCCCCCAACCATTGGTCCTGCCTACAGCTACTTTGTCCCCACCCCCAATTCACCGCAAGAGCCACATCTGCGAGACAGTAGAAGGTGGTGCTCAGGAGCTCCAAAGTAGTTACATTTCCTGGGTTCTAATCCCTGTATTACCCTGTGTCTCCTTTCCTCGTCTACTGTGGCTATCCAGAGTGTATGCAAAGTGTTCTGTACAGAGCCTGCATTTGGAAGAAGTAAACTGACCTTCTTGCTGAGTTTTGTGCACTGTGACCTGGGGATATAGACAATCTCTGCCTTAAAGGAGCTTGAGGGCTCCTGCAGAGTCAGAGAGAAAAGATCAGTCCTGCTTGGGATAACACACAGGAGAGTGTCTAAGATTGCTAGAGTGCCATTGTCAACAGGGTGTGGGCAGTGTGACAGAGAAAGCTCAGTGTGCCAGGCACTAGGTGACAGCCTGGAGGAAGGAAGAGGGTGCTCTCATAAGATGTTGTTCCAGTGATAAGCAGGAAAGAGTCCCAGATTGGGGAGCAGTCTGCAGACAGGGATGTTGGTGCACTCAGTGGATGCGGGGCATACTGTAAGCTGCTGACACGGAACAGGGTGGGTTGGCCAGGAAGGAGCCAACTATAGAGAAGGAAACTGAGGAAATGAGCTGACCTGATGACAATCCAGTACCAGAGTCAGTGTTTCCAGCTGTAGACAGGGCAGGCTTAAGAGACCGAGGTCACCGTGAAGGCCCTGCTATTATTTAGGTTAGGCGTGAAGGCCTAAGGCAGGACAGCCAGGCTGACGAAGAGAGTTTAGAATATAGAATTGAGTCTGGGTGTGGTGCCACACACTTTCAATCCCAGTGTTCAGGAAGCAGAGGGAGGTGGATCTCAGTGTGTTCAAGGGCAGCCTGGTCTACATCGTGAGTTTCAGAGTAACCAAGACTATACAGAGAGAGAGAGAGAGACCCTGTCTCAAAACAAAACAAGCAATTGAATACAGTTAGCGATCAGTCCTGCTTGGGACAACAATAACTAACTAGAATGCCCCACAGTGGAAATCTAGGTTCTTTCTCAGCGTCCCTTACCTCAGGCTGGCCATAGAGGGCTCAGTTTGCTAGGCAGTGATGATGGGTGAGAGTAATCAAGAGAGGGTCCGTTTTAGGATGCTTCTGGCTAAGATTTCCTGTGAGCCAGACCTACGCCCACTTGGAAAACCAAGGACCAGCTATCATGACGTAGAGATCCTTGAGGGAAAGGAGTAATGGGTAAGGAGACAGAGGCCCAGTGTGAAGTGGCCGCCTAGAAAGGACCAACAGAAACATAGCGGGATCCTGGCATCAGGGAGGTCAAAGAGAGAACTTAAGAGAACAGTTAAACAGCTTGGATGCATAAGGGAAAGTGCCATTCGATCACAAGCACCGGAGGTAGGCCATTCACTTGAGCAGTGAGCCGGGCTGTCCTTGGGGACCTGCAGGTGCGTACACAGTGGACTTACTCACTGTGGTTAGTTGGCCTGACTGGGTGTGACTACTTCCCCCACACGCACACTCACCTGGGCAGAGCTCCTGTGGTAAGGGGAGTAGTGGAGCGGCCCAGAGATGGCTGTGTCATGAGGCAGGGCTGGATACTGGTTCTGCAGTGGGTGAGGATGCTGGTTGCCATAGCTCCCGTAGTTATAGCTTCCCGTGTACCTAAAAGGCACCAAGCACAATGAATAGCGTGAGTCATAATGCGCAAGAGCAGTCAGTTTGACACCTTTAAAAAGCCGCCTCAACTACTTTTTTCTCCTTTGTGCCCCACCCCCACCCCACCCATTTTTCTTCTCTTTGATTCCTATCCTCTCTACGCTGCTGGCCTTGCTGTGGTGAGTTTCGAACCCCGGCTTGATTTTCTCTGCCCGCCCCCCCAGGACTCTCGGCAAGCTCGTGCTAAGGAAGTGGAAGCTGGCTCCGATTAAAACATTACCCCAATGAGAAACTCTCCTCCCACTGTGTCAAAAGCTCATTGCACACCTTGAAATCAACCAGGAAGGGAATTTCTTTTTTCTTTTCTTTTCTTTTCTTTTTTTTTTTTTTTTTTTTTCCTTTGGACTGTGTGTGTTTTTACATCCTTTGGGCTTCTGCTGGGGTGTGGTGGCAAGGAACCCGAGGGGACTGCATGCTGAGGCAAAGCAGGTATTGGGGACCACTCTGGGTCGGAGCCAGGTTCTGCCACTTCTGGCAATCCGATCTGGAGTTACACACGGGCCCCGTCTCTCACATCTGTGAAATGATGCACAGGGGTCTACTGGAGCCACTCACACTCGGGCAATGGCATATACACACGTGCCCAGGCAGCTATTACTGTAACTGTCTATCAGAACCAGATCTGTGGGCACAGGAGTCTCTCCTCTACCATCCCTGTACATTCCAAGAGTATCTGAAACACAATCCTAAGAGTGCATTATAATTATGTAACGGGCGCCCTGCAGAGGTCCCCGGGGATCTGAACTGTGGGCGCATACTGTCCTACCAGCCTGTGGAGACGTTCAAGCTCTCTACCTTCTGCTGGACCGCCTATGTGGGAGTTGCCTGAGCTGCCTCTGCACCCCGGCTACTTTGGGGCTTCTCTAGCTAATCTGTAGGCCTGTGAGTAGCTGCAGGCAAGGCTCCCTGCGCTGTGTGGCAGTGGGTCTCCTCAATGTCAAGGGTGTTTCTCACGTCTCTGCTCCGTGAACACAGTGAAGTTGGTGTCTCCTGAGAGACAGCGCGTGAAGCCAAGGCCTGTTGCAGGTCAGGCAGCGCTGCTGAACGGATGTGTAGGCTGCCCATCACAGCAGCAGCAACTCTTAGGCTTGCACACAACATGGGCCAAACAAATGACCCAGGTTACAGAGCACCCCTGGAGCCTGGGAGCAGTCTTCTAGAGCCCCTCCCCCCATGCCACGGGTGGAGGAGGCCACCTCTAAATGGAACCCCGAGAGACAAGGACACACTGTGGAGCTTTAGCAGGGCCTGCTGGGAGGGGAAGTGAGGGATGAATTTTGGCTTTGGGGCCTGATGTGCTCAGTTGGGGGTCCGTGCACCCTTTCCAGCTCTCTGCACCTGTGTGTTATGGGGCTTACACAGGGCAGTTCTGCGAGGTAACGGCACTGAGTCAGGCAGCAGACTAACCAGAAGGCAGCCCCTGTGCTGTCCGTCTGTGTCACTCACCCATGCTCCTCTCTGTGGGAGTAGACTGGTATCCTGTGTGCGACAGAGGAAGAAGGCATGTGGGTACTCCTCATGCAGGGCAGTTGTTGGGAGTTCTCAGCCGGTGACCCAGCAGCCGTTGTCACTGTATACGTTAGCGACCACGTATATGACTGCATTGCTCCTACAGAGACAGATTACATTGCATTGGTCGCTAACAGTTGGTCACTAGAACGCTAAATGGCTTCTCATTGCTCGTAAACGGAAAGTCAGAATTGTTACCAGGCATTCTCTGGTTCTGTTCAGCTTGCTAGGAATAGGCCTGGCAGGTCCTGGTCTAGACATAGAATCATTTTCTCCGAAGCATCACAGTCTCTGGCCGCACAGAACCTTTGCCCTTGCTGTATCTACCAACTAGAATCTTCTCTCTTCCTAACTACTCACACATTCAGTCTTCATACACAAATCCAAAGAAGCTGTTAACTCCAGACTGGGTGAGCTCCCTCAGTGCACTGTGGGTTTTTGTGGTACCTACTTCAATCTGCAATTCCCCATTGTGGAAGGAATGTGATTTGATCCGTGCCTATCCCCTCCCCCACACCAGAGCGCAAATCCCACGAGGCTAGATGTGTGTCAGTCGGCCCAACCTGGCATTTAGGGCAGGGCCTGCCCTGCCCAGATATACTGGGTTAAAAAAAAAAAAAAAGCTAGAGGGAGAAAGGGAACAGGAAAGATGGGAAGAGAGGAAGAAAAGGAATACAAAGCCAGGCAGTGTGGCCCCACAAGCAAGTTAGCTTTTCACGCTCAAGTCAATAGGTGTTATAGAGACAGCAGAATACTTTAAGCAACTTAAGGCAATGCCTGGGCTCTGTCTACCTAGCTCTCCACTGAAGATTGGTAGACAGCGGCCTGGACTATGGCCTATCCCAAGCACGTTAGTAATTCATTTATTGCCTTTTAATTGGATACCTGGAACTTGCAAAGGTGTGGTGTGTGTGTGTGTGTGTGTGTGTGTGTGAGAGAGAGAGAGAGAGAGAGAGAGAGAGAGAGAGAGAGAGAGAGAATAAGTAACAGGACCTGACAAAGGTTCTCTAAGAGGCTAACATTTTATATGATGGTTAGAATTTTTATAAGAAAAATCCGAGAACTTGCTAAAAGTGAACAGGTTAGACAAGTTAATTTCTGATGTTTTAAAACAATAAGATAACAGAAATAAACATGTTTTACATGGTGTAGGGAACAGGACTCGGTGTCCAATTTTGGATACACAGAGAGTGGGATAATTGGTTGACAGATGCTATTTTTAAGATAAAATAAAATAGGGACTGGAGAAATGGCTCCGTGGTTAGGAGCACTGGCTGCTCTTCTAGAGGAACTGAGTTCAATTCCAAGTACCCACATGACAGCTCACAACCATCAATAACTTCAGTCCCAGGGCATCTAACTCCTTCCTCTGGCCTACATGGGTACCAAGCAAACATGTGGTACACATACACACAGGCAAGCAAAATACCCACACACATAAAGTAAAATAAAAGTAGATTTTTAAAAAGATGAACTAGAACAAAACCCTGTGTTGTCAGCAAAAGCTCGTTTCTACCTTAAGACTTTTAACAGAAAGACAAAGGAAGGGTTTGCATTTTTTCTCTTCAGAGCTCAGTCTGTCACCCAAGGCTTTACTTACAGCACAGAGAAAAGCTGGATTAACGTGGGGTGGCTAGAGTGGGTGCCCTAAGGGATGGGCTTTGTTGCTTGGGTGGCAGAGACCTGGCAAGGAAGGTCCAGGAGGAAGGAGGGGAAGGAACGCCGTTTTAACTGTATTGTTTTATTATTAAGAGTGCCCTGTGCTACAAACTTGTGCAAATCTGAGAATGCAAATTTGGAATGCAGATAATGCCCTTTTTAATAACATGGCAGCAATTCACTTCAAGAGAATAAGAAGAAGGTATATTCTGCTGAGCATCTTACAGGCCAGGCATTTGGGCTAAATGCTTTACAAACATCTTTAAATTAATAATAATAAAAAAGTAAACATACAGAAGCAGACAGAAGATTCGAGAATATGAACCCGGAAGAAGAAAAAAGAGCAACTGGAGACAAAGGTGCAATTAGGAATCAGCTGAAATGGCATTTCCTAAATCTTACTTAACATGGCTTTCACCCTGGCTGAGTTTTCCAGGATCTGCTGTTGGAAGGAAGACTGTGAGCCTGTGCCCACTATTCTCAGAAGAAACTGCTCTAACCTATTTCATGCCGTCAGTACCCCACCTCTCATTCGAAGTGGACTGTTCCTGTGCCAGCACTGGCTGAGGGAGGGGCTTTATAGGATGCTGAATGTGCCCATGGTCTCACATCAACCTCATACTTTCTCTTTCTCTCTCTGCCTGGGTGTCTCTCTGCTGAGCCCTGTTGTCTATCACGTATTAACTGGCTGATGTTAGGCAAGCCTCTCATAACTTACAAACCTTTGCTTCATTCTCTCTAAGACAGGATTAGTCTATCATGCAAGACTGCTATAAGGACTAATTCAGGTAATGTGTGACCAAAAGCCTGACATGCAGTGGGTTTTTAATGAGATGCAGGAACTATGCCTTGTGAGTCCAGGTGTCCTAGCATCCTTTTGTGTATATGGTATGTGTGTACATGTGGTTTGGGGGGGGGGTTGCATGTATGTTGAGGTTGAGGTGTCAACATCAGGTGTCTGTTTTGGTGGTTCTTCACTCTTTCGAGACAGGGTCTCTCGCTGAAGCTGGAGCCTGTGATTCAGTTTACATTGGCCTATAAGTGAGCCAGGGATCTACCCACCATCTCCTCCCTAGCACTGGGATTACAGACAAGTGCCACTTCAGCTAACTTGGCCAACTTAACCATCTCCCTAGCCCCTTCTTTCTGTTTTCATATAATAGTAGTAGTAATAATAATAATACAATGAGAATTATATTATTGCTGAGGAACATGCCATTGCCTGCATGTGGAGGTCAGAGGACAACTTAATGGAGTTGTTTGGTTTTTTTTCCCTTCTGTCTCTACATGGGTTCCAGAGATTGACCATGCTTTAAGCAGAAGTGACTTCTATTTGCAGAGCCATCTCCCCAGCCCTTCCAACAGGTCCTTAAGGTATACTTCTCTGTCTCCCATTCCAAATATTAAGGAAGAAAGGCAAGCTTTTTGGGTCAATCTTATCACCAGACACTATGCTTTCTGTTGTTATTTTGAAACAGGGTCTTGCTGTGTAACCCAGGCTGCTTTCCGACTCCCAACCCCACTGCCCCCGCCTCCCTCCTGCCCAGAAAACACGGACATTATAGTCTGAGTCTTGAGGTTCATGTGTTAAAAGCTTGATCCCTAGAATGTTTAAGAGGCCAGGGCTAATGCAGGTCTTTAGGTCCCTGAGACCATGACCGTGAATGGGACTGTGGGAGTCTGGCCTTCTCTTCACTCTTCCATGAGGTGAGTAGTTTTCTTTCACCATGAGCTTCAGCCATGATGTGCCACTCCAGGCCCAGAGCAGGAGGACATACTTAAGACCTTCAAAACTGAGCCAGAACAAACTTTGTCTTTGTAAACGTTGTCTCTCCTGGTTACTTGGTACAGTAATGAAAAGCTGGCTCTCTAGGGATGGAATGCTTGACTAGGGACTGTCAGGTAGCCAATGACAGCAAACTTCTGAAGAGTGTGTTTCTGTGAAGTCACCAGTGTCCTTCCTTCTGCATTTCACGTCTGTCATGTTCCCATCGAAACAGTGGCTTCATGGGCCAGTTGTTAGAAATTACACATCAACTACACAAAGATTAGAAGAGAAAACTCTCCAAATAATCGAATCTCAGGTGACTGGATTAGACCTGGTTCCCCTTCTCTATGCCTTAAATTCTCCTTACAGGGGCCGAGAAGACGGTTCTGTTGGCCAAGTGCTTTCTGTGCAAGTGTGAGGGCCTGCGTTCAGAATTTTATAGTGGATAAGAAGCCAGGAGCAAGCACATGCGTGTGATCCCCGCGCTGGGGAAGTGAAGGATCCAGGGAGCGCACTGGCCAGCCAGCTCCAGGGTCAGAGAGAGACCTTTCTTAAAAATCAAGGTAAAGAACAAGAAGACACTTGACACACCCCTCTGGCCACATGTGCATAAAAGTACACATGCACCTGAATATGTCCAATTATGTACCCATGTGTAGATCACACACACAGGAGCACACACACACACACACATACACAGGAGCACACACACAAAAAAATTCATGAGATTATATAGCACTCTTACAACTTAAAAAATGTTCCGTTTTATCAAAATGGATTCTTTCTGGGTGGGAAGGCTGGCGATTTTTAAATTTTTTTGTTTTGTTCTGTGTTTTTCTATAATAAGTGCAAAGCACTTCTGTCAGAACACATAAGACACAAATAGATTTACTACCAGAGCAGTAATGGGAGGGGCTGGGATTCTGGAGAATAATGAGCCAGTCACACAAGCAAATACTTAACCCTTTAAGCCCTGGGACATCAGGAGAGTGGCCGAGGTCCGTGACTATTTAAAGGGACAATTAAGAAAGAGGTCCTCCCCAGCCACCCCCCACCCGCCCCCAGCAAGCAGTAGGGAGACTTCAGGGGCTACCCACCACCTGAGAGGATGCAGCAGAGGTATTGACTGTTGTCTGAACCCTGGAACCCAGCCATCGCTCATTCACGGCTGTGGCCCCAACATTGGACCTGCCAAGTAGGAGGTGCGCAGTAAATTTTGGTTCCATTGAATTAGTTGTTGAAGGAGCTAAGACTGCTAGGAATAGCCATTATCAAACAAAAAAAGTTAGTGGAGCTCCTGGGAAAATGGCCCCTGCGGTCCAGGAAACAAAACCTCTAACTAGCCATGTGCCAGCAATGTAAAGCATCTGCACAAGCAGTCTTAAGCAGATTAGCACCTACTGGCTTGGGTGAGAAGCAGTTTCTGTCTCAGGAGCAGGAGGAACATCCCAGTATCCCAGCTCCTGGGTTGGGGACCTCTAGTGAGCAGCTCTGCTGCAATGGCTGTGGTTTAAGGGACACTAACAAAGCAAAAGCTGACGTGGCCCAAATGCTTCTGACATGTTGTTGGTTAAACAACAACCTTCCCTACTCGCTAATTCCGTTTGTTTCTCCAGCTTCACACCATTCACAGGACCCCAGTGTGTTCAAAGGTCCGAGGCCAGGCAGTGGCAGAGCTCCTGGTCATTCAGGGTCTGTCAAGGTCCCCTTTGTAAAGGGCACTGGATGACTACTTTATGGTGTTGAAACTACAGTAAGGGACCATTTTCTCCTCATCCCCAAAAGAACATTTTTCATCAAGGTGGTATTCCTTTTGCATGGGGTTTGTAAGCACAGGACAGAAAGTATATTTGGAAAAGAAAGGCAGCAAGTAATTTCTGTTCTTCCAACAGAAACCAGAACACATCCATGTTTCTTTGCCCGCGCTGACCCCTTTACATCTTCACAACAGAGTTTTGGGGCCTCCCTGTGAATTGTTTTCATTTGCTGAGAGACAGGGTCTCCTATCCTGGAATGATCTTAAGCACATGGACTTCCTTTCTCCAGCCTCAGCCTCAAATTCAATCCCAAGTACTGGGACATCTACAACCAGACTTGTCAAACATCCTTTGTTAGATGAGGGAACTGAGTCCCAAGAAGTGAAGGGATTCCACACGCTCAGGTTAGGTGCACAGTTGGATACTGAGTATACGCCCTGGCTCCATAGCTTTTCCATGGCAACCATACTTCCCACTGACAGATCCCCGGAGATAGTGGAGATAGTTAAAATGCAGACCCTGAGCCCTAGGTCAGCAGCGGGACTTTTACTGTAGAGTAAGAGTTCCAAAGATGGCAGTGGCATTGGTCCATGAACGAGCACCAAGAAGCATGGCTCTGGGACGCATTGCTTCCTGGCCTCTGTCCTGCTTAAAATAAAAGTCTTACCCCCAGTGCTGGGAATTGGATCCACATGCTGAGCAAGTACCCTACCTCAGAATGACACCCTTGACCCCAGAAGCAGTGAGATTCTGCTGGCCCCATTTCCCCGCCTGTCCCAGACCCTAGCCACCAGCCACCTGCAGCTGCTCGGGCTTCAATTATGGAAACTAAATGCAGCAGTAAGTTCAGTCCCTTGTCTGAACTGGCTGCATACATAGGTGGCTGGTGCTTACTGTTTCACAAAGCTCAGATTTTTAGTTTAAAACCTGTATAAACTATGTGTGGGTATTTTGTGCGGCCACTATTTTCCTGTATAGGACTAGAGTTACAGAATGTCATGTGGAGACTGGGAACCAAATCCCCACATGAAGAGCAGCCAATGTTTTTAACCCACCCCCCCCCCCCAGGCATATCTCCAGCCCTAACAGACAAGATTTTGGGGTTTGTTTTGTTTTGCTTGTTTTTTTAATTACCTTAATTGAAAAGAAATTCTATTTGGATAATGATGTTTTCTGAGATACTTAATAAAACCTTTCTTATGACCTTCAAGACTGAGGCAAAAAGATCATGTGTGTAGATCTGCCTGTCCCCTCATCGGTACGCATCCATGGGCACCTCTGCCCTTGGGGCAGCTGTGTTTTAAGGAGCATGCCACTGACATGGGCCGCCTTGTCTGTTTAAGTTCCTGTACTAATAGCTCCATGGTCTACACCGGACAGACCAAACGAATGAGCAACAGATGACCATTCCCAGAAAGACAACTTTGCTTCCTCTCTCGCTGCCTCTCCCTTCCTCACACCCGAAGCCTGTCCTTATCACACCAAGCTCTTTCTGCCTAGGTCCTGTGCATAAGATGTCCCTGTTGCTCCTCCCCACCTCCTGTATGGTTGGGTCATTGTGATTGGCCAGTTCTGTGACAGATGTCACCTCCTTAGAATTCACTGTCCACCAAGCTGGGCAGGTCTGCGGGCTGCACTTTTTCCGTACCACACTGTTCTTTTTACTCAGACCTCTTATGGCCGTTTGGAGTTACATATTTACCTGGTAGTTTATTTCTACGTTAACTCTTACCCACCAGGCTAAGTACCACCGAAGCCAGTGACCATATCTGTTTTGTCTTGTTTCCCCTTTTGCACCTCCAAGGCTGGGCATAGACTAAACCCAGAATCTGTGCTTAGCACAGGAACAATTGAATAACAAACGGAGGGGAAAGTCAGCATGTGATGGATAGTGAAGTCAAAGCATGCCTGAAACATTTTCCTGACCTGATTCATTTCTCCTAATTCTGTTCCTTTACAGAGGAGGAAGTCACTGTGAATGAGTCACCATGGCCCACCATTGGGAGCTGCTTGGCTTAGCCTTGCCTCAGTGTGACTGAGCTTTTGTTGTGGGGAGAGTCCAGGGGTCACTTATCTTTGCCGAGAAAGTGCAGCTGGGCAGGCCAGATGTTCTACAGTCAGGGCCATTGGGGAGGAAGGAGGAACCCCTGCTTCATCAGGCAACCCTAACTCCCCAGTGACTGAATTCTCAGGTTTTGTGTGGCAGGGAACCTGGGTGGGAAGCTGAAAACCTTAGTTTAATGGTTAACTTTTATTGTTGGTGCCAAAGGAGGGAACACTTAAAATGACATCATAAATGTGGCTTTTAGAGCCCTGGGGTGGCCCGCCCAGACAGAGTCTGACCTTAGCATTTTGTTTTAAATGACATTAAAGAATTGCAGCCCGATGTCATGTTAAATAGGTTGATCAATTTGACACCACCTGCCGTGCCTACTAGGCAGAGAAGAGCCCCCTGGCCCAACGTTAAAGTTTCTGAACTTTGCCTGACCACAAGGGAGGAGGCAGGCCCACAGAGTTCCAGGTGGGCAGACGGCAAACAGGCTAGGTTCCCCCCCACTCCCCACCTCCCCCACCCCCACCCCTGTGGAAATCTGTTGTTGTGGAGTCTTATAACTGCTCTCTTTCCATGTGTTGCCCAAAGGCATTTGTAAACTGCTCTACTCAGGCCTTGACCAGCCGCAGGTTCGCAGGTTCGGGTGCCTGCTCCCACCCTTTCCTGATCTCTCCCCCACCCCCAATTGTTTAAAGCTGATAGCACTGTCTGAAGCCAACACACGTAAGAACTTACGGAATGTACGTCTGCACAGACCTGGACCTTGGGCGTGATTAAGTAGAGGGATTGTTGTCCCGGAGTTATCACTCACCGAGTCTTTCCTGACCTTCCACCAAAGGATGCCACAGGGTTCTATGCCATGGACTGATACTTCCTGCTCGCTGAACACACATGAGCAAGGTTCTCTTTTTTTAATGGCAGAGAAACAAGGAAGTGTTCACCCAGTAGGAGACAGTAGCTTGATGCAAAGGCTCAGGCGTCTGGCTGGCCTGACTCAGGTTAAACCTGATGATACATCATCTGATCAGTGATGCTTAGACTATGTCAAGGGTGGGGGTAGGGTAGGAAACTTGGTTAGCCAAAGCTTGCTTGTTTTACTTCCATTGATGTTACATTTTTTTCATACTGTTTTGGGTTTGTGGTTGAAGATTTAATTTTACTTGTAATGTGTGTGTGTGTGTGTGTGTGTGTGTGTGTGTGTGTTTGTACATGTGTGCATGCACACAAGCTCCAGAAGAAGGCACCGTATCCCCTGGAGTGGGAGTTACAGGCTGTTGTGAGCTGCCTGAGGTGGATGCTAGGTTTGTTGTTAGTGTTGCTGAGACAAAGTCTTCTGTAGCTAGCCTTGGCTAGCCTGAAGCTTACCAGGTAGCACAGGATGACCTTGAACTTCTGATCCTGCCTCCCACTTCTTGAGTTCTGTGATTACAGAGGTGTGCCAACCTTCAAAGTTTATGCTAGGAATTGCACCCAAGACTTCATGAATGCTAACCAAGCAAGCCCTTTACCAACTAAGCATTCTCAGCCCCTACTTGGGGTCCCTTACAAACATTCTTTTGGTTTGAGTCTGGCTGTATATCTGAGTGGGAAAGGCTACTAACCTTCACAGCCTGAGCTGAAGTCCTAGGACTCACGTGGTAGCAGCAGAGAATCAACCACCACACGTTTGCCTTTGACCTCCCCACAAGTGCACATACATATACTTAAACATGTGCATGGGCATACTATAATTATTTGTTTTCAAGTTTTTGGGGAGGTAGATGGAAAAACAGCAATTTAATAAAACTAATGGGGCATGAAAGTCATATAGTGAGTTAACTCTTTAAAAGAGCATGACCACTATGTTTTATTAGATTTACAACATTATTTTTCGAATGCACAGTATTATTCAATAAGAGTACGCACACGGCCCCAAGTTTAAGAATCGCACAATAATGCATTTATAGCATGTATTTAAAACCATGTAGCTTCTTAGAAAATTATGCGTGTTTCTTCCACTGCTTGTCCAGACCCAGTCTGCAGATCCAGACTTGACCCATGGAGTATTTCACAAGTGGCACCAGAGAGAAATAGTGTACATACTTTTATGTAAGATGACATCTTTAGTGCCCTCTGGAGATACCTGAGAACAAAGCTGGAATGTGCCAGAATCTTCAAAGCCTACATTCATCTGAAGAGAACCTGTTTCACATTTGTGTTTCTAAGAAGCTCCTTTTATGACCTGTAGCACGCTGCACAGAAACCCCTCGACTCTTTTATGATTTTCCTATGGTTTTGGCGATCATCACACCTGCCCCTACCTTGAGGCCTCCAAATTGCTACAGAGAAAGTCAGGCAGACTCACTGGCGGGGTAGATCTGATATGCCCCCGTTGGTCTCTCCTGAGCATGCCCCACACCTTGCATCGCCTGGTTCCACAAACACCCCTGGTTTATGTGTCCTTCTGGGAGAGAGACTCCCACCCCACTAATACTGTTAGGGCTGCAAAACTTCGGGATGGCCACGACTCTGTGTGTTGCCTTGGTGATGGTGGGCATATCAGGAGCATGATTCAGGGTAACGGCTCTCAGTAGCTCCTGCTGCCCTGCTGAAGACCCAGGGGATGATCTAACACTTCCCATCTAGGAACAGCCCTTAGTGCTCGAGAAGCGCGCACAGTGCTCAGGTGTGTCGCTCCTCTGCAAGTCCTCTTGCTAGTGAGCGTCAGAACTGCCTGCTGAAGGTGTGTTGAACTGGACTCTCGGAGTCTCCGAGCAGTGTGTCTGCAGGTACTTCCTATGGGCTCGTCTGCTCAGTTATGTGAAGGTGCTGCTATTGCTGGGCTGGGGGACTCACTGGAATCGGGCGGAACCCAATACTGGGAGAATTGGGTGTTTCCAAATGGTTGTGTGTAAAATGCTAACCTTGCGATGGAATTCCTCATCAATGCTGTGCGCATGCGTGAAGTGGGTTTCTGCTAAAATAATAACTATATATACTGTTACAGCACCAAGGCTGTCCTAACTGATGGAGGGGTTGAAGGAAGAGAAAGACTTAAGGCTTGAGTAAGAAACAGGATGCCATGGCTCTCTTCCGTGAGGTCTCCCAATACCTCCATACATGGACTGTCCTTTTCTGAGAGCCCTGCAGAATTATATGACTGTGCTGTCTCCTACAGTGACTGCCTATTTCTCTCATCCCCCGGCAGCCTTTTGGTAGCAAGGGCTTGGCATAGTAATGTTCGTATCGAGCACAACACTCAGCGCAGGACCTGACCCTTGGAAAACATCTCTGTGTACACGCGCTCGCACAGCCCCTTCTCCCACAAAACCTATGCCATGGCATTCTGTATGGAAGGTTTCCAAGGTGTGTTAGAAATACTGCATCGGATACTGAATCCAAGACCAGCATAGCTCTTCCACGGTTCCTTATCGCTTTGCCTTGACTGTATTACGGCGAATCTCTTAGCTCATCCTTTTAATTCTCTTTCTGTTGTATTTTGTTTTCTGTCCAACCCATGTGTTTCTCTGTCAACAGTTACCTATTTCTTCAATATCTCTGACTCTCATGAGTGAATAGGTAACTCCCCCCCTGTTTCCTACAGTGCTGTGCTGTTCCTCTGGTAGGATGTGTTTCCAGCAATGGTGTTGTAAAACACCTTTACCTAAAATCTACCAATTAGACGGTTTTTTGGCTTAGTTGCATTAAGTACACCATGCCTCTGATAAGAAGTCTTTTGGTGACTATCTGTTTTCTTTGGGGACAATGAGAGCTCTTTAATTTTATTCAATGAGTTTAGCAATAAGTTCCATCCACCCCATTTAATCACCTCAGGATTCAAGGAAAGAAAGTTGTTGCCCTAAGTCTTATCTCTGTGTTCTGTAAAACCATTAAGCTATTAGTATGTGCTCCTCTCCCTCTCCCCTCCCTCTTTCTCTCTCTCCCTCTTCTTCTCTCCCCCTTTCTCTCTTCTTTCTTCCTCCTCCCTTTCCTCTCCTCCCTGTCCCTCTTCCCTCCCTGTCTCTTTCCTTCCTCTCCCTCCCCACTCTCCCTCCTTCCTCTCCTTCCCCCTCTTTCCTTCCCTTTCTCTTTCCTCTTCTTCTTTACTCTCCCTCCACCTCTCTCCCTTTCCCTCCCTTCTCTTACTTTTCCCTCTCCTCTCTTTCTTCTTTTCTCCCTCTCTCCCTCTTCTTCCTTTTTCCCCCTCTCCCCTCCCTCTATTCCTCCTCCCTCCATATTCTCCCTGTCCTCCCTCTCCTCCTGTCTTCCCTCTCTTTCTCCTTCACCCTCCCTCTCCTTTCTCTCCCCCACCCTCTCTTCCTCTCCTCTCCCTCCCCCTCACTCTCCTCTCTCTCCCCTTCCGTCCCTCTCTTCCCTCTCCCCTTCCCTGTACTCCCTCTCCCCCTTCCTCCCCCTTATTCCCCTCCCTTCCCCTTCCCCTATCTTCCCCCCCCCCCAGGTTGTTTTTTTTCCTAGCAGCACAGCACTTTCTTTTTTCCCTTCTTCTCTTCTTTCATTCCTTCTTTCCTTTATTTTTATATTTGGAGGTACTGGCTCACTCTGGAGCCCAATATGGCCTCTCACACCGGGGAGCTCCAAGAGCTCCTTCTCCATTCTCTGTTCTTTCTTGGAACCCTTATTTGAAAAGTGAATGTTGGGCTGGGCACACACCTGCAATCCTAGTGCTTAGGAGGCAAAGGCAGTAGGATTGCCACAAACTGGAGAGGAACCTCGTCTGCTAACACGAGTTCTAGGTCAGCCGGGGCTGCCCAGCGAGACCCTGTCTCTAAACAATGATGTCTGAATAGATCGGCTCTTTCTCTTGGTATAGCTCTTGTGCTTAACGGTTCTTTATCGATCTGCATTGATTGTATTATCAAAGGATCTCAGCTCATTCTTATAACTAATTCTCCTCAGTTGTATCTTGCTTTCTGTTCAACTTATATGTTGAAATTTCTCTTGCAAGAGCATCTATTTCTTCTTGAAGATCTCTGACTCCCATGAATTAATATATAACTCTCCCCTTTCTACTGTGCCATGCTGCTCCTTGTTTACTGGCTGTGCTTTCAGGAATGGTATGGTGATTTTTCTTTATCATGATAAAACATCTTAGCCTAACACCCCCAATTTCTGCTTAGTTACATTAAGTACATGTGTTGGGTTACGAATCTGCTGTCACATCCATCTCAAGAGTTTTTGTTCTTCCAAACTGAAACTCTGTCCTTATGTCCCCTGCCTCTATCCAGTATTTCACTCTCTGATATTGACTGCCCTAGGGTCCCTGTACCAGTGGAGTCAGACACCTGTCTTTTAATGTCTAGCTCATTCCACTTAGTACAATATGTATCTTCAAGATTCACTCTGTTGCATTAGAATTAGAAATGCTGTATGATATACTGTTTATATTCATTCACCCGTCGATAGGCGAAGACACACAGTAGGTGTTTTCCACCGTTTGAATATTATACATACATGTATGAACAATGATATACAAGTATCTCTTTGGGGTTTCTTCCTTGTTTTAGGTGTGGGTGTTTACTGAGGCTTTTGGCAGCTCTCGGGTGTGGTTAGCCCGTGAGAACACTTGGGCTGTGGGTCTCCCATCAGAGCAACCCTCCAGCAGCTTCAGCTCTACCAGTCATGCCCAGTGTGGTCCCAGCCTGCTCCAACTCTGTTCACACCGATGCCTCCATTTGTCCTGTTGTGACTTGGGATGGCTTCCTACCTTGCCACCTTTCCAGAGACATTGCTCAGGTTTGGGCCCATATTCCTTGTTTTCAAGGATGCCTGGATACTAGATTACTCGACATCTTAACAGTTTCAGTGGCTTACCTTGGGGAATAGAGATTTATCATGTGTTTAATCTGCCAACTAAAAACAGCATCATATGGAACATGTAGTCATAAATAATCTGAGGCCTGGAAGCCTTTCACAAATCCAGGAAGATTCCTGAGTCCTCTTAATCTTTTTTTGTGATTCAAGGAAGACCCATTTTTCTAGAAATTTCTTGCTTAACACGTACTCCCCCACCCCAACCCTTTGAAGAACTCCCCTTACCTGTGGTGCTAAGGCCAGTGTACTCAGGGGACGGGTTGCTGACAGGGGAGGAAGGAGGTGGCACCTCCACAGATGTGGCAGATTTTGCTGGAGAAAATGATGGGCCTGGTGAAGGGGTGGGTGGGGTCGCCTCTGTCAAGATCACCTCTTCCTGGGCTTCTGCTGCAAACAGAGACAAGTACATTCTTAGATCTCAAGGTCAAGGCCACTTGCCTTTGAAGAACCAAAAAAAGGGAAAAAAAAAAAAGATAAAGAAAGAAAGAGGAAGAGAGAGAAAGAGGAAAAAGAGAGAGAAAGAGAGAGAGAAGGAAGGAAGGAAAGAAAGAAAGATAGAAAGAAAGAAAGAAAGAAAGAAAGAAAGAAAGAAAGAGAAAGAAAGAAAGGGGAAAAAGCCTGCTTTCTAATTTGTGCCCTTATCGGTCAGTCCTTGCTAAAAACCCATCAATGGTTTCCCTACACCCAAGTGCCCACTCTAAGGAAGAGATACTGTTGATTTCTCAGCTTCTGACCCACTCAGTAAGCTAAATTCTTGGCTGTGTGGACTTAAGGAAACAGAGGTAAGTCCATAAGCCAGACTGCTACGTTCTGATGCTCCTGTACAGCTCCGCTCACCGGTGCTCCCTTCTCCCTTCATGGCTCGCATGAGCTCGTTGGCCCGTTCCTGACAATGCAGAGATTCTAGCAAGTAGAGCACGTAGTCGTCGAACATCAGGTGGATTAGGTGAAAAGACCCTGGTGCGGAAGGAGCAGATGGAAAACTCAGTCATGCCACTTTGTGCGGCCCCTCCACCCGGCCAACGGGCACGCTGTGTGTCCTTCAAGCAATGCCCAGGAACCCATTCCTCTCCCCCATTGTCTCTCCACCTTTGCCATACTCCCAGTCAAGCACATTGGTTCCTCTCCATTCATATGTCATCATGAAAAAACAAAACAGTGCACTCTGAGCACCTGCCAAAGTGCTCGAGCTCCCAGCAGCCCCTGCGCTACTCCCAGCAGCCTCCGCGCTAGCCTCAGCACTCCTCACGCTGCCCAGCTCGGCACAATGGCGCTCCTTCCAATTCTTTCTGGAGCACATCCTATGGGCACATCCATGGCCACAACATGCCCTGTAAGTGTACCTGGCATAATCCCAGAAGCAGAATTGAAATAGTGAATTTACAATCACAGACTCATTGCCCTAAATGTTTTTGAGACACAGGAGGTTTTTAGGAAAGGTACCAGATAGAAAAGAGTTGAGATTTTTTTTCCCCAAGGAGTACTCTTCCTTCAGAAATAGATAATTCCTTAAGGAGGAGAGTAAACCTTCCTTTTAAACATGGTCCTGTGTACCAGTCTGTGCCCAGCATTCTCCTAGGTCTACAGCCATTGAGTACAAATGTCATTGTGATTTCTGTTTCAGCCCACCCTGTCTAGTCCTCTTAAGTAAGTATGACAGAGTTAGATGCACACTTAGTGAGTGCTCTGTGGAAAACAGTATATCAGCCTATGTAGGTTATGGTGTATAATCTATACCCCAGCCATATGAGGTAAATAGCACTCTGTTACAAAGGGGAAAACCAAGACTCAGAGTCACAGGAACATGCAGAGCCACACAGTTAAGTGGCAGAACCAGATTTGAACTCTTTTACTCAAAACAGAAGTTGCTGTTTAATCATCATGCAACACAATTGTCTCTAAAAGTCAGCCAGTGAAACTTCCACTGCAGAATGTGTTAAGTATACATTAGGTGCTTAATAACAATGAGTGTTATCTCAAGAACTATACAGTGACTGTGATTCATTCAGTTACAGTAAAAAAAAAGTCAAAAGATAACATCAAATACTTAACGCATTCATAATGAAAATATTGTATTCGCTAGGATGTTGGTCTAAGTCAACATGGATGGAACGAAACATCTATGAACCAATGAATTAGAACAGAAAACCCTTCCTATGATCATGCAGTAGTTCTGAGTACTAGGGATGCTTGAAAACTCGACTTTATGAGGGCTGCAGTGTCCTTAAAAAGTCCATCGTTAGGACTATTGGACAATAAGAAGTTCAGTGCCAGGGTGTCATGGCCACAAGGAAGGGTAAATATAGAAGAAGAAGTGGGGAGGGGCTGGGGGAGGGAAAGATACAGCTCAATAACACAGGGATTAAGAAATCCCTTCCATCCTCTGCTCTGTTGCTAGCAGTGTCAGGCACCCAGCAGAGACTCAGCACACATGTATTACAGGAATGAAGGAATGGTCAAGCACAGACCACTATTCTACCTACCATATATGAGTTAACCCACCATCTAACAGCACTGACACGGTTTTGGTTTTTTTGGATAATATTCAGGGAGGGAGGTTGGGGGGGTAAATGAAGGCTCAGGAAGTATAAACCACTTGTTTAGGCCCAAAGGCCATTATGATAAAAAGTATCGGAGACTGTTGCTATGGTAACCTACTCAACTGCATTTGATAGAATCTAGACTTTTTTCTTTTTTTAACATCTGGTACAACTTCCCTAGCTTATAGAAAATGAAAGTATTCTAATATGAACATTATTATACTTACCACCTGGCTTTATGATATATGTAACATTTTTTCTATGTTTAAATTGTATTTTTTTTTAACTGAAAGGAAAGATTAAGTCCCCTCTTCCCTTCTATTCTATAATACGCCTGACTGTATGTGTCCTTTTGAGTCATCGCTGATCTTGGATCTGTTATTGTTCATGCTTTATACTGTTGCTGTACACTTCTGTAGAGAACACACAGTTTTCTAGTGTGATGTAAATGATACAGATACTCTACACAACATCCCATGGGCTGCTCTTGATAGTTTTCTAGTTGTAGGTCACTCACCTTGACGCTGGACGCTGATGCTGCCACTGAAAGGTAGTTACTCAATACCACAGTTAATCCCTTCTCCCTTGAGAGGTAGGCTGCTGGCAAATTTTCATCCTTGACAATTGGCTACAATGACTATTTTTGTCTCTGTTTCTTAGTATCTAGGTCTAGAAGTCCAACCAAAAAAAATCCCAAAAACACCTGGTCAACCAGTCTTAAGAGAGTGTGCCAAACTGCCCACCAGACTGGTTTATACTTTCACCAGGACTATGTAAGGAGCAGGGCAAAAAAGGTGTGACCTTTGCAGTAACCTAATTATCACAACGACATGTTTTTTCTCATGTGCTTATTGTTCATTAAAAGTTCCTCATCTGTAAAGTGTTGTTTGTATTTGTTTCTTATTTTTATATTTTCTGGAGTCTTTGCTTTAAAAATAATTACTTAAAGACCGAAGAGTGTCTCAGAGTGTAAGGGCCCTTGCACCAAGCTTGACAACTGGAGTTCTTTCCTTGGGAACACATGGTAAGAGGAGGGAACCAACTCCCACAGGTTGTCCTCTGACCTCCAGATATCCCTATGCCCCCAATAGATGGATGGATGCATCGGTGGATGGATGGGTGTGTGGGTGGAGGAATGGATGGTGGGTGGGAGGATGGATGGGTGGATGGATGGATGGGTGTGTGGGTGGAGGAATGGATGGTGGGTGGATGGATGGATGGGTGGGTGGATGGATGGGTGTGTGGGTGGAGGAATGGATGGTGGGTGGGTGGATGGATGGGTGGATGGATGGATGGGTGGATGGATGGATGTGTGGGTGGATGGATGTGTGGGTGGATAGATGGATGGATGGACAGATGGACAGACGGATGGATGGTGGGTGGGTGGATGGTTGGGTGGATGGATGGATGAATGGAGGATGATGGATGGATGGAGGATGGATAGGTAATAGATGAAAGGATGGATGGATGATTGATAGATAAGACAGACATATAGATACCTTAGTTAGACTGTGATTCAATATATTCTGGATTTTAATCATTTGATATACCTGTTGCAAAATATCCTTTCTTCCCATGTCCCTTTTAGAAATTCTTTCACTTTGTTTATGGGACTTGTTAAACACACGTTTAAAGTCCCATTGTGTCTTTCCTAGAATGGCTGCAGTTCCATAGACTAAGCTCTAAACACAGTGAGAAAACTATGCCACAGGAGACAAGTGGAGAAATGTCAGCATGAGCAAGTTATTTAAAAATCTGAAATTAGCAAGAGAACAGGCGATTACAGAGTGCGGGTGCTTAGCCTTGGAGATCATGCTGGCTGATGGGTGGTAGCTGCCATTTATGAATTATCTTGTGGTCATCCAAGAGTATATAGAGTGGCTCTGACATCATTCACTCCATCTGGTTGCAGGACTAGAGGTACTGTTACTCCAGGGAAGTTTAACACATAAATATCTGTGTCTCTCCTCCAACATTCTCATGTGGCTGATTTATAGTATCTAACATACACCCAGGGGAGGCAGCCTGGCCATGCCTCTCACACTGTCTTGTCTCCTATCCTTTCAGGATCCATGATAGCCAATGTGTGTGTGTGTGTGTGTGTGTGTGTGTGTGTGTGGTGGGTGTGAAAGCACACACACACATGTATCACTGTACGTGTGGAGGTCAGAGGAAACTTCTGGAAGTCAGTTCTGTCTAGTCTGTTGGTCCCAAGGGCCAAGCTCAGATCATCAGCTCTGGCAGGGAGCACCTTTACCCACTCAGAGACATCACACCGCTATTACCCATGATTTTAAAAAGAAAAGGCTGGGCCTGGTGGCATACACTTTTAATCCCAGCACTCACAGGGCAGAGGCAGGTGGATCTCTGTGAGGTTGATGCCAGCCTGATCTAGAGGGTGAATTTCAGGCCATCCCAGACAAAACGGCCCGGATGAAATAGGTCTTCTTCGGTCCTCTGTGGGAGACAATGTAACTGAGTCACAGTGGTCTTTTCCCCTGCTGTTCTTGCCAGGTTTGAAACTGAGATTAGCTGGTAAAATACATGTTATTGCCTTCCAGTTTTAATTTTTATCCTTTTAAATGAGGGGGTTTAATAAATTAAGGATTGTATTTTTGCCTGCCATGTTCACGGGAAGAGAGACTTCCTCCTATAGTCTGATGGTCGTTTCCACTGTCTTGCTGTTTTGAACCTTATGTTCTATGTCTTTACCTTCTCAGTTCTTGCTATATGTTAAATGTCCATAGTATTGCATTTCCCTTGTAAGTTATGATTATGTCGTCATAGTGACAGTCTCTTAATTCATCCTATATATGCACCCTACATGTTTACTATAAAAGCATATATAGATACATATTTCTGACACGAACATCTGAAGTTATTTAGTAGTTCTAGTAGAGATTTCAATTTCTCCTTTAGCATTCATGTCTCATTACTCCAAGGTCTATATTTTCCCCTATAACTTGGCTTTGTTGACTAGTTTTGGGGCCATTAATATGGCCCAGTGGGTAAGGTGCTTGCTGCCAACCCTAAAAACCTGAATTCAATTTCCAGAACCCAAATGGTGGAAAGAGAGAACTGACCCCCAAGGGTTACCCTCTAACCCGAACACTGGTGCTGTGGTATGCCAACCCATGACCCTGCCCACCCATCCACCCCCACCACATACATACATACATACAGACAGACAGACATAACAAATATAGAAAGAATTAGCTAATTAAACTTGTTTACATAAATAAATTTGTTTCATATCTCATGTGAAACAGGGCCCCTAATTCATGTACATCCTTTACATTAAAGATTAGGGGAGAGAAGGCCTGGAACTCCAACAGCGTGTGAAGGAACTTGCTGAGTGTGTGTGAGACCTTCACCCTTGGATGGTCACATACAGACCCCTGAGTCACCCTAGATACTGAACACAGGAACCTGTCTGGATGGAGATGGCTGTTACAGGCCTCTCTGCTTTGGGGTAGTTTGTTCTGTAGCAATGATAATCAGAAAACCATTGTTTCTTGGGAGCCAGCGTGTGTGTGGCTTTATTTTTCTTTTTGCTAAAGTACATCCATTTGCAGCCTTTGCTTTGATGTATATTTGTGGATGCCAAATTCTGCTGGTCTTTATATAACTGAATGCGCCTTTCTGTGACCCTCACTCTTACTAAGTTGGTGATATTTGTCCTCGGCACTTCTAAGATGCTGCTCCACTGTTCCTGGCATTGTTTGTAACAATCTATGATTATTCTTTTCTCTCATCTTTTAAAAAACAATCTTAATTCAAAAGTTTAAGACTGTTGTGATAAGATGAGGTTGTCTGGCCCTTCTGTGCCATTCACGTGAATCCGGGTGACAGTGGTCAGAATGAACGTCGTTTTATGGTGAGGTAACGGATCTGGTTTGGACCAGCTCTGCCATGCTACCTCCTTGAGTTTGGGCAACAAGATCCAACAAGCTCTCTTCCCACCCTCGGGAGGGAACCTGTGTCTGTCTGCCTTGAAGAGATAATAAAGTAAGACATAAATGCTCTTATATATTTGCTAAATGTTTGCTAAAATAATTACTGTTGGCTACTGTGTGCCTTATTCTATACCTAGCTCCAGGGAAGTCTTTATTAAATTCCACACCAGCTTCCTCATCTGACATACTGAGACAGTAATAGGGAAAATGCTAATATAATGTCTAAAATCTATTAGGCTCTCCGTAAATGTTATTTTGTAGTTCCCATCGGTATTGAGCTGAGGAAGGCAGGTGGGTCAGGGTGGCTTATTGGGAAGCGCACACATCTGAGCCAAGAGAAGGATGCCCTCTCCCTGGAAAAACTGAATCTCTTATGCAAGTACTCCTCCTCTTTGGGCCTGTTCCAGGGAAGGAAATTCATGCTCTCAGGGCAACACTAACAACATAGGGTCCTAATGTTTAGCAGGCTCTGGGTAATGGGCAGCCAGAACACCTGAGTGTAGAGAAGCAGTTTGGAAGTTCTCGTCACAGTGACCAGATCCAGGAGCCACTGCCTGATGGGCTTGCACGGGGCCTCCCAGCCCCAGCCCAGGAAGGTGAGCTTTGATGCTGGACAATAAACAAGCCTGTAGAGAAGCAGTGTGTGGGAGGCACAGCCCTGCCCCGTCTTTTCGGATAGTTTTGCTCTGGAGAACTTCAGAAATTGTTACTTTCCAGACATTCAAAATGGTAAGATACATGGGCATTTGATGAAAATCCACAACAAAGGAGAGGCCCAGGTGTCCCCTGAGCTGAAATCAGATCAGCTGACCAAGGAGAAATGATTTTTGAGACAGGGGCCCTCATTCGGTCAACAGCAGGAAGACCGAAGTTTGTCACCTGCTACCTTTGCGAACTTCTGGAGACACCATTTATGGTAGTAAAGTCTGGCCACTCCAGATCAAGAGACAGACCCAGAGGAAAGGAATTACAGAGGCAACAGTGAAGGACAATCAAGGAGATGAAAGGTATCAACGATCATCCCAACGGGTTCTTCTGAGGAGGTGGAGCCTGCCCGGGCTCTCTGGGGTTTTCCCCACGATCACGGTAGTGGCCAGCCTGCCAAACTGGCCGGGGTATGAGCCACACAGTGTTCACCATCCCGAGGACTGTGCAGAAGTTATAAGATAGGTGGAGCTGGCCCTGCAGCTGGGGGAGGAGGTCAGGGAACAGAGGGCTCCTTTTCCTAATTAGCTGTTTTCATACAACGAACGCATGACCCAAACACAGCCACCAACTGGGTCTTTGACGTATACAGGCAGAAAGGGGGAGCTGGCTTTTGTCTGCCGCACATTCTTTCAACTTGCCTGTCGCCCCAAGCTACAGAACTCAACAATGAGCTGGACCGTTTCGGGGTTTGCTGAATGGACTTAGAGGCAGGCATTGTTTCAACCCGTTCAAGGCCGAGGAAAATACCGTATGAGTGAAATCAGGTGAGCATCTCTCCTTTCGCCGTGTGCGTATTTATCGTGTATATACGGCATATATAACTGAGGACGCCTTTCTGTTGCGCTCACTCTTACTAAGTTGGTGATCTTTGTTCTTAGCACTTCTAAGGGGCTGCTCCACTGTTCTTGGCATCTGCCAGCATTTGCAACAGTAATGAGTATTCTTTTCTCTCATCACTTTCAATTTAAACAAATCTGAATTCAAAAATTTAAAAACATTGTTATGGATAAATTAAAGTTGTCTGGCCCTTTTGTGCCATTCATGTGAGCCTTGGTGACTGTGATCAAAATTTTATACACACACACACACACACACACACACACACACACACACACATACATACACACACATAAACATGGTTATGTATATTTGCCATTTACCTGAATTTCCAGCATATCTCAAAACTGTGATTAGACATGAAATAAGTCCATCTAACCCATTTTTAAGGAGATGTACATTTAAGGAAGAAATTCAAGGTATTAATAAACCACAATTGTTTTGTCTAGCCTTCCATTTTTACATTGATTATTAACTCAGCCAAAACAAATGACCTACAAATTAAAACAACAACAACAAAACCCCTGCCTTTCCTGAGTAACGGGAGGTGGTCAGCGGTATGCTTAGTCCATGGATCAGCAAATGGGAGAAGGAGGGATAGAGGAGGAGGAGAGGCTCCTCGCTGTGAGCATGCGCATACAGGTGCTTGAGTGGAAAACGGCCCAATCTTTGGTTTGAAAGCAATAAAAAGGAAAATCTCAAGATACCACTCAGCCATACACATAAGCAAAAGCAGTCATACACAAGAAAGAAGGCTGTTACATGAAAAAGATCTTTCCAGAGCTTTGGGTAACATGTGCTAACACTAACCGCCGTGGACTGCAAGTCATCAAAATGTCACATCTGATGGCACTACCCAGGCAGTGGTGTCCAGAGCATCTCCACACTCCGCTCAAAGAAAGTTTCTATCTGTAGCTGAAACTCGGGGAGGCTCAGAGAACCCCAAGGCTAAGGGGAAGCAATTGGCCAAAAGAAGGCCTCTCTGAGTGGGTCAACCTCTTGTTGTCTGAAAAACCAGTGTAGTGCCCTGCCTCCAACAGATGCCTTCCTGTGTGTGGCCTCAGAGACAGCAAGTGATGCCGAGGATGAATCCACAGAGTCCAGAAAAAAGGTGTTTGATTGTGTGTATTGTGTGTGTCAAGTGTATGTGTATATTTAGTGTGGTGTGGGGAGAGTGAGGTGTGTGTGTGTGTAAGGTGTGGTATAGGGTTGAGTGTGGGGGGGGGGTGTGTGGTGTATGTGTATACATGTGTGTACATGCTCTAGCATGTGTGGCACTGGCATAGTCTTACCGAAGCTGGGAGCACTGTGCAAGGTCATGTCCCGGATCACCCTCGTACCAAAGCAAGACCACATCAACAGGAACTGTTGGGCTACTTTCTTCAGGGACCCTTGTCTCTTGGCTGCCACCTACAAGCAAGTGAATGGCATTAATACTTAGTCTTTTGCTCACTACCAGCTCTAAAATATAAGGGAAGCCCTGTACACTTTCAAAGCCTGCAACGCTGTAATTTTTTTTTTAATCTTTTTGGTTTTAGCAGAATAAACACATAAATGAAATCTGATCCCAAGACGCTATGTACGGTAACACGGGGACACACCCTTGGATAGATCAGGAAGGAGACTCAGATTCCTGTCTCTGCCCCTCTACCTCCCAGGATTGGGACGAGGTCTCCCCTTGCAATCCCCAGGGCTCCATGGATGCTGAGGAGTATTAGATTAGCCAGCTCGCTTGAGATTCTGTGATAGTCAGGTGTCTATAGAGACAACCAACCATCGGCAGGAGCCATGGCTGCCCCTTCTGTTCTGCCCTACCAACCTTCACAACGCATCGGTCTACCATGGTATCCAGCCATTCTACGTAAGACTCGATGGGGGACTGTTCCTCCAGCAAGTGGTCAAACTCCTGATATACTGTAAATGAAGCAGAGACAGACAGACCTTATTCAAGTTGGCGTTCCACAGAGGTATATTCTTAAAGGCACAGAGGCCTGAACTGTGCAGCTCTTCATGGCCCAGATGAGATGGAATCCTTCCAGCCCTCCCCTGCTCTTGCCATTAGACAACGTCACTCCTCCTCCTCACATCTCTCATAGCAGTCACGGTCTTTATCCTGCCTTTACTACATCACTACTAGCACCGGCTAACAGCTCGATATGTGGCAAGTCTCCTTGCTGGTTCTTCTCATCGTTTGGCACAAGTAAGCAGCTTGCCCAGCCTCTCGGTGCTGGGCATGAGTACTTTCTGCATACTAATCAAAGGGGGCCACCTGTTCCTCTCTCCACCCTGTCTTCAGCTTCACGTTAGGAGACTGAGTGTGGAAGTGCTTGGGAACCAGGGAAGCACCATGGGAGATGAGTACCTGGCTGAGGACACCCTCATTGCAAGCATCTCTTTCATCACATATTTTCTGTGTGGTTTTTTAATGTGGCATTAAGTAAATATGTGGAGCTAAGTAAATACAGCCACAGTTCGGGATGTCTACATGTCCCGTCTCCATGAGTCTGAGCAGTTCCTTCCCACGTGAGCCAGCCAGCCAGTGTGTTCTGTTTTGCTTGGTTGGCGGGTACTCAAAGGAGCCAAACAGTCCTGGTGCCTAGCATGAAGACCGGCTTTAAATGTGCATCCATTGTTCTCAGGTTGTGGATGAGGTATTTGGTGGCTGATATTGTCAGTCGACAGGATCTAGAGTCACCTGGGAGACAAGCGTCTGGGACTGCCTCGAGGGATTACCTAGATTGGGGTCTCTTCAGTGAGAAGACCTATCTTAACTGGGGGGACATCCTTCTCTGTGTCTACTGTGCTTTAGTCACTGGGCCAACAATAATGGTTATATTAGTAAAAGAACAACAATAAAACCCAAACCAAAAGCCAACCAGCCACCACCACCAAAACCCCCACAGCAACAGCTAACTCCCTCCCTCGAGTACTTGCTAAGGGCAGCACTCTCTTCGGTGACTTACATGGGTACACCAACCTAACCCTGAGACAGACTCCCAAGCGCCGATGGCATGGGGGCTGACCGTGTCCTCTGCCTGTTTGACTCCATGGAATAGATGGTTATTGAGTCAGGAAACAGACAAGCCAAGTAAGAAACAGAGAAACTGAGGCACGTTGAGATGAGGATCTGCCCAGATGTTTCGCTGCTAGTGAACAGCAGTTAAGATTCCAAACAGCTCTACTCAGGTATCTGCCTCCAGGAGCACTCCGCTGTGTACTGAGCATGTGGTACTTAGTCTCTAATCTTAATCCCTCTACATTATCTTCATTTTATAGAATTAAAATGTCACCACACACTGGAGCCAACAATTAAGCAAGGTCTTTTGGGCAAAGTCAGTCCCATTCTCTTCCTAAGGCATCCCTTAATAATACTCCTCCTGAGTGTGTGCTCAGACACCAATAAAAGCTAAAGTGAGCCAAGCATGCCCTTGTAGTTCGAGGACTTTGCTTTGTTTATTTGGGAGGTACAGGTATGACACCTATGTACTGGGCTGTCTGCCTCCAGGCTTGGCACCCTCCCTCAAACTCCCCTTCCTGCCATTGCATCACGTAGCACTGCCCTCTCTTTGACAAGATGCAGCACTGCTGGGAATCCGCTTTCAACTCTCTATGAACTCCAAGCTCCACGGCCAGAGGGCAGTGTCTATCCCAGTCCTTGTCCTGGCTCTTAACAAAGAACCTGACCCAGGCTAGAAGACAATGAGGACCAGCTGGGCTGAACTGAACCACAACACAATTCCAGTTTCAAACGACAGGATTCTATCCTACACCTAAGGGAACTTTTCTCAGAGACAGTGCTCGGTATAGGCTCGGTGCCTGGTCCCTTCCAGTCCTTCTGCTGATGGTCATTTCCCCTAAAGTCTAGTGTATATTTCACACCCCACACGAGACTCTAAGGAGAGAGGGAAGTCAATGCAAAACTATGAGTAGTAGCTAAACCTGAGAAATAAAGTCACTGGTCCTCAGACACTAGCAGATTCCAGCCCCATGCCCGGGTCATTGGGAGGCCCTGGGCCATAGCGACCAGTGGGCTCCTGCAGCTGCTGGGATGCTTGGGAATATGCTTTCTCTTGATTTAGCTGAGAGTGAGGTGGCAGGGTGGGGGCAGAGCAAGAATCGTGCCCGATAGCTGGGGAGATGCTCAGTGGGTAAACGTGAAGGATATGGGTCTGGGCATCAAAAACAGGCTGGGCAGCACTGCTACAGCAAACCGAGGCAGAGACAGGAGACTTCCCATGAGTTTAAAAGGCAGGAAGCCTGGTACGCTGTCTGGTCTTATGTCAACTTGGCACACAAACTAGAGTTGTCTGAAAGGAGGGGGGCCTTAATTGAAAAAAAAAATGCCTCCATAAGATATGGCAGTAGGGCCTTAGTTAATGGTTGATTATTAATTACAATCTTAATTAGTGATTTATGGGGGAAGGGCCACTACTGGGCAGATGGTCCTGGGTTCTATAAGAAAGCAGGCTGAGCAAGCCATGAGCAGCAAGCCCGTAAGCAGCATCCCTCCATGGCCTCTGCATCAGTTCCTGCCTGCAGGTTCCTGCCCTGTTTGAGTTCCTATCCTGATGTTCTTTGATGATGAACTATAATATGAAAGTGTAATCCAAATAAATCATCTCCTACCCAAGTTGCTTTAAACATGGTGTTTCAACATGGTGCAGCAACAGTGACCCTAAGAGACCTAAAATAGGCAATGACTAACAAGACAGCCTGTCCAAAAAAAGGGTGAAAGGTGAAAACTGAGGTTGCCCTCTGAGCTTCACACACACACACACACACACACACACACACACACACACACACACACGAGATAAAAACAAACAAAAAAACGTCACAATGGGAAACACTTAGAAAGATCCTGTACCCTCTTAAACTCAGCCACATTCTACAGTGTTGGCTCCTTCTGTTCCTGCTGGGCTGGGGAGGTTCACCCAAGACCAGGGTTCAAGTTCCAGCACTGCTGCTACAAGGTGATTATGGGACCCTGGAGAAGCTGAGTTTTCCCAGATGTCAGCAGACAGCAACACAAGACTGTCCCTCAGGTGGCTGCAAAGCAGAATTCGCCACACCACACATGGTGGGCTCCAACTGCATTGCTGTTTGAGTGGGTTTCTCTAAGACTCAACAGCAGACAAGTGGGCTGGGGCAACTGTGCAGAAAGAAGGAATAAGAACCTGAGGTAAGGCCAGGGTCTAAACCCAAGAAATATGACCCACGGAGGGTCACAGGTTCAGACAGTTCAGAGCTGCTATTTGCCTTGAAGGGCCTTCAAAGGAAACATTCTCCAATGGGGAATATTATAAAATGTTGTTTCATAAACAGCCCAAGCTTAGATGCACAGGCTGAAGACAGGGACCCTCAAGACAATAATTTGGAGGGACAGACCCTGTAACTCAAGCGGCCTGGACTTTTCCGAATCTAACCCTCCTCCTGGAGAGCGTTGGAGTGATGATCTCATTTAGCCCACACAGAAGGTTATGAATGTAGAACCATGTAACCCCACCCCCATCCCAAACCAACAGCACCCTGTCAGCCCCAGCCTCCCTGGGAGCCCTGAGAAGGCGCCCTGACCACACTTCCTGACAGTATGCATCCCTTAGGGAAAAGGATGGCGGGCTAAAGTGAGGTATGCCCTGAACAGTCAGCTGGGCCAAGGCTCAGAGGAGGAAGAGACGTGTCTAAAGGCTGGTGGTGTTTTCTGTCCCCTTGTATTGCTTCACTTTTGGGAGCAAACATCTTGCCCACATCAGGACTGCACTGGATCCTTACTTCCATGTAGGAAGTCTTTGTCCATATTGCCAGGAACCAGCTCATCACGTATTCATGTCTTCTCAGACTTTAGTACGCCTGAAATGGTCACCTGCTGGCCGGCTCTGTGTGTGTGTGTGTGTGTGTGTGTGTGTGTGTGTGTGTGTGTGTGTGTAAGGGTGGGCTGACTCATCATGGTCACGTGACCTTCCACTGAAAAGTAGGCATCCAGTCTAGCTTGCTCTACACCATCACATCCTGAGACAGGCCATAGCTTTCAGTTCCCATTCTCTGTCACTGCCTTGGCGGTATGTGTGGCATTCAGGGTCACATGCAAGGGTCCTTTGCATGACATTGTGTGCTGTCCAACTGCATCAGCCATGTTGACACATATCCTCTTAGGTCACTTAGCCCTCCTGTCTTGACTGGCCCATTTAACAAGAACAATAAGAAGAATGTGATCCAGGGAAGGGACAGTGTGGGAACCACTTGAATATTTACCAAGATACTTTCTTCTTTCCCTTTTAAAAACAGAAAGAAGCTCAGCCCCTGGCGGGACACCTTACACTGAATGATGAGTCTGCGGTGCTCATCCCGAGAGTCCTCCATGGTGTAGAGAGTCTGCTTCGTGATGCTACTCAGGTCCACATTCCTCCAGTCCTCCAGCATCTGGAACGTGATGTCCGCACTGTGGATCACCGTTCGAGATGCCTGAAATCCAATCCAACCTGTGTCAGCACAGAGGCCTCTTCTCTGTCCCCCATGTACCTTCTGAGTGGGTGTGCTTATAGCATTTTAAAATTACTCTGCAATCCAGGAGAACTCAATTTCAAGAAACAATCCGATAGCTCAGAAGATCCAGAGAGGTACTCTTTCTTCCTGAGGCTCTCTCCTCTCCCTGCTCTTTGTCTATTGAGGTGACCTGGGCCAGGCCATACCCTGCTGTTGTTCCCAACCCCATTTGGCCATGACCCCCAACAACGGGATGAGGCACAGAGATCTGTCAGCTTTCTCGTGTGAGCTGGTAGGAAGGAGTTCTGTTTAACAACCTGTGTGCTTGTAGTGGCAGGCAGCTGACAAGACCACACCGAGGAGCCACTACACAGAGGAACCACTCTGGCTAGCCTGGGGCTAACTGATACCCAGAAATGTCACAGTGTATATTTTTTCACACAAATGCTATTATCATGTATTTTGGATTCTTATTCTTTGTTTTGTTCTGTTTTTGTATAATTAGAATAGTGAAACAAATTCAGATAAGGTAGAGATAATAGGAGACATAAGATGTATGCGTATTCGTGCGTGCGTGTGTATGTGTGTGTGTGTGTGTGTGCATGTGTGTGTGTGTGTGTGTGTATGTGTGTGTGTGAGTGTGCCTTTTAAAACTGCAACTTCCCCAGCAAATCATTGTTGATGAACTGAAATCTACAAGCTGGACAGTGCTAATAATGGAACAATTTCTATCATTTCTTTTACTCATACATTTTTTAAATGTCTTTAATAATTTTTTTTTGTAAAAATTGAAAACACCCTGGGAATCATCCTTAGTTGCTGAGGCTTATGAACTTCCAGGTAAGTGTAACTATATCCAGGTGGGGGTAACTCTACCCCTGGCCATTCTCTGTTCAGGCACAAGGAAAACCCCACCAAAATAAGGGCAGCACCCTCTGAAGGCCAAGGACACTCAGACTGTCTGGGTGTTTGAACACATCAGCCTGGGCTTGCTGAATTCAAGAACACCTGGGTCAGACCTCAGCTTTGCTGTTTGTGGCCTGTTCTTACACCCTGGTCTCTCGTGGTCTGTGAAATAGACTACAGTGGAACCTGCCTCTGATAGTCCTCCTGGTGTTCCTCATGATGCCACAAAAGTCAGGCTCTGTGTAAGAGGCTACAGGTGCAGAGGTTGGCTTGCTCTGCCCTGACTGTGCAGATACCTTGGAGTCTTTGTTCATTGTGTTCCCATAGACTGGAATATTCTTCTCCTGCCTCGTCCCAGCATTCCAGCTGTCCTGATGCTCCAGCCTCAATGTGACACCTGTTTTATGTCAGTTAAATACTTGCTATTCTATACCTTTTCTCTATAACATGCACATTGATTGATTGATTGATTGATTGATTGATTGAGTAGTTCTTTTCCTGCCTGATTAGAGTATCTGAGGAAGCCTGGCTTGCAGAAGAGTCTTTGGTTGAGTCTTGTTTAATTTGACTTGCTCTGTGTATGTCCATGCTGAAAGCTCCTTGGTTTATTAGCTCAAACAAACCCCAGTGTTTCATGCCTAGAAATCACCAGTCTAGAGTTCTGACTGGTCGGGAAATGTGTCTGGGGAGCTGTCCAGTGAGGTTGGAAAGGTAGAATCTGCTTTCTGAATTATATATTCTTCGTGTGCAAGGTAGAATGTGTTTGTAGGTGTGTGTAGAAGTATATATACATGAACACACACATACTTGCCATACATGAGTGTAGGTATGGGGTCAATGTCTATATGTGTATTAAAGGGGTTTCCATCCAAAAGTATCTGAGCCCCAGAGAGAAACATCAGCATCAGGTGTTTGTCCCGGGTAGTTTTAAGCCTCCAAGCAAAGAAAGCGAGAGAGCTAGGCTGGCACACAGACTCTGAAATACAGGACAAGAAGAGCCTCTCGGTTCTTCTAATCATGTTCTTCCCCGAGCATCTGTCAGACTGCCCAGTGCCCAGAACAATGCCCAGGACTTGCCTTTGTCACAGCTGTCCCAATCTAGAAGGGGTTCCTTCGGTTCCCAAGCCATCCTGTGTGCCTTCTGTGACAGGCATGGGGCCGGGAGGAACAGTTAGGATTCCAAGGGGGAGTCTTCCTGGACTCACTCTCAGTTAGAACCCCTCCCTCCCACCTCCACATTGCATGACCAGGATCCTCCCAGAGCCAGAGGGCACTTTGCGGGAGTGGATGCCAATCTAAACCTGTAAAGGTGGTAGAGACAGATCAACTCTGACAGCGAGTTGGGGATGAGGTGGAACGGCTGTCCTTGCTGAGTGCTGACTGCCACCCAGGTCACATGCTGCTCCGTGCAAGCTGCTGCTTCTCCAAGGGTTCTTGTAAGTAGGGCATCCAGGTGTCATGCTAGGTAGGACCATTGGCATCTACTGGGGAGAGCCCAAGTGTGTTGCACCCCTAAGTGTCAATAGTAGTTGAAAAACCCAGCAATTTATTTCAAGAAAACACAAACTTGGGGCCCCAGATCATGTCTGAAGGGTTGAGGGGCAGAGATCCCTGTACGTAAGTGGACTGACCGCACAGGAAGTTGTCCTACCTGGCACAGATGGTTCAGGGACGTCTGCCTTCTCAGGATTTGGGAAAACCTTCTTGATACTGCAACAAGAAAACAGAAAGCTAGCAACACAGGCATGCCTGGTATTTCAGCCGTAGCTTTCCCCAGGAGCAGTTTTCAAACAGTAGGTCTCATTTTCTCGCTCTGGCTAGTCACCCTTCCTCTGTTTTGGGGGACTCACTGGCTAACTCCTGCTCCTGCCTCTTGTCCTGTTTTGGCTCCAGCAGTCGGTTCTAATGATGCTATTTGGGGTACAGATTTCAGAGTCATGCATGTGCCACGCTTGCAGGTGTGAGAAACGGTGGCATCAATCAACCGTGAGTAAAAGCAATTATTCAACGTGTCTTTCATTTTGCTAATTGCAAGTTCCATCGCCGCTTTTCAGATACTCGCAGGAATCAAACGAACGCTTTGAAGAAGCCCCCTTTAAACTCAAGTGTGTCCCGTCTGAACAGTGACTGGCCTTGGTGTCTCCTGGCAAGGAGTACTGCTGGGGTGGAACCTGGGCTACCCCGGCAAGGGAGCTTGGCATTTATCATCTGCCATTTTGCCCAATGGCCTCCTGAAACTGTTTTGATTTTCGGAAAGGCTATGTTTGCCTACCTGCCAAAATAGTCTGATTATTTGAAACGAAGGGAACTTGTATCTGCTTTTTGTTTGTTTTAAAGACATGTGCCGGTTTGAGGTCTTTACTCTCCCAGCGTTCCACTGGGGGTGGGAGGGGCTTGCACATCCGACACCCCCTCAGGCTCCCTGGGAACCACTGCTTCCTCCAAGCGTGCCCAGGTGGAAGGCCCAACCCACCTCCTCCTTGCCACAGATGTTGAGCCTGTTTTGTTTTTTGAGTTTTTTTTTTTGGGGGGGGGGAGTGGTTTGGTTTTGTCGGTGTAATTAAAACGAGCACAGGGCATTCTTCTCATTAATTTCTGAACTGGTCATAAAATAGCCAGAAAAATTCTTTAGGATTATTCTAATTTGTACTCAGAGCTGGCTTGGTTTATAAAATAGTGTGTGCGGTTGGAGGGATGGGGGAGGGGTCCGTGTGTGCGGGCGGGGGAGATGAACTTCTAATTTTCCAGGCCGATCAATTGTTAATCCTGCTCCTTAATTACTTTTTCTTTAACTTTGTGATGTGGAATTTAGTGCTGGAGAAAAGAAAAGAACTGAGAGCCATGAAATAAAGCGGCTTTATCAGTAGGTGATGGGCACCGCGGGCGGCCGCAAAGCAAGTCTGAAAGGGTTTCTTTGCCTGCAGAGAAAGGGTAATTTGATCCTCCGTCTTACCCCCGGGCAGTTGTTTTAGGCGAGGACTTGCGAGCTGTATTCAAAGGGGCCTTTAAGAAATATATTTTAAAACCTTGTTTTGCTTTAAAAATCATCTCATCTTTGTTCAGTAGCAACAAATGTGTTTATACACGGAGTCTTCACTTTGCGCGACCCATCGAGACAGGAAAGCAGACTCCGCCTCCTCGGGCTCAGCGAAACGCTGGGGACAAGGCACGACTTGGCCAAGAATAAGACTCAGCCCTTTTATAAGAAATATTAATTTGGCTTTCTAATTAGGCAGAGAATATGTGAGGTTCTTAGGCTAGCTACAGCCTTTTGTGGGCGGGGGTTTCAAGGAAACTTCGGAGCATTGACTTGAGTTTTGTTTGTGGGTCCAAATCACGGGCTGCAGGGTTGCATGGCTGACTTTGTTATCAGAGGGAGCCTGGGAGTAAATTCTGTCTCTGCTACTTAGCACCTCTCTAAGTGCGAGTCCCTTCCCTGTGACGAACATTTTACAAGGACTAAATGAGTTCACACATGGGAAACATTTAGCCTAATTCCAGTGCTTTGTAGGCAGAGCATTATTTTATGAGTGACTTACGAGAAAGGCGTGGCTTTGACACGTTGCCCTCCTTCTATTCTCCTCCCAAGCCCAATACTCACATTCAAATTTGATGTTTCTCAGGTTTTCCGGGAGGTCATGGAGAGCCACTTTCAGCCACTCATCCAGCTGCTTGGCAAACTTTCGGATCACCTGAGTTAAGCTACAGAGAGAGGGAGAGCGAGGATGCAGGGTGGGGGGGGGTGAGAGGGAGAGAGGGAGAGAGAGAGAGAGAGAGAGAGAGAGAGAGAGAGAGAGAGAGAGAGAGAGAGAGAGAGAGAGAGAGAGAGAGAGAGAGTTGTAAAATCGTCCTGAGTTTCCAGAGGAATTTATTTCACATAATCCTCAGTTGGCTGCCACCAATAAATAGATGGCCGCAGGTGAGAGCCGCCCAAGAGGCACAGTATGCAGCCTGTGCCCTTGAAGATCTGGTCGCTTTGGCAGAGGGGTTCATGGGTGCCAGTGCCAGTCCGTGGTGCACAGTGGTTGGTAAACGCCAATACAGTGGCATCCAGACACCCACTTTGGGAAAGCCTTGTGTGAGGGGCGAGGACAGTGGCCCTGGCCTAAGGAAGCTGTTTTGGAACTGACCCCACTCCTCATGCTTTCCTCTGGTCTTGTCCAAATGCGCAGCATGGAAGGTCCATGTGCAGATTTGCAGATGCTTGCCCACTCGGCCTAGCAAACTGTTGCCTTCTGTGGGAGCTGGGAAGCAACAGCTCATGAAAAAAAAATTATCTTGCATTATTTATTCATTTATTTAAGTGTGTGTATGCATACACACGTTTTTGCACATACATGCATATGTAAAGGCATGACACCATGTAGAAGAAGCCAGAAGAAAACTTGAAGGAGCTGGGTCCCCCGGGGATTGAACTCATGGTGTCAGACTTGCCTTCAGAGCCTTTACTAGTGGAGCCTACTTACAGACCTAGCAACAGCTTGTTTTAAGTCGGAGAGAAGAAAAAGCCTCATTATGTGTGGACCTTGAAACCAGAGTGTAGTTTGAGGATGGAGAAGAGAGAGAAGGCCTTAGACCCAAGAAGTGTAGGATCTGGGGAGAGATGGAGAAATACTAGGCACTATTTTCAGACTCTACATGAAAACCACGTGCGTGTAGGCTCAGATCCACTTTCTTCCTGTGTACTGCCAGGCTCAGAGACCTCTCCCCATGGTGACTGTCCACACCACACTGACCCAGGACCAGCCCCTTACTCTGCCCTGGCTCACCTGTCAGACCATGGCCACCAACCTCCTCTGCTGTCCCTGACATTGGTCTCCTTCCGCCCACTCTTGCCCTCTCTACGACCCTCCCCACTCCGGTCACCACCCTCCTTCCCATATGGACAACCCGCTCTCTGCACAAGCCATGTAGCTTCCCTAACAGAATCAAGAAGGCACCTTCCACTTGTCCCTTCAGCCGCTCTGACTTCCCAGGAACATTGCATAACTGTCCTTCTATTGTGAATTCAGCTCTCCCTCTGGGTTGGAGCATTCCTCTAGTCCTTTGACTGCATTCAAGAATGACTCCTTTTTAAGAGACGAAACTCCTTTTGCTATTTACAAAATAAAGGCAGGTTTCTAACTCCTCCTCCTGTCCCTAGTCAGTCCACTTGAGCTTATGTCTTATGGTTTAGTTGGTTGGTTGGTTGGTTGGTTGGTTGGTTGGTTGGTTTGATTTTGGTTTCTTGAAGTAGAAGTGTTTTGCTTTTATTGTTGTTGTTTGAGACAGGGAGAGTCCTACCACATAGCCCTGGCTAACCTGGGACTCGAATGTAGACCAGGCTGGCCCTGAACTCACAGAGACCCACCTGCCTCTGCATCCTGAAAGCTGGACTAAAGGTGTGTGCCACACAGCATTACTGTTTCTCTCTGGGTACAGCTGCCTTTCATAGCTACCACCCTCACTGTTCTCTCCTTACCAGATCCGTGTGATGTCCGTCACCATGTTTCTTGTCCTGTGGTTCAAAGTCACCTCCCCAGAGCATCCTTTCCTGACCATCCACCGTAGCACGGTATCTCCCACGACTGTCCTTTGCTGATCCCCCCCTCAGTTTTATAGTTAATGTGTGTGGATGTTCTGCATACGTGTGTCTCTGTGCCACATACATGTAACGCCTACAGAGGCCAGAAGAAGGCACTGGAGTTACAGTGGGTTGAGAGCCAACATGTGGGTGCTGGGAATTGAACCCGGGTCCGACAGAAGAGCAGCCAGGACTCCTTAACTGCTGAGTTATCTCTCCATCCCACAACCTGATGATCTTTTAAAATGTAATTCAGTACTGCATGACTTTGGCAATGTCATAAATTTGTCTATTTTCATCCTGCCATCCCACCCTGCTCACACATGCACGCTCGAACACACACACACACACACACACACACAGACACACACACGTAAGTACACCACCAGCTCTTGCTGTGTCACCCATATGCCTTGACTGCCACAGCATCGTTCTGCTCTGTGGCCATTTCTTCAGCTACCCAGGCTGCTTGGCTGCCCTCCTTATTGTCATGTGTCCTGTCCCTAGGCAGCAAGCTCCAGCTAAGCAGCAGAGCCCGAGGTCACTGGCTTTCAGGCTTGCCCAGCACGGTGGCAGCAGCTCCTCTGCGACCCCGCCCTTCTCTGGGAAAACCCTGGCTTCCCTAGGTATCAGTGGGCAATTCTTTCAGCTGCTCCCCGGCCAGAGCTTGGTGCCCTCCATGCGATCATTACAACTCCAGTTCCAGAGGATTGAAGCCCTCTTATGAATTCTTCTTCAGACTTTCATGGACAGGTGCCAGGCACACGTATACAGTGCATATATGTTCCGGCAAACACTCAAACACATTAAATAAATAATATGGCATAGCTCTTCTGTGATTCACCCATGTCCACAGGCCACATCCCCAGCACGGAAGTCTGCAGGGTACCAGGCCTACTGTGTATACCAAACCGCTACTCACAGGTCTCAAAGGGCACACGTCCCAAATAAAACCCGTTTCCCCTCTCAGGCCCACTTCTTTTCTTGTATTTTCTATTTTAGAATAAAACTCTATATTCCACGAGGTTTTGGGTTTGGAGGGTTTTTAAATTTGTATTATTATTTTTTAATCCAAGGACATGCTCTTTGCACTTGAGTCCAAATGTCTCTGGAGGCTAGTCACCTCGGAGGTCCCGGAGTTTGGGTTACAGAGGTTTGCAAGCCTGATGGAGGTGCTGAGACCTGAATTCAGGATCCTCTGAGAAAGCAGGAAGCATTCTTGACCCTTAAGCCATCGCTTCAGCCCTGAAACTTTGTTGTGAAATGTTTCAAACAGACCCGGGGTTAGGACAATAAAACAAACCTCCAAGTACCAACACAATCCAGCTCCAACAACTAGCAGTACTTTATCAGTTCAGTTTACTACTTTCTTTTTTTTTTCCTGGGACCTTTTAGCAAATCCTTGGCATTATTTACCCCTAAGAACTTACTGTGCACATTTCACAAGGCTTAAATATGTGTGTGTGTCTATGTATACATTCACACATGCACACCTATTTAAAATCTCTGTGTCCTTGGGACAGCTGACATAATAGACTATAATTCCTCGTGGCATGTAAAATTCAGCTGGCTTTCCAATTTCCCCGTTTCTCTTAAAGGCATCCTTTAGTTTATTCGAATTAATGATCCCATGTCCACGTAAGACACAACATCCAATCTCCCAAGCCTTCTCAGTTCGGTTGTGAACCTCTCATCTCATGGCAGACTGTGACGGGTCCTCGGGGACATTCCACACCGCTGTGGTCAGTCTCTTCCTTGTAGTGTTGTTTATTTCTGTTCATCTCTCCTGTGCTTCCTACAAAGACTTGAGGCCTGATCCAGTGACCCTTCCAGTGGGTGTATTGACCAGGATGCTGCCCATGGCTCAGTGGCCCTCTGTGAATGCATCTGTTAGGTGTGCCATTAGAGACTCTTGTCCCTTATTTGACACCTCACGGTAGGCCAGGTGGCCCACAGCTTCCAGAGATGCTGTTGCTGCTGCCTTCATTTCCTTTAAAGGCACTGGAATTGCAGGCATTTGGGTTACTGTATCCAGTTTGAAATGGTTCTGAGGCTCCAAACTTAGGGCATGGTGCTTGCTCTGCAAGCCTCTAGCCCTGGGTCTGTAGTATTTTAGGAGTTACCTAAACAGTGTGGCTACTTCACCATGGAGGCAAAGAACTACCTATCAACCCTGGCCACATGGTTGGTTACAAAACATGGCCTTTCCAACCCTGGCTATGCCACCTCCTGCAGTATCTGCTAAGGATCTTCTTGATCCTTCTGCAGTCATGTGGCCTGTCTGAGGGGATGTCTCCCTGCTGTGGCCTCTTCCTCCCGACCTCACCCCCTAGGCTGGGAGTGGGGCTCAGACAACACTCCTGTATGGACAGATCTGACAACCTCAGGTCTCAGCCCCTCTCCTGCGTTTTCCTCCTCCCGGAACCTGCACCCTGACAGTACTTCAGACTCTCAGATCTCTGGGTCCCAGCCAGCTCTGAGGTTGTTACAACAACAAGGAAGTGATTATCACAGGCACCTGCTAATGAGGGTGTGAAGCAGGCACTAAACACTTCACACATGCTTCACCTCACCCTGGGAAATAGGTATCATTTTTAGTCCTTCTAGAGAAGTGAGAGCCTAAGCTCAGAGTTAGGGCATGCAGCAAGAGGCAGGGGCCAAAGTTCAAGGCCACCTTGCTTGACTCCTGACGGTCCCCACGTTGGGCATTTCAGCTACCTCATACTTCACCAGCACCAATGTCTCTCTCTTTCCTCTCTCTGCCTTTCATTTAGCACCTCTGGCTTGGTCCTGGGTCTTTGGATTTTTCTTTTGTCATCCCCTGGCCCATCTAACACAATACATATACACACACACATGCAAACATGCACGCTCACATATGCACACACACCTGCTTTCTTCTTTTGCTATATCAACTGTTGGCACTGTTAGTAACTCTGCCACAGTCACCCGGAAGAGACGAGCAAAGCAACTTTGAGGCTGACATTCCTTTCTTGCAAATAAAGGTGCATGGCACATGTGCATGACTGCTGTTGCCTGCTCAGCTCGGCTGTAGTTGGAATGAGGGGGAGGCCTGAGCCAGTGAGTAGGAAGTTGAGCCCCAACCTGGCCAGGAGTATGAATGATTGTCTATTTTCAACCCAACCAAGCATGAGAGGGCCTTGAGTATTCTGGCAAGTTGAGAAAAAAGTGAATGTATAAAACCAAAGGTCAGCCTTCGGATGGACCCCGATCTTTGATGTAACTGTGCCCTCTTACTTTAGTGAGATAGGACTGAATTTGTAAGTCTGAGATCAGACCAGCAGTAGTCTGTGATTTTTTAAAAAGTTTCCGAAGGTTTACTGTAAACTCGGTACAGCAAGCATGGTTTGAGACATTGTTTGTTTGTTTGTAACAATGTGGCCCTGGCTGACCTGGAACCGATATGTAGTCCAGAGTTGACCTGGAACTCACAAAGTTCCTTCTGCCTCTGCCTCCTGAGTGCTGGGATTAGAGGCGTGCTATACCACAGCCACTTGTGTTGTAGATACAGAGCCTACAGGGCCAAGCACATTACAGCAACTGATAAATATTAGTTTCGTGAGTGAGTGAATGAATGAATGAATTAATTAATTAATATCTGAACTCAGGCTACTTTATTTGACATGAAGGCAGATAGGTTATCTCAGCTCTTAAGCTTCAGCTGCCACCTCTATAGACAGAAACCTGTTACCAACAGGAAGGCAAGGATTAACAAACTAAGTCTCAAGCAACTGTAGACGTTACACAGGGAAGGCCAAGGCTAAGGCAGAAAGACTGGGAGAGAAAAGAAAAGTCCAAAAGTAGATTTCTAAACTAAGTGCACAATATTCCAGAATTTGAGTCTAGAGTTACCTTGAAGGTAACCAGAGCAACTGCAAAGCCCAAGCCTAGGAAAGTCCTGAAGAGGGAGTCAACTCCTCTCCTTGACAGCTCAGGAGAAGTGGCACATGCCCATTTCCTGGCATAAGTCCCAATTACTTCAATATCCACTGTTCTAAACTCTGTTTGGCAGTCAATCCGAAATGCTAAAGAGGGCAGATGTATGGCCCAGTGAGTAGAGAGCTTGCCATTCAAACATGGAGACCTGAGTCTCCATGGACTCCATATTAAAGCCACGTGCAGGGGCACACATGTGACTATAGGAAGGGTCACTGGGGCTTGCCCACTAACTGGTAAGTTCTGTGTTCAGTGAGAGCTCTCATCTCAAACAATAAGGTAGAGAGTGGTTGAGGGAAATAGCCAACATTGGCCTCTGGCTTGCACACGCATGTGCCCACACATGTGCCCACACACAGACACATACATATGCAAAGATTAGAAGATAAAAGAATCTCAAGAAAAAGAACCAAAACCAGTAAATATAGCCAGACAATCAAACAGACCTTAAAATGACTAGACTATGTTTAATACTGATACAGATCTAATAGGAAAGGTGGGCCGCACACATGAACAGATGAGAAACTTCAGTGGGTATGAGAATTATTTTATGATGGGAGGCAGCAGGCAAGATGGCTCAGTAGGTAAAGGTGTTTACTGCAAAAGCCTCGTGAGCTGGGTTAAATCTCCAGACTCCATACAAAAACTGGAAGGAGAGAAGTTGTATTCTTCTTCATGCCTATGCAGTACACACATGTGCACACAATAATTAATAAAAATCAATAAATACACAAAATCTAAAGAATCAAATGGCTCGGTAGATATGAAAATAGAATCAAGGTATGGTGACACTGGTTGCCAAGTTAAGAATCCATGAATTTGAGGATATTTTAATAAAAATTAACCAATCCAAACGTAAATATAAAGATGAAGAAAACAAGAAAGACTCCCATATTAAAAGTTGTGGGATGGACTGGTGAGATGGGTCAGTGGTTAAGAGCACTGACTGCTCTTCCAGAGGTCCTGAGTTCAATTCCCAGCTACCACATGGTGGCTCACAACCATTTGTAATGGGATCTGATGCCCTCTTCTGGTGTGTCTGAGGACAGTGACAGTGTACTCATATACTTAAATAAATAATTCTTTTAAAAAGAGTTGTGGGATAATGTCAGATGGACTAATATACTGATTATTGAAATGCCAGGAGGAGAAAAGAAAATAGAGAAGATAGCATCTGGAAGTTTTCCCCAAAGTAATCACATTACAGTTGAGCACATATCCAGGAAGTTCCAAAAACTTAGGCAGGATCCAAAACCAGAATTATAATAGGTCATTGTCAAACCTCTGAAAGACAAAGATAAAATGAAGCTTGAGGTGTCAGCTGGATGGTAGTATTTCCATAGAGGCCTGATGACCCAGAAAGCACAAATATTTTAGACAAAGACATGTGCATGAATTTTTAAAATACTAAAAAGAAAAGAAAACTCACAAAAAAAAAACTTGTCATCTATTGCGTGGGGAGGTGGGCAAAGTGCCTTCTATGCAAGCATGGCACCTGAGTTTGGATCCTAACAGCCAAGTAAAAGCAGAGGGGCTCACCTCTGTTACCCCAGAGCTTGGAATACAGAAGTAGCAGGATTGCTGGGGACTACTGGTCAACCAGGTTAGCCATAACAAGTGGGCCCTAAGTTCAGTGAGAGACACTGTCCAAAAAACTAAGGTAGTGAGTGGCTGAAGAAGACACTGGTGTTGACCTCTAGCCTCTGCACATATGTGGTGTATGGGTAAATTTTCTGTTGCTGTGATAAAGCACCCTGACCAAGGCAACTTAGAGCAAAAAGAATGTATTTGCACTTACTGGGCTGAAAGTGGTTAGTTGTCATGGTGAGGTAATGGTGTAGCAAGCAGTGGACAGGGCAGCTGTGGCAGGATGCTGAGTGTTCACATCCTTTATCATAAGCACAAAGTAGAGAGAGCAAACTGGAAGTGGCAAGACTCTGTAAGGTCTCAAAAAGGCCATCTCCCATGACCTACTTCCTCCAACAACATCACACCTCCACACCTCCTGAGCCTCCCCAACCAACTGGGACCCAGCGTTCAAACACATGATCCATACCCTCACTCATATATGCACAGTACATGTGGAGCACACACAATTTGTCAGTCCAGCATTGAACCCAGTGAGAACCCAGTGAGCTGTGAAGACGCACGCACACACACACACACACACACACACACACACATACACACACAGATGGGGGGGACCTGAAAGAAGTAAGTCATCACCACCAGACTTGCAATACAGAAAGTCTAAAGAAGATCGCACAGACTTACCCCATAAAAACCAGCAATCATGAGAATGGGGATGGATATAAAAGACTGGATTCCATATATTCCATCAGTCTAAAAGACAATTGTCTAAGGAGAAAGATTGTGTGTGTGTGTGTATTTGTGTGTATGTGTGTGTTTGTAAATTTAGAGCATATATAGGAAAAAATGACATCAAAAGAGATGACAATTGAACTGTCATAAGATTTATGTGTAAATGTGCATGTGCATGCATGCTTGCGTGCGTGCGTGCATGTGTGTATCTTTTTGAGACAGGATATTTTTATTATGTATCCTTGGCTGTCCTGGAACTCACTATGTAGACCATGGTGCATTCAAACTCACAGAGATCCACCTGCCTCTCTGCCTCTCTGCCTCTCTGCCTCTCTGCCTCTCTGCCTATCTCTGCCTCTCTCTGCCTCTCTCTGCCTCTCTCTGCCTCTCTCTGCCTCTCTCTGCCTCTCTGCCTCTCTGCCTCTCTGCCTCTGCAGTGCTACAATTAAAGGTGTGTGCTACCTACCACATCCGCTAAAATTCTTATACTAATTTAAAACAGGTATATAGTAAAGCAATTATTGCTTTTAAAAAAAGGATGTAAAAATAACAACTTAGTTGTGGGGATAATTCGAATGATAAACCATACCTCCAAACCGGACACACAAAGACATTTTGGACAGAACCAGGGAGGTTAAGACAAGTAGCAAGAAGGACAACTTGAACTAACCGTGGGGCAGCACTGAATGTAAAGGCCAGGTGGGGGAAGTCAGCAGCTTAGATAAACAAACACTACAGATCCTACCCTGAGCTAGACATAGACCAATGCCTGAGCAGACTGAGGAATGACCAGGGAAAGGCAGCGTTCCTTAAATGCTCTAGTTGGCATGTTACTGCCAAAGCAAGCTGCCAGCCCAGAACTGTTACTAGGGACAACATCTACTGTGAACTTAACACAAATGTTACAATGTTCATGTGTCTGATAAAAAAGGAATCAATTTCCCAGGCAGACAGAACATTACAATTTAAATGTACTTAATTACAAATCTTCTCAGATGAGTTTCAAAATAAAGCAAGAATGGATAGAAACTGACAAATCTGGAATTGGAGTTGGCAGATGGGAGTCAAAAGGACAGAAAGTCATTAAGGGCAAAGGGAATGTGAACACTGCTGTCAATCAATTCAGCCTAACGGATGTTTACGGAACACGTCACCAAGGGACACCTGAGGGCACAGAATTTCTAGTCTACACAGAACACTCACCAAAATACTCCATGTTACAGGCTACTAAACAGGCTTAAATAAACATAAAAGATCTGATTTCCTGCAATGTGTGCAGTCTGACTGCAGGGAAATTAAAATTCAAGCTAATAGCAGATTAATATCTTGATAACCTCTATTACTTGAAAGCTAAATATTTTCTTCTTAAAATAATCTATAGATTAAAGAGAAAGCCATAGGGAAAAGTAGAAATATTTATAAATTGAGATATGAAACCCACAACAAAGCATTAGCAATTCAGATCTAGCAATACATTTTAAAATTGCGATGAAATATATTTATCCTGAAGATGAAAGTCTGCTACAATATTTAAAAATAAAGCATTATGAAATATACATCATTTGAAGAATAAGGAGGGGAAAACGTAATATGGTCTTGAAACAAACTAAAATGTCTAACAAAATTCAAAATACTTTCTGGATTAAAAATTCTCAGCAAACTAACAACGGAAAGGAATGTTGCTGACCCGATGATTCTTCACATTTACTGTGAATGCTATGTATGTTCCCTTTAGGGACTGGGAAATATGAAGGCGCCCATTGCCACTGATAAGTATTGCCAATGTAGTAACATTGTGTATGAAAGAGGTATAGAGATTGGAAACCAGAAAACAAAATGGCCTCAAACCCTAGATTATACATTAATATCCAACAAGAAGTCCCCAAAGAAGCTGCCATAAAAATATTAAAATAAGCGACTTTAATAACATCTTATGACAAAGGATTCACACACAAATCACAGTCATGTTTTCATAAAGTAGTGACGAGTGGTTGGAAACTGAAGAAGTGCTGAAGAGAATCCACCCACATAAAATAAGAAATATAAACCACGTTCATGGATCAGATCAATACTAGTAAGATATTGATTATTTCTAGCTTTATTTATGAACTCAGGCAATCTTAGTCAAAATCCTACAGGACACTTTAAAGATGGTGCAAATGTTATCTGCCACAATAAAGGATTGACATTGAAAAATAATAAGTCACATCTCTTATCACTCGTTTGAGGTTACTATAAAGGCAATTATAGGCAAGACAGCAACTACTATAGGTGGTGGTGGTGGAGGTGAACTGTATAGAGGACAGGCACATCACCAAGTCTGGGAGTGTCTCTACACATGTCAGGCCAACTCTCTACAAAGCAATAAGGAAACTCAACTGAAAAAGTTCACCCTTATAAACAAATGGTGTCAGAATACTTGGCCATCATCTTTAAAATTCAAAAATAAAAGCCTGATCCCTGCACTTCCCATCATATTACAAAACTGAAAATCAAAAACCAGGTCTAGAGGTGCCTTCTTGGAGTCACAGCTACCTAAGAGGCTGAAATGAGAACAGGAGACCAACCTGGGGGGAAGCATGTAACACAGTGGTAGAAGACATGCTTAGCATTTCTGCTGGCTTCAGTCTCCAGCAACACACACTCACACACACACACACATTCACTCACATGAACTTACACTCAGACAGCAGAAGCAATGCTAGTGGACTCTTGAGAAGAAATGCTTCAAGTAACAATATCTAACCACAAACAATACAACTCAAGGGTAGTTCTCAACACTCAACAAGTCTTAAATGTTCTTTTTAAAATTCTTATGGCAAGAGATCTTCAAGGGGAATTATAAAATAGGTAGGAAATAATACTAAATTAGTGCATGCCAAACTCTATGAGATGGTGCTAATAGTGTTAGGAGAAAATGCTCAGCATGCATAAGGTCCTGGGTTTGTTCCCTGGCATCATATAAAAACTGGGCATGGTTGTGAACATTTCTAATCCCAGCACTCAGGACATAGAAGCAGAGGATCAGAAGCTTGGGGTCATCCTTGGCAACACAGTGAGTTTGAGGCTAGCCTGGACTACTTGAGACCTGTTCCACAACTGACTGACTGACTAGCCTAGTAACTAAATAAACCAGTAACCCTCTAGGAATTTCTCCTATGCATACATCCCATGTGGCAGAACATAGGCTCACTCAGAACTGGTGAAGGTGACCTTATTGGGAATAAAGGGTCTTTTTGTCTAGGGATAATTATGGCTTTTCCAGTGGAGCGCACCTTGGGTTAGCCAAGTGGGCTCTAAGTCACGGGTATCCCAGTGAGAGAGAAGCAAACAAAGGTATGGGGCAGGAGATGCTGAGTCGATGGGAGCAGAGATTCCAGCTGAAGGCCAGAAGACAGTAGCAACTGCTGGAAAGCACTGAGAACCAACAGAGGGCCCGGGACAGACCATCCACGGGGCCTCTGTGACGACACACTACCTGCCAGCACTTTGACTTGGCACATCCAGCTTATTTCCAAGGGACACTCAGGAAAGTGTGACCAGGTAAAGAAGACTCCAAAGGCTTACTCTGCGCTACCTATTTTGTGATAACTTTTTAACACCAGCCACCGGAAACTAATGTATTCCATGTCACCCCTCACGGCATCCCTTGTAGTCAATTAGACAGAAAATCCCAAGAGAATAACTAAAATTCAACACGGAAGAAGCTTACTAGGTTACAAAACAATTATAGGCCCGAAGGGCATGGCCCCTGAAACAAAGGTCCCTGGAAGTAGGAGGTCTTATTTCCGGGGGACAGTTGAGAACGGCAGGGACATGCAGAGAAAACCCACAGGGAACCCATCCCACACTGAGGTGACCTGGAGGGGCAAGGGAGCAGAGTCCTGTGCAAGACACAGCTGGCCAAAGAGACGGCCCCCGTCTTCACTGTCCTTCCCTCTTCCTGGGAAGGAAGTTCGAGATTGGTACCCTGGAACATGATGTAGAAGGTAGAGAAGCTGCTCAGCCTAAGCACAAGGTGCAGTGGTCTTGTGTGAGGAAAGCCAGGCACAGATTAGTCTGCTCAGTGATAGCATCTCAGTAAGACACAGGAGTAGTGCTCTGTGTCCTAGTGACATGTGAACAGCACGTGGAAATGGTGGCACTGCTGTTTGCCGTGTACCATTCTCTACCTGGGAGGTTCACACCATCTTCAGAGTAGAAACATTTTATTTGCGTCCACAACTACGACCTTTGATTTGGAAAAGTCCATCATTGTTGACGATCTTTACAAAGGCACCGTTTACTACAGCAATAGTAAAACAAAACAAAACAAAAAAACAGAAACCAAGGACTAGCTGGTGCCTGGGCTCCCCCCAAAGGGAGGCCTAGACCGAGCCGACTCACCTGTCCGGCAATGCCTGCAGCACCGTGGGCATCAGCACCCCGGAGATGGCCTTGTACAGGATGGAGTCACACACGCCCACGATGTTCACCACCGTGGAGGAGCCTAGCACAGGCAGCATGTGGGGCGGCATCCCTTGCCAAAAGTGCAGAAGGAAACTTTGAACCTGCATTAACCCACAGAGAGAAGAGGGTTCAGACAAAGCCGTCCCTGCAGAGCCTTGCTACTGTCTCCACAGAACGGGCCGCACGGCAGCATCTTTACCTCCTTCCGCCACGGCAGCGGGAGCTGTGGGGAGACCTGTCTGCCCATGCGGGACACCTGCCTGCCTCTGCAGCCTGGTGTTGGGCTTGCTCACTGTGCGCTGAGTTAAGTAGGGAGGACTGGACGGGTTTTGTTGTTGTGTTGTTTTGGTTTTTAAAGGGTCAGAACACTAGCACCCGTTGTTCTTCCGGCCGCCTGGTGGCTCCTGGGTGTGCTGAGAAGGAAGGGATAGTAGCTGGATGGAGTAGCTACAAGTTGAGAGGACAAGAGGTATTTGCTCCCTGCAGAGTCCCCCACATTCAAATGTGTGTCCCAAACCCAGGCGACGTGCAAGAAACTTCTCACGCGCCACACTCCCATTTCCTCAAAGTGCCTGTTGTCATTATCATTATGGGGCCACCGGTGGTGACAGCGTCACAGTAAGCTAGAGGGGCATGTGGAACGGCCTGTGACTGGCCTTCTCCGTGGTCTCCAAGACACAGAGCACTGCTCTGCTGGACACTCATGATGGGACTGTCATTGGCAGGAAGCTCTGAGCAGGAACTTAGAGAAGCAAATGGCTGAGTGGATGTTCCAAGAAGAGCATGCCTTGGTGACCCCACTCCCATGACTTTTATAGTATGGTTTGAAAAAGGTAGAGGGATGGGACGGGGAGGGGAACAGAAAACAGTAAGTTTATATATACAGCAACATCCCTGGAAGCCCATCACGAAGCTGGGATCAGCCAACCCTGGATTTCTGGGTTAAGGATACTTCTTATTATAGGTGTTTGATTCTCCAAAATATGTTGTTGATTCCCATAAACCCATACTGATTCAGTGTGGGAGACATTACCTGACCCTTTCACCTGACTGCTTTGGACCTGGTCTTTCTTCTTCATTTTGTTTTGTTTTGTCCATTCCTCCCTCCCTCCCTCCTTCCCTCCCTTCTTAGAGACTGCCCCTGGGGACCAGAGACAACACAGTATTGTCCCATGTGACCCTGCTGAGGATCACAGCACTGAGCATCTGTGCTCCGACTTACAGAGTTTCTAAGTTCATCACCAGAGCAGAGCAGCATCCAAAAGAGGCAGCGGAGCATGAATCCGTCCACTGCTAGTGTCATGGTTGTCTTCTTACTTGGTAACTGGGGTTTCTAGCTTATTCCCAGGGCCCATGTCTTCCTCTGGGCTGCTGTCACTCTACTCCTTTCTGTCTCTACCCAATGGCCTGTGCCACCCTTCAGATCCCTCCCAGGATCAGGTCCCATATCCCAGCTTATCCCTGGGATGAGGCATTGACCTCGAGCCAGGTACTAGACTCTCTTGTTTGAGTTTCGCACTGTAAGGAGCCCCACCCACCTATTTCATTCCTAAGAGTTGGTACAGTCTGAGCACATCTGCTTTCCTTGGCTTTGCTCAGGTTCAGCCCTGCCTGCCCCTATTTTCTCTTAATTGTCAGCTTCCAGCAAAACATCTGGAAAAGGTCAGCTGTTGTGTAGGATAAAGCAAATCCATTGAAAGACGTGAGCAGGCATCTGTCAGAAGCCTGCTCAAGCCACACAAGGATCCCTTGTCAGTCCCCAAGTTCTTGGCAGCTGTCGTATCAAGTGTCCTATCCAGCTTTGACCCTCCCTTTCTGCTCCGTTCTATGTCTCAGAGTGTCCCAGGGTTTCCTGTCCTTTGGGAAGGAAGGAGAATGGGATGACTAAAGGTGTTGAGACCTGGAGGCCAGCTGAGGAATGGGACATAGGCAACATGTCTGTTCAGGACAGACAGCTGCCCTGGCCTCCCTGTGGACCGGGTAGGTAGGGAGGGCAGATGAAGAGCTGAGGTTCGTGGTTGAGTGGACAGGCAGAGGGTTGTGCCAATGTTAAACTTAGGGCATGGGATTAAAGGCTCTAGTTTAGCCACATAAAATCAAGTCAATCCGACCTTGTGCTCAGGAGTGGCCCCTTTAAGATGGGTACAATGGCTTCTACCTATTATTAGGATGAAGTAAGATGACTTATGTAAATGCCTGCACTGTGTAGGCACTGGATAAATGGGACTATTATTAGATGACAGGAGGAATTCTGGTAAGCTCTCCTCACCCCTTGCATGCAATTGCAGCGAAGGGATCAGGAAAAGGGTTAATCACGACCATTCAACGTCAGTTGTCCGGATGATCCATCCAGTCTTTAGACTCTCGTCCTTTCCTCTTTTGGTCCAGGAGAGCGTCAGATTTTTATTTTTTTAATTTTTAGTATTTTATGTGCATGAGTGTTTTGCCTGCATGTATGTCTGTGTATCACATGAATGCCTGGTGCTGGAACCTGGTGGTGAACTTCTATGTAGGTGCTGGGAATCGAACTTGGCTCCTTTGCTACAATAACAACAAATATGATTAACCACTGAGCCAGCCCCCTTTTAAAAGAACACCTGCACAAGATTATTTTTTATCTCTTTTCCTTGTCCATATTTAGTTTATTGTTAACATATTGGCAACATGTAGAGAGACAGCTAATGACTTGCAGTTGAGTATTTCATTGGCATGGCATTAGAAAGCGCTCAGTAAAGCAAGTTACCGATATGCCTATCATCTTTTGTTTTTGCACGAACGTGGACACTTTACATAAACTGCTTAATACACACCCCAATTTTGCCGTATCATCACTTATAATTGCCAGTTTGGGGGGCAACATTAGAAAAGGCTCAGAGGCAGAGAGTGCTTTTCATCAAAGTCACAGGACAGCAAACGAAGGCTTGGGGACCCAAACATGGCGCTTCAGACTCTCTGGCTCATTGAGCTATATGTACTGCCTGGAAAGGATCCCTACAGGAATTTGTGCGGCCTGTACTTGCTTGGCCATGTTCTACATGAACTGTACCTGTCTGTTCAGCAATCACCTGTCTGCCAATCCAAACATCCAGTTATACAACCAACCAGTGTGCACTGGGAACCTAGGAATACAGTCAGCCAGGAAAAGCAGTGAACGGGATGGACAACGTCCCTGCCTATAGGGGTTACTCTGCGATACTTGGGGCAAACAACGCATTTACAGAGAAAGCCATGTCCCCAGGAGTAAATATGCCCCCCTTCACTGTGTTGTGGCTGGGTAGACTGAACCCTGTTTCGCTTAGCCACCTTAGAGGCTGCCAGCTGACAGCCATGCCAGGGGAGTAGAAGGGACATCAGACTAAAGGTGTCAGGTAGCAAAAGGACTAGTCATAACTAGCTGTGTAACCTTGGGTAAGTCCCTTTCTTCTCTGGGTGACTGGATAGCTAAGAACTGCAAGCCTTTGTACGAGCATTTACAGTTGACAAGCCTTGTGTCTCCCCTTCTTCTGACCCTGTGGATCACATTGGCGCTGGTTCATTTTCTTGGCTGAGAAATCCATACTTGCAATGTAGATCCAGGCCTTGCATTTCCTTTTCCCTTTGGGGTGCTTTGCCCCTCATGAAGTTCCTGAAACCCCCATATGTTCCACATTCGACACTTAGCTTTGCATGCCTCCTTTCCTTATCTCTGAATAAGTCTGGGTGTTGCTTATGTCTCTAAAACTAGTAAGTACCATACGGCAACACTCGATAACCACTAAGTGTTGGAGGGAAGGGAACCGGCATGGTGGGTATGAGTTCTGAGTTGAATAGAGTTGCACGTGAAGGAAGATAGTCACAGCAGCTGTGGGGGTTCATGCATATCTCTCAACCATGTGTCGAGCAAGATGGAGCCCAGTCTTGCCAGTCACACAACAGTGGTGTGTTTTATCCCTAAGATGAGAAGGTGAAGAACAGGGTGTGCTTTCCCTGTGGTCCTCTGGACCCTGTGGTCCTGAGCCATACAATAGAAGCCTGGGTCCCTAAATCACCCCTAGACATCACCCTCCCAACTAAAGAGCAACCGCATTAGATTGTGGCATGAGTAAGAGAAAAGCTTCCACGAAGCTAAGACTTGGGGGCTCATTTGTTGTAGCAGCTGGCGTTGCCTTAACTGGACGTAATTCATTACTTGCTGATTCAGCAATTTTTTAAACATGAGTTTGAGGCCACCTTAGACAACAGATTGAGTTCCAGGGCAGCCAGACTTACACAGTAAAACCCTGTCTCAAAAAACAAAGCCAATCAACTAAACAAAAATCACCGAAATGGGCACTTTAGTAATTTGGGAGAATTCACAGGACATTTTAGAGATGTAACTCTCAAAGGCCGAGAGAAGGAAGAACAGTCTGTTTTTACCAACATGTGACCGTCTCTTCTGGTGCAGTGTCTAGGAGGCAGGTGATGGTGGAAACACAATAAATAGGTGGCCCGACTAGCCACATACAAAAGGAACCTCAGAGATATTTTCCAACAGTGACTGGATTTTTTTTTTTCTAATTCATGCAGAACCAAGTTCTCCTCTCGCTAACTGAACATCCATGTCCAGGCCTCAGGTGCTGCTGCTGCTGCTGCCACAGTTTCTGACTGAAAGACGCTGTCTTTAAACTAAGCCCTCTGGCCTGGAAGGCGAGGGAAGAGGGTTTCAGCATCCCTGTAGGTACAGAGATACCACAGTTCTCTTCTGCTACCCCATTTCTGTTCTTCTTGAATGCATATTTTTAGAGCAGAAGTGAAGTGGCCGTATTGATGGACTTTGGTGGAAATGGAGACCAGTCCTTGAGGGAGGAGGGACGGTAATCACCCTAAAACCAACGATCTCAGGAAAAGGTTGAAACCCGCTATTATTTAGCTTCTCGGACTCCATACTTGCAGGTGTGCTGATAGGCTGGCAAGATGGTCTTCTATAGTCATTCTATAGTCAAAATTGAGGAAAAGCCACCACTGCCTGGTGTGCATGATGACCTCTGTCAGATCAGATTAGTAACAGTGGCCCTGTCTGGCAGCATCACTGGGAAGGGTAAGCGGTCCAGTGGCTACCAGTGGCTTCTAGACACCAGGCCCTGCACCCGGTGGGAGCCCAAAGTAGGAGTGGGCGTGAAGTACAGCATCTTAATAGAGTATTCTCAGCTCAATGCTGTTGACCTACCTCATCAAAGTTGGCTCTTATTACAGTGTCCAGGATCCTCTGACAGTGTGTTCTATACATCATAATAAAGGTAGACACCTGTGGGGTGAGCAGAAGATCAGTGAGAAAGGAAGACATTAGTACACAGTGTGGCTGCCCTGGGAATCTTAATGTTATCACCATCTACCCCACTGGAGGGATGAATTCCACCCTCCATCCATGCACCCTGAAAGACCCGAAGGGGAATTGTTGCCCTTGAGTGATGTGCCATGACCCTTGGCTTCCTGCTCTGTGTTCACATGGCACCCAAATACCACCCGCAGTACAAAAGCACCGGTTTTACTCTGCTCCCATCTTGCACCTTGAGACCCTTGGGCTTTTGGAAAGATAAAAATTAACATGGTCTCCATACTTGTGCGCCCAGCACACTGCAGAGTGTTTAGCATGCGGTACAGTAGGGCTGAGGGGGTTAAATTCTCCTTGTGGCTAAGATGCTGAAAAAAATAAATAAAACAGAAGCCAGTCTATCGTTGGCAAAATGCTTCTGCAGAAATGACTATAGACATTTTGTGTCTATGAAGTCTCTGAAATGTACGAGAAAGAGAGAAGGACAGAGGGAGGGAGAGAGATGGAGAAGGAGACAGAGAGGGAGGGGCATAGACACAGAGAGAGACAACCATCCCCAGCAATTGCTCCGGATGAGGTTACCTTCTCCTCGGGAAGACTGGCTGGCAGATTTAGGTCTTTGACGTTTGGAAAGTCTGGCAGCAATGTCCCAAGCTTGGACCGGGGAGAATAGGCCACTGTCTGCTTGGTCACTTCTCTCTTGCCTGTCTCACTCACCCACGCAGCTCCTTTCTTTGAGTACATCACATCATAATACTGGGAGCTTTCCTTCACTGCTATGCCATAGTAATGGTACCTAGGACCAAGGGACAGACAGGTAAGGGCCCACATGGATCGTCATTAGACAGAGGTGTCTTGGGTCGGAGAGTGTTGTCCAAAAACCAAGCATGACTGGACACATCCAAACCCGGGGCCGAAAGAGTTAACTCTTCTATAAGGCTTGACATCTCTGAAATCTACAATTAAGCCAAAGTTGCCAGCCATCAGTCAGGCAGGTAAAAATAACTAAAATTGCCTCCTCCAGAAAATGTTCAGTCAAATACTTTGCAAAGCAAAAGAGGGATGAGAAATGTTCCATTTATACCTGATCTCGAATGTCTACCAAGTACCTTCCCAAAGGTACCTAACAGTTGAGTGTCCATCTCTGTGGGGACCCAGGCGGCAGATGGTATCCATACATCAGTAAAACTTTTACCTGGTCATGATTTCCTTTGTTAGTAAAGGCTAGCCTCAAAGAGCTATGATTTTTATGTATTTTATTTTATTATTATAAATTTGGAGACCAGATTTGACTATGTAAGTCTGCCTAGCCTGAAAGTTGCTATTTAGACCATGCTGGCCTCAAACTCCAGACCCCCACTTCAGAGCCCCTGCCTCCCAAGTGCTAAGATCAAAGGTGTGTGCCCCCAACACCCAGCAAACGCTTTAATTTTAAAAAGGCTCATCCAGTGCTTCATTTGACCCTGACCAGAACTTTTTATTAACTCACAATGGGCATAATCATCCCCGGCACGCTTCTAGTTACGCCCAAAGAGAGGAGGAGGCTCGTCTTTAGGAGGTGGAGGTAGTTGCTGGGGGTGTGTGTACTTCAGGTAACTGCCGAACACTGGAGTTCTGAGCACTTTGCAAAATATTTTATTCACATTAATTTGAAAATGAGCTTATAAAATTAAGGACTGCTGTGGTCATCGTAAAGATGAGAAGATGGGAAAGGGAAAAAAAATCAACCAATTTGCTCAAGAGTGTAGAGTGATTCCAGGCAAGAAAAGGTTGTGAGCCAGTCTGTCTACACAGCCACTTCGCAGCGCTGAGTTTATTCAACGTGCAGATTCCTAAGCACCTTCCCAGAACCCACTGAGTCAGAAAGAACATCTGAGAGGGAGATCTGTGGATCAGCCCTGGGAACAGCACAGGCCACAGTGAGGTGAGGTTCACCAGCTTGAGATCCATGATGTGAAGGACGGACACACACTGTCTTCTCTCACAAAACCCCCAGGAGGCTAGAAATAACTCTTCACGTTTTATAAACAAGGAAACTAGGTTCTAGAGGGTTTGAGTGATGTGCCCTAATCACCCAGTGAGGAGGCGGCAGAGGTAAACTTCTAACAGGCTGTGCGTCTCTAAGTCAGCCAGTGGTTCCCACAGTTTATTAACAATAAGAATCACCCAGAGTGCGCACGGCAGCATCCTGATCCCCAAGATTCCGATTTCATGCATCTAGGATGGGCTTTGACTGTGCAGTGGAAATGCTGTGCTAGTTGTGGCCTGGTTCTCAGAAACCCTGGACAACTTTCCTCTTCGGACACGTGGCAGTGGGGATGGGGAAGCATTTTGAGTTTCGGGAAAGGTGCTCACGGGGAGGGAGAGACAGGTGCATGTAACCTTCCCTTTCGCAGCCCCCTTCCTGCTGGTACCATTCTGTGAAATTTCTGCCCAGTGGGCAGCTTGCCTCCATCTGCATGACTCCTGGGATGAAGAACTCAGGCCCTCCGAAGGCAGCCCAGTTCATTTCAGCCGATGTAGTTACCAGAAGGTTCTTTGTGTTGAGCTAATATCTACCGTCTGGGCCTTCTACTTCCCAACTGTCATGTAACTGCCTTTTCATCTGTGGGCAGTCTGTGGGGGGAGGGGCTGGTTCCAGGGACTCCAGAGGTACCTTGTGGCGGAAAGACAGTTATAGCACACCTCCTTAGCTTGAAAGTGTTCTTTATAACTTAAGGTCAAGACAGTCATAGCTTAATATGACATTATGAGATATCTATTTCCTGATTAACCTATGCATGTGGCTGAGATCTGCAGTGACAGGAAAGGTGCTATTCTGGTCTGGTCCCGTCTTGGTTTTGCTAGTTAGGTTCTGGAGGGATCGTCAACACTCCTCGGCAGACGGGCCTGTGTTTCATCTATGGGGTGGATTTGCTGAGGGATTTTGAGAGGCCATGCTGTGGGATGGAGACTCAGTCTACAGCTGGAAAGAGCCTTTAGATCAGCTGAACATGTGGATCCTCTTGGAGACGGCAGCGTATGGCTCTGAGTGAGCAGAACTTTAGAAATGACTGCTCCCCAGTTTGCTGCCATGTAGGTGAAAGACAAAGAGCCGGAGCAGAATGACAGGCTCTCTCAGAGGGGGCCCTTCTCCAAGTGCAGGCTTGTTCTATTTCTGCCCTTTCTGGTTCTCCACATTTACCAACTCTTTCTGCCATTCCCGTTCTCCTTAGAAATCAGAAATTGCATATTGGAGCCAGTGGTTTTCCAAAGACCACGGGCTAGACCAAAAAATTTCCATTCGTTTCCATCTATTTAGCATCTTTCTACTCAGCCCCTCCCCCCACCTTGACAAGGTCTTGCTGTGTAACTCATGTGGCTGGTCTTTAAACATGTTGGCCTCACACTCCTGCCTCAGACTCCAAAATCTTGGGAAGGCTGGAAGATGCCACCTTCCGTGGCTCAAATCTGGTTTATCCAAAATTTTGAATAATCAACTTTTCATCACCAGCAAACAGTTTTTAAAAAAATCTGATTTTTGCACTCTATCCTTACTGAAGTTGCAACCTTGTTTTTAAACAAAACACTGGAATCTTTCTTTGTAAATGAACTTAAGTAGTTTGTTCTTCAGTGTAGTTACTCTGGGAAATAAATCATTGAGAAATTACCTCAAGTTGTCCTTTGTTCAAAAATTTTCTGGACAGTCCTTTGGAACTTCTCTCAAGAGCTTCTGATACACACACACACACACACACACACACACACATATACATACACACAGATACATATGCACATAGACACAGACACATACACATGCATATGTAGACACACAGAGACAGACACACACAGAAACATATACATAGGCACCTATATATGCATATATAGACATATAGACACCTATATACGCATATATAGAAACACACACACACACAGTCTTATTTTCAGACTGGACCATAACAGGGTTTTCCAAACTTTGATCATCTGATTTGTTTCCTTCCTTTCCTAACAAAAACCCAGGTTGTACTGCTCAGTGGCCAGAATGAGTCCTAGTGGTAGGAAGCTCTGTCTCTTGGGGCAACAGTGTGTGGGTGTGCTTCTAACCTTCCTCCTCCCCGAACCCATGTCCCCATAACCCCCTCCACCCAGACATGACTTCTGTGTCCTATATGGAGATGTGATGCTCCTTTTTGAGGTCTCTATGTTTGCTGGCTCATTGGCTGCCCCGCTCATGGTCGGTCCTCAAAGGTCTAGAATGCTGCCTAAGAGGAAGGCACCCTCTAGTGGAGTCAAGGTGCACATTAGCATAATGAAGGTTCTTAGAAGTCTCCCAGGAACGGGAGCTGTTGAACTGGGGCTGGCCAAACTTGTGTGGCCATGTCCCTCTTCCAAGTGACACTTCCTGTCCCCTGAAAGTTTCTAAACTATTCTGAGAGGCAATTCGTGCGTATCTTCGATGGAGTAGGGCTGGCTGAACCCTAAGATCTGATGCGCACCTGGGAGACAGGAGTCCTCATAGGGCTTTACTTCCTCTGCCCTTCAGCACCAGCTCCTCCAAAAGATCTTCCCCATCCTCTCCCCTTTCCTTACTCTCAGCTAAGATGTGACATGTAAGTCTTCTTTTCATGTCTGTCTTACATGTCAGAATGTTCCTCACAAGCCAGGCATGATGGTACAGGACTCTGCTCTCATGTGAGAGGTCCAGGCAAGAGGACTGTGGAAGTTCGAGTTTACAGACTAGGATCCTGTCTCAGCAAGTGTTGGTGGGCCGGAAGAAGCCATTACGGCAGGGGGAGGGGTCCCCTGTAGATCCCCTATCCCCCCAGGTTGTTGGAGCCGGTTTGTGCCTGTGCCCACTGTACACTCTCAGAGCAGAAGTTACTTCATGGAACGCTCCAAGCAACCTGGAAATGGTCTGAGAGATCACAGGACTCCTTGGAAATATGCAGAGATTGCTTTACAAAGGACAGTTGAGGACAAGGTGGCACAGAGTGAGATGGCATCGAGCAGCTGGGCCAAAGGTCCCAGGCTTTTGGATGGCCAGGCGATCTCTCTCTCTCTCTCTCTCTCTCTCTCTCTCTCTCTCTCTCCCTTTCTCTCTTCCCCCCCTCTTCTCTCTTTCTCCCTCTCTCTCATTCTCTCGCTCTCTCCCTCTCTGAAGGGTACTGAGAAGGGGGGATGGCTGTCATAAACCTCCTCCACACACACACACACACACACACACACACACACACACACACACACACACACACGCCACTCTAGGCACAGACCTTCCCACAGGCCTTCATACTCCGAGGAGCATCCTGGGGTCTGGCCTCAGGATCAAGAGCCGGATGCTGTGAAGGCAGCGTGGCTGTTTAGTGCTTACTTTGACTGTCCTCGGGTCCCGAGTCTTCTGGTGGTCAGCTGAGGAAATTGCTGTCTTATGATCTGTAAGGGTAACACAAGAACCCATTAGCCATCAGGAACGGTGGGGTGTGGCACTGAGAAGGGAAGCAAACGACTGGCACGAGTCTTCAGGAACACTCTGGAAAGGGTTCCTGGTGTTGGGGTGGGGGAGGGGGCAGGTGGACAGCACATTGACAGTTGCGGGGCTCAGATCCTGAGGGGCTCAGTGGTGACCTCACTGGGCCACCATACTTTATCCCCTCTTATTCACAGCACAGAGAAGCCCAGGATGCTCTAAAATATATACCATTCCCCCTTGAGACTGCCATCATACTTAAAGCCACCTTCGGCTCTGTAACTGGGTCTTGTATACCACCCTGCTTTTGTCCCTACGAGCTGGTCTTTTTCCACCCCACATCCCCCTAGGAGAATGCAAGTTTGACTGTATTTTATAGGCTTGCTTCCATCTCTGAAGACATTTGGGGCTTCTGAGCAAGATGCTCCTGCTCATAGGCCTCCTGGGACCAAGTAGTGTTCAGTAGCACCAGACTTCTCTTGCCAGTACCTAGCTCTACTGTAAGGCTTCTATCTATCTGAGAACATCCGGGGTACTTCCTCGCTGAGTATTAAATGGGTCTCTTGCTAACTGAATGTAGGCTGTGTGAGAGCAAACACCTTGCTTGCTCAGGGCTGGGACGTAGGAAAGCTTGGTCTTGCTGTGGACTGAAAAGATAAGGTTCTGGTCCCTGCCCAGAAGGGAGCATTGTAACTACTGTGGCCTGGGACAGCCATACTCCTGAAAGAAGTCTGGAGAGGAGACTCTCCGCCAAAGTAGAAACACCCCAACAGGCCTCCTCCTTGGTGTTTACTGAGATGGTGTTTTTGGAGAAGAGGCATAATGGAAAGTTTGTGTGGTGGCACTGGGGGACCAGGGGACCTGGATTACATCTAGGCGTGGCCACTTGCAAGGTAGATGCATTTATATTCAAAGGCACATCCCTATTTACAAAATGGGAATGAGGGGCTGGACTCAACCATTAGAGCATGTACTGCTTTTGCAGAAGGACCTGAGTTTGATTTTCATGTCTGTCAGTCCACAGCTCTAAGGAACCCAACACCCGCTTCTGGCCTCTGCACACACCTGCACACATGTGCACATACCCTCTGCACACGCCTGCACACATGTGCACATACCCACCCACAGATGCCTGTGTATGCTCATCCTTAAAAATAAAATAGAAATAATAATAACCTCTACCAAAAAGAATCCTTGTGAAATGTGTGTGTGAGAGAGAGAGGATAGATATGTAGAGCCCCACGCTTAGTAAGCACTCAATACGTGACTTTCAGAACCTCCCAATGGCTTTCACTCATTTTATCCCCCAGACACTTTCCCTTCTGGATAAGTGCTCAGCAGACATTCATGGGCAGAGAGATGAGGCTGCACAGGGTCCTCCTGGTCAAGTGCAAGCCTCTGGAGCTTTCTTTGGAGATAAGGTTCTTTTCATTGCATCGGCGATGTTTCTCACCCACACCGGTGCTTTGACCGACTTAACTCACCTGTGAAATAAATAGGCACCAGAAGCCTGTTGGTTGTTTTGGACTCAACACAGCCAATCTCCGTGTGTTTTGGTTTCCTTCTGTGATGTCTGAGGACTCAGACTCTGCAGTCTGTCCTTAATCAGAGGGACAACTGATGGTGTCATCAACTAAGCTAACGTCATGTGAGCGGGACAGATAACAGGAGGCTGAGGTCTTTGAGTGGGCAGTGTGAAGATTGCCAACTTTGGCACACTAGGGAGCTGAGTAACTTCAAGGTGGAGAATAGACAGGCAGTCTCGCCTCATCTCGGGGATTGGGTGGGGGGACGAGATATCACACAGGATGCTCAGAGAATCTTCAAGAACATCCTAAGGCCACTTTGGGAGGGAAATAAGACAAAATAAGCTTTACTTCATGGGCTTGTCAGGGTGGCTTAGGTGGAAAAGTGCTTGCTATGTATAGAAAGACTTGAGTGCAGATCCAACTCGCATGTAAAATGCTGTGCTTTCAGGTGCCTATGATCCCAGGGTTAGGGACACAGAGATAAAAGGATTTGGGGGGATGTCAGCCCACCCACCTAGCCTAGTTGAAAAGCCTAGAGGAAGACCCTATATCTCAAAAACTAAGGTGGAGAGTGATAGAGATGATATTTGGCATGAATCCCTGTCTTACACACACACACACACACACACACACACACACACAAGCGTGCGCGCACAAGTGCACGCACACATGGAACTGTGACAATTACAAACGATTGAATTCCATAGTCACTCCTGTGTCCCTGGGATTGCTGTGTCCTGTGTAAGATGCAGCATCAGAGCCTGAGTCAGCAACAATGTCCTCGAACCCCCTTCCCCCATTATGCATTCTGAGCCTATGCTAAAGTTTAATGACCTCAACCGTCTCACATTTGTGTCAGCCTGCGACCGGGCCCCTGCAGAGGCTCATCACATGACCAGCTACAGAGCAAGGACATTAAGGATGGTTACGTCCAGGATCGTGGAAATAGGCCAGGGCAGCAGAGGAGTGACCAGACAAACATAAATATAGAGTCAAGAGTTCTTGCTGGTTGGAAGAAGGTCAGATCTGAGATCTGAGTTTCCTAAACACGCAAGCAGACAAGATAGCAATAGTGATACAGGGTCCCAGCCCCCATTAGGACATATTAACTCCTCAGAAAGACAGGGCCACTCTTGTGTTTAGCCCTGGGAAATGGGTATAGCAGCCAGGCCACTAATATTAGCAGATACTTTGGAAATGAAAACACTTGGTGCTGTAAAAAACCAGTAAGATGGTTCATTGAGTGGATAAATGGGCTTTCAGCCAAGCCTGATGACCTTACTTCAGTCTCCAGAACCCACATGGTGGAAGGAGATAACCAGCGTTTGCAAGTTGTCCTCTGACCTCCATATGTGCTAGGGCATGTGCACATGTCCACACATGTCCATGCACATGTGCATATATGCTAAAAAAAAACCATTAAGTCTGTAGTACGAATAGACTCCTCAGAGCCCCAGCAATTCTATGAGGACAGCTATTTCTCTAAAGAAGCTTTACAATATGTCAGGAGCCACTACATACTTTAAATGTTCTGATTAATTCTAAGAAAACATCCTAAAATAAGAACGCAGAAGGTGTGGGGCTTCTAGTAAGAAAAAAATTAGAAATGCCACGAATGTCCTATGACAGGCAACTGGCTAATACATGTTTATATACATTCAATAGTACTCACGTGGCCACAAAGAATGTTCTCAAAATCTCTTAATATGTCACAACATCAAAACTGCTTGTGAGGAAATACCGAGTAGAACCACACATGTTAAACCACGGCTATAATTTTTGCTCGTAAAGATACGAGAATAAGCAGATTGTGTGGAGACCTAAATTGAGAATTCTCGAGGTGGCTGCGTGGTGGACAAAAACAGGGCCCGAGGGTCCCTGCTGTCTTAAACTGTTTATGCAAAGAAAGAAAAGTTTCTTATTAGTAGTAGTCCTGATGGACAAAAGATGTTGAGGATAATCTCACAAGATTCATCAAACATAGACCGGGATGTTACAGCACGTTTTCTCTCTTTAGAACGTAGACCACTCCCTGCTCCCAGTAAATCAGCTCCGATAATAAAAGAAATCAGTGCTGGTTTGTTTGGTTGCTAAGCCTCATTATCACTTGACTCAGGAGACTGGCTGGGTTCTGAAGCCCTACTCTGTTTATGCTGATGGTATCCCAAACGACACCCACAGAGCAAACAGGCAAACCCTTGGCTGGGGAGACAGGCCTGCAGGCTTGTCTTTGGACAAGCAGAAGGCCACTAGGGCATAATGACAGGCTTCCCAGAGTCGTTTGTTCTACCTCCATGAGTAAATACGAGCAACCATCCAAGCCCTTGTCATTCTTTGTCCGGTGGTGACATGGGCCTGGGAACTCACTGGCCAGTCTGACCCATGGTTCCCTCCATTGCCCCTGGTTTCACTTGCTCGCTTGGAATGTCTACCGGGATGGCCCCTTTACCATCTTAGACATTGGGGAGGTCTTTCCTGTCACTCTCACCACCCCCCAGCCCCGTGATTCTGCCACCTGTGCTTCTCCCCTGGGAGCCAGCTGCTTCTCTGCTCCAGCCACGCCATCTCCCATAGGATGCCCTGCATCCCAGCTAGCCTCCTTAGCAGGAGCCATCTAAAAAGCACACGTCATCATCTCGTGATGCTGTTGGAAATGCTAGGCTCCTTCTTTCTACCCCATCTGGAAAAGAATGCAGACTCCTCGGATGTTCTCCAAGCTACAGGCTCATGCTGATTCTAACACCCTCCACACCCCAACCCAGCTGTTCCTACCTCACCACCCCTTTCCCAGCCACCATTCTGATGGTGCCCTTAAGGTAGAGGGAGCAGACATTCCTGTCACCATGCCTTCCCACTAGGGTGGACTGAAACCGCTCTGACACCTTGAGTCAACACTTCCTCCCCATGTCCATTCCTCCTGACCCTTCCCATGCCCTTCTCCCAATCATTTCTGTTTTTTTTTTGTTTTGTTTTGTTTTGTTTTTTTTTTTTTTTTTTTTTTTTTTTTTTTTTTTTTTTTTGCTTTTGCATGCATTTGGTTTGAGGGCTGACCACTTAGTACTGGATAACCCATCAGGAGCTCATGCCTGGGAAGTCACTAGTGTCTGAAGTCGTTGTAGGACTGGGACCCCAGGAGAGTTTCCTTCTTCTGAGTTAGCACCTTACAGCTGTTTCAGGAGACACGGTCTCACAGCAGACTTCCTCCCGTTCTGGCTCTCACAATCTTTCCACCCCACATGTTTTATCTTATAATTACTTCTCTCATGTCTGTGGCCAAAGTACATGACAAGACACATTGTAAGTCGGGCAGGGTTTATCTGGTTTATAGTTGAGGGCACGCTGTACATCACGGCCACAAAGGTATGACAGAAGCAGGAAGCAGCTGGTCAGGAGGAGAGCAAGTGGGAAATGGAGTCAGGCAATAAAACCTCAAGGAGTCCCATTAGTGACCCACTTCCTGAGTGACCCACTTTCTCCAGCAAGGCCCTGTCTCCTAAAGGTTCCATGGCTTCTCCAATCACTGAGGCCCAAGTGCTCAAGATGACAGGAAGGTTTCACAGTCAGAACAAGTCGACCCTTAAGTTGTTCCAGTCACAATGAAAGAGTAACCAACCATTCTCTCACGATGCACAGGCTGCCCAACCTGCTCCCCGACGGAACTAAGTGTTGCTTAGCAACCAAACAAGAGGGCTTAATGTCCCCCCCCTACGCAGGCCTTCATTTTGGGTCAGGCACCAGGATAGTCACTTTGCATATACCATCCCTGCTAATGAGCATGGTGCAGCATTGGGCTCCACTGCTCTCCCCCTGTACGGATGGACAAACTGAAACTCAGAGAGCTCAGCCGCCCTCATCAAACCATCAGTTCCCAAGATGCAGGCCTGAGACATGCACGTTCTGAACTCAACTCCTCTACACTGTCACTCCTTCTCCTTAGTGGCACTTTCCCCAGGCCCCCATGACTTCCTTTAATGCCAACTTTTGCCTTTCTGTTGCCTTCTCTTCTTCCCACGTAAGTTGTGTTTGAGGAGTGAATAGTCTCTTGTTCCCATTGACCTCTCAGTAAGAACTCCTCCTCTGCCCACCTCACTCTGATGCTCTTAGAGATGCTCCCGGTCTCTGCTGGGGACAAGGTCCATATTTCCCTGCCCTAAGCTGAGGTTACAGAAAGTGAGAAAGAGCCAAGGGGATGGTGATACCAGTGGGCAGAATCCATCCACATCCAAAACAGTGGGTACCTGAGGGGTAAATGCTTCAGCTTAATAAAAATACAGATGTCATTAACACAGTTAACAGAATCATTCTGGTGGAGATGTAATTTAGTGATGGAGCACTTGCCTCAAGTATACACAGCCCTTAGTTCAATCCCTAGCAACACACACACACACACACACACACACACACACACACACACACTTAAACACATGAATGTATACACACATATACACATATACATACTCATGCACAGAAATAGATGTGCACACACTCATACATGCACACACACACACACACACACACACACGTACCACATAAATACACACATACAGTCATTCTGTTTGGATACTTGAAGTTCCCAAGCGGGTCTGCAGAAGGAACAAGTCCTGGGGACTCGCTGACACCCTCCAGGACTGCCTGCCTCAGCAGAAGCTCTTTCTACTAATTCAAGCTGAATTTCTCTAAATTTCCTCATGTGAATGTCATTTCCGTCTACTCTGAATTGCTCAAAGTGTCATTCTCTGAAGGCCTCTTAGTCTGCCACCTCTCTACCCTCTTCCTGTGGCCTTCTCTACCTTACACTGCTGTGCCCCCGGTCCTCAGTGCACACACTGCTCCCATGAGTTCTTCCCAGTTCCCTGATGAGGTCAGAGTCTTCCCCTCCAAGCCCCAAGTGAATCTGTCTCCTGTGGTATGGAAACACTCCATCTTCCCTCAACTTCAAATACATCCTGATTCTACCTACCTCTGCCCATTTCTAGGGCCACACCCTCCTGTTGCCCTGCTTCTAGTCACGTTCCACCATGACCACTTTCTCATGGTGCCCTGGACAGAGCCCAGCTCTCCCAGGCTCCACCAGATAGGTCCCTCCTTCACTCCGGCTTACCTCTCCTGACCCCGTGCTCTGGCCATCTGGAACTGATTCCAGGTTTCACAGAATCACTGCTCTCTCACTCTGGATTTTTCCATAGCTGTTCTCATGGTCTGGCACCGTGCTTCATGCCCTTTTCTGAATGATATTCATGCATTCTTCAAGTCTCAGCTTCGACCTTATTTCCTCTCAGAAATCCTCCCTGAGCCACTTGAATGGTGAACACAACTGTGTGGTTGCTTTTAAACTGACCAAGAAAAAGGTATTTGTGGCATGCAGTATGGTGGTTATTGTTTGAATAAGAATGACCCCATAGGCTCATGTATTTGAAAGCTTACTCATCAGGAAGTATTGTTTGAAAGGATCAGAAGGATGAGGAGGCGTGGCCTTGTTGGAGAAAGGGAGTCATTGGGGGTGGGTGTTGAGGTTTCAAAAGCTAAGACAGGGGCCAGTCTCTCCCCTTCCCACCTCCCCATCTCTTCCTGGGGATCAGGATGCAGCTCTCAACTACTTCTCCAGCACCTGCCTGACACACCTACCACTGTGCTCCCACCGTGATGATAATGGGCTAACCCTCTGAAACAGAAAGCAAACCCCCAATTTGATGCTTTCTTTTATAAACATCGCTTTGGTCATGACGTCTCTTCACAGCAATAGAACCCTGACGAAGGTAATGGCGTTATGAAATACATATGTATCATGAAACGGACAGAGTAGCAAGTCAGGATAAGCATCGCCACACACACTTGTACAGCGAAGACGTCTAAGATACACGGCCATGGCAATTTTCAGGAACGTAATGTATCATTTCCCCTTGTCTCCATGCTGGATAAAAGACATCTTGGACATACTCTGTCTGAGTAAGACTTCACATCTGTTGACTACTGTCTTTCCCAAATGCGGACTGGTTATTCAGTGCTGAGAACAAAACCCGGGGGCTCACACACTCCATTTTCGAGCCTCATCGCCAGCATTCATTCCATAGGATCTTTGTAGGCGATTGGCCGACTCGGCTCTGTCAGTGCCTACCGTGGGCCCCTAAGACTCTATGAGAACAGAATCTCCAGCCTCACCTCCTTTGACCCTTCCTCGTAGTCAGCAGTGTGTGGCCTCAATGCCCATGATGGGTTGGATAATGGAACATGGCTTAGACTGTCTCAAAGGCTTTCAGTGAGTTCTTGCTACAACCTGGACATCTCATGAGGCCCTGATGATAATGATGCCGGGCAGAATGGAAACAGCATCTGTTCTGAAATGAACATCTCAACATGAAATTCAGATGACCCAGACTGTCTTAAACCAGAGACCTGCCACATTAGAGGTCAAAACTGCGGGATGAGGGAGTAGGGAGTGTGGAAGCGGGAGTCTCTTGTCTACTGTTTGATGACTGGGAATGTGGAGGGACAGGATCTTTCTTCCAGGACTCTGCGTCCAAAGGCCCTGCTCAAGGCAACTGGCAGACAGCGGCAGTGGGGATGGGGGTTGATGAAGCAGGGGAGGAAGAGATACAGGAGATGGTGGGAGAGGAAGCCATGAGATGAGAGGAACCACGGGAGGGCTGCAGGCTCTTGTAAGCACTCTACCATCACGGGGCTAGGTGGGAAGACTTTAGGTGGGAAGGTAAGGGGTGGGGTCAGCTCCCACACAGAGCAGTCTGGCTGCTGAGTAGAGTTGCTGCTGGGGGCTAGGGCAGCAGCAGGGACACCAGTCAGGCTGCTGCAGCCAGGCAGGCTGTGGACTCAGAAACCGGAAGAAAACGAGGATGATTCTTTCATTAGCCATTAAGGGTGTCCCTAGTGTGCCAAGAGAAGGGGAGCAGAGATATGTTTGTGCATTATGGTGTCTATGCTTACTGTTGGGGTTTTATTATTTTTGCCTTGTAACAGTTTCTCAAATGGGTAGTTGCTTAATCAAGAATGAAAAGTAAGCCAGTCTTCACAAGAGACAATCAAAATGTTATCTGTGTGTGTGTGTGTATGTGTGTGTGTTTGTGTGTGTGTGTGTGTTTGTGTGTGTGTGTGTGGTACAAGTGTGTGATGTATGGTGTATATGTGTGTGTGTGTGTGTGTGTGTGTGTGGTGTGGTATGTGTGTGTGGTGTGTGGTATGTGTGTGTGTATGGTGTGTGGTGTGGTGTGTGGTATGGTATGGTGTGTGTTTGTGTGGTGTGGTGTGGTAGTGTGTGTGTGTGTGGTGTAGAGTGTGGGATATGTGTGTGTAGAGGATATGTGTGTGTGGTATGTGTATATGGTGGGTGTGTGGTATTTGTGGAGTGTGTGTGTGTGTGATGTGTGTGTACCTATGTGTATGGATGTCTATGGAAACAAAGGGAAAACATTACAACGTTTCCTCTCACACTCCGCCTTGTTACTATGAGGGTCTCTAGAATCTAGAGCTAGGCTGGTGACCTTTGACCCATCCTGCCGTCCCTGCCTCACCCTCGTCCCCTGCACTGGGGTTATAAACCTGTGTACAGCCATGCCACATATTTTAGAAGAGGGCTAGGGATTTGAACCCATGCCCATGAGCCCTTCCCCAACCCCTCCAGAAGCTGTTAGACTATCTTGGAAGTGTAGCACCACATTTAACATCTTTATAAAATGTGCTAAAATGAAAGACGGGAAAGGAGTTCGCTCCTTCTGCCGCAGAAGCATCACTGTGGAAGTGCGCTGTCCCCGAGACTGGAGCTTAGCTGAGGCTAAGGGCAGAGTGGGGAACAGAACCACAGTGGGTGCAGGCAAGAGAAAGCCCAGAGAGGCCAGCTTCCACAACCCGGGGCCTGGGGGAAGGACAGGAGTCCTACTCAATGTCCCCTAGGGCTTCTTTCTCTAGCACTGTCCATTGCCGACCTAATAGCTCTCACTGTTTCTGTCCTTTTCTGGGTTTGCAGAGGCTCCGCATTCAACCCGTGGTCAAGCTTATGTGTGGCGCACACCGCTTTCCCAAGCGATATATTTCTGTGATGAGACTATTTCTGAAAATTCTCTTATTAAAAAATATTTAGTAGCTTTAGTATTCACCTCCCCAAGCTCAAACAAACACAACACAACAACAATGAAAGGCTTTTTCAGGAAATAAGAGGGGGCGCTTGTTCAGTCGGGTGGGGGATGGGAGAAGGCAGACTCTAATGCAACACTTCTTGCCCGCCCCCAGCGGGAGTTCAAGACTTTTCCCACTTTAAGCAAAGAAAGGCTGTTGCAGATGGTACCTCCTCCCCTCAGCCACAACAAAAATCCTATGGGAAGGAGGTTTGGCTGTTTTCTTTTTCTTTTCTTTTCTTTTCTTTTTCTCTTTCTTCTTTCTTTCTTTAAGTGTTTCTTATGGGCTGGAAATTACAAATGAGTCTCCTCTCCTTTCACCAGATAATCAACTGGTCCCTGAATCTGAAAGCCCAGCACAATTTCGTTGGGAGTCTCCAACAACGCAGGGTCGGTTCAGCCCCACGAGGGCTGTTCAGCTTTTAATTTCTGGAGCAAGACTCAGCAAACAGTAAAACACTTTTGTGAAGCTGTGAAGGTTGGGCTTCGCTGTTTGATAAATGAGCAGACGGGCAGGCAGCCCCTCTTTCTTTATTTGTAAGGATTCAATGAAGCCTGCCTAAAGAACACCGCATGCTGTTCTAGCTACTGATCTAACATTCCGCAACATCCCAGCCTTCCAAATTCCCTTTAATTACTTGTGAATCCCACCCTTCTCTCTTTCAGCTAGGCCAGACGGAGCTGGGGGTTTGGGGGACGGGGTGGGGGTGGGAAGTGGGGCTTTCCAGGAGAACTGAGCTCCTGGGAGCTGCTGGGGTGCTTTTAGGTGGTAGTGAGTGGCTGACACACATGGCCCAGCGTGCAGAATACCCGTGCGTGATTGTGTGGGTGAAATCTTTACAAAACGTAAGTTGTAGGTATGTGTTCCGAAATGACACGGCCACACAGTGGCCCTGTCACAGGAAGATGGGGAAGGAGAAAACAGAGGAGCAAAAACACCCGTCAGCATCACTGAGCACTATACGCTTTCTGAGACACGTTCCTCTTGGTACGGAGAGTCACCCTCAAACGTTCCACAGCTGAGACCTGGGATCTAGCTAGTGATCCGGCAAAGTGTCCATCAATTGAGCACGCATCCTCAGATGTGTGGTATTGTGCAGAGCCTCAAGGGCCACGGAACTGAGCACCTCAGCCCCTCTCCTCCACAGACTGGCTTCACTCTGGGTCCTAATCCTACAGCCCTCATAGCCATCTCCAAACTTAGCCTCACAGGCTTTTTGATGGTTTCTACAGACTCAACCAGCCCTCAGTCGGCAAACATTTGCCACCGAGCTATGATCTGAATGAAATTCCAAGGTGACAGCAAATATAGACTCCCGCACGAGAGAGGACAGGTCCCTGTGTCCGTGATGAGTGAAGTGTGCCGAAATACACTGAGGGAAAACTGTAGATCCCTATTCCAGGGGTCGCTTGGGTTGTGCAAAAAGGAAAGTTTGTCAAACAGAAATTGAAATATAATACCATAACACTGTGTTTTATAAGCAGTCACTATGGAAATTTTGTGTATATAAAAACATTGAAATATACTTTAGAAATTAGGGTGGTTTTTTGTTGCTTTGTTTGTTTGTTTTTAACAAAAAATTATAGTTCAAGACAGAAGGTGACTAAAGATCTGACACCAATTTAAATCTAGATATACAGTAAATCTAGATATATAGTGGGACAGTCATTCTTTTTTTATTTTTTATTTTCCAACAATAAACCTAGATCCTTTTTAGAGTTGAATTTTAGTGATAGGCAGGAATAAAGTCTTCGAAACATCCAGCCTCTGTTTCTTCTTGAAGTACTAGATAGAACAATTTTACCACAGGGTATAATGACCCAATCTATGTGTACACACATGTACACACACACACACACACACACACACACACACACATACACACGTATTAAGTGCTATATACACATTTCCTGACTCATCCATTCACACATGAGCTTTGAAGGTCTACTTTTGTAGAAAATTCCAGAGAATTCACGTGGACTGCAGTGGATCAGAAGCCGAATTTCAAATCGCCTGTGTGACCGGATGTAGGATGGTTTCTCTGAGAAACCCCAAGCTTGGGAAGGCAATGGTGAGCCGTGAGGCAGGTGATGTGGGGGAAAAACGGTAAGAAGTCCAAACATCCATGTGTAAGCCCGGGATTGTCCCCGTGTTGATCGGATGATGTGTCACGTGTGCGTGAGACTATGACAGCCCTGGCAGACTGATTTGGTTCGGGTGGGGTGGGTTACATAAGATGCAGGTTAAGTCAAAATATGGGATAAGTGCTCAGACGGTAATGAGCGGGCGGGTGGTGATGGCTGACTGTGATGTGGGACATTTTTAGAACAATAGTTTTCAAAATTGCTCAGCAGGAAGAGCATCTGGAAGGGCTGGAACATTCATCTATGATATATTAAAAAATGATATATTAAAAAAGACATAAAGCATTTGAAGTGTTGCTATAATGAAATGAAATCACAATTGTAACTACCAGGCACAGAGCATCTATTTGCTGGCTTCTGGGCTAAGCAGCGTTCACACAGTTTCTCCATAGATGCTTTTGAGGTTCCGTTTTACAGACAAGGAAAGTGGGCCCAGAGCTGTTGAGGCTGGATAATGCTGGGGTTGAGATTCAGACCCAGTCAGATCTGGGAATTTTTTGCAGGGTACTATGCTAAGAAAGCCAAATTAACAAAACAAATGTGTTGAGGTGCCATCACGAGAACACTCGATACCATATTCAAAATTAATTAGTAACTAATTAGTGCAAAGATATCCTTACAGAAGACCCCTTGATATGCCTTTAGAACACTCTTATTTCCTGCCCTTTCCTGGGCATGTGAGTGACCCCTCCTCCCAGGTCACCGTAGGAAGGAGGTGAGCAGGATGAGGTTCTCAGATGAGAGGGTCCCTTTGTGTTCCAGGAAGACATAGCTGCTAACCACAGATCTCCAAGCACTTGGCTGTCCTCACTCCTGAGCATGTCCAGCAAGAAGGAAGGAACAGCCATTCAAGGAGGAGCCAACCTACACTGACCTCTAGTCCTCACGGAAAGGGTGAGGTATAGATGTAGCACTGTGTGACCTGATTTCCCCTTTCCTGGTTTCCGTACATCTTACTGGTGGCTTGCACAGGGCAACCCCACCACCCTTGTCAACTTGAGAAAATCCCTCCCTCCCTCTGAGTTTCCCTAACTGGAAAATGACGGACGAACACCGACAGATTCCTAATGTCCCTTAGAAATGAAACGTGTGGAGAAAGTTGTTAGGAGTGCTGGATTCTACCCTCTTCTAGGTTTGTGCTTACAGTCAAGTGCAACTGAGGATTGGAGTCCCCAGCAAGCCTTCCTGAAAGGGGAGTTTGTGATGCTTAACGGCCTTTTCACACCCTCAAAGAACACTGTCAAAATTCTGGAATGCTTTTCCATATGTCTATCTTTTTCTGAGAATCCCACAGTTTGAGGACTGTGACTTGTGTCAGCCTGACAGTCTGGAGCGGTCCTATGAGCCACCGGTGCCTATGTTAACCGGTGCCTATGTTAACCGTAGGACGAGACTTTGCAGATGGCCCCTGCCATAATGACTCCACTTCCTGGGCTTTGACTTTGAGGTGCTGCAAGAGGAACTCACATTTGGGAGAAGCCAGGATGGTGCTCCTCCAGGTCAGAGTGAGACAACATGGGGTAACTCTCTCCTGTAATGCCGAACAGTAAGTAGGGAGCAGCCGCTAGAGTGTACCATGTGATCACAAAGCCAACAACTAGAATTTGATGGTGTACAGTGCTGCCAGCAATTGGGGTTGAGGTCTTTGGAAGAGCACATGGGGCAATAGACAACTTCTTGCAGAGGAGGCTTTGTTGAGTGATTTTGCCCAGCTGTAGGCTGAATAAGTGTGCTGGTGTGTTTAAGGTGGGCGGGGCTAAGCTGGTAGGCGGGGCTAAGCTGTGCTGGGTGGTGGGTTCAGTGTCCTGAACACATCTCTAACTGATGACATTTTCAGCTCTCAGTAGATGTATCTCCGTGTCCCACTGTAAGCCAAAGAGCACGGTCACACCCTACAGTGCCGCAAGGTCCTTGTTCCGTGTCATAACTGAGACGCGTATCCGGGACAGCCTTATATAGAGCAAAATCGCTACTTCCTGCTCCTCTCTTTTTCTAACCAATAACTTCAGGGGAAAGTGAAAACTTGTTTTCAATTCACCTACTGAATAGCACTTTGTTCAAGATGATGGTTTAGCAGTATACTAAATTATATATCTGCCTATGTAGGCAGGGGAATTAATGATGGTGAAGCAAAGATACGGAGCAGATGGGGGAGGGAGGAGTAAATGTACACTGTAAATTACCATTACGAATAAAAATCTGCCTTTAAACAAGAATAACCAGTATGTCAAATGAGGAGGAAAAGTAGAGCCATACAGGAAGTCCAGTTAAAATACAGGGGTAGGGGCTGGGAGATTGCTCCGTAAACTCTCTGCTACACAAGCATGAGGAACTGAGTTCAAATCCCCAGCACACAAGTCAAAACCCAATATGGCTAAGAACAATTGTAGCCCAGTGCTAGGGAAGAGACAGGTAGGTCTGTGAAGCTTGCTGGGCAGTCAGTCTAGCCAAACAGCGCACTCCAGGCTCTGTGAGAAAATCTGTGTCAAAATAGAGCAGCAGAGGAAGACACGGTTTCCACACACATCACACCCACATATGTACACATCCAAACATGACCATATAATATACACGCACTCACAGGTACTGCTCAAGAGGCTCAGGTAGGAGGTTTACCATAAGTTCAAGACCAGTCTGGCCTGTACAGTGAATCTGAGACCAAACTGGGCTAAAGGTTAGCTGTTATCTTTGAGACATAACTAATCAGGACTGGGGACATGGCCTGGTGATTGGAGTACTTGCCAGTGCAAACACAAGGACCCACGTCCAGAACCCCAGCACCCATGTAAAAGCTGGATGTGTGGGGCTGGAAGGACGGCTGGGTCCTTGACAGTGTCTGCTGCTCTTGCAGGGTATCTGAGTTTGGCTCCCAGCTTCATCCAGTACCTTCCCGTCTCTTCAGTTACCCATAGATATGTGCGTGTGTGCGTGTGCATGCATGCACATGTTCGTGCACACACACATATAGACAAACAACTAAAATGCAAATAGAACACAATAAAATGAGATATGAAATAGGCATGGTGGCAAATACTTATAACCTCAGCGTTCAGAATGACATTTGCAAGTTTGAGGCTAACCTGGGATACACAGCAAGAGACTTTGTCTCTAAGTAAATAAATAAATAAGTAGATAAATGAATTAAACTGTAAACAGTGGGAAGACGTTGCTGTACAAAACTACAGTAAAGAATACAGACGACACATAGAAAACTAACATCTGTGGTAATACTGTTCCAACTGTGGGGGTAGTCACCGTGAGAGTCAGTGGGAATACTGCTCCAATACAGACAGACATCACAGGGGCTGGGCTGGCTGCACACTCTTGTAATGCAAGCCCTCGGGAAGTGTGGACTGAGGTTCACGGCCAGCATGAACTGCACAGAAAGATCACACAAAACCATGTCTGAGAAAGAGCGAAGAGATGTCAGGGAGAGGTGGCTGAAGTAAATAAAGGGACAGGTTCCAGATCTATGCTGTCTTCTCACGAGCGCGCGCACGCACACACACACACACAAACACACACACACACACACACACACAGATTTAAATATAAAGATGTTTAAAGAGAAAACTAAAATCAACAGAGAAGAAAGATAACACTAAGCAAAAGAAGTCTGAGCAGTTGTGTTGGCTTCAGACAACAGGGGATGAGAGATCTGGTACTACGTGACCTCAAGGCGTATTGTAAAGGTACAGAAGCTGTGGATTTCTGGTGTTGTCAAAAGAATAGACAGAGATTTAAAAAAAGAAAAAGAAAAAAAAAAACAGTAAGCGCAGGGTTCGTCTTCATTGTCAACTTGACTGGATTAGCATCACCTGGGTGTGGCTATGAGCGTGTTCAGGAGGTTCAACTGAGGAGGAACGACCCACCCTGAGTGTGGATGGCAGCATCCTATGGGCTGGGGTCCCAGACTGAATAATAATGACCAATCAAACGAAGAGCTCAAATCCACCTCTCTCTGTGGCCTGACCACAGACCAACTTCCTCCCTTCCTGACACTGGGACTCCCTGCCCTGACAGGCTCTACCCTCAAGCCTTGAGCCAAAATAAAGTCACTTGTGTCAGGTGTTTTGTTACATGCTCATGCACAAGGGTGTGCACACACAGACACGTGCACCCAAACACACACAAACGTGTATGTACATCTGTACAAAATAATAAAAAAAAAGGCAAGGAAGCGAGAACCAAGAAAACAACTTAAGCCACCAGCAAAAGAAGGCCGGAGAACAGTCCAGCTAAAAGCTTCCACATTCTCTCCACTTCCTGAATGACTCCAGGACCCAAGGTCAGTGCAACGTTCCCAGAAGCCAGTGCTTATGGAGTTTGGCCAATAGTGAGACGTTGCAGGTCTTTCTTGTGGCAGAGAAGTTGTTTCCTTCTCCTACTAGAGAGGTTTCCAGCCAGGCTTCCCTGGGGATAAGCCTGGGGTAAAGTCGTAGGGACAAGCTGATGATCAGTAAACCTGGTGGCAAAGGCTTGATCTCAGCCTTGTCAAGAAGTAAACCTTCCTACTAACCTCAGTCTACTGAGATCACAGAGGCTTTCTGTGGGCTGTCCTATGAAAGGCAAACGGACATCATGTTTCATTCGTGTCCCCTTGTGGCATGTAACAAGGGCTGTCCCATAGAACCGTCTGTGATGATGAGGTGTGATCCAATATGGCGGTCTCTAGCCACATGCTGCTTTGGAATATTTGCAGTGCAGACAATGCCAATGCTAGCGATCTGAGCTCTTGCTTTTGTGAGAGTTTCAATGACGTAGTCAGCTGCACGTGTCTGAGGACACCAGGCTGCACAGCACAGGGGAAGGAGAGACGGCAGAGATGGCAGGAGGAGTCCCAAGTCAGGGTGACCATTAGACCACAAAACTCTGGGGATTTGACCACATCTTAAAGGAGGCTCAAGGTTCAAAATAGGAATGGAACTGGGCTACTGGGAGGAAAAGACAGACTTCAGCCCAAGTCCTCTAAAGTAAGAATTCAGGGAAACGCCAGGATGGCCACTGTGCTGCACAGGTTGTTGTTGTGAGTCTTCACACAAGCAAAACCAATAGCGTTAGTTTGGCTGACGCCATAATTAAACTCCTGGATGACTGTTTGCATCTGGACACAGAATTGCCAAAGACAAATTCACAATACCAATAGTTCGTAATCACAAGCAAGCGGTGGTTCATCAATATATGAATTTCTGGGTGACTAAGAAAAGATTATTTTCCATCACCCACAGACACCTCAGCTGAACCTTGCTGCTCGCCATGAGGTGGCGAAGGCTCAGAGTGGCTCCAAGGTCAATTCTTCAAAACTCACCCAAGCTGCCCTGTAGCCCTCACCTGCTGTCCATTGTGGTCACTTCAACAGTATGTCAACACAAGTCTGCTGTCACGAGTCAGTGAATGTTTTCCTTCCTTCACTGCTGGGTCTGAGCCCCTCATGGTCCTTCTAGGCCCTGCTACTATCACCTAACTTGGGACCTGTCATAACTAGAATGACATGTATCATTCTCAGCCGAGGACCCTCCGATTGGCAATATCACCATCCAGGACTGCTCCCCGGTCTCTCCGGGGCATTCACGTTACCAAGCCCTGTGCCTTTCCTGCCTCAGTGTCGGACGCAGAAAGTACCGATGCATTCATATTTGCCTCTCACAGGAGACATATTCGTTTATGCAGGTTAATACAGAGGAAAGCCAAGCAAACCACCCTGACTTCTTACTTTGTAACGAAATTTTACAGCCAAGTATTACCTGAAACTGTGGAATTGCTCTGTTCCAGAGTTTGGTTTGGCAGTTTTGTTATAACGGTATGAAGATTTTGGCAGCAAAATATTACAGCAAAGTCACCAAGGTATTTATTTTACTAATTTTATAAAACAAGAGAACTAAGATGTTTTAAAACTGTGTGCTACGGGTCGGTGAAATGACTCAGCGGTACCTGTAGTCGCCAAACCTGATGGTCTGAGTTCAATTCCCGAGACTCATACAGTAGGAGAGAACTTGACTTTGACAAACTGACCTCTGTCTGTCTTTCCGTCTCTCTCACTTATAGATACACACACACACACACACACACACACACACACACACACAACAAATAAATGTAATTAAAAAAAATTAGAAGTATGTGAATGCTGTAAAGTTGTGGGGGGAGGCGGAGGGGTGGGGCCAGGACCGTATCGAGGCTGGACTCACCTTCCCAAAGCTGGCAGCGTTGACGGGCTGAGTATCGTTCTTCTCACAGAAATCCAGATAGTGCATGTAGAGGGCACTTCGAGGGATGCAGACGCCTTCTGCAATCTCATAATTTTCCTCCAGCCTAACAAAAGAAACGCACGGTGAAAAAAGAAACGAACTATGTCGGCTCCCCAAGCTTCTGATCTTCGAGGGTCTCAGAAATGGTTCTTTTCTTCTGGGACAGAGAGTGGGGCCCAACGAGCTGAGGAAAGCTGACTTGGGTTACTCCTGAGTCAGAAGGTCACTTTTCATTTACTTCTGGGGATCAGGTCCCTTCAGACCTTTAAAACTACGCTAGAGCTTTCAGGTGCCCTACTCTTCAAGCCTCCAATCATGCATCCAACAGGGAGATGCCCCAAGACTGTGTATGTGTGAGTGTGTGTGTGTGTGTGTGTGTGTCTGAGTATGTGTGTGAGTATGTGTGTGTGAGTGTATCTGTGAGAACGTGTGTGTGTGTATGTGTGTGAGTGTTTGTGTGTGAATGTGTGATTGTATATGAGTGTGTGTGTGAGTATGTGTGTGTGAGTATATTTGTGAGAATGTGTGTGTGTATGTGTGTGAGTGTTTGTGTGTGAATGTGTGAGTGTATATGAGTGTGTGTGTATGTGTGTGTGTTTGTGTGTGAATGTGTGAGTGTATATGAGTGTGTGCGTGACTGTGTGTGTGTGTGCGCATGTGTGTGTACACCCTGGAGCTTCTCGACTTAATAAGAGTGGTAGGGAGGAAATGTCTAACACATGGCCATCTGGATAATGCTGGGTTCCTGGATTCTGTGACCTACTAAGGTGGATGATTCTCTACCCCATACCTAACTGAGTGCAGGATATGGATTCCACAGAAGAGAATGGCCAGATCTCCAATGGGTTAGAGTCTCAGTCCCTACCCTCTCTTTACTGGTATGGTAACTGAACAAATTAACCTTGAACATCATTTTCCCTTTAGAAATAATAACTCTTTTAGGGTGGCTGTTGATATCTAAACAAATAATGTGTTGCAAGAATTACAAGTGTTGGGGGCTGAAGAGATGCTCAGCGTTTAAGAGCACTTGCTGCTCTTCCAGAGGACTTGGGTTCAGTTCCCAGTACCCATATGGTGGCTCACAACTGTGTGTAACTCCAGTTCCAGGGGACCTGACAACCTCACATAGACATGCAGGCAAAAGACATAAAAATAATAATAAATAACAAATTATTTTTAAAAATTACAAGTTTCAGACCCTTGTGTCCTATAAGTGACATTAGATTTCCTCAGTGTTTTGGTTTTTTTTTTTTTCCCCATAAGACACTTTTGGGGACCTCTATGCCCCAATTTTGTGATAGGCATTGAAGGCATAGAATAAATCTAAATAAATTTCTGAAGTTTTGAATTTAGGCATACAAGTGACATCCTGCCTCCACTGACATCAACCCATCAGACGGTTGGACACCTCGGCCAACAATGCTTCGGAGCCTGACAATACAACGTGGAGCCGGGAGCAACCACAGCTCAGTGAACTCACCAGCAGGAGACATTTCTCCTTTGATGGCTGGATTTTAGGAAACAACTCAGAAAAACCTGAAATCAAATTTAGGAGGCAAAGGGACGAGAGTTCCCTTCTGCCGACCGTTCTTAGGGGGAGGAGGGAGAGGGGGTGTTGTTGATGTTTCGGTTTCGAGCTAAAATAAGGCACAATTCTTAAGCAATGGAATACGTGTCCTCAAATAGCTTTACAGTCACCCTGAGGGCACTGCCAGAGAAGGGTTCCAGCACTGTTGTAGCTCATGTAGGATGAGGACGAGGCCTCCCAAGGGGCCCACTTACAGGGGTGGCACTTATTTAGTTCATTCTTATATGACATTGAAAGAAAATCAGCTGAATCATTTCATCCCCAAGCCTCCCATACGGATATGAGCCGAGGGACTTGGGCAAACAGCAGAGCCAAGGGCTAAGGGGTGCCAGCCATTCCGTCCACCCTCTCCTCTCACATGGAGCAGTTCCTGCTGACCCTCCTGTTCCAGTAAATACTTTATGCAATCCTTTCTAGGTAACCAAACACCCTGAGGCTGTGGGGAGCATCCAGTCACCTCAGAATCCCCAAAGACCCACATATTCCTTGGCACACGTCAGAAGACTGATATCTGATGGATGGATCATCCAATCATTTACTCATCCAATAAGTATTGATCTTATAACCCCTGGCACTGAGGTCATGTCATTGATGGGTATGATGAACAGATTCATGGTACACAGATATAGAAGAGATCTTTAATTCAACACGGAGGGTTCTGAACACAAGAAAACAGATTAGCATGGCCCCTGTGTAAGGATGACATGCAAATCCGTGTAATGTCCCACATTAAAACATAAGTGATTAATGGAACAATTGTGACCAAAATGAGTCTCTTCCACACCACTGCGTGTGTCCTCAGTATCACCAAGTGGAACCCTGTGTTTCACCCAGGGAAACTAGCTTCATGGACAGTGTGAATTTCTTGGGCCTTCCCTGTGCTTTGGATCTGGGATGAATGAAAACCAGTCTTTAAATTTAGCCAGGATCCCTAACCGCCACTCACAGCATTGTTTCTCTGTAGGAGTGACATCAGAGGTCCAGCTGAGGCTCAAACTTTACAGGGACCATGTAAGCAAGGCAGTTGTCACCAACGGGGGTCTCACAGGCATGCTTTGTTTAGTCTGAGCAGTATTGGCTCAGCGTCTAAACCCCTGGACTTCACACAGAAGAATCTGGATTTCTGGCTTCTTATGAAAAAGCTGAGGTCTGGCAACCCTGGACCCATATTCCCTCATGACAACAATTGGCCAGGGTGAGCTGTGCCCTGAGGTTGGCCGGAGTCCTCACCCCTCCCCACTTTTCTTACACCAAGTCTATTTTCTGTTCCTTTCCTGGCTCCTGTGGGCACTTGTGTTGGCATAAAACATGACCTATGTCCTAGTTCACTTTGGAGTCTATTTGGGGAGAGAGACACACAAGAAATACTAATATTTAAATACTATAAACTGCTGGCCGTAGAGGATATGGAAGAGGAAAATGGATTGGTATGTAGATGGGAGCAGATGGTGATAGGTTCACAGAGGATCTGGGACTGAAGCTTTGTAACAGCAAACAACAGTTCACATCCATCAGACTCATCCCAGGGGCCAGGCCCTGGGTAGACAGGGTTTTATTTCATTCTCGTGATAGTCACATAAAAGCCAGGTGTGACGACACAGGCCTGTAATCCTAGTGCTCAGAAAAAGGAAGTGGGAGGATCTGGGTTTGGGATGAGCTTAGGCTATGTAGTGTGTCCAGGGATAGCCTGAACTACACAGTGAGCACCCACGTCAACAACTACAAAACCCAAATGAAGCGAAGCAAAGCAACACAACACAAAAGGAAGGCGTTGTGCCCATCTTTCCGATAGAGAATCCAAGGCTTCATTTGCTAATGTGACCAGTGACTAAGAGACACATCCTCACCAAGAACCCGTTCTGCTGCCTTAGCTGGAGGAGACTCTTAGCAAGAGGAACAGCAGAGAGCAATGTCACACCCTTTGAATGCTGGGGACATGCTTCTGAGTGGGAAGAGGGGCTTGTGGAGGAGAAAGTAAAAGGAGAGAAGGGTGGGGTTTGGGGAGAATCTTTAACCGTGCGGAGCAGTGGCTTAACAGACCCTCATTTGTATACAGATGGCATATACTTGCATGGACACACGGATATACATGGAGTATTTTTTTTAAAAGAAGATTGAAAAAGAAAGAAGAAGACTCGTAGACTGGCTCAGTTAGTGGGGTGCTTGCTGTGAAGGCTGAGAACCTTTACTTACTCTGAAAAATGAGCTCAGATCCCAGCGCCCATGTTTCAAAACTGAGCGCAGTACTGTGCGCACGCAACCCCAGTGCTGGAGATGTAAAGACTGGAGGAGCTCTGGGGCTGGGCCACCAGTGTACCAGACTGCTGAGTTCCAGGGTCAGTGAGGGAGTGTGCCTCAACATAGTAAATAACTGAAGAAGATGAATCAGAATACTTCATGTGGACCTCTGGCCTTTGTGCACATATATACACATACACACACACATACACATATACACACATACACACACATACACATACATACACACATACACACATATACACACATATACACACATACACATGCATACACACATATAAACATACACACATACATACACACATACACACACATACACACACATACACACATACACACATATACACACACATACACACACATAACATACACACATACATACACACATACACATACACACATACACACACATACACACATATACACACATACACATACATACACACATATAAACATACACACATACATACACACATACACACACATACACACACATACACACATACACACATATACACACATACACACATATACACACACATACACACACATAACATACACACATACATACACACATACACATATACACATACAGACACACATACACATACACACACATACACACATACACACATACACACACATACACACATACACACATATACACACACATACACACACATAACATACACACATACATACACACATACACATACACACATACAGACACACATACACATACACACACATACACACATACACACACATATACAACACATACACATATATACATACATACACACACATAAAGATATACACATACACATACATACACACATACATACACACACATATACACACATATACATACATACATATACACAATACACATACACACATATACACATAGACACATAGACATACATACACATACATACACATATACACAGACATATACACACACATACATACACACACATACACACATATACACATAGACATACATACACACATACACACATACACATACATACACGTACATACACATATACACAGACATATACACACACATACATACACACACATATACACATATACACATACACATACATACACGTACATACACATATACACAGACATATACACACACATACATACACACACATACACACATACACACACACACACAAAACTCAGGCCAGAAGACCTGATTACTTCTAGAATACTCTGTAAGTCACAATGTTGAAGACACGTAGATTGTTGTCTTTATGCAAGGAGGGCTGGCACAAGTCCTGTGATAGGACAATTTGTCTTATCTAGGCAGGGACAGAGTTTTGGAAAGGAGGGAGAGGCCAGAGGAGGAGGGAGGCAAGATGGAGGAAGACACGGCTGATCCTCTCTGTGTGGCTCTGCTTAGTTACAGGTTGTTATGAATGTTTTATAAGGGGTGGATTTGTATAGGATGACTTGTCTTATGTAGGTGGGTAAATTATATCACTTGGCTCTGAGTTTATGGTGTGGACGATTTGTGGAGTCTAAAATTTGCTGAGAAAATAAAACCATTGCTAAATTACAAGTTTCTGGAGCTTTGGATTTATCAGGCTGGTTGGAGTGTGGGTAGAGTTCATGGCTGGCCCTCTGTCAGGAGAGAGAAGAGCCAGAGGGCGGCCAACGTTGAGATAAATATGTTAGATCTATATGGCCCTCCAGTAATGGAGCTAATGTGGAGAGACCACCAGGGTCAGAGAGAACCTCTGGGGGGCAGCGTGGCGTGGAACCAGTCACCATTTTTCTTAGTATTTACTACAACAACAAGCGCTACAGACATTAATGTAAAGCTTGATATATTCTATCAGCCAATAATAAAGTATGAAAACACACACACACACACACACACACGGTAAAACGTAAACCCCACAAGTTCCATCTTAAACTTGAGTGTTCCGTTAAACAATTTTCCTAAATTAAAAAAAAAAAAAAAAAAAGGTTTGACTTTGCTGTTTCTAATGCACAGACGTCAGGAGCTGGGCAGCTGGACTTGTTGGAGAGGAAGGTGTCCCTTTGTGCTGACACTGGTAATGACTGTCCTGAGTCTTTTTTTTTTTTTGATAAATAATCATAGATGCAGTGGGGGAAATGAGCTTTTCAAGCCATTTGGAATCTGTACGTGGAGGACTTTTACATGGGAAAGCCCCACCCCTTATAAAGGACAGGAGTGGCACAGTTAAATGTCATCCTACCTCTGTGGTGAATGACCAAGGATGAGTCGATGAATGAACACATGAGACTAGTAACCCCTGGGGGGTCATCCTTCCATTATCAGAGACACCCCAAGATGGGCAAAGCTTACGGAAAGTAATTTTTTCAAATATGGTGTTAAAAAGAACTGGTTCCCAAGATGGGAGGAACCCCAGTGCCCAAAACGCTAAGGCAGGAGGATCACCATAAATTTGAAACCAGTCTGGACTATAGAGGGAGAGATTCAGTGGCCCCGGAATAACAAAAAAACTCCGTCCCCAGGTATATTCCTGGTTTCTTTATTCATTACTAATTACTAAAGCCACATTGCCTGTGTTTCTGTTTGCTTCCTGTGGTCTGTTTGCCAACTAAGCCTGATGGAGAGATGAAAACTGAGGTACAGCATCTGAGGTGCAGCGCGTGCGATGAGACCCCCCTAGCAACAACCAACTATTTGAATCTGATGGACGAAAGTCATAGTTCATGCCGGCTGAGCTAATTAAGCAGTTACCTGTGAAAAGCCTCCTAAGCCACTGAGCTTCTGTCTTTTTTTTTTTTTTTTTTTTTTAATGTCCGTCTGACTGGAGCTGCTGAGCCTCAGAGTATCCAGGTGGCTTATGACTATGAAGCATTTTAATAAGCCTGTGAGTGATGGATGTAATTGGCGTAGAAGGGCACCTTTGATGCCTGGTGGATTCTACAGGGATGGCATTGTGACACCATCCCCCCAGACCGTCACACAAAACCCAGAGGTTCGGCGTTCGTACTGAAGTTACTAATTGGAACATCCGCTCCCCTGACAGAGGCGAGAATGAGAGAGAAAGCGGTTAATTACTTCTCTTCATATCTGATGATGAAATCTTCCCTTTTCTCTCCTCCTTTAGAGGACATCATTAGCCTGTCATGGTGGGTGAACAATGTTCCATTATACCTGGAGTCTTTTTAATACACACACACACAAACACACACACACACAAACACACACAATTCTGGACTAGTTCTATTTTTTTATCTTCTATTTAACAACATCATTGTATTTGAATTGAGCCCGTGCTATAATGGGATAGATAATGAACATGGTCACCAGCTAGTGTGAGTTGTTGTCTGAGACACACACTTTTAACAGAGACCTCCTTGGAAGGCTGCAGCCCATGGCTTCCTGTGACTCAGTTTCCCACAGGGAAGAGGAACTGTGTAACACCTGGGACTCAGCTTTCCACAGGGAAGAGGAACTGTATGATACCTGGGACTCAGCTTTCCATAGGGAAGAGGAACTGTGTGACACCTGGAGCCAATTGCCTTCTGAGCCATGTTTTAGCTCTGGCTTTGTACTTATACACATGACTGTCAGTTCAAAGAATCCACCTCTTCAGTTCTCGTAGACTTATCAAGAAATGCTAGAACAGGTCTACTTTATCTGAAGCAAGGATTAAAAACAAATTCACTAAGTATAATAGCAGAGACGGCCATAGAGATTGGAGACTGTATTGTTCTGGTGTGTGTGTGTGTGTGTGTGTGTGTGTGTGTGTGTGTGTGTTGTTTGTTTGTTTGTTTGTTTGTTTTGGGAGACAGGGTCTCACTATGTAGCTGTGGCTGTCCTGGAACTCATTATGTAGACCAGGCTGGCCTCGAGCTCACAGAGTTGCCTCTGTCTCCTGAGTGCTGGATTAAAGGTGTGTGCCACTAAGCCTGGCTTGCTTTGTTTTCAGATCAGAGCTGCACAGTGCTGCGTACCTTCAAAGCTCTACATTATCTTACCGCTAAAAGCCAGGTTCCTTCCCTGGGCATTCAAGGCTTCCACCCTCTGACCCCTGACTGATTATCCAGCCTTCTTCTGCCCCACTCCCCCCACAGATGACTTCTTCCTATGACTGGGCTATTCCCTGAACCTCAAACACATCTTGCAAGAGTGCGCTCATATGTGTCGGGTAGCAGTGAGCCACATACACAACAGTAATGTCCAAGATCAGGACAGGGCTGGAAGCCTCTGCTGATCACAGCCATCCTGAGGGCAGAGTACAGACGTTCCTCCTGTGTGTGTGGTGATGTAGAGGGACAGGGCACAGGGGTGATGGACCAGCTGTGCTGTCGTGTGTGTGTGTGTGTGTGTGTGTGTGTGTGTGTGTGTGTGTTTGCATGCACATGATGCAGGGCTGAAGGGGCACAGGGGTGATGTACCACTGTGCTTTCTGCTATCCAGTCTGATTTCCATTGCTGTGACTCTGACAATTCCACACCGCGTATGATTCTTTTCTCTTTTTGGGTGGAGGGAGGGGTGGGTAGAGTCTTGTGTAGCCCAGGCTGGCCTTGAGTATCCCCTGCCTCTCGGTGTGCCACCACACCCAGTTCGCGCTCTGCCTCCGCTCTAACTCAGAACTTTGCACAGACTAGACAAACACGCCGTGACAGGAACTCTCCACAGCCCAGCTTTCGAGCATCCGTCGTTATTCATGGTTTTACTTTAGACAAAAGCTGCAAATTGTCTAAAAGCAGAGTGTGTGTGCGCTATCGATGCTTCTGGCTGAGGGAGGCTGGGAACTGGTGGCCCCAGAACTGAGGGGACTCTGACACGGTTCCCTGACCTGAGTGACCTCCTCCATCTTCATCTCCATCCATCTCCCCATCTCTACCTCTCCTCACCGTACTAAGGCAAGTGGAACCTCAAATAACATCTTTGTGGGTGCCCTTAGTTGCTGGTGGAGTAGTTCTCTACATGGAGTGGAGTCAAAATGAGCGGAACACCAGGTCCTGGTTTCCTTCCTTTAGTCAGACCTAGGGACCATGGCCCAGTCTAAACCATTGCCATGTTTAGTTTTTAAAGGTCAGCTTGCTGCTGTCTAAAAGCACCTGGAGGAAGAACTGGATGAGGGATGGCCTAGCTCACGTTGACCTGTGGGCACACCTGTAGGTAGTTGTCTTTATTGCTAGCTGACCCATCCAATGTGCATGGCCCAACTCTCTAGGCTGGGCCCCAAACTATACCATTCAAACAAACAAAAACAAACAAACAAACAAACAAAACAGAAGGAGGGGGAAGGGAAAGAGGAAGAAGAAGGAGGAGGAGGAAGAGGAAGAAAAAGAAGAAGAACAACAACAACAAAAATCTACTAGCTGAGCCAGTAGACCACACGTTATATTCATTTCTTTTTCCTGTCTACTGTAGATGTGATGTGACTAGCTGCTGGTGTGACTAGCTACCTATGTGATTAGCTGCTGGTGTGACTAGCTGCTGGTGTGTCTAACTGCTGGAGTTCCTTGGCTTGACTTCTTCAAAATGATGGACTAGAATTTTAAGTAGAATGAACTCTTTCCTCCCCTATGTTGCTTTTTGTCAGGATGGTTTTTAAAATTTAAAAATAATGTGTGTGCACGTGTGCGTGCGTGTGTGTGTGTGTGTGTGTGTGTGTGTGTGTGTGTGCATTGGTGTGCACACATAAACACACAAAAAGAGGATATCAGATCCTCTATATGGAGTTACAGGCAGTTGTAAACCTCAAGGTGGGTGCTGGGATCTGAACTCAGGTTTTTCCTCAGGAGGAGTATACTCTCTTGACCACTGAGCTGTCTCTCCAATGTTGTCAGGGCATTTTTTATCACAGCAACAGAAACAAAACTAGAACAAATATCAGAGTCTATTTTTAGAACAGTGCCAAGTGTAGTTAGCTACTGGTGATTTATGAGAAGGTCTTACAGAAAAACACTAAAGTTATTGAGCTCACACTAATTGCAAATGTCAACAGCCCATCAAAGGGAGTGGGGGGTATCGCCATCTCCAAACCACCCTTCCAGGAATGTGGCACCTCCATGCTTCCTCTTCAGTTTCTAAGTCCTGAGGGAAACCTCACTTCTCATGCTAGTTGCTGAGAGGGGAAATTGCCCCCACCCTGAAGGTACTTGGTGTGGCGCACAGGGTCTCAAGAAGGGGCACAGCAGTGTGTTTGGGAGGTAGTAGGCCGCCGAGGAGCCATGCATTGGCAGCAGGTCAGCCACCATGGCCCAACAGGCCTCTTTCCATTTCAAAATCCTCAGTGTGAATAGGGGTGATTGTGAGCCTGGGATTCCAGCGGTGCCCAGCATCCCCAGCGAGGTGGGATTTACTCACCCCCATGACCGGGGATGCTGGAAAGGGCTTGGCAGGAGCCCTTTGACAATATTTGCCTGTGTTCTGCTGGAAGCTGCCTCCAGATCATGTGGCCCCGATTCTTTTGGGCTGCTTGGCAGTTAGTTATTTGTTCTCGGAGGAGGCCTGGTGTCTCCAGGGTGGAGGGGAGGGGGCTCTGGAAGGGAGGGGCTGGAGGAGAAGCAGATCGTTGCTAGCTCAGTTCTAGTAGCAAGCCAAGTTGTCCCAGAGAGGGTAGATGCTGTCAGCCCGGCCCAGCAGCTCTGCCTTTCAACGTCCCTGGGGCTGCTACTGCCGCAGAAGACAGGGCAAGCCGAAGGACACGAATGCCTCAGACAGAAGATTCTCATGCAGGGAGCTTCCTAGGTTTGTGTGCGTACGTATTTTGTGCTGCAGGTAAAGCAGAGACTGTTTGCTGGGCAGTTTTGCTACCCTGTCACTGTCCCACATGTAGGTAGCAGCTATTATTGTCCCCTGTGTGCACAGAGGGAGCCCTCCTGGGGCTGCCAGAGGTCCCGCCTGAAGACCTTCTTTGGGGTGTTGTTTATAAATCAGAGATGAGATTTGGACAGACCTAAAATCCCCACCAAGAGGAAAATGGGCAGCAAAATTCTGCTACTGTTCTCCATGAGGCACCGAATGCCACTTACAATAAAGTGAATCTCAATATTTGCATGTGTGTGTGTGTGTGTGTGTGTGTGTGTGTGTGTGAGAGAGAGAGAGAGAGAGAGAGAGAGAGAGAGAGAGAGAGGCAGACAGACAGACAGACAGTAGGAGGAGAGTGATCAGACATGCACTGTCATGACAGGTGTATAGAGATCATTTCTGTCCTACTGTGTGGGTTCCATGGCTCAGAATCGGGTTATTAGGCTTGGTGGCAGGTGCTTTTACCCACTGAGCCACGTTTCTAAGCTGAGGTTAATTCTTTATTGGCTAATCTGGTAGGGCATTACTAATCTGACATGATATCACTAATCTGGTGTGACATTACCAATCCACTGTGACATCACTGATCTGAGTGTGACATCAGAATGTTCTTATAAGGAGTAAAGTAAGCTCTAAATCTGTGGAGTTGTCTGACTGAAACAATGGCATAATACACTGTGTGCCATTTTATAGAGAGAACAGACATAAAAATAAATTAAACATTAAAAGCACAGTGCAAAACTCCCACAGGTACTCACACGGAATACAAATATATGCACACATTTTACTGAAAACAGTTATTTCTAAGGAAGAAACAAAAAACTACAGTGAGAATGGGCTTCATCCTAATCTTTGGTTTAATTTTTGAGCAAGGAGGCCCCGAAACTGCCCACGGGGGTCTCCTGAAGGCAGACTCACAGTCTCCTCCCAGCCCAGCTCCTTAGAAATCTGCTTCCATGACACATGTGTGGATCCTGGGCACAGGCTGAACCAACTACTTACTGTGTGCTCGTCCTGTAGAGTGGAGAACCCAGCTACAGCCTCGGGGCACAGTAGTGGCCCTGTCTAGCTGTTCCTCTGGCCCCAGCTTCCACAGTGCAAGGTGTCAGAGAGGGCTTGCTGTTGTTATACATGTCTCCACTGAAATGTCGCCTCGGAGATGCTTTCTTTCCCCTACTGATCACTAGAATAGTGTCGACACCCTATCCTCGAAGTCTCTTACAGCGCCCTTCAAGGTCTAATGTGTGTGAGGTCCCTTCAGCCAACCATTGGACTGAGCACAGTGTCCCCAATGGAGGAGTTAGAGAAGGACTGAAGGAGCTGAAGGTGTTTGCAACCATAGGAAGAACAACATTATCAACCAACCAGACCCCCCAGAGCTCCCAGGAACTAACCATCGAGCAATGAGTCCACATGGAGGGATCCATGGCTCCAGCCACATATGTAACAGACGGTGGCCTTGTTGGACATCAGTGGAAGGAGAAGCCCTTGGTCTTGGGAAGGCTCAATGGCCCAGTGTAGGGGAATGCCAGGGCGGGGAGGTGGCAGTGGTTGGGTGGGTGGAACAACCCTCATAGAGGCAGGGGGAGGGAGGATGGGATGGGGGGGGTTTCCGGGGGGGAAACTGGGAAAGGGGATAACATTTTAAATGAAATTAAATATCCAATTAAGAAATAACTGTGGATGTAGTTCAGTGGGTAGAGTGCTTGCCAAGCTTTTCCAAAGCCCTGGATAAACCAGGTGTAGTACCTGGCTTACACTGTAATCCCAAATGGAGGCGGTAGAGGCCAGAAAGAGTTCAAGGCCAGCCTGGGCTACAGACCCTTTCTCAAAACAAACACACAAATATTTAGATAGATAGATAAAAGATAAGACGTGGTAGATAGATAATAGATTAGATAGATAGATAAATGATAGATTGATATATAAATAATAGATTAGATAGACAGACAGATAGAAGATAGATAGACAGATAGATAGAAGATAGGTAGATAGATAGATAGATAGAAGATAGATAGATAGATAGATAGATAAAAATTGCACAGTTCTGCTTGTCCAGAAGTCCCCCTTTTTATCCAATAGAACCAGCTGCAACACACAGTAGGTGTTCACTAAGCATTGCTTGAATTTAGTTAACGACTGAAGCTATGTTAACATGCAGCAGAAAAGAAATTGGTGTTGGATTGATATTCCTAAATATACACACTTCCAAATCTGTTTTGCTCCAGGCTTGCATGGGATGAAATTGGTTCTAGAATGTTCCACCTGACCTTGGATTCCAAAGAGCAAATCTCTGGTGCAGAACCAGGTGCTGCAGACATAGAATGGAAGGAGGTCTGTCCTGGGTGGACTCATAAGGAGTGTTCTGAGGAACTCCATGGCAGGCACTGTCTGAGCCTGGCACTTCATCCTCAGGATGACACAACTGTCACCTCCATTGCAGCAGTGTGTAGAGTGAGGCAGAGGGACGCTGAGGACCTGACCTGAGGCTGCATGGTTGCCAAGTGGCGCCGCTGAGATCTGATCTCAGTCTGACATCAGAGTCAGATTATACAGTTTCATCATCCCAGGCAGATGCTCAAAAATCACAGGCACCACAAGAGGTGAGTTGTGAGGGGAAGTCAATTTAGAATCCCCACTTCCCTACCCTTCCTCCAACCCCATTTTTGGCAGGCGTAGGAAGAACAAGACCTCACATAGCCAGGCTGATCTCGAACCCACTACATAGAAGGGACCTCCACTTTCCATGCACTGGGATTATAGACATGAGCTACCACATGTGCTTTATCATGTGTTGGGCATTGAAGCCAGGACTCCTGTACACACGTGCTCATCCCCAGCTGACAGGCTTCCAGCTAAGGCTCACAAAGACAAGAGGAAGACAAATGAGGGCGGGCATCTCGAAGGACATCAGCCCCTGTCACAAGAGTGTCAGCCACCAGCTCTGTCCCCAGGCAACACAGGTGGCTTCCAAGACTCCTTTCTAGACCTATGCCTGTACCCTTTATGTGTGTTCTTTGTTACTGAAGTTCTGCTAGCAAGCTGGAGACTCCTGGAGGGCAGCCTGAGATCTATCCCGGTGCCTTCTCCTCTGGCATCTTTCCCTCCTCTCTGTGTACCTCAGCCCAGAGACCAAAGCATGACACAGTCCTTATAGCCATCGGCGTCCTTTCTCCATCTTCCAGCTTTCAGCTTCCTCTTCCCAAGAACTAGGTTGGCCGGTAGGACCCCAGCCAGATCCCTGACTCCTCCCACTTAAAAAGCAGTGACCTGCCAATGATGTAACTGTCTCAGTGCTCCTTCCTCCTCTAGAAAACGAGCGCGGTGATACAAAAGCCATTGACCTCGTTGACACAGAGCCCCACACAGGAGCTGGCCCAGATTGATGCGACACCTTCGCTTCTCCAGCCCTGTCCCTCCCTTTATTCCTGGGTTCCTTTGGGTCCACGGAGCCAGACAGCTAAGAGAATAGCCTTCAACTGCCAAGATTCTCTAGGAGGGCCCTCACGTCAGAGAGCTCCGGGGCTCAACACCACAGCCCAGTGTTCCAATAAAGCTTTGGGAAGAGTCTCTCTGTGTACTTCACCAAGCCCAGGAATTTCAAATAATAAATGAAACGTCATTTAGAGGATTGTTTTTGCTATTGTTGTAGTGTTAAAATAATTATATTTCCATCAACTATTAATTTACTCGGGGCTCCTAGGTTAAAAATAAACAGCCTCTCATTTCTACCATTTGCTAAAACTCCATCCATTGTAATAAGAGATCCCATTAAAACTCAATTAGCAACATTCACATAAAAATCCAATCCTTACCAGTAGTTTGCTAATGAGACTAAAATTCACTTACATGTGAAAACTCAAACCATCAGGCCTGATCTAAGGCAAGCCCTTTGTGCTTACCTGCAGACCAAATAGATTTCTCGAGGCTGACCAAGTCAGCATCACAATATCAAAAGAGCCAAGCGATAGCCTGCCCTAGCTACAAAGATCTGGATGGCTCACATTTGCTGAAAGCAAACACTTACCATTGCAGGGTGGCAGGCGTGGAGTGGGGCTTGGACGCTCTGTTATTTTCTTTCTCCTCATCTGTCAAAGGGAAGGGGAAAAAAAGCTGACTTCAGTTGGCAACGGGAGGGAAGAAATCAAAGGCTCCTCAGTAGTTCCAAGTTCCAAAGAACGAGGTCTCCCTCCGACGCTGACGCCTTGAAACAAGGACGTCTTGGCAGTCTTAACACACTAGCCTCATCGCACACCAGCACACACACACACACACACACAAGGAAACATACTTCTGTTCTTTTCTGGCAAGATCGAACTGTGCAGCCCCGGTTACGTGTGGAACCTGGAACTTACTGTGTAGACCAGGCTAGCCTCAAACGCAGAGAGCTTCACCGGCTTCCTGGGTCCTGAATCACGCACCCCCACACCTGATCCAGAAACGGGAGACCCTTCAGTCTGCTTTTCTTTATTTGACAGCCACAGGTGAGTGCGACAGCTGCCTGTCTGCCATCACTCCCTGCTAAGATGCATCCCACCGCTGGCTACTTGACAGACATTTTGGACATCTGACTCCCTGCTTTGAGGACTAAGGAAACGTCGTCACTCACTGCCGTGGACTGAAGATCTGTGTCCCTCCAGTACGAATTTAGAACATTAATCTTGCCCCCGAGCTGGTGTTTGGGGCCGGGCCTTGGACTCCCTTGTGAATTGGGTCAGAGTTTTCCAGAGACCCCAGAGAGCTGTCTTGTCCACTCTGCATAGCCCATGCGGAGAAGAAATGTGGTTTCTCATGGGAGCCATCCCGCGGCCACTGCAGCCTTCAGACCCAGTCTGAGGTCTCATTAGAGTGACTGGGACAGACTCCGGTGTTCACCACATTAAGCTCCTTGTGACCTTGACAGAACAGGCAGTTTGGGATTGTGACAGCTATGGGAGGTGGGGCCATCCAGCATCTCTGTAACGCACTGGATAATGCGCTCATTAAGGTTGTCCGTCTAAGAGGAAAGTCAGAAATATTTTGTAGAATTTTCTTTTGGCAGGGTTCACAGTGACCTCAAATTCATGGTAACTATTCTGCCTCAGCCTTCTTGAGTGACTTAGAATTTTTATAACAAGAAAGAAAACGTCTCTCTCTCTCTCTCTCTCTCTCTCTCTCTCTCTCTCTCTCTCTCTCTCTCTTCCTCTCTCTCTCTCTCTCTTCCTCTCTCTCTCTCTCTCTTCCTCTCTCTCTCTCTCTCTTCCTCTCTCTCTCTCTCTCTGTCTCTCTCTCTGTCTCTCTCTCTCTCTCTCTCTCTCTCTCACACACACACACATACACACACATAAACAGAGAGAGTTTTTTTCAAAAATTCAAAATACGGTAATAACAATCACTAATATTATAGTATATCTACTAATGAGAATAATAAAGTTGTGTGAGGTGGGTTCTTAACATTTCTCTTAGTTGGGATTCAGTTTGCTTTTCCCAACATCAAAAATCACAAAAGCTTGTCTGCAAGGGCCACACAACGGGTGGCCTACCAAAAGAGCCATCAGACTGGGTCAGATCCCAGGGCCCTCAGTGCGACAGTCAGAGCAATACGTAGTCTCTGCTCACTAGAGGGAAATTAGCCTCCCTTTCAAGTCTCTCAAGGAGAATTATGAAATGGAAGAGTCAACAGAAGATTTCCTGATCCAAGGAAATCTTATTAATTTAATAATTTAATCCAAGGAAAGTGCTACAGACTCAGTTTCAAAAGAAAATTATGTACATGCATGACAATAGCATGATGGGTTTCATTTCTTCATGCACTTAATGCATGCTAAAAATTTGATTTTTAAGAAACCGGTTGGCTGATGTCATGCATGCCTGTAATATCCAAAGCTAGAAAGCTGAGGCAGGAGGATTAATGGCTCATGATCAGTGGAGGAGATGACTCAGAAGGTAGGAGTGGCCTTCACTCCATCCCTGGAACCCCACAACAGGAGTAGAGAACGGGCTCTTGAACACTGCCCTCTGACCCCCGTATGCATGCTCACCTCCCAATAAATGTTAAATTTAAAAAAAAAGGAATACACAGCTAATCTGGTACACAGTGAGACGCTGTCTCAAAGATGTACAGTGCCCTGGGTTTTATTCTTAGCATCTCAAACAAAACAAAACAAAACAGAAAAACCCAAACAAACAAAAAAGGGGAAAAAATGAAAGAGAGAAAGAAACCATATTGGTCAAATCTCCAAATATATTGAAAAAAAATTGGTGCAGAAAATAAACGAGGCAAAGAACTAATACAAACCAAAGCTGAAGCTGGTGTGAGGGGTGGTGACAAGCAGGGGTGTCTGCCCTTTGGAAGTTGTGACACTCCCAGTAAAGGGACAGATGGGAGACTGGGATCCTGTGACTGGACAGAGAAGTAGCCTGAGGACAAGGTCAATGTCGAGGGGACAGAGAGAAGGCAGGAGTGACCAGAACTGAATACCATGCTGTGCCTCTCATCAATGGGCCTCAGAATGTTGGCCCCGTTTTGTAAGTCAGTCCCACTCCTTAGCTAATACAATCTGTACCCATTGGGTGCTTATTTTCTGTCACCCAAACCATGGTATTGATACAGGCTGAATTCTCAGGTGCACATTGTCAGAATACTCAAGGACTCAGCTTCCTCACCCTTCTAAATGGTTCTTGTTCCTTCAAGCCTGAAGTGGGCAAGTGCCAGCTGTGGGAAGCCTCACCAACACCAGCCAAGGCAAGAATCACACACATCGGTTCATCTCCCAGTGGAACAGGCTAGCCCACATTCAACTCCTCCCCTTGAGGGCTAGCTCATGAGAAAGGTTACCTTTGTGTCACCTCTTACCAGGGCCTCCATGTTTAACACCTTTAGCTCTGCTGTCTACTGTTGTTTAAAACCACCAATACCACAATAACAAAAGGGTGGTTTTACGTCATAGCAGAGGGTGGATCTTCAGGTGTCATAAGAATGCCACCAATAAACATGCAGAGTAATATTCAAGGAGCTACTTGGATTTTTGGAGAGGAAGTCAAATTGGAAACAATGACAACTCCCAGTGCTGGTGTGTAGGCTGTAAAACTGACAGTCTGCAGCTCCAACCACACGGTGTCAGCTTATCTTGCAGAGAACGTGAGCTTGGCTCCCAACACTCCCATGGTGACTCACAACTCCAGTTTCAGGGCATCTGACACTACAAACACCAACTACACACATGGTGCACAGACATGCAGGCAGGCAGACAGTTATACACATAAAATAAAAACAAGTATTTTTTAAAACATATATATACACATATACATATTTAAAAATACCAAAATAATACTAACTTTTCTTGGGAACAGCCCTGGGGCTCGACACTGTGCAGTAACTCTCTACCATCTGCCTCATTTGATTCCTCTAGTCAGGGTTAGTAAGTTACAAAACAAAGTTTTGTGGAGACTGCACAACTCCCCCGAGTCCAAACAGTTGGTAAACGTGGGCTGGTGCTTGGTACCTGGCCATTGGGTGACTACCGACTATATTTAGGCAAGAATTGTTCTACCCAAAGCCAGTACGGGCCTTTGATCTCATCACCAACAAGATGCCTTCTACCTCCTGGGTTCCTCCTGTCCTTTGGGCCATTTGTGCCTCTGTGTCCAGTTCTGAATGTCTGACTTCACTCACTCAATGGGGGTCACTCCCAGGCTTGACCCTCTGTTTGGTAACTATCAATCCCAAGTCTCCCCAGGGACTGGTTGCCCCCACCAAGAGCTCAATCTACCAGCTGAAAAAGGAAAAGTTAGTTTTCTTAACAGAGTCTCGTTGGGTATTCAAACCACACTTAAAAACAGGCTCCAAACCCAGCAGCAGAAGGTCGATACAAAATAAACTCAATGGTATTTTTGGAGGACTTTTGTTTTGGTTTCATTTTGTTTCATTTGTTTGTTTACACCCCACCTTAAAAATCTTTTACTGGGTTGGAGAAATGACTCAGCGGTTACCAGCACCGACTGCTCTTCCAGAGGTCCTGAGTTCAATTCCCAGCAACCACATGGCGGCTCACAACCATCTGTAACAGGGTCAGATGCCCTCTTCTGGTGTGTCTGAAGACAGCTACAGTGTACGCATGTACATAAAATAAATAAATACATCTTTAAAATAAAATCTTTTGGTAATATATTATGGTTTCCAACTTTTGGTTTTATAGGTTTTCTGTGTGTGTGCGCGAATGTGTCCTGGCGTCTGTATGTCCATTTCTTGTGCTTTTTCTTTGGCTCTTTTTTTTTTCCTCTTTTCTTGTTTTTTCCTATCCTGGTTTGTTTATATTTTATCGTATTGCTAGTTTTTTAGATGTCTGTATGCTAATGGTGGGGAGGGAGGGTTTTGTAGGTGGGGAAGTGGAGGGCATCTGAGAAGAGCTGGGGGAGAGGAAACCGTAATCAGAACATACCATCTTTAAAAATCTATTTTCAATGTAAAAGCATTATCAGCTTTATTATCTTTATTAAATTCAAGTCCTGGGAGGCACTGTGGGAGCTGGGTCCAGGACGCTATATCGACAAAGAAGATAGCACGTGAGCCTCCTTGGATCTGAAGGAGCATCGACCCTAAGCGGCAGGAAAGAGTGTTTACGCGATGGAATGACCGTGGCTGAGGCTTTAGGAGATGCCTTTGCAGCTCACTAGGCTGAAGGGCTAAAGGTCTAGTTAAGACCCATCTCATTCAGTGCAACATCAGGCCAGGGGGGTTTCTGCGGGATTCCTGGTGCCTTTACTCTCCACTAAAGTCAGAGGGCAGCAGTCTACTTCAAACAACCCTTAGGAAAATCCAGGTACAGTTCCCAACACAGCCCAGGTACTTTCGTGCCTCTTCCTCCCTGTCTTCCCTACAAACTAGGCTCAGATCCTGGCTCTGCAAGTCGGAGAAGCCTTCTGGTCTCTCGGCTCCTCATCTGTAAAGTAGGAGAGAGAGAGCATGAAGAGCCCACGGCTCTGACCCTGTGTACACCCTACCTGGACATGAGCATTACAATGTGCATGCTACACTACGGTGTCTCCTCAGCCTCTAAAGGCTGAAGTTTCTCCAAGAGGGTCACCACCCAGGTCACTGTCCTGCACAGGGACTCGGTGGTCCCACAGCAGCCTGTTTTCTCCCCGGCAGAGCCCTCATTTCAGGGTAGGATTACTGCTCCATGACTGTCTTAGCCTGATCCAGTTTCTGTAACAAAAATGCCATAGGCAAAGTAGGTTATGAACAAGATGTCTTTTGTACGCTTCTGAACACTGAGACGTTCAAGATGATCAAAGTGTGAAAAGATTACACTTCTGGCGAGGGATCTCTTCCTGGATCACAGGAGCTGCTTAGCATATGTAGTGCTCCCCCCAGCCCCCCCCCCACACCCATGGCAGGATGGATGAGAAACTCTCTGGAGCCTCTTTTCTAACGGCACCCATTCATTCTTAAAGACCTCACCCTCATTTTCTAACCCCTCCCTAGTCCTCCACCTCTAAATACCATCTCTTTGAGCTTGAAGTGTCAACATTGAAATTCTCGATGATGTGTAAGCCTTCAGTGGACAGCTGCCTTGCTGGGCTGAAAGTTCGGGTGCTCTGGGTGTCTCTGGGTGTCTCTGGTGCCAACACACAGCAGAGGCTCAGAAAGTATGTGTGGAGTAAAGAGATGATTTGGGTAATACCAGATTAAAGGGTGAGCCCTTCCCTCTGGCTTCAGAAAGCACATGGAGGGACATACATGAAAGACTCTTAACATGCCAAGAGTACGCAAGCCCTTCACGAAGTCTTGCTTAAACTTTCACAGCTGTCCTAACAAGCTGATGAGTTCTCTCTCTCTCTCTCTCTCTCTCTCTCTCTCTCTCTCTCTCTCTCTCTCTCTCACACACACACACACACACACACACACACACTCACACACACACACAGCATCAAATGCAGCATATATGATGTTAAGGGCTCATCAACATGAGGGTTGATGTTATTAGCTAATAACCCTGGAGTATTAGCATTTTTTCCTCTTACAGAGGAGAGACAGGAGGCTCAGTGAAGAAAACCATTTGCCTAAGGTCATGTGGATGCTGGTGCAGGGAATACAATGAGGACATCTTACCCTTATTACCTCCCAGACTCCAACATCCGCTGGCCTGGCTTTTCCCCCAGCCTGCAGTAACGGGCTAGAGGTTTAAGGAACATAGAGTTTCTGCCTGGTTTTTTTTCCCCCCATGGTTTAGTCCCTGTGTTGATTCAATTTGCCATATCCAGATACCTGTTCTAGGATATTTCCTTCCTGGAGGCTAATTGGTGAAGTTTAATGTGGTGGGAAAATGTCTCTAAATTAATTACCTCTTCAAATCAAAAGAGGAAAGGTTCAAGTTCATGCGAGTCTTGGGTTTCACCTCCAAGTTCTAATTCTATTTCCTTCCATTGTGCTGGCCTGCCCACACCTGGCCAGGCCTCACCTGTTGGGAACAGGCAGTTGGCAAATGTTTCGTTCTCCCCCAAGTCACCTCCTTCTCCATCTACCTAAGAACCACAGCTGGTGAGCCGGGTGTGTGGTGCCCGGGCACTTGGCAGCGGCACCAACCCCTAACAGCAAATCCATCTCCCTGTGGGAACAGGGCTCAGCCTCAGACAAAACAGTGATGCTGGTGGTTTGGTTCTGCTTCCTCTCCCTCTGGGTGAATTCTGGGTGAATTCCTCCATAGCCTTCTGTCTAGGGAGGAGCCCGTCTACCTCAGGGGTGGAAGCCAAAAGCTACACAAGGAAATTTTCATGTTTTCACCACGGGGAAAAAAAAAATCCAAAGCTTTCTATGTGGGGTAACAGAAAATGTGCCATGGTTTTCAGAGATAGTGGCTTGGAAAAACCACAGTCACAATATACACAGTGGGCTCATATCACCACACACAAGCAAGATCCACAAAGACCAGGAGGGGAAAGACCCTGAGCCCGGAAGGAGAACTGCCCAAGCATCTTGGTAGGCGTAGACATTAGTCACTATGGTCCATCTTCAGTATGAGGTGGGCTCAAAGCACATGCATGGATGACGGATGAGCAGGAGGCACTGGTCCTTCTCTTCCCTAGCTGAACATGGGCATCTGTTTGCCTGGGCATTATTTTTACCCTTTCTAAGGGCTGGAAGCTACTAACAATCTGCTAACCGACCAAGCCCCGAGTCAGAATAGGAAAGGAGGTCTGTAAGCCTTGGGGGAGGGCTATCCTAGAAGACTGAAGACATCAGTGTAACCCAGGGAGGGGACATGCATTTGGAACTATAAAAATCACTAGTCTTAGCCAACTTGGCACCTCAGCCATTTGTTTGCATTCTCTATAGGTTGATGCCCACTTTGCATCGTAAGTTCCTAAAAGAAATGGTTTCACTTTCAATACTGTGGTCTCCAGTATTCTTGTTATGAGGAAATGGTCTGTCTTCATCAATGGGAAGAGAAGCATTAAGATTGCACAGGTCGCTGATCAGATTGGTAAAATTCCACAGGAAACCTCCAGAAATCTGCCACAAGGCTGAGAAGCAGGTACCCTGCCTCAGAGCAGGGGTGCAGAATCGTTCCTCCATTGCAGAGAATGTCCTCACACCTGGGATATGCCCAGAACACATAGGAATGATACAAATTTAGGACTATTTATCTCAGCTTGCTTGTAATGGACACTTGGAAATAACCCAGTGTCTGTCTGGTTTACTAAACAATGACATAGTCTCACCCTGGAATATATGCAGCTGCAAAAACAAAACAAAACAGCAATTTCCCTTTCTTTCTCTATCTCTTTTGTTTTTCTTTTCTTTTTTTTAATTTGAGACAGGGTTTTCTGTAGCCTAGGCTAGCTTCAATCTCATGATATAACCAAGGATGGCAGTGAACACCTGGTCTTCCCGAAGGCTGGCATTATCCATGTGTGCCCCTGTGCCTGGTGACCTCTATCTTACCAACAGTGAACACTCCTAGGCTGACCACACGTGATCTTATCGAGACACAGTGCTGTGCATATTTGCAGAATGTGGCAAACAGCATTTATGTGAGAAAACAGTGAAACAGAACGGAAGTGGAAATCTCTAGTTCTTTGGAAAGTGAGTTCTGTCAGATAAGGGGTCACACAGGTGGAAAGTGTGTCTTGCTAAAGCACACATGTGGAAGATTGTTTTTCTGAAGCACACACTTTTTCCCCAGGAGGTCAGACAAGCCAGTCAGGGAGGGAGGAATTAATGGGGCATCTTAAATCTGTATTCTGGTACCTCGTTGGTAACTGGCAGCCTCGAATTCCTGCACTAAGCCGGCTGCTACACCCAGGAAGGTGTTTCCGTTCCTCAAAAGCAGCCATAGGCTGACAATACAACACTTACCTAGCATACAATGGCCCTGGGCTCTGTCTCCACCATAAGTAGTGATAATGATCATGATGGTGGTGGTGGTAGTGGTGATGGTGGTGATGATGGTGATGGTGGTGATGATGGTGATGGTGGTAATGGTGGTTGTGGTGTTGATGGTGATGGTGGTGGTAGTGGTGATGGTGGTTGTGGTGATGGTGGTGGTGATGGTGGTGATGGTGGTGGTGGTGGTGGTGATGATGGTAATGGTGGTGGTGATGGTGGTGGTGGTGGTGGTGGTGGTGGTGATGGTGGTGATTATGGTGGTGGTGGTGGTGGTAATGATGGTAATGGTGGTGGTGGTGGTGGTGGTGGTGGTGGTGATGGTGGTGATTATGGTAGTGGTGATGGTGGTTGTGGTGATGGTGGTGGTGATGGTGGTGATGGTGGTGGTGGTGGTGGTGATGATGGTAATGGTGGTGGTGGTGGTGGTGGTGGTGGTGGTGGTGATGGTGGTGATGGTGGTGATTATGGTGATGGTGGTAATGGTGGTGGTAGTGGTGGTAATAGTGGTGGTGGTCCTGGTGGTGGTGGAAGGCAGTGTCTAGACCTGGGCAACTATTTGAGTTTTCTCTGCCACTGTCAGTGAGACTTTTGCCCACAGCTTGATGGACTGGGAGGCAATCCTCCCTCCTCTAGCCTGTCTGCTCTCTGTCAGATAAAGCCTAGAAGTCTTCACATAATTCTTCCCCCTCTTGGGAATTTCAAACGTGATTTAACATTTCCTATTCCCCAGAATCCCTTTTATTAAAGGGGGGGACTTTCACTTACAGAACCTTGAAACAGGGAACTACCTTAATAGAACAACACTGCCTCACATGACCTCATGACCCACCACGACCCTGGGCTTCCTGTGCTGTCACACTAAGCGCCATCTGTCACCTCCAGCCCCCGTGAGTGAGTGAAGAGAGCCAGAAAGTAGAGGAAGAAGCCAGGCTCTGGGATGAGGGTGGAGGGCAGGAGAGCCACCATCAGGAGCTGGAAAGGAGACGGGAGAGTGGGCCCAGCGTGGACCGACTGAGGGGAATGAGAGAGATCCCTTCCCTCAAGCCACAAGGCTCATCTGACAGTACCAGGGCAGAACAGAAAGCTGTGGCTCCTAATGAGATACAGGCTGGAGGCTAGAGTTCTTTGATATTTAGGTACTTGGAAGAGGCAGTCGAAGGTTGGAGAACTGTTAGACTGCACATACTTTAGTTCACAAAGACAGAAAAAGGAGTTCCAAAACATCCCATTGGTCTTTTGCTCTCTGGAGCTATCTTGTCATAGGAGTCTCTCCAGTTTCCTCTGTGACTAACACAGCAAGTCTGCACCTCATCTTTTCAAACCTGCACCTTGAGGCGAGCAATGGAAGTACCCTCTCGGCTCTAAGGCTCCACAGTAGCTGGAAACCACCACCTCAATGGGCTTCAGAGGTACCTTAGCCATCAGACTTGCAGTTCCTTCTATGGACTTCTAGTCATCCTGTGACATCATTTCCACATGGCTGTCCATCATCAAAGGAAGTCAGGGCAGGAACTAAAGCAAGGCAGGAACCTGGAGACAGGAGCTGATGCTGAGGCCATGGAGGGATGCTGCTTACTGGCTTGCTCGTTTTAGTTTGTTCAGCCTGCTTTCTCATAGGACACAGGACCACCAGCCCAAGGTGGTCCTACTCACAACGGGATGGGCCCTTCCATATCAATTGCTAATTAAGAAAATTGCATGCTGTGTGGTGGTGGCACAAACCATTAATTGGGGAGGTAGGGGGTTGGAAGATATCTGAGTTATAAGTCAGCCAGGTCTAGGAATGAGTCCAGAAAAACCAGGACTACACAGAGAAACTCTATCTTTAAAAAAAAAGAAAAGAAAAAGAAAGAAAGAGAAACAGGCAGAGAGAGAGAGAGAGAGAGAGAGAGAGAAAGAGAGAGAGAGAGAGAGTGCTTTTCAGGCTTGCCTGCTTACAGTCCAGATCACTGTAGCTTGTCAAGTTGACATAAAACCGTGCATCACAGGGCCGGAACCTCAGGTTTCCAGCACCTCCTTTCAACTCTCTGCTTGGAACAATCAAACTCAAGACCCAGTTCATAGATTTCTCCCTCCTCCTCTTGACCATCTTTGCAGTAGATTAGACACAATAGAAAATGGCGGCTGAGGGGCCCAGGAGGAAACCTCAACTGGTGAAGCGGTTTTCGCCAAGTACAGGGATCTGAGTTTGATCCTCAGAACCCATGTTTTAAAGCATGCCCAGAACAGCAGGAACAGTACCGTTGGGAAGATGGACTAACCAGGGCCTAACAGAAGCGTGAGGTCTGCAGCCAGGGGTTCTGGAATTAATGTGTCCAGAGTTCCAGACTATGGAGGAGGGAGCAAGGGGCAGAAAACAGACCTGAAAGACAAGGACTAAGGTGGTCACATTTTTTATGGCAACCCATAGATAAGAGAGGCATTGTTCTCTATGAAGAAAAGATACAACCAAGCGCTGTGTGTGGGCGCCGTCGCTAGACCACTGAAGAGAAGGCCAAAACGATAAATTTAACAGCAGCAAGAAAACCTTCAAAAAAATGACGACTACTCTGTAGACTTACACCCAAGAGACATTTTTGTTATATTTAGAAGATAACTGAAATGTCACCTTTACACGCTGACAAGAAAAATTTAAAAATCCAAACCCCTCACCGACCTAGAACTTTATCTCCAGAATCCTTCAGGAATCAAAGCAATAAAGACACCAGACGGGACACCAGACGTGATGGGTGCCACGCTGCACTGTGCTCTAAGCCTCAAAGTCAGGAAAACAATTTCTTCACACACATGAGAAATAATCCCAAGAACCGACAGAAATAAAGAGCCGGGGAAAGGGGGAAATATGCAGTCAACAAAAATAAATATTAGGCCTTTCGTGGTGTCTGACATATTTAGACCAAAGGCACACTCAAGGGCCTGGGAGGTCAGAATGAAACTCTTGATGCTCTCAAGCTGAGCATGAACTGATAAGGAGCAAGTCAAAGCAGACATAATAAGAGAACTGCAAACCACGCCCCCAAAGACCACACTGAGTATGCGTAAACCACGCCCCCAAACACAACACTGAGTCTGGGTAAACCATGCCCCCAAACACAACACTGAGTCTGCATAAACCACGCCCCCAAACACAACACTGAGTCTGCATAAACCACGCCCCCAAACACAACACTGGGTATGTTGCCAATGCCACTGACAAAAAAGAGAAAGTTCCAATGAAGGTGAAGATTATCAAGTGACTTTTTAAAATATTTTTAGGAAACACACACTCAAAACAAAAACAAACAACAACAACAACAAAATCACAACCACCAACAACAAACAGCCTGTGGCAGTTCGGGAGCACAGGGTTTGTCCTGCCCACACAGGGCCTTCCGGTTGATTCCCAGCAGCACACAGAACAAAGAACAACCTTCACAGTGGGGCCAGAGGAGGGCCTCACCAGTACAGTGTGTGCCCAGGACATGTGCGACCCTGAGTTCCATCCCCAGCACCAAACAATCGGTACAAAAACCTTACTCCTCAATTTAGCAAAATGGGGGGGGGTGGAGATGGAAAATACACTGTAACATCCCAGAAAGAAGTTGGGGTGAAACTACAAGGCAAAATATGTTAGTGGTGATTGGGTAGAAATGTTTGATGATGGATAGAAATGTTTGATGATGGTTATGATGGTGATGGTGGTGATGATGGTGGTGATGGTGGTGATGGTGGTGGTGGTGATGGTGGTGATGGGGGTGGTGGTGGTGATAGGGGTGGTGGTGATGGTGGTGATGGGGGTGGTGGTGATGGTGGTGATGGTGGTGGTGGTGATGGTGGTGATGGTGGTGATGGGGGGGTGGTGGTGATGGGGTGGGGGTGGTGGTGATGGTGGTGATGGTGATGGTGGTGGTGATGGTGGTGATGGTGATGGTGGTGGTGATGGGGTGGTGATGGTGGTGATGGTGGTGATGGTGGTGGTGATAGTGATGGTAGTGGTGGTGGTGATGGTGGTGATGGTGGTGGTGGTGGTGATGGGGTGGTGGTGGTGATGGTGGTGATGGTGGTGGTGATAGTGATGGTAGTGGTGGTGGTGATGGTGGTGATGGTGGTGGTGATAGTGATGGTAGTGGTGGTGGTGATGGTGGTGGTGGTGATGGTGGTGGTGATAGTGATGGTAGTGGTGGTGGTGAAGGTGGTGATGGTGATGGTGGTGGTGATGGGGTGGTGGTGGTGATGGTGGTGGTGATGGTGGTGATGGTGGTGGTGATGGTGATGGTAGTGGTGGTGGTGATGGTGGTGGTGGTGATGGTGGTGGTGGTGGTGGTGGTGGTGGTGATGGTGATGATGGTGGTGGTGATGGTGATGGTGGTGGTGGTGATGCTCACTGATAAGATGATATAACAATCCGAATTTCTTAAGAAATTAATATTTTAAGTTAAAAACTAACAAAACTACAAAGATAATTGGAAGCAATTAATAATCAGTTGGAGCTTTAAATGCACTCGTCTCAGAACCGAGAAACCAGCCAAAGACAGCAGGATATTTAAGGATGTTGTGTGTTTGCAGAACACCGCTATCTATCCCCACACGACCGACAGCCAAGCTTCTTCCTCTCTGTGGCATTTGCCAAGATAAAGCCTGCGCTGGGACAGGAAGTGAGTCTCAACAATTTCAAATATTGACATTGTACAGAAGATGTTCTGCGATAGCAGAGCTGGGCAGAACGGGGACCGGATGACAGCTGAGCCACAGCAAAGCCTGGGAAGTGGACCAGCCTCGGGCAAGACAGCGAGCCAGGGCAGAAGACTGAAAGCAAGCTACCTGATGATAATGGAGGGCAACCGTGGAACACAGGGCCAGGGTGTCGCTCCCTGAGGGAGCATGATGTGCCTAGCATGCTTGAAGCCTAGGTTCCGCCCTTGGGGGAGGGGGAGGGAGCGGGATGTCATACAGCTAAACTGCGCTTCGAGGAAAATTTATGATTTTAAACATACATCTTAGAGAAGGCTGAAAATCAATTATCTACCCCAAACTGGAGAAAGTCAACAAATTAAATTCAAAGGAGGAAGGGAATAAGTAGTAAACGTAAACATGAGAGCAGAGATAAACGCAATGGAGAGGAAGGTAAACTGAGAGATCATAAAGGTGACACTGATAAAGAGAGAGTTGGGACATGTACCATGTTTGTCAGGGTTTCTATTGCTGGGGTAAAGATTGTGACCAAAAAGAACTTGGGGAAGAAAGGGTTAATTTCCCTTCACAGCTTCCTACAGCCAGTCATTGCTGAGGCCAGGGTAAGAACCTATAGGAACTGAAGGCAGGAGGAGCCTTGAACAGACTTCCGGGTGTGCTAGGAAATGGAGGGGTTTTCTCGGTCTGCAAGAAAGGACACGTAAATCCGAACACAAAGAACCTCTTGGAAGGGACTCGCTAAGAATGCCCATGGATTAGGCTGGGAGGAAGACAAGGAAGGCTCACTTCTTCCACTTAGCATCACTCTAGGGTCCCAGCCAGTGAGTCGCACAGCACAGGAGAAAACAAACAAAAGCGACACGAAAAGGTTGTGCTGGGATTGGGCTGGTGAGGTTGCTTGTTTTCCAAGCTTGACAGCCCAAGTTCAGTCCTCAGGACACTCATGGTGGAAAGAGACAGCCAAAAGTTGTCCTCTGCATGGTATTGATACAGAAAGAGACACTCTGATCAATGCAATTGAATCAAAGACCCAGAAATAAACCCATACGCCTGTGGATAAGTGGTTTTTGTTTGTCATTATATATATATATATATATATATAAGCCAAAACCATGCAATGGAAAAAAAAAAAGAAAGCATCTTCAACAAATGATGACCATCTCACTGGATGTCTACAAGCAAGTGAAAAAGTAAGCAAAGTAATAAAAATATAGATAATATAATATAATAAGCCTTTAAAACTGTAGAAATAATAACAGGGACATAAGGTGACTGTTGTGACCCTTGGGTGATAAGACGTATATAGAATATTCAGACAATGTGTTCAGGCATAGAGGAATGTTCATGTCTTCTATGACACAAGAAGATGGGCAAGAACATGAAGTTTCAGGTCATCCTGGAGGACACAAGACTCTGTCTCAAAAGCTCACGGGTTCAGCAGTAGAGCCCTTGCCTGGTGTGTGCAGGACTCTGGGTTTGACCCTCAACAACCCCTGAAAGCAAATGTCTAAGTCAACTAATTATTTGTACCTGATGGAACAAGTACACTCTGGTGTGCTAGTGAGTACTAATTTGAAAATCATTAATACTGATATTAACACCAAAGAACATCAGTTTCTTGGGAATAATCCAAAGTAAGATGAGTAAAGCCTCCCAGTTGAAATTACATTAAAATGATCTAAACATAGAGACCAAATATGGCACATACAGATTAAAAAGTCAAAGGTTTCAAAAAGGTTTTGCTGTCGTTATTGCTGTTTGTTTTTTGAGTCATGGTTTCTCTGTGGATCTCTGGCTCTCCTGGAATCCACTCCATAGACCTGGAACTCAGAGATCCACTTGCCTCTGCCTCCCGAGTGCCGGGAGTCAAGGTGTGTGCCACCGTCCCCTGCTGGTTTTCCAAGGGATTCGGGAAGTATATTTACTTATCTTTATCTTACGTGTACGTGTATGTGTATGCCTACATGTATGTCTATACTGTGTTTGTCAGTGCTAAGGGGGGCAGATGGGGCATTTGATTCTGTGGAGCTGGGGTTCCAGGCCTTATCTAGTTCCCAGAAACCGAGTCCAAGGTCATCTGGAAGCAGCGAATGATCTCAGCTGCTGAGGCATTTAACACTGCCTCATCTCCCCGCCTTTTTTAGTAGAGTTCATGAAACCCTGTTTTTAAAAAATCTTAGTAGGGTTTTTCCTTCCAGATGTAAAAATTTACCACTAATTCTAAAGTCTATATGGATTTGAAAGGATGTTTCTAAAGTGATATGAGAGAATATAGATTACTCAAAATGATCAGAAAGAAGGAAAGAATGAGTCATGGTGACACCTGTGGGTAATCTTGGTCATGGGGAAGATGCGGGAAGCTTACATGTGGTAGCCTGGGTTACATGCTGAGTTCCAGACCAGCCTTGCAGTGAGATCCTGTCCCCAAAGAAATGACATCGAAGAGAAACATCAAGAGGCCTTTGTCAGCTGACATTGCTGCCTATAGCGGTGCCAAGGTCTTGGCACAGAGAGACAGGGAGACCAAGAGTGCAGATCATAACCCTGCAGACCCGGAACCCTGCACATATGACCTTCGGTTCCCGGCAAAGGAACCTGTCAGTGGTCAGCGGATGCCCTGTTCCAGAAATGGATGTCTGTTGAAAGTTACTAATGAAAAAAGATCTCCTTACACTTACATGCAAAGAGTTCAGATGCTCAGCTGACGTACAGGTAAAATCATAAAATTCCATATGATATGTTACAAATCTCCATGACCTTGAGTAAGCAAACTTCCCAACCTAGAAAGCAGTAAGTGTAGGAGAAAGCACTGGTGGGTGGGACTTTGTTACACTTAAGAACTTCTGGAGGCTGTGGAGACAGCTCTGTGGGTTAAGGCTCTTGCTGCCAAGCCTGACAGTCTGTGTTCCATCCCTGGGACCCACGTGTTGGAAGGAGAAAATTAACTCAGGCCTCCGTAGCCTGCATGACCAACCCCAAATGCTTACACCCAAAAGATGTTAACCCGCCCAACATTAACATCAAGAGGATGAAAGGGGCCTGGGAGAAGGCTCCGTAATAAAGAGCTTGCCTTGCAAGTGTGAAGGTGAGTCCCAGAACCCACTGGAAGAGCCAGGTGTTGGGAGGGCACTGGTAACCCCAGTGTCAGGGAGGTAGAGAGGAGGCCTAAGTAGCCAGCCTAGTCTACTCTAGCAAGCTCTAGGCCAAAGAAAGAGACTGTCTCAAACAACAAGGTTGAATTCTGGCCCCCATGCATGTATGTGGACATCCACAAACACATGCATACATACATGCACATACATGCACATACATGCACACACATGCATATGTGTGCACATACACAGAGTGAGTAAGCAAGTCACAAAGGGAGAGAGAATATGTGTGCTGCTCTGCCCTGGTGAGCCCCCTTATACAGACTGTAGGGGCAACTATATATCATTAAAGAGAAGACAACACTAGTTTTAAAAGACTCGGGGGGGAAGACACGGGTGGGCCGTGGAACAGTAAGAAACTCTTACTGTTATATGGTAAGAAACTCTTGGGGTACCAGAGACGTGCAAATTAAAGCCCCAGTGATGACATCGTGCGCTTGTGTGAACGGCTAGAATGGAAAGGAATGGGTCCAGCAAAGGCTGGAAGGGAGGCATACCACCTCGTCTACACCTGGGGGTCTACACCTGGGGGTCTACACCTGGGGGTCTACACCTGGGGGTCTACACCTGGGGGTCTACACCTGGGGGTCTACACCTGGGGGTCTACGTGGGCTCAGCATCCCGAAAGCTGCTCGGTTGCTTCTGTCTGTGCCCTTGTCCTGTGACAGCCCCAGCAAACTTGAGTGTCCGAGTCCACCCAAGACTCGGGGATGTCCAGAGTGCCAGTCTTCTTCCATTAAAAAAAAAAAAAAATGGAAGAGGCAGGCACATTGCCAAAGCCAAAACCATCTGCACCGCGGCACGAAAGGCCGACATCTCTTGTGAGGAATGGTGCAGCACTGTCACCAAAAACCTGGCGAACAGACTTCAGAGCATATGAAACGGCAGAATACAGAGCACTCTGCCATGAGCAAGCTGGGGGATACCTGTACGCAAAGATGGTGCGGTCCATACAGAACAATGCAGTCATATAAGAAGGAAAAGCATATGGTCATATTAATTGGCACAGAAAAAAAAAAAAACTTGATGATATTAATCACTTTACGACGCCCCCTCCCCCCAAAACAACAAAAACAAAAACAAACCGGAACCACTCAGAGGTTTAGAATGGGAGGAAACTACCTCCACGCAATAAAGGGTACAGGTTTAAGGAACATGCTAAGGGGCTGGTGGTCAGTGGTCTCAGGCTTTGAAGAAGCAGGGCTGAGACTGCATCCCACCCAAAGGAGAAGACTTCTGATCCGCAGGGGTGGTACAGTGAGCTACACCCCTTTTAGTTCCAGTGGTGAACATGCAAGTCCTGGACTGTGAGGGCTGTCACAGCATTGGGAAAGGTGTAAACATTGGGATTTTTATCCTGCAATTAACTAGTCGAGGCCCAAAAGACATCTCTAGTTTCCAGCAGCAGGGGCACTGATTTGTTGTTCTGAAGCAGCAAACCTCCAACACAGCCACGTCAATGGGTACAGAAAGTATTTTCCCCTCGGGGATCTGCATTTACACAACCACAGCACCATTCCAGTGGGATCTGCAGAGAGCCATGGTAGAAGAGCCAAGGCAGAGGACAGGTGTGTAACTGGCAAAGCCCTGGCCTAGGCTTCCATGCCCACCTGACTAGATATCACTCTGAATCACATTCCCGGTTAGACAGTGTCTTGTTTCAGGTGATCCTGGGAAGGCTAGGGTAAAGGTTTGCTAAGTGCGCCCTCCCATCAGGACCGTGGCATGGTCGGGGATGTCATAAAGGAATGAGAGTCAAGCACTTACTTTCATCATTAGACACATTCCCCAGAGATGTGTGGCTGGAATAGCGTTTATTCTCGCTTTCATTGAGACATCTTTCAATCCAGCTCTCTACAGAAGAAAATAATACACAAGTAAATAAACAAACACATCACAGGGCTTCTGTCTGTAGAAGATGGAAACATCACACATACGTTAGTTGTACATGACCATAAGATTTCCTACAGGTCAAGCCTGAACCAGAAATGGACTATCTGTACAGTTCTGCATGCACCATTGTTGACGAAAGTTTGCCGAGTTGTTCGCAGGCCCCTTGGCCATTTGCAGACCCACTTGAAGATTTTGTGGTCAAAAAAATCTACTGATTCTGGAGCATTCAAAGCGTAGTAAATACCAAGGAAGGATCCTCTTTCCTTTGCACTTGAGAAGCATTACTGAGACTCGGTTTGCAAAACAGTTTGATCGAGCCATTGGTGACGCTTCCCAAACTTCGCTGTCAGTAAGAGAGACTTTTCTTCATATAGAAGGACAAGAAACCTGGGCGTCACCTCCTTTTGTCAGGTGATCCCCAAAGGAGACTCGTTCAAGTGGTGGGAGGAGAAATCAAAAGTACCAGAGTCTATGTCGAGCCTTCAAAATCTAAAGGACTATGGTTTTCTACCCAATTTCAAAAGTTAACCAAGAGCCTTCTTTTGTAGGGTAGCATAAGGCTTACCCCATTCTCCAGAACACACACTCCTCACCCTATCATTTATCCAACAGTGTCAGCTACATACAACCAGTTGCCTCCTTTGGACACAGCATTGTCCACTGGTACCTGAGGGGTGTGTTTGAGTGTGGGCCATGCTTGTACTTCCATGCACTCCATTTCTTCTGTAACAACAATCAGATGAAGGAAGAAAACTGCAAACAGCTGAATGGAGTCCAAAAGAATGTGCAAGTGCTCTTGCCTCAAGCATCTGCCAGATATGGGAGTCTCAAAGGAAGTCACTTCTGCCTGCATGGCCCACTTGTAGGACTGGACAAGAAGTTACAATGTCGCCATTCTGATACCTGCTTCCAAGAGCTGTCTTCAAACTCCTTAAGGGCCAAGCTCTGCTGTTGTTTTTGATTATAATTCTACTATGTGTCATTGGCTGCTTTTTGAGCCTTGACTCCTTAAAGAATTGCTCCACAAGCTCTGTATTCTTTACACTGTGATTTTATATAATATGGCAATTCTTGGGAATGCCTATGTGGCCCTAGGCTAGGATTGGACACATTGGTAGCCATATGGTTTTAGACAGTCTCTTGCTGTCTTTCTTTACCTTCTTTTCCAGTCAGTTCAGATACTCTCTAAATGTAGCCCATTTTGTCCTTGAAGTCCCTATGTAACCCACGTAGGTGACTCTTCTACCTCAGCATCTCCTGCTAGGATAGCAGGTTCACACCACCACCCCTGGCTTTCATTGCCCTCACAATACGGAAGCCGGGATCTCCTATCTTATTAATCTAGATTCTTTCTACATTATCTTCCTCCGTTCCAGAAACTTCTCCCTGAAGGGAGAAATCTAATCTCTAATTTTTCCTAGAAAGCAGCTGGGACCTAGAGGAGGGCTCAGTGATGGGAATCCTCATATTTCCAAAAGCTGAGGAAAAGTTCTCAGTAAGCATGTTGGGTTACATACGTATGAGCTGCATGAAGCAGCCGGGCAGGTGAGCTTGCTTCCCCAAGTGGGAACTAAGTGAGAACAAGCAGCGGGGAGAAGTGCTAGACTCTGTTCTGTTCTAAGTGATGCCCCAACCAACTGTTCTTTTAAAAGCTGCTTCCAAAACTATAAACAAGTAGAGGGAAGAGATCCAAGGAGAGGAACAAAGGCCAGCTTGTTAAGAGGATATGGAAATCCCAATATCCTTGGGCTTGCCACGTCAATGGGTACAGAAGCTGAGATCATGGACCATGAAGCTCAAAGGCACAGTGGGAAGGTGGCGGCGTGTAACATTTCAAAGCTGGGATGTGTAGGGTGGGTGTGTCTGTTATCACACTGTAGCCCACAGCAAATGGCTCTCCAGAACCCTTGCAGCTTTCTCCTGTGATCTCACCCCTTCCTGCCTCGACACGGTTCTCTGGCAGCATCCACGGCTCACCATCACCGCATCTGCCTCCATCCAGCCACATCACCACGAGCGAGCGCTATCTGGAGCTGGGAGGATGTCTCAGCAGGACAAGCACTCGGACTGAGCACCTAGGTGGTGTATGCTGACAATGCTGGCACTGGTGGGGCAGAGAACTCAAACCTCTGGGCCTTGCTGGCCAGTCAACCTCAAGTACCATGTGTCATACAAGACGGTGAGACACTCTGTCTCAGAAAACCAAAGCCAAAACCCAAAAAAACCCAAAGTGGACAGTGCCCAAGGGTGGCACTTAAATATCCTGTCTCTGTAGGAATGCATACACACAGGTAAACCACACACATGAATATTCATTCACACACACACACACACACACACACACACACACACCTCCTTTTTATGAGACTAGAAACAAAGAGATTCTTCCTGTCCCTTCCTAGACCACACCTAAGCCAGTCCTTGGTAAGGTCTGGTTCAGGAGCCATGAGACCCCTCTGCCCTAAGAAAGGTGTTCTGGAAAACGTGGCAACATTCCAGAGAGGAGGAGCTTGTTCCCCACACCAGGTGGGCCAGAATGGCACAGGCCCTGACCACCAGGTCCCAAGTCAGCAAACCTTCCTCTTCTCCTGTTCCTGTCTGCTGTGGCTCTCACAAGCAGCCCAGCCCAACAGGGAGCAGAAAAAGGGACAAGAGAAGAAGAGAAGCGAGATGTGATCGAGTGTCCTGCTCTGCTGTTGCACACCCACAGCTCCCTCTGACCCCAAGATGTGTGTGTGTGTGTGTGTGTGTGTGTGTGTGTGTGTGTGTGTGTGTGTGTAGCTAGGCTGCTCTACTCTGTCCCAGGGAACACCCAAAGGAATCCAGTCTCTGACACTGGGCAGAGATGGGAAAACAACAGTCATGTCTCCCTTTTCTGGTCTAAGGCCCCCACTTATTTTTAACGCTTTGGGTTTTTTGTTTGTTTGTTTTTGTTTTTGAAGAAATGTTTCCTGCTTTGCTGCTATCCAGGTTTCTAAACATCTTCTTGTCAGACAGAGTCAACTCGAAAGGTCCAGACTGTGGAGTGAGTACTCGGAGCCCTCACGTTTCCAGAAATTTTGCAGTCCAGATTGGGATGGGACTGTGTGGATGGTACCATGCTCAACCAGAATGACATCTATACTGAGTTTTCATGAGGTTCTATAACTCATCTACCTTTGCAGCACATGTGACTCAGTAACATAGGCCAGTCTATGTTGAACACTTCTGTGTTCCGCTCTGTTGAAACTGGCATATGGCTCGTCACGAGAACTCTGTGAATGAGTCGTTAAGGGGCATGTGTTAGGGCTGGAGAGTCAGTTCAATGGGTGAAGTGTTTTTCTGAGAAACCATGAGGCCCTGAGTTCAGATCCCTGACACCCACGGAAGAATTTGGGTGTGACAGCTTATCAGCCTAGTGCTGGGGAGACAAAAAGGGGGGGGAGAGCCCAGGGGCTCACTGGCCAGCCAATCTAGACAAATAAACAAAGTCCGTGTTTACTGATGGACACCATATCAAAGACCAGCACTTATTACTGAGTCAGGCAGATTCTGAGTTCAAGCTCAGCCTGGTCGACGGATGAGTTCCCTACATAGAGAAACCCTACCTCAAAAAATCAAAAATAAAATAAAGCAAAAAGTTAAGGTGGAGAACCTCTGGTAAACACAGCCATATTCCACCCCAAGCAAGCAGGGAAGAGGAGCCGGGAGGGAGGAAACAAACACAGCTCCCCAAGGTCATAGCCTCAGTTCTCCAAGTGTGAGCCCCCTTCTCCTGCCCCCCACACGGCACCCAGACACAGTGTCATGCTGCGACCTCAAGCAAAACCTGATTGGTGTCAGAACTTTCACTAAAACTCTACCTACACTTTGTAATTTTTGCTAAATACTCCTGCCTATTTCTTTGTCAGTCCTTGTCACGTGCAGCGGGCTCTTCAGTTTGCAGCTCAAACATCTCGGGGGTGGAGTTCGTTCTGTTCTTTCTTTGGACTCTCCCTGAGAATCAAATGTACAGTGCCCAGCTTCGCCTCAGTGTGCGATACATGACTGCCATGAGATGCCCAAGAACGTGCAGTGTGTAAGCAGGGCTGTCCACACAGCTGCAGGATGCTCTAACCGTCATCGAGAAGGCTATGAAAAGCTCAACACGACACACCAAAGGCTTTTCCCAACCTAGGAAAAGCAAAATGTTGTGCTGTGTGTCTGTGTGTGCCTGTGTGTGTGTCTGTGTGTGTGTATGTCTCTGTGTGTGTCTGTGTGTGTGTCTGTGTGTGCCTGTGTGTGTCTCTGTCTGTGTGTGTCTGTGTGTGTATGTCTGTGTGTGTGTCTCTGTGTGTGTATGTGTGTGTGTCTGTGTGTGTGTCTGTGTGTGTGTATGTCTTTGTGTGTGTCTGTGTATACATGTGTGTGTGTCTATCTGTGTCTATATCTCTCTGTGTGTGTGTGTGCGTGCCTTTTGATGTGAATACTAGTGCTAGAGATGCTATGTGTGCTAAGAACATGTGTGTATGAGACTCGCTTCGTCCTCTGACTATCTAGTCAAGGCAGATGTTTTCTCCTGAACTCTGAGGGGAGGATCTTATCATTTCTGTTCTCCTTCTTTAAAAAAAAAAAAAAAAAAAAAAACTTCAGATTTATTTGATGTGGCTGACCTCTTTGCCTGCACATGTGAACATGCATGTACATGTGCCTGGTGCATTCCGAGGTTAGATCCCATGGAACTGGAGTTACCGATGGTTGTGAACCAACATGTGGGTGTTGGGACCCAAACCTAAGTCCTCTTTAGAGAGCAATTAGCACTCTTAACTGCTGGCCTCTCCAGCCTCCTCCCTACCTCTTTTTTGTTTGTTTTGGTCAATGTCTCATGATGTAGCCCAGGCTAGCCTCTAAATCTCAACCCTCCCCCCTCCTATATGCTTGATTCCAGGCATGCACCACCACGCCCAGCTTCTGTTTTTTATCTTGAACCCAGCTGTTGTCTATACCTGACCCCAGAGATGTTACACACACTAAATAAACAGCATCGGATGCGTTCTCCCCCCAACCCCCCACCACCGCCGCAATAAGAAGTCCCTACCATGTGGCAAGTGTCACCCAAGAATGCACTGGTTCTAAATCAAACATTGGTCTAAGTCAACCTCAGAACAGTGTTCTCGCCATGACTTGATAGTTCTATTTATAGATACGGGACTTGAACTTCGAGTTATGAAGCAAGGCCAGCTGTGACCAGCACGGCCACAATGGCACTGTTTTAGTACAGAAGAATCGCCACTCACATTTGATGACTTCCTGTAGTGAAAGCCAAGCCTGTGGCAAATGTTGCAAAGGGTATGAGGGTGTCTGTGAGCTCAGCCTCCTGGGCCGCACCCCACAGCTGGGCTCACGGCCGGCAGCAGGATGAGACTCCAGGAGCTGAACCAGTTTTACTTTACAGGCCGACCTTCACTTTGATTCAGACTGAGAAAGCCTGGTTTCCATGGCTTTTCTCCATCTCACAGATGGGACTGAGAAGAACCACAGAGAACACTGGTTTGCTAGGACGCTGTGGAAGAGACAGTAAGATGCCACAACCAGGGGACAGCATGTCCCAAGCACCTTGAGCTTAGAATTCTGCGTCTCAAACACATTGATACGCTGCAGGGGCTGATTAAAATGAATCTTAAAAGCCAAAGCCCTGTGAAAGCTTGGGGAGCTAGCATGTTCCTAGGTACCTGAGACTGTGCTATGTGTTCATTTTACAATTTGCCATGTGCCTTTCTTATAATTCTAGCAGAAGTAATTCAGCCAGAAGCCTGCGGCCTAGGGTCTCAAGGCCTACATATCTGTTTTCTAGGGTTTGTTTTCCTCGCCCTTAAAATGTACAACCTTATTTGCTTTGTTCAGTATCTTGTCCCCAAGAGCTAAGAACAGTTAGGAAACCAGTTGGCAGAGATGACTAAAGACAACAAAACAGAAACCAAGCCACCGGTTACTGGAATCACAGACAGGGAGAGCCTCCATCAGAAAGGCCTTGGAAGATGAGGAGTTTAGGCAACAACGCAGTCGGGGAGGGAACAAGACAGCTGGAGACTCAGGAGGAGGCCGCATCATATTCCATTTTAAGTCCGATGGCTGACATGGAGTCATAAGGGTGTTACAGTCAGTACAATGTGAGAGCGAAAGCAGACGTGGTCTTGGTGGACTGGGAGATTTAGAGTTAAGACACCAGTGCCACTCCTCATAGCGATGTGGTGTTGGGGATGGGCCCCAGGCTCCTGAATCCCTACCTACCAGGGTTCTCTAAAGATGCCCTAAAATAGCAACGGCAAAGTGCTCAACCCATTTGGCCTCGTGGGCCATAGGAAAATAGAAAAGGCACCATTTCCTGGAACCCAAGACCTCTCTGGGGAGATGATGCCTGGATCCCATAGTCAGCGGGGGGGGGGGGGGGGGGGGGAGAAGTGCGAACCATAGTGGTCACTGAGTGTTCACACACGCCAGTTACCTTGTGTCACACGCCTCCTCTCTACTCCCCAGAGAAACCGAGGCAGAGAGCCCACCAGCTCGGATTTGCTGGAAGAAAACTAAGGCAGCCAGGACGGACCCAGGTAAAGTAACTCAGGCGGCTGGTGGCTGAGCTGAGTCGGGTCTAACTCCAAAGCTGGCTTCCTGATCTGGGGCGCATGACAAGGAAACAAGGTATTCACAAAGATGCCCTGGCCTCGGGAAGGGAGATTGGCTGATCCCTCAAGGGCTCACCAGCACCAGCCAGACAAAAAGGGAAAGAGGCATTTTAGGCACGAGGGCTGTGGTCGGAGATGAGGACATGGACTAGAGGAAGGTCAGGTGGGGTCTGGGAAAAGGTGACAGTTCGCCAGCCTATGGCCCAAAGACTTGGTAGAACAGGGTGTGAGAGCGCTTTGGGAACAGCTTGCAAAGGCCTGGCTCCCCAGCCTGGGAACCCTACAGAGCTCAGAAGCAGCTAGGCTTCCTAGGGAGCAGAACCGGAAGCAGGCTCCGGGGGCCAACAGGAATGTCTTATGCAATCCCTGAGACAGAGCTGCCTGACAGGAGCTGTCACCAGGCTCTTCATAGAAGGTCTTACTTGTGCTCTCCGTGTGAGCAGTCTTCCGGGACACTGTGCTGGGGCTTATTTTAAGAACCCACAACTGTAAAACCACTACATAAAAGGGTTGACATGCCACACGAATGGCTGCCAGGGAGGACTTGTGTTCAGGTCCCTTCCCCAGACCCTAGGCCATTACCAGTGGAATGTCGTCGCCATGGCTTCCTCTGTCTGTCACCTCCAGCACCAGCCTGTGCTTTGCTCTCCATTTCTCTTTCCCAGTCCCTCTTCTCTCTCTCCTGGCTCCACACTGGTGGGGACACACAGAATCTGGACCCTAGGAGGCAGCAGCTGTGGCCTCTCCAAAGGGCTCCTCAGGTCAGTCAGTGGTTACCATGGCAACCCCACAGGCCCTAGCCCAGGGGCCCCTGGGTTCTATCCAGGAAGGGGCTGAACCACAAAGACAGCCCCACCCCCTTGTTTGCCTTTATTTCTTCCCAAATATGGATGGGGTGCCTACCCTGTGCTAGGCTAAAAAATCTAAAGATGAACAAGACCAAGAAGGTCCTGGCTCAGAGGACCTGTGTCCTACAGTGGAGACAAACGAGATGGCGTCAGAGCTGTAAGAGTGGGGAATACAAGGTACAGAATGGGATAAAGGGGGCTGAGGTGCCCTTTAGCAGCAGGGATGCTAACTGCTGGTCTGAGAAGGTGACACTGCAGAAATGGGTTTGGTGAGGAGGACCCAGGAGACCATTGTGATGGGGAAGACAGAGGCAGGGAAGAAAGCTGGGGCATAGGGACCGAGTGGCCCAGGGTAGAACTTCACATTTATCCCCATGTTCTAATGAGCCATCTAAGCGCTCTCTGACTTTCTACTGACTTGAACCACACAGGGGTTCCACAAAGGGGAGCCCATGAAGGAGCTTTACAACCATCCAGCCCGTCATTTGCCTGCCAGCTCTTCATAAAGTATCACGCGCCTGGCGCCAGCCACACAGTACAGTGCACAGTATCTTCGTGGAAGGCTGCAGGTTTTAGCTCAGTTGTGTATAATCACACGGTAAAGTGTGCCACAGGGGAAGGGGAAAAAAGTGACTTATTCTGGGAGTCGGGAATATTAGAGGAAGTGATATTAAAGTGGCAGCCAAGGAGGTGTCAGGCGTGAGCATAGCAAAGAAGGAAGAAGGGCGGGTCCCTGGCAGAAGGAAGGAAATGTGCACACACTCAAGAAATCGGTGGGTTGGGCCATGGAGACAGGTGAGGCCAGAGGACCCTTTGTTCACCCCCAAGACTCGCACGGCAAAGAAAACTAACTCTTGAACTTGCCCTCTGATGTGGAGTGAGGGGAACTCTCTCCATTGCTGATAGAAGTGTAGGCATAGAGAGCCACTGTGGAAGTCAGCATGACAGTTCCTCGAGCTCTGGGAATTGATCGACCTCGAGATGCAGCTGTACCACTCTTGGGCATACACCGGAAAGAAGCTTCATACTATAGCAGAGATACCTGCTCAACCGTGTTCTCTGTTGCTCCATTCATAATAGCTAGAAACAGAAAGCAACCTGGATGCCTCTCCATAGAAAAATGGATAAAGAAGATGTGGTGTATTTACACGGTGGAGTGTTACTCGGCTGTTAAATAAAATGACATCATAACGTTTGCAGGCACATGGATGTGATTAGGAGGAGATCATCTCGTGTAAGGTATCGTGGACTTGGGAAGACACACACAGTGTATACTCCCTTATTATGTGGATATTAGCTCCGAAGTCAGTGATGACCAAACAACAGCTGTAGAACCACCCGGGACAGGTACAGAGCAAGGCAGGGACTAGAAGGGACAGACAGATCTCAGCAAGGCAGGGACTAGAAGGGACAGACAGATCTCAGTAGGGCAGGGACTAGAAGGGACAGACAGATCTCAGGAAGAAATGGAAGTCAAACACGTAATTATGAATGGGTTGGCAGGGATGAAATGGGGGGATTAAGTAGGGAAGAGCAGGGGTTAAGGGAATACAGGGAGATACAGCTAAAGTTAAGGGGCATTTTCGGGATGGTTTGAAAATCTAATACAGTAGAAACTTTCTGAAATATATGGATATATAAAGGTGATCTAAATAAAATCACCAAGAAAATGGGGGAGGCAGAGTTCTAACTGGCCAGTTCTTGTCACCAAATCTTCCAGTATGGGACTGAGTTACACCTAATTGAGTTGTTGGCTAAAGGGGTTCCCTGGGAACCCCCAAATAATCTAGGTCGTTGCCTAGACTGCTTTCCCCAAACTGATGGCAAGGCCCCAGTGCTGAAGACATCACCTACACACCTCACTGAACTCAGAGAAGTCCATGGTGCCTACACAGGGCCTTCACCTCTATATTCTAGCATCTCTGACACAACCAAGCCACAGAACCTTTGATCTGCCATCTGTCTTGTAAGATACGCTAGTGCAGTGGAGACATAAACCTGTGGGAGTACCCAACCAAGATCTGATCTTACTTAAGACCCACACCACGAGATGGAACCCATGCCTGACACTGCACGGGTGATGACAACCAGAGACTAGATAGCCTGGGAACCTAGGGTAAAAATCAACTACGGTATTAAAGATAATAATAAAATGACTCCTGACGGCATTCTGCTATGATCGAAGGTCAGTAGTGCTGTGCTGAGTCATCACGAGAGAAGCCTCCTCCTGCAGCAGTTGGTAAGAAATACAGACCCACATCCAGACAGAATGCAGACAGTGAGAGACCTTGGAACACTCAGTCCCTTCCCTTAGAGCTCAGGGAACCCCACGGAGGAGGAGGCAGAAAGAACGTAAGAGGCAGAGGGTGGAGGACACCAAGGGAAAGAGGCCATCTGAGTGAGCAGGAACAAAGCTCATGTGAACTCAGAGACCGAAGCAGAAAGCAGAGGGTCCTCTGCGTGTATAGCACGACTTCCAGCTTAGTGCTTTTATGGGATTCCTGAGTGTGGGATCAAGTGGGTCTCTGAGGCTTGTGCCTTCCCTTGGGCTCTCTTCTTTCTGTTGGCTTATATGGTCCAACATCAAAACAATAGGTTTTGGTTTTGCTTATTATTATATTTTATTATTATCTCTTAGAAGCCTGATCTTTTCTAATGAGAGACAGAAAGGGAGAGGATCCAGGTGTGAGGGGAGGTGGGGAGGAACTGGGAAAAATAGAGGGAGAGGAAACAGTAATTAGGATATACTGTGTGAGAAAGGAATCTATTTTCAATCAGAGAAAAGAAAGTTGTCCTCTGACCTCGATAAATCTGAACTTGACATGTGTCCAAACACACATGTGCCTGTGCACTCACACACACACTAAATAAAATGTAGTCCAGTGCCTGCCCTGCCAGGCAGGTGCTCTAGGCTGCCGTGGAGCCTGCGCACATCCAAGCCTGGCTCTGGAACCGGTCCTGGCTAGGGAGTCTGGCTTTTGTTCAGCAGCTGGTTGGGAAACCTTCAGTGCCTGTGAATAGAGTAGGGGATGGGCAAAGCACCTGTGGGCATTTCTCTCCACCTGTGGGCATCTCTCTCCACCTGTGGGCATCTCCACCTGTGGGCATCTCCACCTGTGGGCATCTCTCTCTCTCCACCTGTGGGAATCTCCACCTGTGGGCATCTCTCTCTACCTGTGGGCATCTCTCTCCACCTGTGGGCATCTCTCTCCATCTGTGGGCATCTCCACCTGTGGGAATCTCCACCTGTGGGCATCTCTCTCCACCTGTGGGCATCTCTCTCCACCTGTGGGCATCTCTCTCCACCTGTGGGCATCTCTCTTCACCTGTGGGCATCTCTCTCCACCTGTGGGCATCTCCACCTGTGGGCATCTCCACCTGTGGGCATCTCTCTCTACTTGTGGGCATCTCTCTCCACCTGTGGGCATCTCTCTTCACCTGTGGGCACCACCTAATTAGCAGGGAGACTTGGAGAAAGAGGAGCCATGGAGCAGGGTTTCTGTGACAGGTGCTGTCTACATTGGACATGTTCAGTAGTGAGCGGCTTTAAGGCAAACAGATTCCATGGAGTCCGTGCAGGAAGCCAGCCATGCCAGCCCATCAGATGCCATCTACACTTTACTCTCAACCATCACCTACCCCTCCCAGATAAAAAGCCCTCATGATGTTTTAAGTGTACAGTTCCATGCTAGGTCATTCTTTGCTACCCTTTGCTGTAGGAAGTCCACAGGGCTGCTGCACCAGAACAGAGGTGGTGAGAAAGGAAGGAAGGGCTGGGTAAGAAAGGAACCCATGTTTTTAAAAACCTATTTTTAAAAAGGCCTGTTTAAAGTCTGGGACCGGGGCCTCGACCCACCACTAATCCAAACTCCCTGCCAGATTTAGAGAACACCGAACGGACCATACAACAGTCTACGAGGATGGGGACTCTGGGTGTATCTCTTTATCAACACCATCATTCCATCATTGACCTGCCCGAGTCATGTGAGCTTGTCACATGACTTATGCCCCGGCCTCATCTGAACCTGGATCTTGCTAACCAAACAGCAGCCATGCATTGGACTTGCTTCCATTTCGGGAAATTTCTCGAGAGAGTCTGGAAATTGCAGAGAGGTTCAGTAATTCGGCACAAGAATTAATAAGGAAACCTTTCCCTTTCTCGGGATGCCCAAGAGGCATTTATTCAGTTACCGATTCACAAAGATGCCTAGAGAGCAGAGCGGAGGAGCATTGCTCAACTCCCTCTCCTGTGGAGGATAAACTCAGCGTCCGAACAGATCTCTCCTCTATAAACAGAGAATCACATGAGGGCTGAACAACCACAGATCCAGCCATACAGCTTTCACTCCCTCTTCTTCTCTAGGGGCCATATCTACACTGTATTGGGAGACACATCTACACTGAACTGGGAGACATATCTACACTGCACTGGGAGACATATCTACACTGCACTGGGAGACATATCTACTCTGCACTGGGAGACATATCTACACTGCACTGGGAGACATATCTACACTGTACAACACCAGCAGATCACAACATTGTTAAAAGTCAAAGAAAGCCATAATTATCAGATCCTTGGCATTGTCGGGTGGGTTTTCTTTTTCAGCACATCTAGATGTCTTCTCCAGCCCTCTTAGGTGATGGTCATTGTTCTCAAACCCCAGGCTATAGGTCCCAAGCAGATTTCACCCAGACATAACTTCAGAGACAGGCTATCAATAACCAGGTCCTCCCCCTGTACAAAGTGGTTCCTTCTTACCCTTCTAACACAGATGCCATGTTTTCGTTGTTTTTTGGTGTTGTTTTTTTGGAGACAAGGTTTTTCTGTGTAGCCACGGCTACCCTAGAACTCACTCTATAGACCAGGCTGGCCTTGAACTCACAGAGATCTGGCTGCCTCTGCCTCCCATGTGCTGGGTTTTAAAACATGTGCCACCACAACCTGACCGAAGCCATGTTCTTTATTTAATGCTAGAAAGAGAACCCAACCTACCCACAGTATCATCCTTTCTAGAAGCTACTAGTCCTCTATCTTCCTTACTGCCACGCGCCATCCCTGTGTCCACGGATGGGGTTTGTGTCCCCAAGTACCCGCCATCTCTTTTTCCTCTGAACACTCCATCATGAGCACTTGCTCTCTTGCAGCTCTATCCCCTCAGATCCATCCCTGGCCACTGGTACCCAGTGTCCATTTGAAGTCCATGTGTACCATGAGTGCCTCCCATTCTATTTCTGTGGGGTCATTTCTGAAGATGCCCCCTGCCCCAGGAGAGGACTGTAAGTTGGTTTTCTGTGGGGTCATTTCTGAAGATGCCCCCTGCCCCAGGAGAGGACTGTAAGTTGGTTTTCTGTGGGGTCATTTCTGAAGATGCCCCCTGCCCCAGGAGAGGGACTGTAAGTTGGTTTTCTGTGGGGTCATTTCTGAAGATGCCCCCTGCCCCAGGAGAGGACTGTAAGTTGGTGGCTACAAAGAAATTCTAGGCTTCCTGCCTGGTTGAAGGACTGGACCAGAGGCAAATGAACTTACCTCCAAGTTCCCTCTGGTCTGCTTATACCATGTGGGTTAAATGCAGAGCAAGCCCTCCGCACAAGTTCTAGAACAAAGCAACAGAATCACTCTAACAATTCCCAGTATTTGAGACAGCAGCTCCTTCCTTGCCCATTTCCTTCTCTCTCTCTGTGTGTATGTCTTGGTGCGTGTGTGTGTGTGTGTGTGTGTGTGTGTGTGTGTGTGTGTGTGTGTGCATGTGTGTGCTCTAATTGCTATGGCAACACACCATGACCAAAAAGAAAGTTGGGGAGAAAAGGGCTTACATAGCTCACACTTCCACATCACAGTCCCTCACTGGAGGAAGTCAGGACAGGAACTCAAGCAGGGCAGGAACCTGGAGGCAGGAGCTCATGCAGAGGCTACGGAGGTGCGTACTGACTAGCTTCCTCTGGCTTGCTCAGCACCATTCCAGGAATGGCACCACCCACTGTGGACAGGGCCCTCCCCAGATGATCACTAATTAAGAAAATGCTGGATCTCATGGAGGGGAGGCATCTCCTCAGCCCAGGGCATCCTCTCTGATGACTCCAGCTTGTTTCAAGTTGACACACAAAACCAGCCAGTATAGTTACAATGTAACAGATAAGATCATGTACCGTGAAGCCACACTCCTAAATTCAAGTCGGATTTTCTCACTCTGTGACCCTGGGTAAGCCACTGGACACAGTGTCTTGAAACTTAGTTTCTTCATCTGCAAAATGGACATCATATGCCAAAAACCTCCTGGAGTGTAGAGAGAAAATTAGGTAAAACCAAGCACAGGAGGGGCTTCTCTATCATGATCTTCACGGCAAGCCCAGCTGAAGGGCCTCTGGTGCGATGCTGGTCCCAGTTGGGTCCTTGATACTGGCTCACTCGATATTTTAAAAAGAACAGAGCCTCCAAAACCAGAAAAACACCAATTCTAACCCTTCCCTTACAGGTGATGAAGTCAACTCTGTGACTACAGGTAAATTACTGAATTCCCTGGGCCTGGTCTCCCTCCTGAGAAAACCATCTGCCCTGAGGTTGTTATGAGGGCTAGAAGAAATCTGAGCTCCTTAAGAAATGTCTACACCCTGCTGGCCTACTCCTTCCTGAACAGGATGGCAGACCCACAAGAAGACCAGGAAGGAAGAAATGAATTAGTCTCAGCAGCATGCCTGGCACATAATAGTTGCTCAAGAAAGTAGGGGTTCATCAGCTGTTTGTGTATCTGGAACTTGATTCCATGAGGACTCAAGCCAAGCTTCTCAGAATGAAAGTAGAAATGGCCTGACCCTGAGGCATCGAGGGTGGATGTTGTGTCAAGTAAATGCTCTGACTGTGCGCCAGACACTCTGGCAGGTGCCATTCCTGTTCTCAGCACAGGTAACCATGAGCCATGAGTAAAGCGACCAAGAAGAAATGATGTTTCAAGTCAATGCCCACAAAGCAAGTTCCTTCTCTTCAGACCCGTGTGTGTGGATGGAACACCATGGGGCAGAATGAGGACCATGGGACTCTGTTGCTAGGAAACCAGCAGCTCCTGTCCATACTGACAGGTGTTCTAACTGGTAGGCAGGTAATCTGATTCAAATGAAACACTGGCTGCTCTGCCCTAAAACCAGAGTTCAGTTCCAGCACACACGGACGGGTTACAATGGCCTGTGGTTGCAATTCCAAGATATCCAACCCTCTTCCGGTCTCTGCAAGATCTCGAATGTGAGTGGTAAACATAAAGTCATACAGGCACACACACGCACACGCACATGCATGCATGCACACGTACACAAGCACACTAAACAAACCTTTCAAATATAAAAGCATCGGCCTCATGACACTTGGGAACTGCCTTGCCGTGTAAGTGAATGCACGCACATGAAGCTCTTTGGACCTCCGTCTTGCCCAGTGTCAAATGGGAGTGGCAGCCAGCTTGTGCTAGGCCATACAATTATGAAGTAGCACCATGAAAGACCAAACATAGTAGGAAAACAAAACAACAACAACAACAGATTCTAAAACTCCTGTTTGCTTCTGGACAGTCCTGGGGGTGGCCTGAGGGAGTGTCTTGATAGCATCTCAAGAGTACCAGGAAAAGGTGGCTGCCACTGCGTACCGTGTGCCAAGCCCCATGAGGGTCCCCTGCGTGTTCCCTCAGTTCTGACAGTGTCCTGGGAAATGGGTACATTAGCAGCCCACACAGTCTGCCCGCGAAACCAGGTCTCATCACTCTAAAGCATGCGGAAGCCAACCGTGCCAGCTCTGTGACTGCACACTTAGCACACACTTTAACGGCAAGGCTTGTATACTGAACCTCTTCCACGTGAAAGCTTGTCTAGCATGAACAAGGGTGACGCTCCGAATGGTGTGTGTAAGATGTCAAATTCACCGAGGCGACTCGAAGCTACCGACCCAGCCGTAAGTGCTGACTGAAACTCAGATGCTCCCAGAATGATCTGCTTGCTGCCAGCAACAGGTCACAGTATCCATGACAGCGGATCCCAAAGCACTGCGGCTTGAGCTACTTTCTCCTACTAGGTCTTGGGAAGACGTCTTCTGAAGACGTCTTAAGGGATGTGAGCGCGATTGTGTACGTCTGTGTGTCTTCCTTCCGTTTGCAGGTTTTAGTAGGTGAAAGATACAGCCCGGCTTTGGAATCAGGGAAACCATGTTCAGATACTGTCTGGATAGTGGTGGTTAGAACTAAGTGTGCTACCTCAATCTTCTGATTCTCAGCTTCCACATCTGTGAGATGGGGATAAATAATGCCACAAGGTACTATGCATAAGGAAGTACTTGGCATAGTGTTGGGAAAATTTTTTTGACTCACCATTCAATTTGGAAAAGAGGCTCACCTGAATAAGAGGAAACTTTCATTTTTGAAAATAACTAATCACCTTGCAAGCAGTTGCCAAAATGGCTTCAAACTAGTTCTTGCCTCTCATCCTTCCTTCCTCTCTTCTTCCCTTCCCACCATTTCCTTCTTTCTTCCTTTCATCTGTCCCTCCTCACACAGAGCCACCCTTTCTCTTTAGGAATCTCAGTACCAGGAACTTTGAATTGATCCCAGAACCCACAGGATGCTTCAGACCAAGGCTGCTGCCTGGTCTGACCCTCTCCTGTAAGTGCAGCAGTGCTGCCTGGGCTTCCTGGGTGCACACAGCCGGAGCTCTCCTCACACACAGCATCCCTTGCCTGTGCCTGCCGGGCATCTGGGGATGGGAAAGCCCTGCAGCCTAGGACCCATGAGGCCCAAAGATGAAGAACGACAATTCTTTCTTTCACAACCAAGGTTTCAGACTTTCAAATGGACACTTGATTAGATGAAAGTGTCTCTTTCCTTTCCTTCCTTCTTTCCTTCCTTGCTTCCTTCCTTTCTCCTTTTCCTTCCTTCCTTCCCTTCCCCTCCTCTTCATTCTCCTCCTCCTCTTCTTTAATCTAAAAGCCTGGCATGCCCCCTACCCAAACAACAATCAGCTTCACAAACACTGCCCTAGCTGTTGAAAATAAAATTTCAAGGACACAAAGCGCCTCACACAGCAGCCCTTGGCTCTCTAGAACATCCTTGCAATTCTCCAGGCGCTGGTTTCAACTGAGGCCCCCTACAGTCCTTCCTTACAAACTTCCAGAACTTTCCCAGTCAGATGGATGTATATTCTATGATGCCAAATTATGCCTCATGGAGAAATTGTTTTGTATTTTATATTTTGACGAAAGAGTCAACAAGTAAGGAGACAGATCTTAGAAAGAGAAAATGATTAAGTAAATACCTGCTGTATTCAGCAGTGTCTGGTTACATCTAAACAATACTGACCATTAGCACAGCTGAGTGGTTAGAAGACAGGACCCAAAGCACTCACTATGTCCTTGTCTCTTTAAATTAAAACAAGCACAACACAAATCAATGCTCCTAGATTCTCTGCTCAATAATTGTTGTATACACAGGCAGATTACACGTTTGGGTTTTTTTTGAGGATTAAGGAACCACAGAATTAGAGCCCAGCACACAGCTTAAAGAATCCATGTTCTTTCTTCTGGAGAAGCGGCTCATCAGTTAAGAGCACTGGTTGCTCTCACAGAGGACCCAGGTTCAGTTCCCTGCACCCGTATGGTGGCTCACAACTGCCTGTCAGTCCAGTTTCAGGGATCTGCCATAAATCCTCTGCCTCCATCGGCACCAGGCACCCAAGTGATGCAAATACCTAATTTATTGATTCAGGCTAATGCGTTCCAGTTGCCTACATTTGGGCCCAACTTAGGCGAAAGCAAATGGCTTCATTTCAGTCTTTTCTGCTTTTTATGATCTCTCTGTGTGTGTGTGTGGAGGTGTGAAGATAGCTTAAGATAAGAATGTTTACTGTGTAAGTACAAGGACCTGAGTTTAAATCCCCAAAGTGTATGTAAAAAGACAGCTGTGGCCACCCTTGAGCTTCTTAGCCTATTGCTGTATGAGGTGGAGACAGGAAACTTGTGAGCTGCTAACCTAGACGGAGATTCAGTGAGACGCTGTCTCTGGGAAGTAAGAGCAGGAAACCTGAGGCCTTCCTCAGGCCTCCATTGCATGGTACCTACACCTATACACACACACACACACCACACAGAGTGACATATCACATACACACACCACACACACACAGTGACACATCACACACACAACACACACACCACACACACCACACACATCACACACACACACACACACACACACACACGGTGACACATCACAAGCACAAAAATACTGCAGGAATGGCAAAAGAACACAATCTTGTCTTGCCGTGATGAAAGCACTTTGAGAGAAAGACTAGACTTACTCCTTCCAGGAGGCCAAGAATAAAGTGACTTAATCTTTAAACAAGGGTGGTCTGCAAGCTGGGGAGACAGAGTAGAGGAAAGCAGAGGTGCAGGCAGCAGGGATGGCTCGTTCCCAGAACTAGAGCAAGAACCAGAACCAGAATGAGAAAAGTCTGGGTGGCTTTCAGCAGGGTAGCCAGAGCACATCTCTAACCATCCACAGATCTCTTCTCTCAGACCCTGAATTCCAGTCAGCGGCTGTTGAAATTCCTTTAGAGACTGAGGGACCGCAGCACTCCCTACAAAGTCCCTTTTTTGTTAGGTCACAGGAAAGGTCTAGAAGTGAAAATAGAATGTATTCCCCAATCTGAGCCCTTCTGAAAGGGAAACGCTCTCCTGACATCACAACTCAGTGGTAGAGTACCTGCCAGGCATCTTGAGGTTCCATCCCTAGCATTAAAAAAAAGAAAGAAAAATAAGGCGGAGACCTAGACAGCAAGCAACCTGACATGTTGAGGCTGTCTAAACTCTTCAGGAATCCCAGCCCAATTTCCCAACTAGATAGCAAGAATTGAGCAAGATGGACTGGGCGATTGTTAATGATGTGGGGACCTGGCACTGACTGCATAGTTTCTAGGGGCCATGTGCTCAATTGAACAACATATACAGCCTTGATAGGTTTTCATAGTAACTCGAGGAGTTGCTTGGGGAAGGAATGACATACAGCTGTGATACTGGCAGACCAGGGTTTAGACGTTGGTCCATCTGGAGACTCCAAATCTCATGTGCTTCCCCTAATCCCTGCTGTATAGACTTGAAGTCATGTTTTAACTGACAGCAATGGACTGGCTGTTAACTTAGTCACCTACAGACCGTGTGTGCTATTACTGTGCTTCACAGTTCACGTGTCCCTGGATGGCTCTTTCCGTAGCCTCCATGTAGACGACACATGCAGTTAGCGCATCGTTGGCGGTGAAGCCGTGCTAACCTCAAAGGCATCCCAGAGACAAAAGCACGTTTCTCATCCACAGTGAACACGGCGGTGCTTTCTTTACAGCCCTCCCTTTTACAGCAGTAAATTAAAATTGGAGTCTTCGCGGTGTGAAGGGCTAGTGTAACATTTTACAGAGAGATGGCACTTCGCTGTTCTTTCCATCACTGCCTTCCCAATTTATACAAGAAAAAAGAAGAGTTAGGCTAGTTTTGTGAGCACTTGGAGCCAAACAATGGACCACTAGAGGCTGTCTGCCGCCAACTCTTGTCGTCTCCTCGTCTGATAGACCGCCATTGCATAAAACACAACGGGTGGGCAATGAGATGAACAGAAGATGTCTTAGAGCCAGCAAGAAGATGGCTCAGTTGATAAAGGCACATGCCACCCAAGCCTAGGGACCCGAGTTAGATCCCAGAGCACATTAACAAGATGGAAAGAGACAAGGAACTCCCACAGAATTGTCCTCTGGCTTCCACACATGTATTTTAAAATGCAATTCATGAGGTAAGTTCTGGTAGTCCACACACACCTTTAATCCCAGAACTCAGGAGGCAAAGCAGGTAGATCTCTGTGTGTTCAAGGCCGGCCTGGTCTACAAACTGAATACTAGACTACTGGGGACTACACAGTAAGACCCTGTCTCAAACTACAACAAAACTGGATACTTTTCAAAGACGAACAAAGTTCCCTCCCCCATCCAGCAAGGATACCTTTCCAGACCCCAGTGCAAGCCTAGAACCACAGACAGTACCTGAATGTCCTCTCATCTGCCCCGCCCCACATACCTATGTTTAAGTTTAATTTATAGATCAGGCATAGTAAGAGATTAACAGCAAGAGAGTGGAATAACTGTGACTGTGAAGTGAACCAAAGCTGCTTTCAACTTATCTTTTTAATGCACGTTTCCATGTAGTATTTTCAGAATACCACAGTGGGAGGAAAAAGCCGCAGTGCGCCTTGCCAAGGCAGCTTCTGGAGCTTAGAAACTCACCGACAACAGCTGTGTCTAGAACCGGCTGTGTGGTCAGCCTGTTGCTCTCCCCTCTGACCTTGTGAGCACAGCCCTTTCTCTGGGGCTTACGGTGGGCACTGCACCAATGATGCATTTTAGCATCTTAGCAGAGTGAAGGTATGCAGTGAGTACCAGCCATAGGAGAGGACAGCTTTCTCTCACAACTTCCACACTGTGCGACTCACCGCCACGCTCTTGCCTGCATGTGCCCGCTCAAAAGAAAAGAGAGCAGGCAATGTCAAGATTTCAAGCCAGAGGCTTACAGCTTCTTCAGGCAGGGCTGACCCACAAAAGGGAGCACCCCCCCCCCATCTCCCGGTAGGCCAGCTGGGGTTTAGTATTTCCTGAAAATACTAAACAGAAACTTCCATTAAAAACTAAGTTTAAAACAGTTTAAAACCCACTGAGATCACCCATTTGTTTACTTGTATCAACTCTGTGCCCTACAGAAGCAGAGGCAGCACTTTTAATTAATTGCGGAGTCTAACAAAGTGTCAGATACGCAGGAGACATGTGGTTTACTTGAGCGAATTAATGCAAGATGGTCTTCCGTTTGAGGTCAATGGCCATCCACCGTCGTACGGCCATTGCTATTATCGAAACTCCTCCTCCACGCAGAACTCACACTCTTACAGAGCAGTCCATAACTCTTCATGCTCATATACCCACGTTTCTCCCACCAAAAGGGTGTCAGATCCACCCAAGATGGCAGGCAGAGAGAGGGAAGAACTTTCCTGTATTTCTGACCTTCCTACTACTCCAACAGCAGTAACCTCATCTCAGGCAAGCTCAAACCCCTACTTCATCCCACAGGGGAACTATGCAGAGTGAGGTTCAGTGGCTAACGGTGACACACTTGTTATGGTGTTGACACCACCGCCATCTGATATGCCACCCTTGCCTCTGAGCTCTAAGGACTGGCAGTCTCGATGCATTCACGTTTGCTTTTGAAACTTACGCTCTGAAGTCCTTGACTGCTAGGTCTGTGGCTTTGATGTCCCCTGGGTCTGCCACCCAACTGAGACTGAATGAAACCCAAAGGGTTCTTTTACTTTAACCTTATACCTCCCAATAACCCAGTCTTTGAGCTCCTTCTCTCTTAGGAAAACAAACCCTCACAAAACCTCAGTTCTTTAAGAAGAGGAAGAGTGTAAGCAGCAGCAGAGGGTTCTCCCACCTTTTCTGTCCTGAAGTGTTTCGGGACCCCTAGAGGGGCAGCCGAAGAGGGTCCCAAGAAACGGGTAGAACATGTAGGGTGGGCAGTGGTCAGGGGCCTGGGGAACTGAAGCTCTGCCTTCCCAGAATTCTGGTTTGTGATGTCATCATTTGGATCTCAGCTTTGTCAGTGGCAGCCTAGCAAACACATTAGCTTATCCTAGAACCATGGGCTTCCAGCCGTGGGAACAGAAAAGAATTTCCATGCATCCCTGCCTCCCTCACTCAGAACTTGTGAGGACTTATGTCCCTGAAGCTACACTACAGACAAAGGAACCTGCCTTATGTGGCATCAGACACGGGACTCAGGTATGCCGCCGTACAGGACAATATCAGCTAGATCTTGGAAGCATCCCTCCGTGATTATTTGCTCTTAGCCCTGGCTGTCCTCAAACTCACGACCATCCTCTTGACTGTGCTTCCGGAGTGCTGGAATACAGATGTGTGCCGGACTCAAGTACAGACTTTTAAGAATATCTACTCCATACTTATGAGTCAACAGTCTCAAACAAATGGGAAGGGCTCTTTTGCCCAAAGGGTCATGGGACTGCGAGAAAGGAATCATAAGGTGGTTGTCCTTGGGTGGTACAGTTTGGGACAGTGACTTGTTAAGTGTTCCTCACCAGCATGTGCCAGGGCCTCTGGTGCTGTCTTCAACATCTAGACACTCCTATTAACATTGAATGCCGCTCCCATAAAATCTAGTAAGCTCTTGTAAATCCTTTTTAGGAGGCAGCGTATGGGGAAGGGGGTCTAAGGTAAGAACAAACCTTAGACTGAGATTAAGAAAGGAAATTAAGGGTCTTTTAAAATTCGAGTTGTTCAAGGCTCTTGACTATTAAATTTTCTAAGTGACCCGCCCCCATGTGTTTTAGAATATTACTGGTTTGGGGAGACAGTCACTATGTAACAGTTCAGACATTGGTAACAAAACAGTCTTGCATAATCCTTCCTGCACCCCACAGAAAAGCCAAGCCCCGAAGAGGGCTCAGTCTAACTTGTTGGAAAATCTCAGTCTAACCTGTCTGCGGGTCTTTTCACAGGAAGCGGCCCATAATCTAGGAAGGGCTTGATTGGCTTACAATCGAGGTATAAGTGGTTGAACGGGAATGATAACACGTAAGCACTTTGGCCTCGTGAAGGTTGTCAGACAGGATACCTTCTCCACCAGCGAGATGTCTGGGCAGGCACCTAACCCGCCACTTTTTCAGATCTCATTTGAGGAAAGGGATGAGAAAATTACTCCTTGGTGACCCCACGGGTCGTGGGGAAGAAAAGCCAGAGCCTTTTAAGCTGGCTAGCCTGTGGCTCTTGGGGAGGCAGACATACTGTCCGGCTGGCGCCTCACTCAGAACCAGGAAGGACGCTGGAAGAGAACCCCCCGGGGAGGTGGGGTGGGAGCGGGGTACACAAGCCGGCTGAGAAAAGGTGTAACTGCTGGAGAGAAATTACAGATCTTGGCTCCTCTAGGAAGCAGGACGGTCCAGCACTCACACAGCGCCCGGGGAGGCCCCAAACAAACTCCTCTCCCTCCTTGCTCTAGGCCCTTTGTTGTCCGCCTCTGGCTCCCGCTCATGCCCTCGGGTCCCCCGCCCCCCTGAAGTCACCCCAACTGCACTCATAATATTTTGCTTTGCGCCGGGTCTGTTTTCCACCACCAACTTCCAGCAGTCTCCATGGCGACGCGCTGGGGATAGGGGGGTGGGGTGGGGGCGGCGGCTGTTCAGATCTCAGGCCTGAGCCGCGGAGCAACCCCTGCTAACTTTTCCGGGTCTCTGAGTACCGCACTGGGAAAAGTACGTTATCCGGGGCCCGCCTTGTGGAATTGCGAGCCCGCAGCTGGTGAAATCAGGCCTATGTACTGGGGCCGCGTGGCCCAAAACTGCAAACGCGGGTCTCTGGAACCCGGGGACCAGGCGACACTCGCTTGTCCCTACTGCCTAGCCAAGATGCTAGCAGGTGGCAAGGGTAGTACCTCGCGTGTCACCTCTCTGGACACACAGGCACACGCGCGCGCACACACACAATCAGGATCATCTGTGGAGAGTGAGGCTAGTCCAGCGTAGGATAAAGGCTCTGATCTCTTGCTGCTTCCTGAACAGACTAGGTCTTAGGGCTACAGGAAGACGCCACTTCTACTTACTCCAGAGCTTCGCCTTGGGGAAGATACAGGAGGTCCCAGGCCTGTTCCCTCTGGCCGCTCTCTACCCCGTGGGCAGAAACCTAAGGCCCCAGCACGTCTCACCTTAGGGCCCATGAAACTAGGCTGGACCTAATGCCAGGTCACTCTGCCGGCAGAGCAGCGGCTCCTCTTACCAGTGGCCCCCGGCATTCAGATCCCATTGGAGAATCTTTGCTGCCCCAGCTGTGAGCTCTGCAGACGGGGTTGGGGGTAGGGGTTGAAAACTGGATAGAGTTAGGAACTTCCAGTTTGAGCACCTCCTCGCTAAGGAGCTATCCCGGTTAACAAGAAACGACCTTCTGACACGTAATGGATCAACGATCTCCGCCTAACTTTACACAACTTCTGGTGGTCAGAGATTCGAGCCTCTTTTCCTTGCTCACTCTCCAAACAGACTAAGGAGCGCCGGAACAGCGCTACTGCTCTGAGTAGAGGAGACAATTAGAATCGAGTGGACACAAACAAGTAGCCACCGCCTGAGGCCCTCGTAGAAAGTGAGCCCAACCGGCCTGAGCATCCACTTTGGGGCTGAGTGTGTCGCGCGTGCTGTCTCCGACTGTTAAACTCGGTCCCGGAGGACCCTCACGCCGATGGATCCTGAGCGCTCCCGCTGCCCTTGCAGCCCGGCGGAGGTGTAGCGAAGCCGCCAGAGTCCCATCTTCGAGGGGCTTTGCTTTGTCGTGTTGAGAAACCAGAGAGCCGAGGACCAAGAGGCGCGCGCCTGCTCCTGGGCCTCCCCCGACGGGGCCATTGTCTTGGCCCCACACTTGTAGTCTATTTTGGAAAAACTCAAGGAATATATTACCAGCTCGATGCGCGGAACAAAGGGGTGGGTTTCCGCAGGTCACACTGAAGTGGGCCCAAAGCAGGCCCCAGCAAAACCGTTCTCCCATGCCGGAGGCACTTTGCGGGGATTTTTCTTTTAAGAGACAGGGACTGTTGCTTCGGCTTGCTGGCCGCTCTGAACATAGATGCTCCGGACTTCGCTCCAGCAACTGCTGTGAGCCTGTTGTTTGAGCCCGTTAAGAATGAAATCACTGATTTCGCGTTTCTACTCGAGCGCAACCGTACGCCAAGAGAATAGAATCGAACTGCCCAGTGGAGCGCTGGGCCCGGCATGCTCCGGGAGGGGGGAATGAACCTTTTACATAACAAGGGAAACTCAGAAGAAAGACTAATTGGATTAATTCTCTGGAAGGGAGGCTCCTGGATCGGACCTGGTAACTTCGCTTGTCCGGAGTTTTGCATGTGAAATGTCACCTGGTGCGCCTGGAGTGACTTCTCAATTGGTGCCATTAACCAAAACTTTTGATTTTGAGTTCAGGAGTGTGATCTAGAGGTACATATATGTGAGAGGAGCCAGAGAGCACTGCGGTTTCATAACCCATTTGGGTTGTTCGCAATTGGGACGGAAGTGGCCCGTGGTCACACAACCACCTGATAAACCGCGACTAAAAATAGAAAATGCCTACAATTCTAAGCACCCCCCCACACACACACACCAAACACCCAGAAGACTCTAGTCCTGTGGAGGGATCAACTAATATCCCAGCTATGACGTGCCAACTTTGAGGTATGAGAAAGGCCCCCCGAGACCGTGTACGGACCCCTTGAAAATACTCAACCACTAATTCTGTACAAATGGGCTTAATCTGGTTAAATCCATTCACTTTTAGAGCCGCGGCTCTTAGGTTTCCCTTGAGTTAAAAGAATATTGAAGCAAAGGCTCTTCCCTCCCCAGAACCAGAATTGCTAGCGTGTGGAGAAGACCTCAACCGGGCCTGAGCGGGGTGCATTCTCCAGAGAAGACCTCTTCAAGCCTCTGCAGGTGCTCGAAGCTAACTAAGTTGGACTTTGGAGGCTCCGGCTTTAGCTATGCTCAGGGGCCTCACAACCACCGAGGAGAGCATGAGGGGGTTTGACCGTGCAGGAGACAGAAAAGTACCCTGGAATGCTGCAGATACTCCTGGGCCGGAGGTCTCCGTCACCAGGTCCGCAATGTAGGCCAAGAGAGGCCTGGAACCTTTCTCCCAGTACGGAACGACGTCTGGGGAGCTATCTCGAGAGCTTAATACCATCTCATGTCTTTTTACGACTTGCCTGGGGCTAGGTGGAGCAAGGCAGAGCGGGCTGTTATTTGCAAGTAAGTTAATGTGTGTCAGGGCACATCTGAGCTAGCAGGCACTTGTTGCTCGGCGGCCATGCCCTCACATTCTCTCAGGTTTCAGTCAAGCTGATGCCTATCCGCAGGCTATCCCCCATCATTTCTCAAAACTCCAAAGCTGCGGCCCAGCAGGGACTGGAGCAGTCTGGGAGAGACTGGGCCTAATGGAAGGAGTAAAGTTTTTTGAGAACCTCTACATGGAAAGGACACAGAAAACGTAACAGAATTTGAAGTGTGGCGGGTCCCCAAAGATGCTGGGTATAGGAGTTGGAGAACCGGAGAAGACGCTGGGCATTTCGTTGTAAGAGATGCCGTGTCTTACCGTCTATGCTGTGAACCATGGGGACCCTAATACCTGATGTCCACCACACAGCCCTCGAACGGAAGGCAGGTTCACAAAACTCAGTGCCGGGCCTCTTCTGGTGTTCTGAATTCTGCTCCCCCTCTTCACACCCCTCTGCAAGGTTACAGCCTCCGTGTGGAGCGGCTAGTGGGTTGCGTCTCCGTGGCCGAGAGGCTGCAGTCCTGGGGCGCCCATCTCTCAGAACCCAAAGCTGTGAATGCCCCAGGACCACCGGGTTCGCCGCCGCCACTCCCTCCCTGCAGCACGATTCCTGAAGCTAGAGCCTCCAGTAAGCCGTGAGAAGCGGTACCCGGTCGCCCTCCCCCGCCTTTGGAGCATTCCCGGCCCTCACCCCAGATCCTAAGCACACCACTACCCTGCCCAAAGCCGGAGAAGCCTCGGGCCGGGGCGGGGGCGGCTGGCTCGCAAGGCTTCTGCAAGAAGCCAAAGCACCTCGAGCTCGCCGCGAGCCAGCTAGCATCTTTATGCAACTTTCTGTCCAAGTGAAAGCGCGCTCCTCAGCGTGCGCGCACGCGCACACACGCATTTACACTCACAAACACACTTCCATGCATCTACTTACACACTTAGCGCTGGACCGAAAACTTCTGCACGCCCTCCTCATTTCCTGGGATTCCCACTGTCAAGTTGCCCCGCCTGAACTTTTCGCAACTCTTTCTAAAATGCCCCCCCCCGCCCTGTCCCTTCTCCTTTGCCCCCCCAATGTCTCCCCCCAAGTCCCACCAGGACTAACCTGTGGAATCCATGTCGGGTTCCTCCAGTAACCCACAATGCATGCTCTTCCCATGGACAGCACAGACGCCCCCCCAAAAGTCCTGATATTTGGGGATCCCCTGTGCTAGAGATGCCCAGGGAGGAAGGGAGGGAAGGAGCAAGGAAGGAAGGGATAGCAAGAGAGAGGGGGAGACGACGGGTGAGAGGGCAAAAAGATAAAAGGGGAAAAGAAAAGAACCAGAGGAAAGAAAAGAGGCGAAGGAGCGAGGGAAGGAAACAAGCTAGAGCAGAGGGAGAGCGAGCGAGCGAGGGGACACTCAGTAATCCAGTCGGGCAAAGCCAAACCCGTCAAAATGTTTGCGGATGTTTCATGGGAAAAAGCATCATTTTATAGGAGCCCCGATGGGAGCAATGTCATTGATAGGCCGGCCGGCCTGATGAATGGCCGCTCGTCAGATGGGGCCGTGGCGAGGCGCACTGTGAAGCCCATTGTGGGCCTGTTTTGAATAAGAAAAGCCGCCTCCGAAAAGGGGGGCTCAGAGCGACGCAATCCCAGCCCTCCGACTTCCCCCTTCTATTATAGCATTAGCAACGTTTTTCTTATTTAAAGTTCCAGAGGCCTTCTTCAGCCTTAGCCCGGCACTCATTATAGGCGAAATCAAAATTGGCTTAGATCTGCCCCCCTCTCCAGTCCTCCCGCGCCCGGGGCCCCGCGCGGTGCAGCCATGAAGGGGGGGGTGCAGAGGTGCCCGGGGCCCTACGAGTCTCCTGCGCGGCCACGAGTGGGCCCGACTTCTTTTTTTTTTCTCTCCCCTTGAGACACATCCCATTTTATCCTTGAGTTAGATTTTTGCGTTAGGAGCCCAGGATCGATGTCTTGAGTTTTTCCACGCAGATTCGCGGACGTGCGTGGGAGTAGAGGTTGAAGAAGGGAAACAAGTCTTAGGTTCCCATCGCTAGTCTGAGGGACAAGAAGGACGCTTGGCAGCGAGGGGGTGAGGGGCTGGCTTGCCTCCTTCAGAACTTTTGTACCCCTCGTCTCTCGTCTCTCGGAAGACGGGTCTCTCCAGGTCTGCGTGCCTCCCTGTCTTGCTCTCCGTTTCCCCCTTGGCTGAGTCTCTTTGTCTCTCCCTAGTTCTGCGTCCCCCTGGGTCTCTGGGACCCCCACCCTCGCGCCCCTTCCCATAACCCTGTATGTCAGTCTGTCTGCGTCCGGGCCCCTCCCTCTTCCCATGTCCCACGGCTCGCCCCTCCGCCACCCTCTCGGTCCCCCACAGCCAGCACAGGAGTTGGTGAGAAGCCCCAGCGTCCGAGCTGGGGACGCGGCTTTCCCAGGGACCCCTCCCCGGCGCAGTTAAAAGTGCGAGGGGGAGGGGGCTGGGGCTTGGGGACCGCAAGTGGAAAGTGGGGGTGGAGGGGGGGCTCCCGTGGCCCCGGGAAAGTGGCCGCTCGCGGGCCGGCCGCGCTGTGATTAGAATATGAATGGGCTCGGCCGGCGGAAGAGAAAGGCGGATTACCCCGCTGCTTTGACCATGGACAGAGGCAGCGCCAGCGGCGCAGGGGCGGATCGCCGGGTCCCTCCCGCCGAGCCGGGTGCGCTTCTTGCCCGCGACCCCGGGTCTGCCCACCTCGGGCCTCCGGGTAGCCCCCCGAGCCGCACCGAATGGGACAATGGTGGGAGGGGGCAAGGGACCAGCACGTGCCGAGTTAAGGTCACGAGACGCGCGGGGAAGAGGCAGTGCCGAGTGCCGGGCAGAAGGCTGAACTGGGTTCGAATCCTGACTCTGAAAATTCCTTCATCTGGTTTGCGCCTCAGTTTCTTCGTCTGTGAAATGGGGATAAACGACGTTTCAACCCATTGCTCTCCCCAGGCCCTGCTGGACCTCTGTGTGTAATTGCTCCTTCTTGCTCAAGCTACTGTTGAGTTCCAACCTGGGTTGTGTCTAGGGAACAACCTCACACACCACTATCTCTTGCCCAGAAGCCCTCTGCTACCAGCTCCCAGGCACAACTTTTCCCTCTCTGGTGGTGGATGAAAGCTTTAGCGGCTGAAGGGGGCTGAAGGGGATGGATATTATCTCCTCAAAGCCCCATGGGTTCCAAGTGACAGATCAATGGCTGAGTCTTTTTCTAGAAGCCTCACTGGCCTGTGGATTAGATGTCAGGGTGCATGGTCAAAGCAGAGCTCTGCTTGGTACATCAGGGGACAGTGAAGGTCCTGTCTTCAGGGAGGAGAGTGGCTATCACCCGGAGTGTTGGGGGTTCTCTGGGGAGCAGAGGTGATCTGTAGAAGACATTAGTAGTGTGTGAGTGTGTGTGTGTGTGTGTGTGTGTGTGTGCGCGCGCGCGCACGTGTGTATGTGCGCATGTTTTTGGATGGGCTGTCCTGGCAGAGCAAGGGTGACAGAGACAGACCAGGAGATGGAGGAGCAGTAAGCTGCCACCTGGTGCTTGACAGACACTCCCGGGGCTGGCAACAGGGCCTCCCGAGGCTGGCAACAGGGCCTCCTCATCCCTGACCTGCTTAGTCTGAGAGGTTCTCTGAGCTCATACAGGAGGGAGACGGCGTGATGCTGATTGGGTTGTGTGGCGTGCTTGTTATAAGGTGGAGTGAACAACCATCAAAGACTGTCACTCAGGAGGGAACACTGGAGCTTTAAAATGGCGCTTTCCCTTCACTGCAAGTCAGACATAAAAACGTCTAAAGAATGCCGTCCGGGGGCTGACCGGGGTACATGCGTAGTAAGCACTGATGTGGGGGCTTGCTCAGCTTCCTGAGACCTTGCCATCTTTTAATAAAATGCCTTCGTTGAGTACTAACAGGTACCACGGCCACAGATCTCAGTGATACTACCTCGATTAACCCCACCTCACAAGGAGCACACGATGCTGCCTCCTCTTTAGGGGGGGGGGCATTGGCAATCAGTACGCCCAGCCTGGACAGTCGGAATGGCTGTGTCACCTTCTATCTCTGGCCTCTGGAGCACCGCACAGAAGGCAGTGGAAGAAGTCACAGGCGCGGAGACTTGGGAGGGAGTGTGAGCTAAGCCCCGGGTGTAATGAGGACCACACCAGAAGCTGAGTTAACCAGCCTGGGACAGAGGCTGGGACAGTGGGAGCGTCTGTCTGGCTATGGAACCCAGGAAGGGTCATGGAAGATGCTTTCTTTTGAAGGCTATGGGAAGAAATGGATCTTGTAGACCTTTTGAGCATCCTGGGCTAGCGGTGCATTTTGGGATCACAATGACCACACGGTAGTGGCAGGAAGAGAGGTGCTGGTTGCCTGAGAGGGCAGTGCCATGGATAAAAGAGAGGGATGGTTGACACTGGCACTCTGGGGGCAGGGCTCTGGAGACTCTGAGAAGGGACGAGAAAGCATTTCTCCAGCCTTGGTGCTGGTTATCTGTGGCCAGAGCGGTTGTGGAGGAGCAGTGACTTATCCAGGAGCATCCCCCACTCCACTCACTGGGCAGAGCAAGGAGCATGGGGAGGGGAGGCAGCAAAGGAGAGGTGTTCTGATGTACCCTAAAACTTGCTCACAGCCCAGCATAATGGCAGGAAGACACAGACCCACAGGTTTTGTGTAGACTGGTGGCTACTACGGCCTCTGGGGAGGTTTCCTGTGAGGCGTGGAGGCAAAGATGTGCGTGGAATCCTCCGTGGGCTCTGTTCCTATGCTTCCGGTCTCCACAGCCCTGCGCTTACCCCCCCCCCCCCGTCCTCATCAATATAGGCTTGAAGTCAAGGCTGACGGTGATTCACAGTTTCTAACCTCCCTCCACTCCTACACAGCTTCTGACCCCACGGTCTCCGGGTATGGTGACTCGTTTACCTCAGTCAAAAGAAGGTGAAGGCTGTTCTATACAGGTCCGGGGCAGCCAGAGGCCATCCTCGCCTGCACGCATGCGCACTGTCTAGTGCTGGGTTGGTGGGCTCCTGACTTGCCTTGCAAGTAGTCTCAAGCTGATTACCAGTTCCATAATAAGTGAGCCCCGCAGCTGACTGGAACCTACTGGGCAGCCTGGGGAACTACATGGTAGCCCAGGGAATCTAGAGACCCAGGAAAAGCATAATCTTACCATCGAAAAGGGAAAGACGGTAACAATTGATCTATTCCTCTGCCCTGTTAAAGAAAATAAGAGTAATATTAATTATGGGTGAGGTCTAACTGTGCATCACCACGGATGCTCTATGGGTCCACATGTTTAAATGAAGTCTATATCATTGTTAGAATAACCCCGGGAGATAGGTACCTTATTTATATCAGCGTTACACATGAGGCTCAGAGGGGAAGTAACTTGCCTAAGACTGCACAGCGAGAAACAGTAAAACCACCCCTTCGATCCAGGTAACTCGTCTCAAGAGAGAATAAGCTGATATAGAAGAAGTCCACAAATGTCCCGCGAGACTTGTTCCCCTGAGATAACCTCTCCATCGTGAAGTGCCTAAGACACTGAGATCGTGGAAAATCTGCATCTTCTCTGCATGCATGCCAGCTGAGACCAGTCATTGACCCAGAGCCCCAACCTGGAGCCACCCGAAGTCAGGCCTTTCCAGATACCCTGGCTACCTCAGCCATAGGGACTTACTTCCTTCCATGCCACCTGTGAAGCTAACCTCACCCCTCTCAGTCCCTCCCTGGGGTTCTGGAACCCCCAGCAGACTTCTCTCTAAATCTCTCTCATCTCCCTTCTCACTGCGACCTGGCTATTCCCTGAGGGTGCCTCCTACCCCATGGCTCCCTCCAGAAGAATTTTTTCCCTCCTCATCCCTCAGACCCTGCCCTTCCTCACTGCTCTGCAAGCCTGTCAGCCACTTGACTAGAGTGTGGGAGCCTGTCTGGAAGTAAACACCATGGAGAGAGAGCTGTGTCTGCAACTCCGAGGTAGAGTGTAGAACACTCTAACCTAGGGATGGTGACCCCTTTGGAACACACAGATATTTACATTAGAATTCACAACAGTATCAAAATTACAGTTTTGAAATGGCAATGAAATAATTTTAGGGTTGTGGGCCATTACAACTCAAGGAACTGTATTGAAGGACTGCAGCATTAGGAAGGTTGAAACCACAGCTGCTCTTGAACCTAGGTCCCACCCCCAGCATCACAAGTAAATAAATAAGGAATGTTTTAAAATAATAATAAAATATAAAAGGAAAATTCCACAAACAAATCTAAGTTCCTTTGAAATGTATCCGCCCATGCTCAACCACACCCAACCTCCCTGTAGCTCAGTGGTTCTCTACAAAATCTCCAATTGCTTTCGCTGTTACTTTGTAACTGTAATTTTGCTACTGTTATAAATCTTAATGTAAGCATGTGATAGTCAAGATGTCTGATATGTGACTCCTGTGAGAAACTCATTTGAAGTCCCAAAGGGGGTTGCTAACCACTGGGATAGCTCCATCTGTCATCCTGTCACTGGCCCTTGGGGACAAACTGGCTCAGTGTCACCTGATCTCCTTCTCCTGCATTAGTTTTTGGCAGCACTGACACCCATTCAAATGATTCCTCCAATGTCAGGCTCCTCAATTGTGGTGACCAATGTCTCCATGGGATCACAGCCACCAGGTGCCATGGACAAACCATCTCTGAAAACGTCAGTTCCAGGCATAGTTCCCTGACCCACACCTATTCTAGGCATAGTACCCTCAACCCACATGTATTCCAGGCATTGTACCCCCAACTCACACCTATTCCAGGCATAATACAAAGTTAGCCAAGCAAGGTGTGGTGGTTTGTATACGCTTGGCCCAGGAAGTGACACTATTAGAAGGTGTGGCCTTGTTGGAGTAGGTATGTCACTGTGGGTGTGAGCTTTAAGAGTCACCCAGGTGGTACTGGTTTTGAAGGCATGAAGGGTCATGAAGAGCAGCCGAGGCTTGGTACTATGAGAGGCCATTGAAGGCCATTGGTAAAGGTGCAGCCTCAGTTGCAATGAATAACCCCAGTGTATCAGGGATACCAGATACCGTCAAGAACAGCAGCAGCAGCGGATCAGCGTGAGCTTAGAGTTCTACAGAGGGCAGAGCTGGAGAAGTGACGCCAGCCCTTTGGAGGAGCCCAGAAGATCATGTGTGGAGCCCAGACATTGAAATATGAAGCTGTAACATTAAAGTTGCCTTGGAGACCTTAAGATGTTCATTTGAGATGGCAGAGACATGGGCTATCTGATGAGGAAAGCTGCTAATGGAGTGAAACCAGCCCAGGTAAAGAAGTTTGTTGCAGTCAACAAAGATAAAAAAGAAGTTGGAGATCTGAAGACCTTCTTGAAATCAGACATGGAGATGCAGAGTTTGGAGTTGGCCCTCCTGGTTTCCTGTCTTGCTTTGGAGATAGTTAAATGGTTTGAACTTTGGGCTTTTAACACTGTTGAGACTGCTATAGACTATGGAGACTTTTGAAATTGGACTAAATGTATTTTGCATTATACTATGTTTAGATGTGGCTCCCATAGACTCATATGTTTTAACAAGCTTATGGGGGCTAGGGAGTGGAATGTGATGGTTTGTATATGCTCAGAGCCTAGTGAGTGGCATTATTAGAAGGTATGGCCTTGTTGGAGGAAGTGTGTCACTGTGGGTATGGGCTATAAGAACCTCATCCTGGCTGCCTAGAAGTCAATCTTCCACTAGCAGCCTTCAGATAAAGATGTAGAACTCTCAGCTCCTCCTGCACCATGTCTGCCTGGATGCTGCCATGTTCCTGCCCTGAGGATACTGGACTGAACCTTTGAACCTGTAAACCAGGCCTAATTAAATGTTGTTCTTATAAGAGTTGCTTTGGTCATGGTGTCTGTTCACAGCAGTAAACCCTAATGAAGACACAAGGTAAGCAGTGTTTCTCCCTTGGTGAGTATTTCAAACCTGCCTTGGGTTCTTCTTCATGTGTGTAACTCCAGCACTTGGGATCCTGTTCATGTGTGTACTCCAGCATTTGGGATCATGTTCATGTGTGTACTCCAGCACTTGGGATCCTGTTCATGTGTGTACTCCAGCACTTGAAAGATGGAGGAGGATCAGGGGTTGAGGTCACATTTGGCAACATAGCTTGAGCTACAACACATTTCTGTCTGAAACAAAACAAGCAAAAATCTAAAACCACACAGTATGAGGCCAAGCACTCAAAACAGGAGCCTAACAACCACCAAACATTCACTGTCCAAACCTGCCTGACCTCCTAACAATTTGTTAAACTTGGTTGGTCTGCTTAAAATTTAAAGTAGGTTCCCATAAAACATACACCTGGTTAGTCTGGCTTCAGTCTTTCAAATCCATGAAGTCCTTCTCCCCCCCACCCCAGTCCCATCAGATGCCCCTTGACCTATAGAAACAATACTGATAGAAACAGTATCATTTCACATTCTCTGTAGGTTCTGAGCTTGCAGTGGGTCTAAAGGTTCACATTCAGGTTTACAGCTTTGACAGGAATAGTGTGTGGGAGGTGGTGTGTGCTTCCTATGACTGCATAGTGGGGCTCACAGATACCCTGTCACTAAGGAGATTGCAGGGTGCAGGTATTACCAGCTGGATCAGCAGCTCCTGACTGCTGTTTTCTTCCTGGCTTTAGTATTAGCTGGTGCTCATCACCAAGACTGAGTGTTTTTTTTTTTCTTCTAGTGGGCTGTAAAACGCCCACTTCAAAATCCCTGCTGATCACATCTGCTAGAGTTCTCTAGAAATAGTTTCTGTGTGTCGCTTCATTGCCTTGAGATAGTCACACAGAGAAGGTGAGCATGTAAGGAGTCACAGGAAAACCTTGGGTGTCAGACGTTTCCTGCCACCTTGTTTGAAATAGCCTTCTATAACAAGGTCTTCTGTGTGAGTCATGCTTGCTGTCTCAGAAGCCTCCAAGGGTCCTGTCTCCATCCTCCATCTCTACAAGAGCACTGGGATTCCGGATTCTGTAACCAGCTTTACAGAGGTTCTGGAGGATGTAAAGTTGTGTGGCAAGTGCTTCATTCACGGAGCCACCTTCCAACATCCTCCCCACCTCCACCCCCCACCCCCTCCCATTTATTGTGAAGATTCAAGTTAGCTGGGATAGAAGTCAATTCTGGCTAATGCTGTTTGAAGCATTACTCTATTCACAAACTGCTGGTGAGGTGGGGGATGGGGGAGGGAGGGGCTTCGCATGGTATTCCAGTTCAGCCTTCTAGTGGGTCAGTGTCTGACTTCTTACAAATGTTTCTCCTCTGTGGCTTCTTTTCCCCCTTGAGTGAGAAACAGAGACAGGCAAGGGCTTGGAACAGGAGTGACATTGCCTCCATGAGGCTCTGGGACGAGCCTCTGGGGAAGTCCCATCCTGGAGTGTGGGCTTTTGTTATGGAAACAGCTCTGGACATATTTTATAACTATGAGTCTTCTCTGTTAGAGCCATAAAGGGGCCGTTCTTAGATCTTAGCCGTGAGAACCTGGTGGGGTTACGGGCAGGGCAGTGTTGAAGACTGGGGTCCCTGCGAGCTTCTCCCTCCCGCAGTGGTTCACACTGTTCATGATGAACCCCAGCAATTCATGCAACTCACCATTCATGTCTTCCTGTCAGCTCACGGGGCTCCTGCCCCATCAGTCCTGGGCAGAGATCTTGGCTCCCGGCCCCTCTGGGGCGGCCTCCTCCTGCATCTTTTGGAGGGCACTTGGCCCCACAAGGTCATGCTCCAAGGGGTCCAAACACTCATTACTGTTTGTCAGTTATCTCTGATTGTAAGTATGGGAATGATTGCTCCTGAGCACAAGAGTTAAAATTCTCTTATTCAATGCATTTTAAAAAAGAAAGCATGTTTTCATGTTACATACTAACAAAACCAAATATGTAAAGCAGTGTCTGCTGTGAAATATTTAATATTTAAATTCCTGCCCCAAATATTCTATATTCTCCTTCCTTATAGGAACCATTTATTAAAACACACACAGACACACACGTACACACAGAGAGACACATACACACAGAGAGACACACACAGATACACACAGACTCACACATGCATAAATACAGAGACACACACATACACACACAGAGACATGCACACAGAGACACATACACACAGACAGACAGACAGACAGACAGACACACACACACACACACACACACACACACACACAGTCCACCACAACATGCTGTCTTTCCATTATTGCTTTTAGATAACCACTCACATAGTCACAGTGGAAAAGGTTTAGGATCCACTTCAAGAGACGGTGGGAGGGGAGCGGGTGAGGGGAGGCCAGTTCAAAGGACCATGGGTCTGGGGAGAAGGCTCCCTGTGTGAAGGCACTTTACACTTGTTGCCAAAGCTGACTGACTTACATCCCATCGATGGAACCTGTGGGTGAAAGAAGAGACCGGACCCTTGAGAGCTGTCCACCAGCCTCTATGCACACACCGTGTGGACAGTACAGTTTCCTTTCTGGTCATAAATGTGCTGTGTCTGCTCCTCCTGGAACCACAGTTTCACAGGAACCTTTGCTCTGGGCAGCCCTAGGCGGTGATGGCTCACCCTTCCAGGGTATGGAGCCCCCTGCAGCCCCTCTTTTCTGATGACAACTCTGGTGGCACAGAATTTTTAGGCCCTATCACCCAGAATAAGTCAGGCTTCCGTCATGGCTAGCCGCAAGCCCAGCCTGTCTGTGTCCTTACTTGCCAGCCTCCTTTATCTTTCTGTCCGGGCCAGCAGTTCCCTGGGGTGCTCTTCATTATTTTTGAGCCCAGCTGTTTGTTTGATTTTTCTGTCTGTGTGTTGTGCTGCCTGTATGGGAAATAGTGGAACCTCAAGGGATGACCTTTATAGGTGTATTTCTTAACCCACCAGAGGAAAATAGATATTAGTGTCTAAAATTACTGTGACCCTGCTGGACTGTTTTCCATGAAAAATAACTTGCTATGCACTTAAAGGTATTTAGTTTATATATTAGCCTATTCAGTAGCCTCTTTCTTTCTAAGATGAATATTAGGCATTTATTTATTTTTTTTGGAAAAAAATCATTCTAATCTTTTTTAAAACCAATAGTTAAGACTCAGGAGTGTCTTAATTTGCTCACAAATTTTGGTTTCCCTCCTTATTACGTCTCCATTTTCCCTGATTCCTCCGTGCTCCGCTACAGTCGCTTGTGTTCTCGCGTCCCAGTACAGTAAATTTTCCTTCAGTTTTCCTTGCCCACTGTTCTCTTGTTCTAATCACTTGAGCAAGATTATGAATTAGCTTGTCTTTGTTCTATACTTCCTGATGACTATTAATGTTCTACGTTTTATTTTTTCTATGCTACTTTGTCACCTCTTGAGTCTTAAGTGTGGACACTTTCCTTATCGTCATTGTCTAGATATCCTAGAATCTGCTTTGCTTTCCCTCCAGTTGAACAATCGAGGTGGGCATTGTCCTGACTTCTGTCATTGACTTAGGGGCCTTTTTGTCTTGGTTTGCGCTGTGACTTACACAATTAAGCATGCTTTGGGGTTTGGGAAAGACAATACCTTGTATTTACCTGAAGTATCTGCATAGAAAGATGATGTCTCCTACAACTTCTTAGCCACACACACACACACACACACACACACACACACACAACACACCTCCAACACACACTTACTTAGGAATTTGGACGCTACTGCATTTGGTATATGAAAAAATGTAAAATCAGGTCTTAATGGTTTTAAGCACTGGAGTTTTTAAAAAAGCATGCTTGCTCCTTGCCTGATCCCCTTGCCTTCTGCTATGGCCCCTCATCACTTAGCTCCAAGGTCATGCAGCTGCTGACCCCACTTCCAGTGTCACCCATTCCTCCTGCCAGCAACCACCCTTCTCCACAACAAGGGAGCTACTGTTTATGTGCTAACCAACCTGGAGCTGCCTCTCTTGGTCACCTTCGTAGCTGAGGATGGAAAACACCAGAGAGCCTTAATATTTTACAACCATCCAGATAACACAGCTGTTGGGCAAAGAACCTATTGTTCTAAACTCATTAAAATTCTGTTTTCTAATAGCCCCTAGACCTTAAATGGTTCATCCTCCTCTCTCCAAAGCCTGGCCAAAGAGCCCTTTCTCTATCTCTCTTTCCCCTCCTCGTCCCCGGACTCAGAAATCTCGCCTCTATCTTCACCGAGAGATTGGCTTCTGCTGTCTTTATTGACATAATGAAGAAACAATTAGGGAACCAGATTTTAGTGTCAGCTCCTTCCCCTACATCTTAAATTCAGCTTATATTATAAATTTCCTTTATTTATCCAGTATAATGCTTTTGTCTTCATTAAGTGACATTTTTTTCTTCCTGTTTATATTCCACAGAATGTTGACCTATGTCTCCACTTCAGGTTTTCTAGGCTAGGTGTGGTAGCACATGCCTTTGACCCAGGTACTCAGGAGGCAGAGGCAGGCAGACCTCTGTGAGTTTGAGCCCAGCCTGGTTTATGTAAGGGAGTCTAGGGTGTCCAAGACTACACAGAGAAATCCCATCTCAACCAAATGAAACCAAACACCCAACTATCCAACCAACCAGCCAGCCAGCCAGCCAGCCAACCAACCAACCAACCAACCAACCAACCAACCAGAAACCTCTTTTCTGAATTCAAAGTTTTCCAACTTATTTTTTTTTAGTGTAAATTTCATATTTAGGTCTAGGATCTATTCTGATTTATTTTCTGTGAAAGATGTAAGGCCTGTATCCAGGTTCACTTCTAGTTTATTTATTTATTTATTTTATTATTTTTCCATTTTTATTTATACCAGCATCATTTTCCCTTCTCCACTGACATACTTTTCTACTTTTGTGTAAGTCTGAGCCTTCACTGTGCAATGCTGCTAATCTGTATGCTGAATCATTTGCCAGTGCCACACTGTCTTGATTATTCCGTCATATTAAGCGTTAAAGTCATACAGCGTGAGTCCTCCCATTTGTTCTCTTTAGGAGTTGTTTTACTTGGTTTAGCCTTGGGTGTTCCTATGCAAACTTTATAATCCTTTTGTCATTTCCCACAACCTACCTTGCTAAGGCTTTGACTTGGACTGCATCTGTCCATGAACATGGGATAGCTCTCCATCATTCAGCTCTTCCTTGGTGTGCACAGCTGGTTTCTTCATGCAGTTCCTGGGGGTACTGGGGTAGCTGACGGCACAGTACATGCCTATCCTGACAAATGCCTGGTGACCTATAAGAACTACTGCTGTTGGGTGGGACGTTCTAGCCATGTATCTGAAGCTGCTGTTTCAGTCAACCATATTGCTCCTGACTCGTGATCTGTCAGCTGCTCACAGAGAACACCAGGGTGGGCTTGTCTGCTTTCCTTCCACTGACTGTCCCTTTGTCGGTTTTGCTAATTTATTTCAGCTGCAGACATATTAAGGGCTGGGATTTTAGCTGCTGTTCTGGAGTCTTGTCTCCTTCATCATTATAAAACAGTTCCTAGTAATTCATTACGGTCCTCCTTGTCTAAACTAATACAGCTTATAGCTTTCTTTTGGATAGTGTTAAAGCATTTACAAACTCACAAAACACTGCAGGCAGCTTCTTTCGCTGGCATTCACTGGAGGGGTAGTTTCGATGATCTAATCGCCTATGCTGTCATGCTGACAACACCCAAAATTGAACAGGTACATTCAAACCATAGCTTGTGATGACTTGTTATACATGTATGTGTGTATGTCTATACGTGTACCTATCACCTATTTATATCCATCTATCTACCTATGTATCATCAATTTATATCTAACTTAACATCTATACTGCATCTATCCATTTATCATCTATCTACATATGTATAATTTATATCTATCTTCTATTATCAATCATCATCTCTCTATAATCTATCATATCTATCATCTATCTCGTTCATCTATCATCTCTCTATGTGAACAGCTTCTGGATATCGATGGGCCAATTTGAGCACCAGAAGGACAATAGCCACGATAAATTTTAATCATAGATTATCTGTAACCTAAGTTCATGACAACAAACCCCAAATCCACTGGCTCCCACTGAAGGATGCTAGGAAACGAATTCATATTTTGACAGCTTGTGTGAGGGAGTATCAAATAGTTGACCTTTACTATGTGAAATTTACCTCTGAACATCCAGAGTTGAGGGAAAGTATCTATTAAAAAAGCCTGTCCTGGCTATTCCACAAGGAGGAGTGTCAGGGTCTGTGTTACATTTCACAGTCTCAGATGATCTAGGTATTGTACATTCAGGGTAGCTGATATCACAGACAGAGAGATGAACTATAAATCATAAAACTATTGGAAGATGAGCAAGACCACTACTTCTGCTCCAAGGGACCCACTGGAGCCCTCAGGACACAGGAACCAAGGAGCAGCCTGGGACAGGATCCTTCCGGTTTCTGTCTGTGCCCTGGAGCTGATCCCGTGCCATCGCTCTCAAGACCCAAATTATACCCAGAGAAAGTTGGTCTCCCAGGAGTGCTGAAACACAGGCTTACAGGAGGGACAAGCCACAGTCAGAGTGAGCAAGACCAGCTAACATCAAGATAACCAGATGATGGGAGGCAAGTTTAAGAACATAAGCAATAGAAACCAAGGCTACTTGGCATCATCAGAACCCAGTTCTCCTAATACAGGAAGCCCTGGATACCCCAACACACTGGAAAAACAAAATTTTGATTTAAGATCACATCTCATGATGATGAGAACTTTAAGAAGGACATAAATAATGCCCTTAAAGAAATATACAGGAGAACACAATACAGATAACAGGTAGAATCCCTTAAAGAGAAAACACAAAAATCCCTTAAAGAATTATAGGAAAACACAACCAAACAGGTGAAGAAATTGAACACAATCATCCAGGATCTAAAAATGAAAATAGAAACAATAAAGAACTCACAAAGGGAGACAACCCTGGAGATAGAAAACCTAGGAAAGAGATCAAGAGTCATAGATACAAGCATCACCAACAGAATACAAGAGATAAAAGAGAATCTCAGGTGCAGAAAATATCATAAAAAAACACTGACACAACAGTCAAAAAATGCAAAATGCAAAAAGCTCCTAACACAAAACATCCAAAAAATCCAGGACACAGTGAGATCAAACTTAAGGACAATAGGTATAGAAGACAGTGAAGATTCCCTACTTAAAGGGCCAATAAATATCTTCAACAAAATTATAGAAGAAAATTTCCCTAACCTAAGGAAAGAGATGTCCCAAAGCTAAAGACTAAGACAGAAACTAAACAGAGATTAAGGCTGGTCTTCAATAACAACAGCAAAACAACAGAATTACACACACACACACACACACACACACACACACACACACACACACACACACATACATTTAGCTTATATATATATAAGCTAAACAATGTTCTACTCAAATACATAAATTGAAGACTTTTTAGAATTTAATGAAAATGAAGGCACAGCATACCCACACTTATGGGACACAATGAAAGTGGTGCGAAGAGGAAAACTCATAGCTCTGAGTGTCTCCAAAGAGAAACTAGAGAGAGCACACACTAGCAGCTAGACAGCACACCTGAAAGCTCTAGAATAAAAAGAAACAGATACACCCAAGAGTAGTAGAGGACAGGAAATAATCAAACTCAGAGCAGAAATCAACCAAATAGAAACAAAAGGAACTATACAAAGAATCAACAAAACCAGGGGCTGGTTTTTAAGAAAATAAAAAAGATAAACAGAATAACCAGAGGGCACAGAGACAGTATCCAAATTAACAAAATCATAAATGAAAAGGGAAACATAACAGAAACTGAGAAAATCTAAAAAATCATCAGATCCTACCACAAAAGACTGTACTCAACAAAACTGGAAAATCTGGATGAAATGTACAATTTTCTGAACAGATACCAGGTATCAAAGTTAAATCAGAATCAGATAACCCATCTGAACAGTCCCATAATTCCTAAAGCAATAGAAGCAGTCATCAACAGTCTCCCCCACCAAAAAAAAAAAAAAAAAAAAAAAAAAAAAAAAAAAAAAGCCCAGGACCAGATGAGTTTTATGCAGAATCTTCATATCAGACCTAATACCAATGCTCTCTAAACTCTTCCACAAAATAGAAACAGAAGGAATGCTACCCAATTCCTCCTGTGAAGCCACAATTGCACTTACACCTAAACTACACAAAGACCCAACAAGGAACACTTCGGGCCAATATCTCTTATGAATATAGATTCAAAAATACTTTATAAAATTCTTGCAAACTGAACCCAAAAACACATCAAAATGATTATCCATCAGGAATGCTTCATCCCAGGGATGCAGGGATGGTCCAATATATGGAAATCCATCAACATAATCCACCACAGAAACAAACTCAATGAAAGAAAAAAATACATGATCATTTCATTAAATGCTAAAAAAGCATTTGACTAAATTCAACACTCCTTCATGTTAAAAATCTTAGAAAGATCAGGAATTCATACCTAAATATAGTAGAAAAGCAAATCCAGCAAACCAATAGCCAACATCAAACTAAATGGAGAGAAACTTGAAGCAATCCCCTAAAATCACAGACTAGACAAGGGTATTCACTCTCTCCCTATCTATTCAATATAGTACCTGGAGTCCTGGCCAGAGCAATCAGACAGAAAAAGGAAGTCAAAGGGATAAAAATTGGAAAGAAAGAATTCAAAATACCACGTTTTGCAGATGATATGATAATGTACTTAAGTGACCTCAAAAATTCCACTAGAGACCCCCATTAGCTGATAAACAACTTTAGCAAAGTGGCTGGATACAAAATTGACAAATCAGTAGTTTTCATTTACTCAAATGATAAACGGGCTAAGAAAGAAAGTAGGGAATCCACACTCTTCGAAATAGTCACAAATAATATAAAATACCTTGGTAACCCTAACCAAGCAAGTGAAGGATCTGTATAACAAGAACTTCAAATCTCTGAAGAAAAAAAAATCGAAGAACATCTCAGAAGATGGAAAGATCTCCCATGCTCATGAATTGGCAGGACTAATATAGTAAAAATGACCATCTTGCCAAAAGCAATCTACAGATTCAATGCAATCAAAATTTCAACTCAATTCTTCATAGACTTAGAAAGAGTAATTCTCAAATTCATTTGGAATAACAACAAACAAACACAAGAATAGTGAAAACTATTGTCAGCAATAAAAGAACATCTGGAGGAATCACCATCCCTGACCTCAAGCTGTACTATGGAGCAATAGTGATTAAAAACCGAATGATATTGGTATAGAGATAAACAGGTAGATCAATGGAATAGAATTGAAGACCCAGAAACGAACCCACACACCTATGGTCACTTGATCTTTGACAAAGAACCTGAAACTATCCCTGGAAAAAAGACAGCATTTTCAACAAATTGTGCTGGTTCAACTGATGGTCAGCATGCAGAAGAATGCAAATTGATCCATTCCTATCTCCTTGTACAAAGCTCACGTCCAAGTGGATCAAGGCCCACATAAAGGCAGATATACTGAATCTAATAGAGGAGAAAGTGGGGGAAAGCTTAGAATACATGAGCCCAGGGAAAATTTCCTGAACAGAACACCAATGGCTTATGCTCTAAGATCAAGAATTGACAAATGGGACCTCATAAAATTGCAAAGCTTCTGTAAGGCAAAGGACACGGTCAATAGCACAAAACGACAACCAACACATTGGGGGAAAAAATCTTTGCCAATCCTACATCCAACAGAGGGCTAATATCCAATATACACTCAAAAAGTTAGACTCTAGAGAACCAAAAATCCCTATTGAAAATGGAAGACAGAGCTAAACAGAGAATTCTCAACTGAGTAAATTTAAATAGCCAAGAAGCACCTAAAGAAATGCTCAATATCCCTAGTCATCAGGGAAATGCAAATCAAAACAACCTTGAGATTCCACCTCACACCAGTCAGAATGGCTAAGATCAAAAACTCAGGTGACAGCAGATGCTGTCATGGAGAAAGAGGAACAATTCTCCATTTCTGCTGGGACTGGAAGCTGGTACAACCACTCTGGAAATCAGTCTGGCAGTTCTTCAGAAAACTGGACATAGTACTATCTGAAGACCCAGCTATACCACTCCTGGGTATAAACCGAAAAGATGCTCCAACATGTAATAAAGACACATGTTCACAGCAGCCATATTTATAATAGTCAGAAACTGGAAAAAACCCAGATGTTCCTCAACAGAGGAATGGATGCAGAAAATGTGGTACATTTACATAATGGAATACTACTCAGCTATTAAATACAATGATTTCATGAAATGTGTAGGCAAATGAATGGATCTAGAAAATATCCTGAGTGAAGTAACTCAGTCACAAAAGAACACACATGGTATGCACTCACTGATAAGCTGATATTAGGCAAAGCGCTTGGAATACCTGAGCTACAACTCACGGACCACATGAAGCTCAAGAGGAAGGAAGACCAAAGAGGGTAGGTGCTTCAGTCCTACTAAGAAGGGGGAACAAAGTAATCAAGGGCAGTAGAGGGTGGGAGGGATTTGGGAGGAAGAGAGGGAGGGGAAAAGGAGGGGCAGAATCAGGTATGGGAGGTGATATACAGAGAGTCAGGAAATTGAACAGAGGTGTGTAACAATGGAAGATGGAGAACTGGGGTACAACCAGAAAGTCCCAGATGCCAGGAAAGCAAGAGCTCTCAGGACCCCACAGGGAGACATTACCTGAGATATGTCCACAAAGGGGAGGGAGAACCTGTCGAGACCATATCCAGGGGGTAGGCATGCCCCTCCCCTCCTGGAGGGATGGGACCACCCACCCATCTTCAAAAATTTATCCCAGAATTGTTCCTGTCTAAAGGAAATACAGGAGCAAAGAGTGGAGCAGAGACTGAAGGAAAGGTCATCCAGATACTGCCCCACCTGGGGATCCATCCCACATGCAGACCCCAAACCCAGACACTATTGCTAATGCCAAGAAGTGCATGCTGACAAGAGCCTGATACAGCTGTCTCCTGAGAGGCTCTGCCAGAACCTGACCAATACAAATGCACATGCTTGAAGCCAACCATCAGACTGATCACAGGGACCCTGAGGAGCTGAAGGGGCCTTATCTGGCATCAATGGGAGGGGAGGCCCTTGGTCCTGTGAAGTTTTGATGCCCCAGTGTAGAGGAGTGGGTGGGTGGGTGGGTAAGCACCCTTAGAAGCAGGGTAAGGAGGGGGTAGGATATGAGGTCTGTAGAGGGGAAACCGGGAAAAGGGGCAACATTTGAAATGTAAATAAAATATCCAATTTTTAAAAAAGAAACTATTGTAAGAAAGTATAGAGAGAATGCTTCAGGGCATTGGTCTGTAAGTTTTCCCCAAGGCACAGGCACCAAAGGCAAAAAAATCAACAAGTGGTATCACACTCATTTAAAGCTTTTACAGAGCAAAAAAAACAATCAGTAGAAAGAAGATGTCACCCACAAATGGGAGAAATGTTCAAAATCATTCATTCAACCAGGATTAATCTACAAAATACAGAAGAAACCCAAACATCACCCCAATAAAAACAAAACACAAGAAAGGACAAAACAAAACAAACAAACAAAAAAAAACCTCAAAGCAAACAATATGATTGAAAACAAAAGTGGGTCAGTAGTAGAAGCAGACATTTCTCCAGCGGCTAACACGTATGCGGAACTGCCCTGCACTGCCAGTCCTTGGGGGAAATGTAAATCAATAGCAGGAGATACGTCATGCCGCCACAGTTAGCTATTATCAAGACGACAGAAAGAAATATTGGCAAGGATGTGGAAAATGGGAATTCTCCTACGTTGTTGATGGGAATATAAATTAGTACGGCCATTGTGGGAAACAATTGAACCAGAACTGCCATGTGACCTGGCAGTCCCACCACGGGGCACATACCCAGCACAGACAGGTTAGTATGTCGGAGGGACGTCGTACCCACGTGCTTACCGCAATGCTGTTTAGAGGAGCACAGGACCAACATCCCAGCTACTGATGGAGGACCACATACAGAAAAGGTGGTATTAATATGCAGTGAACCTTATTCAGCAGAAATAGGGAGGGAGAAGGAGGAGCGGGAAGGGGAGAGGGAGGGGGAGGGGAGAAGGAAGGGGAAGGGGGGGAGAGAGAGCCGCCATTCTCATGTTTCCAATCACTAGTAACTATGTATCTGTCTACAGCCCCCTGTCTCATCAGATGAACTGCCCACTCTGGCACCCAGCCGCAACAATGGCTCCTGGCCAGTCTCTCCTTGTCTTGGAGGTTCACTCTGTACGAGTTAGAACTTAGGCATTCTTTGCTTTCTGACTCTTCACTCTGGAAAGTTCACTTCCTCGCTTGCTCCACGGAAGCCCACTTTACATCACCTTTCCATTGGCTAATGTCCATTCCATCTGAAATCAGTGGGGGTGGTAACCTCCTCTGGGAACCGGGTCCCGACTGCTGAAGAGCGTCCTCTCTGGATGCCACTGGATGCCCAGGAGAAGAATGTAGTTTCCCAGCCAGTTTCTACAGCCAGCATGAAGTCAGTCATCCCAAAGACAACGTAGGCTGATAAACACCCGGGGAGTCAGTTACTTCTATGGCTGAATATCCAACGGAACAGTGTCTTAAAGTGTGTTCTCACAGGATGACAGATGGATAGAAGACAGACAACTAGGCAGGCAGGTGGACACACTTCAAAATAAACCCAGAACCCTTTTATTTTAGTGGAGGAGAGGGGAGAGGAGACTTTACCCAGGAGACCTCGTTTCCACTTAATACTTCCTAAATGCTGAGCACGTGGCTGAACTTGCCAATGTTATGCATGTGAACCCCAGGCCTCCTCCCTCCATTTTTCTGTGACCTTGCCCCTGCGGAGTGCCCTGAGAGCAAGCAGATCATCTAGCTCACCCCTGCAGTCCCAGTGCCCAGTCGACAGCCTGGGACTTAGAAAGTAGAATTTGTCGGGTGGAGCAGATGGATGGTTCAATTTCTCCTTAGCCCTTTCCAGAGTTAGGGGACTCCACAATGAGGTAACCAGCCAACAGTATATACCAGACAAATGAACTGGTTCCAGGTTTCTCTTGGTTTGGCAAGGTCAAACTAGAAGGACTACTTTGAAGCCGAGGTTTCACAAAAGAGAGGGCTGGGAGGCTTGAGGGGTCCAGATCAGATGATCAGTAGAACCTACTATTTCTTTGAGCCTGCCCTGTGGCTTGCCCAAGTCCATCCCTGGGCTCTGGCTGGATTCCAGCTGCTGGCCAGCCTCTCCTTGCCTCCTTAATCCAGGTTTAACGAGATAAATACCATTAGATGAGGTGGATGCTTATCCTTTAAGTGAGCAAAGTGACTCTTCCCAGGACTGATTTTAATAACCCAGTGCAAGACCCCCTTTAAGGTACAGGATGACTCTGGCACATCGGTTAAGTGTTACACAAAACAGACGTGAGTCTTCAAAATCAAAGGCGTTTTTCATTCATGTGAGAAAGGAATCAGTAAGCTGCAGGAAAACTGGGGTGTGTAAAAGTCCCTGAGGCCTCTGGTCCACAGCAGGAAAAGTTCAGAGCAGATTAGACACATGGGGAGGCAAGCTTGGCCGCCCATAATTCAGAGATAGAAGGCGGCAATCTCCCCGCACCCTCTGTTTCATGTGCGGCCCTTTGCTTCTGATCTGCAGGCACTTGCCTAATTGGCGGTGACTGTTTCTGAGGACACAAGGGTCTGCTAAATGTGTAAAGCCTGCATATTTCCAGGGGAGACTTTTTCCTTTGCACATAAGCCAAAGATTCCTTCATGCACAAATTCTTTCTCATGCAGGTCACTGGATTCTTGTGCAGGAGACATGAATGCCAAGTCCTCCACACAGAGCTGAATGTTTGCACACACAAACACGGCTATGATCTGGTCACAGGCAGCAGTAGGGATGCCGGGTGGGAAACCTGCAGGGTCCATGTGCCTGTCTTGAGATCCTGCACTTACGAAGATGCTCTGTAGGCTTAGCACTGGGGAAACACTTCCCGCTGTCCGCTCCCGCCAGTCAAGAGGACCTTCATGTCAGTCAGACACATCTTTTGACTCTCCATTGTAACCACAGGCTGTTTGGGAAGATGTTTGTTCGTGAGTGTGCATGCAGAGGGCAGAGGACAGCCTTCAGGGTCATCCTCGGACACACTGCCCATCTCCTTTGCATTTTGGAGCCCATCAGGTAGCCCAGGCTGGCTGGTCAGTGAGCCCCAGGCACCCATTTGTCTGTACCTCTCCAGTGCTGAGATTACGAGAGCATGTCACTCTGCCTCGTGACCCCCCCCAAGTTTTTATTTTGGGGTATGTCTATGCATGGGGGTGTGTGCCTGTATGTGTGCTTGTGCAAACATGTATGTGGAGATCTGAGGCTGCCACCAGGATTGTCGATCTCTCTTCTGCCTTATTCATTGATTCAGTTGCTCGGTCAAACCTGGAGATCACTGAGATAGGCTTGCTACCCAGCATGCTCTGGGACCCCCTTCTTTGTTTAGTGCTGGAATTACAGGAGGGCTGCTACATCTACCCACTATTTATGTAAATCATGGGGAGCCGAGCCCTGGTCTGTATGCTTGGACAGTCAACTCCCTAGCCCCATTAACAGCACTTTTATACATGTTCTAGGGATCAAATTCTATCATGCTTTTCTGACTGAATCATCCCCACAGACCCACCTGGTAACATCCAAACAAAAATGTCAGCCAGTCACTGTAAGGACATAGCTCTGCTATCCATACACCAGGCTGTCACTCTGAAGTGAGACATTCCTGGAGTCCATCTGAGGACTGGCAAATAGGTCCCCTCAGGATGCCACTTCGGAGGAATCACACGCTAGCTGATTATTTATTGAACACTTACTTTGTGACTCCAGCAGATTGACTGGGTCGATTGAGTCTTATATCATCTCTCTTTCATGGACGAGGAAGGAGACCCAGGCAAACTAATTTGGCCAAGCTCATAGAAGGTAGGAAGTGGTGGCACCAGGATTTGAAGGTGGCTGAGTTTCTGCTTGTGACCACAGCATGCTCTGGTCTCCAGCTGGTGGTCTTCTCCTGCCAAGCCAGGACAAAGGCAGGTTTGCTAAAAGATGACTGTGAGTACAGCTTTCAAGTTGACCAAGCAGAAAACAGAATTGTGTGTGTACTTACTATCCTTGATTTCATTTTAAAAGTCCTGTAACATCTACAGACTCTCTTGAACACATGAGAAAGCTGAGGCTCAGCTTACTAATGACAACTTGGGGTTCTCCAGGTCCCCTGTGCCCTCACACTGGTGGGCATCAACACTCCCATCACTGTGGAAAGCAGCTCTAAGGTCAGGTCACTCTGTGCTTCCGTGTAGGCTCACCCAGCAGAAGTGTTGAGAAACCTCAAGTTCTCCTCACTGCCTAAGGAGGCCACATTTGGACGGACTCCGAGGTGGCATTCTCAGCCCCTGAGGACAGAGATGGGATGAAAGCATCTGGGGTAGACCCAAAACTGAGCTTCTGAGCACTCAGTAAGTCTCTAGTCTCTGGAAGGGCTGGCAGTTCAGGTGGATCATGGGAAGTAGGGACTGACGTCTGAGAAGTCTCAGGATTGTGGATGTGTCACCTGCCTTAATTTCCCCTCACCTTCATTAACTGGGATGGAAGTAAAACCTGACTTAGAATTTATTGAGCACGGAAAGCTGTTACAACTTAGACTGGCGTGAAAAGGTGACTTGCATGTTGTTCTGGAATTTTCTACTGATATCCCAAGTCACAAATTTGACTTCCTGAAGCCAGTCTGTTAACTGCTTCTGAAGTCTCAAATCAAACTGGTAGCTTGGGTTTGGTAACAAACAATATACTTCTAGACTGCCGCCTCTCCCCCCAGCCCCCATTTAAAACTTCCTCTTCAAAGAAGTGTGACTTTGATTTCCCACCCATCTTGGCCCCATTGTCTGGTGTAGTAAAAATCCAACAACTTGCAGTCGACAAATGAAATACACATTTTTTGTTAAGACACACATGGAGTCAATCCAGAGGGGGAGAGGTGTGATTTTTACAGTTGCTTTTCTGACCATCCATTTCACAGAGGAGGGGCCCAGCCACGCGCTTTAAGTGTTCAAGTCTTGTGTGACTCATTACTGCAAATAAAGGTGTCAGCCAAATGGGGCCCATTATATAGCACCCAATCAGGGGCTTGTTAGAAATGGTGGCGACTCCCTCACATGGAAGTATTCTGTGGGCTTCAGGAACTGCCGAGCCCCCAGCGCTGACAGCCCGCCCCACTTTGATGTCAGAGGTAAATGGTGATCCCAAGCAAGCGTGTTTTCTAACTTGGTCGCTGTCATCCCTCATCACGGCTGGGAAGCAGGCTGGCTTGTCCAAATGCTGCTTTGGAAAACTCCCCCTTCAAGGGGGCCTGGGTTCCTGTGTTGCTCTTTTGCTGCCCCTGACCCGACAAACCCTGGGAGCTGAGGGGGCAGTCACTCAGTGACCTTCCTATCCATGTGGGGTCTGAATGCTCCAGCAATGGCATGTGGCCAGGCACACGGTCACATATAATCTTCAAAAGAGCCCCGGGTAGTACAATTATCCCCCTATTTTGAAGATGGGAAAACTCAAGGAGCAAAGACAATGTGAGAGCACATAACCATGCCGTTGAACATGCGTCCTTAACAGCGCAGTCACCTGGTGACTTTTAAAACATTAAAGAATAGCATAAACCCAGTGCAAAAAATCACGTAACACCTTTTAAAATGATCATTACTTTCTGTGCATGTTTATATGCACACACATGCAGTGTCCACAGAGGCCAGAAGAGGGTGCTGGGTCATTTGAAGCTGGGGTTACAGGTTGCTGTGAGCCAACTGGTGTGATGGGAATCTAGACTGAGGCGTCTCTCTGGTCCCTGTGGGTGCGTAACGAATAAGCCCTTAATGGAAGGGTTGAGGAGTGCTTCTGCCCTGGATACCTCGTATAAGGCAGGCAGGGGCTGGCTCCCTCTTCTCTCCCAACCTGGCACCTGAAAGATGTCTGCCCCCACCATCAACCCTAGTAAGAATTGTTACTCTGACAATGACCAGGTCTCACTCCTTGTTTGGTCTTACAAGGTCCCCACCGCACCCCAACCCGACACTACAGCCCCTGAGAATGTAGGTGAGGCACCTTCCAACATCCCCATCCTGGTCAATGGTACACGGGCACACCCTGGCCACCTCCCGGGGCACAAATACCCTTTCTCCCCCCAGTAAACTGAACCAGTTCCCCGAAACTGTTCCCAGGTCTGTCCTTTGCCTATGCACTCACTGTGGACCAAGGCCCTGGCTAAGCCTCCCTCTGTCCAGCCCGGTGTACAAAGGGACAGCTATCCCGAGGGAGGGGGAGAAGTGGGCATGGAGGGGCAGCCCTAAAAATATTAACTTAAGGAATTACCCAATGAACAAACAATGCACACTGCAAACAGGACCTCAGAAGCAACTTCCCCTCAGTCACCCCACTGATGCTTTCATGTCATGGGTCAACTCTAGCCAATTCTAAACTTAAGAGAAAACAGGAGCCTGGGCATGTGGCTTAGTTGGTCTTACGCTTGCCTAGCATGTACTGAGCCCTGGCTGGATCCCCAGCACCACATAAACCAGGCATAGGGTGTACTGCAATCTCAGCACCGAAGAGGTGAAGGCTGGAGGATCCGAAATCAACATCTCTCATGGCTACAGAGCTTGACACCTAACTGGACCGAATGAGTCTTGTTCTCCCAGCATCACCAAAGGCCACAAAGAACAATGAAATAAGTAACCTTTGGGCCTCTCTCAGTAATTAGTCAGATGAATGACTGGTAACATTACATGCAGTAGTAATTCCTCTTCTTCACTGCATAGTATTCCATCAAGGGAACATACTATACTTATACTAATATAATAGTAACTTATACTATTGTTAGTGGGCAGGGGTCATATAAAACCAGGGGCTGGGACAATGCTGCTGGGAACAGTGCACACCGACCACACACCCACACACACATTCACTCACACACCACCCCACGACACACTTCCCAATGGCTACACATCTAGGGGTGGAATTGCAGTTTTGGGGCCTGGGTTTGGATAGGTATTTCCCACATTTCTGCCTGGGCTGCAGTGAACTCCCGAGGGGTACAAAGAACTGGGTATTATTCCTCGGCTTTCTGGGTGAATCCCTGTTGGTGTGTTATATTCCGAAAACAGATGTTGGTGTGCCCAAGCGGTGCTCTGAGGGTGCTTGAAGAAAGGCCACCTGAGGGCTCATCAGGGGGTTGGCTGACAGCATCCTGTAGACTGCTGTGGACTCTGAATCTTTGTAACTAAGAAAACAAAGCTGTCATTTAATCCACCCTCCTGTGACATTCTGCCACAGAGCAGCCTGAGCTGACACATCCGAGGGACAGTGGAAACCCAGGGCTACTCGGCAGGCTTTCTTCCTGTGTGGGATGCCGGCCTGTCCAGTTGGGTGCCTTGGCAACAGCTGAGATTCGGTCTTTGCAGCCCGTTGACGGCTGAAGCAGAGGCATCAGGGTGAGTGTTGGGGTGAGACTTCAACTTCATCCTCTGTCACTGCCAATCCTTTAAACTCCGTCAGGGAAAAGGGTCATGGGCTGCCTGTCAGAACTGCCCGCCCTTACTGTAAAGAGGATCTAATGGGTAGCTGTTAAAGCAGTGGACGTAGAATAACACCTGCCATTAGACTAAGGGACTCGGGCCTTTTTGGTGTAAGTGCTGGGGCACAGAACTGGGACACGAGGCAAGCGACCACCCCGAGCTGCACCCGGGCTCCCGGTGTGTCCTTTCACTAAAGTTCCCAGACAAACAGCTATTCAAGTGTGGTCTCTGCTAGTTTCAAAACTACCCAGCTGCTCCTTTTACTGACATCTTGGTTTAGATCCAATGGCTCCTAAGTGGTGCTCACATGAGGAACTGTGAATTCCTCTATCCGACAAGTGCCAACTCTCCAGAGGACCACAACTGCCTGGGACGGCTGAACACGTTCATCTGCAGGAAACTCAACACTCAGTGGCATCTGGATTTCTAGAAGACCTCTTGAGCTGAACCACGGATTAAGCCACACAGGCCCGAGGTTTTGAAGCTCTTGCCATCCTGTGGTAGTATGGTGCAGGGCGGGGTGGGAGCTTGTCTACTCTGCCTCAGTTTCTTTAGCTGTAATAGGCAGCTAATCACCCTGAAAAGTGCTTCAAGATCTTGAGTGTGTGTCAGTGACACTGATGAGGTAAACTGTGCCCTGTCCACAGGCTGGGGACGTCTCTCCTGGATTCTGTGCTCCACTAAGAAGATACACATCCTGCTCCTGGCACCCTCAAGACAGTGAGTGCATCGTACCGAGGGTGGAGTTGTCCTGGTGCCAGGACCTAGAACACTGCCCCACTGCTTCGATGATGGGGTGGGATGGGGTGGGCCCAGTACTGCGGGGTTATCAACCCTTGATGGATTTAGTAGAATCAGGCAAGATTACCCAAGAAAAAAGTCCTCCTGATGGCCCAACAAGCACAAGGCACAGGGACACACACCTGGGTACAGTAGTCTAGAGGGGCCATCAGTAAGGAGAGTGGGGGTGGCAGAGCTGGTAAGGACGACCAACCCCGCGGGGAGGATGTGGATGCATGACTCTCCTCTGACTCACAATGCCCACGAGTCTCTGAAGACCGAAGGCTGCCCACTCAGTCACTTCTCAGACTGAGTGTCACTTTGACTGCCACATCTTTATTGTAAAGAAAACAAAACCAGGTTGAGTCTTCAAGTCGGTGACTCATCCGATGAGCCTGAGTAGATCTGAAAAGTCCTCACGTCTCAGCTTCACCTGCACACTTGATTGTGCCCCCTCGGTGTGTTCCTGGTTACATTTCCCAGGTGCACGTCTGGTGTGGCATGAGAATGTAGCCTACGCCATTACTGGGTGCTTCTGGGACTCTCTCTTTTATGAGCAATTCTTAATGTAAATACTATCTGGCTTCAGGGCACAGTGAAGGATAAACTGAGAGAATGGACGACTAACATCCTGGCAAGAATGGGACCGGTAGGAACTGAGGGAATGACCAGGCGTCCATGGATTAGACCCAGGTATCCTGGAGGTTCAAAAGAACCACAATCTGGTAGATACAGGGAACTCTTCAAAGGCAGGCTGCACTGGTCACGTTCTATCAAGATTAAAGTCAGTGTATGACAGCAAGAGGTGACCGCTGGCCTTCCAGAGTCACATGTGTCACCTGCTGCCCTCTCAGAGTCAGCCTACTTCTTCCCACCGCAGCAAAAATTGTGCCCTCAAATCCACCCATTCTTTGTAAGTGTAAGTGGAGGGCAGAGGGACACTGGGCGCCTCCTCAGTGACTGTCCACTCAACCCCTGACACGGGGTTGTTCACTGAACCTGAAGCACACAGACTGGCTACCCGTCTGCTCCCTACCCCCAGTATCGGACTTTTACATGGGTGCTAGGTGCCACGTGCAGCCCTGCGTGGGTTGTCAGGGTGAACTCAGGTCACACATATGCAGCAGGCACTTGACTGAGCTAACTTCTTAGTCCCAGTGTCACATCTGATGAGAACCCAGATGTCAGAGGGAATTTTAAGGAGAGGTTTTTCTAAGTACATTTTAAAACATAATAACATAAACCAGACATGCTGGCTCACATCCGTGATTCCAGCACTTGTGGGAGATGAAGGCAGGAGGACTGAGGTGAGTTCAAATCCAGCCTGGGATAGAGTGAGACTCCAACTCAAAACAAACAGACAGACAAACAACAAAACAGGTGTTGGCACTCTCCCTAGCGTGTGTCCACCTGTGTGACCCCCACAGTCCTGTGCTGTGTGGGCCCAGCGCCTCCTGTGGTCAAGGGTGTCAAGCCAGCCTGTCGACCTCAGACAGCTGCTGCTGCTCTTCCTCCTTGAAGTCCTCCATGAATGAATGAACACAGAGGTCACCAAGAGAGCCCCCTGCTCGGGCTGCACAGGCCACCAATGGACCACGCCTTCCCCCGTGAGCTCTGCACAGCCTTACTCGTTGTACTTGGCCAGTTTCAACCTGGGGATGATGTTCATGGACTGCAGCTCCTGGAAGAGCAGCTTGCAGGCGTACGGGATGCGGAGGGAGGACACGTGGCACGAGGACTTGCAGTAGTGGCACCTGAAACCCAAGTCAACGTGCATTAGAGAGGTGGGCACGAAGGCCCGCACACAGCACCGCCACATTCCTCCCCATCAGGCATGACGGCTCAGAAAATTACACGGACATCAGTGGACTCGCAATCAAGAATGATGCAAAGCATTCCTTGCAGTTTAAAAGTATGCAACTGGAGTCCATTAGCTATATTTCTAGAATGTTCTCTTCAAAAGAGAAAACATTTGCTCATACATTGTTTTGAAAAAAAAAAAAAAAAAATCCCAGAAATCAGAACCACTAAATTGAGATGTCTCACTGCTGGATGATTTTCCAGCTGACCCCACCAACCCCCATATGTTTCGGGGCACCTCTGTATTCTGTTACTCTCTGCAACATGACTAAGAAAAACATTTAGTTCCCATCACTGAGGCACTTAAAGTCTGATGGAGAAGAAGCCTTTAGAATTAGCGCAGCAGTGACCTCAGGACTGGTCCATCAATGTTTGCAGTGCCCCTTGTAAAAATCCAAGAAATACATGCCCATACACACAAATACGCCACGCAACCCATGCAACGGCCTGGGTCCTGACCAAAGGGTTAGCTACACATGCCAGACTCTTTGCCTTCTTACCAGAGGGGCCACAAACTGTTCTCAGTCCTAATCCATGGCTACACAAGGTCCCTTGAGGAGAAAGTGAATTATTTTTCCAGGGTTTACAGTAAAACCAAGATGTCACTCAGAAAAGCATCCACTATCACTGAGATCACAAAGTGGGAGATTCCTCGAATGACCACTGGGCAGCTGGTTCTTATCCGGGACATTTATACAGAAAACCATTACGGAGTCATTCCCCATTACAGCATAGACTCGTGGTCAGGGAAATGGGAGCTGTTGAGTGGAACACAACACACAGTGGAAGGAAAAAAATCCAGTAAGCTCAACTACACCCAGGGAGGGGGCCCTCAGATGGATTCCCAAGCCCTGAAACACACTGAAGTTTGAAGAGTTCTGAAAATGTGAAAGTACAGAGGGGGCTGGAGAGACGCTCGGTGGCTGAGAACACTGGCTGGATTCCCACCACAGCCATCGTCTGACTCCACTGCCTGGATCTGACATCCTCTGTGGCCTCCACAGGCACCAGGCATGCACACACGCAGGCACAACACGCACAGTAAAAGGAGAAAGAAAGAAACAAGGGCTCAGTGGGTACATTACCAAGTCTGATGGTTTCATCCCTCAGGATAAAACTGGAGGACGGAGAGAATCAAGTCTAACAGACTAACCTCTGACCTAAGGACCCTCTGGGACTTGCACGTTAATACACATATAAAAGTTACGAATATATGAAAAATGTGTATATTTGGGTCGATGTGGTGGCACATCCCCAAAGTCCTGCAAGTCCAGCACCCGGGAGCAGAGGCAAGAGGACCACAAGTTCAAGACGGCATAGGCTGCACGAAGCTTTTTCTTCTTAACATGTGGATCTTCTTTCCTCAGAATCTTGGAAGGATTTATGATTTTAAAAGTAAGTAAAAATAAGGGCACTCAGGCCCGGGCCAAGGACACAGTCACTGGGCTGTGGCAAGCAGTCATCCCTTGGGGTGGGATGCCTATGTCCCTCACTTGAAGCTTTGAGCAAAGGCCATTTCTATAGACAGAAAAATGCAGCTGCTTTCTTACTTTTGTGCGTGTGTAACAGGGGCTTGCTACAGGACCTTGGTGTGTCCTTGAACCTACTGAGGAGACCAGGCTGGCTTCAAACTCCAGGTGCTGAGGTGAGTGTGCAGCATCTCACTCTTGCTCAGTCTAAAGTCTACAAGAGAGCAATGCTGAGGCTGAAAATGTACATGGTGAAGGTGACCTTCGAGACAGAGCTTCCTCCAGGCTCAGGATGTGCCATCACCCACGACAACAGCAGACGTGCTAATGACATAAACTTTAGTGATGTAAAATTGCTTAAAAGATAGCTGCACTGGCTGGTTTTGTGTCAACTTGACACAAGCTGGAGTTATCACAGAGAAAGGCACCTCAGTTGAGGAATTGTCTCCATGAGATCCAGCTGTAAGGCATTTTCTCATCTCTCTGTAAGGGGGGAGGGCCCAGCCCGTTTCGGGTGGTGCCATCCCTGGGCTGGTAGACCTGGGTTCTATAAGAAAGCAAGCTGAGCAAACCAGGGGCAGCAAGCCAGTAAGTAACATCCCTCCATGGCCTCTGCATCAGCTCCTGCTTCCTGACCTGCTTGGGTTCCAGTCCTGACTTCCTCTGGTGATGAACAGAAACATGGAAGTGTAAGCTGAATAAACCCTTTCCTCCCTAACTTGCTTCTTGGTCATGATGTTTTGTGCAGGAATAGAAACCCTGACTAAGACAATAGCTCAAAGACTTTACATTAAAATCAAGACATGTTTTTAATGTACCTGGGTGGGTCAGGAATCACGTTCCTATATCACTTAGGTTATGTTGGGGAAACAAACCGAACTGCAGTAACCTCTTCCTGGTTTTCCTGTCCTATGTTTCACATGGTGACTCTAATTTTAGTTAATCTAGTTAAAATTTCCTTATGTGCTGACTCATAGTCTGAATAACCCACTAATCTTAACGTATGGATACAAAACATTCCAACGTTAACACACACACACAAGCTTTTTCCTCTGTTTGAACAATTTGCAAAGGCAGAAACCTGACCAAGAACAAAAAAAGTAAACTGATCCCTAGGAAGAGATCAGAAGAGGAAGCTATGGCTGCACGTGAGGTCCATGCCCAGTGCAGCATCCTCCATGAGCTAATTACCTCAATGGGGCTCTTTGGTGCCTTCTGCCCTGGGTCCTCTGAGGAACAACAGTCTTGCTGTAAACCCACCCCCCCCCCCATAGCAATGCCTTACTAATGTGTGCGTCACCCACGGGGGCCTGCTCCAAGGTACTGAACCGCTCTAATTACCCAGCCTCCATTGTGCGGCTTATTAAAGGGCGACTTTCTCCAAGTAGCTGTGCTCCCTCCCACGAGCCGGGCACACAAGCCCAGGTAATGACCGGGAAGGACAGCATCATTATGCTGCCTGGTCAGAGAACGAGCGGCTCACGGGGAGGCAGCGGACTGCAGAAGAGGTTAGGATTTTTTTCTGTTGGCAACCGGGTAAAAGTAGGGCACTCAAATCAGACATATCCGGTCTATGCGGCTACAGATAAAGACGGTCAGAGAGCATCACCTGATCAAGCCCTTTCAAAGGCTAGCAGGCTGAACCCATGATCAGGGCTGCTAGACACGAGAGGGAGGAAGGCAGCAGAGGCAGAGGTTAACTGCGATGGAGCGGCTTGGGCAGCCCTCCTGCTCATGGCAGCTGTACTCAAGCATCCCGCGCTGAGACTAAGGCGTGAGCCTCCCGTTCCTGTCAGAGGAGGGGGCACGGGAAAGGGAAACAAGAGCTCTTCGTGGAGTCTCATGGTTCCTGTTTTAAGGAAATGATGATCCTTATGTCAGAGTGGAAGGTTCAAGCACGGGGAACTAGGCTCCAGGCTAGCTCCCCACCCCATCCTTTAGCAATACAGCTCACTCTGCCCAGTATGCATTTCAAAAGACAAGTGGACATCCTAGGACTGAACCCCCATCTCACTGACAGAAGAAAGGGCCCAGCTTATTCTCATAAGTATGTGACCATCTCTGTGACTGGAAGGAAAGAAAGTCCCAGAATGTGGCCACCTCTTCCATTAGTGTCCAAATTAACTTCATTAGCAGGGCTCATCAATTCATCTACACAGCAATCACAAGATAATCTGCTAAAAGGTTTGTCATTGAGCTAGCAAGTATACACTGTGCTCTAAGAAGCCCCCTTGCTCTTAAAACAGAAAGCAAAACAAAATCAGGCTCATTTGTTTACTAATGTACGCATGTATATGCTCAGGTCACCAGGCTTGTGTGGGCCTTTACTTTCTAAGCCATCTCTCAGGCCCAGCCCTCTGCCGATCCTTGGCCTGCCTGGTCTAACCGAGAGGCTTATAAGGGCAGTAGGGCGAGACGGTCTGCAAAGAGGCTCTAGGGGAAGTCAGTGGGAAAAGGTGGCCATGTGTTCCTCAATCCCCTGCTTGCTTAGCCTCACACACTGTCCTCTTACATGGTAGGGCTGCTGAGGGCGGCAGAGGGTGTCATGGCTCTTCTCCATCCCTGGAAGGTCTATCTTAGATGCCGTGAGACCTTGCCCCTGATCTATCAGTGAGGAGGAGCTGGGAGGCACAAGTTTTGTCAGCTCCATGGGGACCACAGGGCTCCAGACCCTGACTAGCCCTGAGCGATGTTTTTGTTCTGGGAGTGAACACAAACAGGAGACGTGCTACAACTAAAGAGCACATACCAGACCCAGGGAGCATCGCCCACTAGGACGGCCTTCAGACACCAGACGTGGCATCGGAGTTACAGCAGCTCTGTAAACCGCAGAATGAACACACTGGCAATTCCACAGTGCACGGATCTCTCAGCAGTCACATCTAGCAGCTGGAGAGTGCACTGGTCGGAAGGCAGTGTTCAGCTGAGGGAACGTCTTCGCACTACGCACTCCTGGGACTCAGAACTTCGTCTGACACAGCAGACACTGAATGCAGCTGGCTGAGCAAGCGAGACACTGTGCACTGAGGAACGCACAGATGTCTCTGCCATGGGGATGGGACGTACAGTAACACACCACGTCTAAGTCCTAGCTTTGCCGCTGTAAGATAGACTAATGTGACTTTTGGGGTCTGAGGTTACCAATAAGGGCTCTTGATACGACTTTCCCTAGTGAGTTTTTTTTTTTTTTTTAATGGGTGGTTGTGAGCTACCTTATAGGTGCTGATAGGTGCTGGGAACTGAACCCTGGTCCTGGAGCAACAAGTGCTGAGTCATCTCTCCAGCCTCTGAGATACTATTAAAATTAAAGTCTGTACTATTTAGGAGCTTCATCTACAGCAGTATAAACACTGCATTAAAGAATCAGCATACATGTGCTGACTCACAGGAAGCATGGACACGCAAGCCTGCTGGCACATAGCATGGACATACAAGTATGACACACAGCCTGCTGGCACCCAAGTGACCACAGGCAAAGGCTGCACACTAGCTGAGTCTGGTCCAGACCAGTCCCTGAGCCATTACCTAAGCCACGGAATGGTCTGAGAGACACGTGGTGTCCACTTACCAGCCAGAATATCCCAGGAGTCCACACTGCCCACAGACGTCAACCTCGAAGGCATCACTTGAGATCATTAGTCTCTCCAGCAAAAGCATACTCGCTCCATAGCCAATCAGACAGTCACGTTCCATTTCTCCAAGACGCAAGCCACCGTCTCGAGATCGCCCTTCAGTGGGCTGCCTTTGAAGTAAATGACCAGACTATGTTAGGCACAGAAAAGGGAGGCAGCATCACATGCTGACCAAAGGCATGGCTCTGGAGCAGGCTCTCCTGCCAGCCTAGACACCCATCACACAGTGACCTTGAACTGCTTCAGAAGAACACAGCAGTGGTGATCACTGGAAAACTAACTGTACAGTCTATCACATGACATGACGATTTATTATTTATAGAATCCCCAAATCGCAGTGTTAGCATTCATTACTCTCACATCACGGTCCTTGCTATTAGGCTCCTACACTCTTCAAATCAGAGAGCAAGGTCTTTGAGTATTTTTAGAGATGTATTCTGTTACTTAGAAGCAGAGAAGAAAGAAACCCAGACTATGGAAGAAACTTGGGTCTCCAGTAGCTCTTGCAAGGGCTCTGTGCTGTTAGTTTTTGTTAAATCATCGAGACCCTGGCCACATCTGGGAACAGGGCATGTCAAATGAAGAAACACCTCCACCACACTGGCCTGTGGGCATGTCTGTGGGCTGCTGTGGGCAGTGCCAGTCCAGGGCAGGAGGTCTTTACTGTGTAAGCAATGAAGCTGAGCAGCCCGGGGAAGCAAGCCAACAAGCATCGTTTCTCCATGGTCTCTGCTCCTGTTCCTGCCCTGGCTTCCCTAGGTGACGGACTGTAAACTATAAGCCAAACAAACATTTCCTTCCCAAGTAGCAGAGAGCAAACTACAAAAGGCCCCACAGTCCGTTACCTTCCTGACTTCCCATGACACAGAAAATACAGTGTCTCCAGCATATGCCGAAATGTTAATGTTGCTCTTGTTATATAGTTGGGTGTTACAATGACAAATCCAAGAGGAGGTTATTAGAAAAAAAATCTACATGTGAAAAGCTGATACAAGGCCTGAAGGAGCCCTCAGTAGAGAAAACTTCACCAAGAACACAACCTCTGCCCATTGGGTCTGCTGGTAGACCGCCCCCCAGACAGCCTTCCCTTAGGTCAGCAGACAAGGTGAAGGTAGTCATCTACTTGTAGGCAGACTTGGTGCCTGCATTTCACCTGCCTGAGATAACTGACTATAGAAATGTTCCTAGACAACCTGCATGCTGAGAAGGGACACAAACTGACATAGAACCTCAGGGGACAGCACCTGGTCCACACAGGGTCTCACTGCTCAGACAATAATTATCCTGACAATCTTAGATCTTCTTCCTTTTTGTCATTGAAAGCATTTTTAAAAGATTATTTTATGTATGAATGATTTACCCACATGTATATACGTGTACTACATGTGTACCTAGTGTCCTCAGAGATGAGAAGAGGGTGTGGGATGGCCTGAAACTGGAGTTAAGGGTGGCTGTGAACTCCCATGTGTGGGTGCTGGGGACTGAACCCAGTTCCTCAGCAGTAACAAGTGCTCCTAACCACTGAGCTACCTCTCCAGACCTGTCAGCATGGGTGTTTTGAAACACACATCTATGATTTTAACAGGCACCATATCTCTTCAAGTTTTGGTCAAGCTTAAGTTTGGCTTTTAAGAAGCAAGGCCAAATGGTGGCTGCCCAGCTTCCTTCCTGCACATCAGGCTCAGCGAACACCCGTCATGAGTCTGTACCTGGTCTTACCCACTAGCACTGTCGTCCATGAGAAGGACTGTAGAGGGCTGCGACCTGAAGGCACCCTTGTCATGGAGCCGACTAACAGGCCCAGGTGCAATGCTATTTTCCCAATACCTTTCTGCTTCACATGAAGATGTGCACTTACTGCCTGCAGCCCTAACTTCCTTTCCTGACAAACTCCACGCTCACAACCCTGACAACATGCTTTGAGCTAATTCGATTGTGACTCTACCTGATCCCTCCCTCTTCTAGTATGAAAATACCTAACTTGTTTTTAGGTTTTACATTGAGGGGTCTATAGAATTTTAGAAAAACTTTGTACTTTTAAAAGACAATGGAACTTTTAAAAGTTGAGATGCTTGACATTCTGATATTAATATTGACATTTGGAGGAGAAATGTAAAAGGAAAAGTTACCATTGAATAGTGCTGTGTTGAGTTCACAGGGGATCAACCATGCTGGCTAGTTTTTTGTTTGTTTTTTCCCCAACTAGACATATGCTAGAATCTTCTGAGAGGAAGGAGCCTCAACTGAGAAAATGCTTCCTCAGACGGTCTGTAGGCAAGCTTGTTGGATATTTTCTGGGTCAGCTCTTGAGTGATGTGGGCAGGATAACACCACGGTGGGTGGTGCTATCCCTAGGCAGGAGGTCCTAGAGGTATAAGAGAGCAGGAGGAGCGAGCCAGCAAGTAGCTCTGTGGCTTCTGCTTCAGTGTCTGCCTCGAGTTCCTGTCCTGGCTTCTCTCTGAGATGGAGTGTCACCTGACAGTTGAAAGAGCTAATTATATTCTTTCCTCCCAAGTTGCTTTGGTCACAATGATTTTCTTTTGTTTAATCACAACATAGAAACTAACCAAGATAATGTTTAACACACCTAAACAACTGGTATCTTAAGGCAAACAGGAACTTTGTTGGGACTGTTTATTTTCACAGAGAAGTGACTGGTGCTGCTCTGAGGGCAGCATCAGCTCCCCCACCCTCACCCAGCACTTCCCGTACCTGGTAAGGACGGCTCTTGGTCCTCGGGCCCGGGCATGCATTTTATCCAGCACCATGTGCTTCAGTTTCTGATAGTACACAGGTCCAAAATAGATGTATGCTTCTAAGGGCTCACTGAAAGAAAAGCCAGTGCCGGATTTAAGTAACAGTCTGGGTAACTGGACAGACAGCCTTCGCTAGGCTCATCACCTGGAGGTTTTCCTTGTCTTCTCAGAGACTTATGACCAACTGCATGAAGATAATCTTTAGCCTGTGGTCAGGGAAAAGGCTAGACCAAAGCCACAGAAGCACAAGAGAAAATGCTTCCACAGAGGAACACACTATCAGCAGGACGACCCTCTTCCCTGCCACCTGTGTCACCAGGTCAACAGCTTTTCTTGATTTGTTATTTCCAGATTGGTCTTGTGTCTAGTCTCAGCACTAGCCAATCTGTTCTACCGTCCCAATTCAGAGTTTCCTCCCAAACTGGAAACCAGAGCAGATTACGGCTCTAACATCCCCAATGGGTTCTAGGACAACTTTTATTTCCCGACGTCTCCCTGGCCCATGCTGACAGCGCTCTTCTGTCGGGCACATGTGCGGTCTGCCGACAGCGTGTCCCTTGACCACACAGCTTAAGCTGGCCCGGAACTTCCTCGGTCTAGGCTGGTGTCAAACTTGCAAGCTTTGGTCTCTGCCTCTGATGTGCTAGGATTACAGCTGGGAGCCGGTCTTAAGCTCTTCTCCCTTACTCTCCCTCTCTCCACCTGACGTGATCTCAGCACCTGTGTCTAGTCACTGTCTCTCTGCTACCTGTCTTCCCGAGAGAGTCGGTTCTTTGTCTCCTTTGCCACAGTGGCTCCAGCACCTATGATTCACTTGGCATACAACCAGCGCTCAACAAATGTTTGTTACACAACTCATTCCACTAAAGAATAAATATAGCAAAAATCTCAACAGTGAGTATGCAAGTACTATGACCAAAAAAAAAAAGTGTTGTCGGAAGCAAAGAGCCAAGGAATGGACACCTTCAAAAATCTTTTCATTTTCTCCAAGTGTCCTTCCTCAAAGGGAAGGAAGAGCTGGCCAGTGCTGTTTAATCCAGGTGTACTGAGCCTCTACTTTTGATGATGTGGAGATGGCCCCGTAAGCCCCAGAGGTTAGGTAGGAGCCAGTGCTCTCTCTGCCTGCCACAGTGGCCTATCTGAAAAACAAGTGCACTCTGAACAAGGCCTGTGGTCAAGTGGGAAGAGCAGAGGAAGCCACAAGCTACAGAAAGGCAGCTGTGGTCTTTGGCCTGCCTGCCTGTCCCAGCTCCAGTGACCTCTTGTGAAGGTTGCTGGGGTCACCGAGCGGCTCCGTGAACTCCAGCACAATGGGGCTCCAGGAAGTCATGGGGATTCACTGCATGACCTCCCCAGTTCAGTTTTCTCGACTGTGTATCAAGGTGCTCAGCCAAGGGTCTTTCCAGTTCTAACAAATGACTGCGGTCCTCGGGGATGGAAACTCTCGTAGAATTGATGGACGTGTCCCCCAGTGCTAGTCCATCATTAACAGAGTCAAGCCACAGGCAACTGCTGTTTCTAGCTAAGATCAGGACCACGGCTGGGGGCAGGTGGAGGGACACAAGTGCAGGTCCTAAGGGCACATCGGAACAGGCTCAGCAGTGCTTCTCAAGTTCTGGCATGGAGTCATCATACAAAGCACTGGACCCATATTTTCATCAGAAATGGATCCGGGCGGGCGCTCTCCCTTCTGGACCAGTTTTGTTAAGCACCGTGTCCCTGTCCTGCTTCAGCCGACCTGCACCAGTGCTCGGTGGCTCGCAGCCCAAGGGCAGCCTGAGCAGTGAGCCTGAGATCCTGATACAAAGGCTCACTCACTCACTCACTCATTCACTTATTCACTCACTCACTCACTCACTCACTCTGTGTGTGTGCATGTGTGTGTGTGTGCACATACACTGGCACATGCCAACATGTGCATTGGTTTAGAAGTTCTTGGAGGCCAGAAGGTATTGGATCCCAAACTTGGGTCCTGAGAAGCAGCAGCCAGTGTTTTAACTGCTGAGCTGTCTTCATGCCCTAGGTATTTTATGTGCCACCTGGTATGGAAGCAGCCCATCTGATCATACATGATATGTGAGCTGAGTTTCAAGACCTCATCATTCACAGTAACTGCACACGGCTTGTGTCTGTCAAAGATGGCACTAGACCTGTGTCTTGTCCAACCTCACCTCAGGCTGCACAGCTCCATCCTATGGAATAACAGTTGGGTGGGCATCTACCAGTTCTTGGGACTTACTCGGTAAGTGTCTTTCCTCTGTACAACACTGAATGATACAGCTTCTCTCCCTCCATGTCTTCCCTGTCTGCATGTGCTGAGAGCTGGTTCTCAGGTTTACCTGTCAGGAGCTGCTGAGGCTCCCGTGCTGTGGACGCTGTGCTAGGCTGTGTAGACTGAGCAGTGGACCCACACAGCAGCCTGCCCTCACGGCGGCTGTGCCCCAGCTGGGAGACAGACCCAGTATCAGGACGTGCGTCCGAGGGACGACAGCTTTGGAGAGCGGTGGGGCAGGGACAGGCAGCACCAGGTTGGAGTTGAACTGAGTAATTGGTGCGCAGAGGGTGAGGCTCAGCCATGGGGTGCTTTCTAAGCATGCACGAAGCCCTGGAACCAATCCGCAGCAACACAGAACAAAAACAAAAACCTCAAAGCCAAACCAAATCAGACAACCACCTGCTTGGCAGGCAGTGACTGAAGGCCTGCTGGAAATTACCTTGCATTTGCTACTATTCCATGTCTAATAACTAATCTAACTGGCCAGCTCTGTGGTTCTATTTACTGCGATCCCTTCAAAGCCTAGCACACATTAGATGTGAACACTGGGTCCAGGCTATGAGACAAAGAACTCCGTCTCTGATACTTGGCACAAATCTAGCAGTCTGGGAAATCCTGCATCAGATGCAGTTAACGTACCCCACAAAAGCAACGTAGAAATCCGAGCTTGTTAAAATGTCAGTCTTGCCAACACAACTGGTGGCCCTCAATGTCTGGCTTCTTAAGTGTGGCCTTTCTTGGATCAGTCTTGGAATGTGACACCTTACAGTCCTGCTTCTTCAGGCCTCACCCCCATCTCTAGTGTCTAGGCACACTCACCCTGTGATGCCTGAGGTGACATAGTCCTTCCCCAGGTAGTTGTAACCATGGCGAACGAGGTCTTCACACACATCCTTCACTTTACTCCCTCCAAAGGCAGTGCCATAGTGGAACCTGCCGTCTAACACGCCTGCCTTGCCAGCCAGCAACTCAATTAACTTTCCAACCTGTGAGGCAGGAAGAGAACAAACTAGGTGAGTCCCTGCTGGTCTGCCAGTTCTCCCAGCAGATTTGCCTTTTGGCTTCTGGTCTAAAAAAGTAGCTTCAACCACAGCCACACCCACCAACAGTGAAACATTACAGAAAGCTGTGTTCTCAGGTACCTTGCTGAAGAACCTGGTCCATGTGACTAACCTCCCTGAGTGCATTCCCTAGTTTTAGGATCCTGAAACTCAAGTACAGAGCTAGGCATCGTGGCTAAGGCCACACGGCCTGCGACAGGATTGCAGATTATGGGAAGTGACTGCTGAAAGAGACGTGGAGCAGGCTCAGCATACAGGACTCTGTGCTGAGGGCCACAACTGCCACTCCCAGCAAGTAGGTGCAAAAGCGCTTGTGGTTCGCCATTGAGGAGAGTGAGTGACGGGGGCGAGGAGTCCGTTTATCCGTCAGGGGGCCACTCACTGTAACTAAACTAACTGCCGCTTCCTTCCTTCAGAGCAGCACCTCTGAAAGGCCCGAGGGTAACTGACCGTCATTCTCGATGGGAAGCCATGTGGGTTCATTATGATGTCGGGACAGATGCCAGAATCACAGAACGGCATGTCTTCCTGGGGGACGATCAGGCCGCACACACCTGGGGGAGAGGAGATTTTCTGGCATGTAAAGCAAATGGCAGGCGGGAGGGAAGAACACAGTACTTAATTGGGATCCCCCTGCTGCTGTCTCTATTCCCACTGTTCTAAAACCCTCCCCACTGTCTCCATCAAGAGCAACAAAAGCAATTTCCAACCACCCTGCTAGCCAAGCCGTTCAAAAAAGACTCTCCTTGCAGAAAAGCATTGTAGGCTGTGGACTGGCATGCTGGCATGACACACAATGGTGCTGTCAGGCTGCCTGCCCACCTTCCCTGAGCACCATGAAGACCAAAGGGCAGTCTTAGGCCAGCTCTCGTCCCGGAAGCTTTTCAATCCACAGTTCTGCTCCTTGTCAGCTAGGTTGTAGTCTGCTGGGTTTTGTGCCCAAACCACAGGAATGTAAATTCTCTGACCACCAAACAAAGAATGATTGAATACAACTAAATATGTAAAATGTGGTTTTAAAAACCCGTGACAACAAATCTTTGTGTGGGGCTGGAGAGATAGTGCAGTGGTTAACAACACTGACTGCTTTGCAAAGGACCCGAGTTCAGTTCCCAGCACCCACACGGCAGGTCACAACTGTCTGTAACTCCAGTTTCAGGGGGATCCAACATCCATACATGCAGGCAAAAGACCAATGCACATAAAATAAAAGTCAGTAAATCATTAAAAAAGAACAGCAAAGGAACCCTGTGCACGGCTGAAATGCTAACAGTGCATACACTGGCTGCAGGGTTGGCCACCTTGGCTTCCCTGGCTGAGCTTAACCTGCTTGAAGGAATTTTAATTCTTATAGCTTACAGCACATTAGAAAAGTGATCTTTGATTGAACTTGTAAAGACCAAAAAGAAAAGTAAGAGCCAATTCATTCTCAGAGCAAAAGGCCAGAATTAGACATGGAATTCTGAGAATGAAGGCAGACAGAGCGGCCTCCAGCCCAGCCATCCACTGGCATTCTCTTAGAGCCGAGCAGGCCGGACAGTGTGCTAGGCTGTAAGACATTTGCTGCTAACAGTTTTTATTGCTTCTGATTTGTTTTTCCTGGGAAGATGGGTGGGTCAGAATTTAGGTGGTAAACTGCAGTGCGTGTAAGAGTGGGAAGGCTTGCCCAGAGTGGCACAGAGTGAGGGCAGAGGCTCTTCTGCTGCAGTGTAAGAACAGAAAAAGCAGTAAAAGAAAGCGCCTTTCCCCTCCGCATGAACTAACGATTTCAGGACCCACTGAAAAACCCAAGATTTTCATTCATGTTTTTCCTCTGCATAATTCAAGCCAGTCTTTAAAAAATTAAGTTATTATTATTGCAGTGTCAAAGCTAAAACCTAAGACATGATAAGCAAGTATCCTCCAAACCCCCAAACTTCTTTAAAATGAAGCCTATGATCTGTATATTGTGAATAGCCAAAGCAGAAAGGGAAAAGGCCTGCCTGCTTATTTACAACGGTGCTAACATTAACACTCTGCTGCTTTCTTGGCTGCCAACAAGGCTGCAGCAGGGCTTGTAGAGATGGCTTCTAAGCATACAGTTCCTTTGATATTTATTTTGGTTGAAAGGTTTTTTTTTTATATCATATCATGAGTGCTTTCCTATATGAATAACAGAAACAGTCACTTGATATGCTGTAGTTCAAATCCAGCTGTGTGCCAAAATTGATATCAAGCAGAGTATGTGACTTGTCCCTCCCCTCCCAACCTACATCTTATCCACACTAAAATTATCTGACAGATGCCGAGGTCTACTTTGAAAGAGATTGAATTGGGAATGTGGGTACCCTAGGCCACCACTGTATAGCAAAGAACAAGGTGTTGGAATCTACATCCCTACAAGGAAGGGGTAGAGCTTGCGAAGGCTGTGAGAGTCAGGGTTCAGACAGCCCCTAAACACAAAAGCCAAGGGGAAAGGCAGAACTCAGAGGGATGCTGGTGTCAGCCTGGGAGAGGCTGAGGTCTCGCCATGCCACCAGAAGGGGTCCCGGAACAGAGTGCAGCAGTGGGACACGCAGACTGGGACTTGGTGAGCAGGACGAGAGAAGACTTGCACTCGGTGTCTTGGTTTTAGTCGACACGTTTAATTGAGCCAATTCAACCTCATTATGCTATTAAGATGACATGCTCATTCCTAAAATCAGAATCTAGTCATTTTCCTCCTGGCCCGAATAATCTTTACTGCACAGCTTCCTTTTAGGAAGTTTTTTTTTTCTTTTTTCTTTTCTTTTTCTGCCTTTTCCTGATACTTCTGAGAAAAAAAAAAATACATAAGCAGCTTTTTTTCATTCCATCCTATAATAGAATTGCTTTGGTTATATTTGAACCAAGGGCACCTGTAAGCCAAAAATTAAATCTTCCCTAACTTAAAATTACTTGAGTCTCTGAAACCCCTTTTATATGCCAAGATGGTTCCCATAGCAGACAGCCCTGTGTTGTTTGTTTTGTGAGAAAGCGAGTGATAAAAGACCCATGAAATCGACACAGAAAGCCAGAACACAGAGAGAGGCGAGGGCTCTTCATCACCGCGGCTTCTCCCCTCTGCTGACTTGCCGAACAATGGGGGCTACACATCCAACCGCAGATCCAACACAGCTGTGCATTTCATTACATGGAGAGCATCAGTGACACAAGTAAATAATTAACTTATTCTGCCCCACTGACTGTGCTTATGAGACCAGTCATGGCTGACAGAGTCTAATACAAGCCAACACAAAGGGGCCATAATGAGCTTAGAAGTTAAAACAAAATATTTAGACACAATTTGATGATCTTGAATCTCAAATTAGACAGATGATTTTTTTAAGTCTGCATTTTACTGAATCCATCAGGGGCAAAGAACATTCTTAACCTTAGAAATACACTTTCCCCCCCATATGTTTTTTTTTTCCTTCCACAACATTTCTCTGTCTCAGAAGTATTCCCTTCTTCACCACACTGAGGTTTCTTTTCTTGCAGTGAAAAATTCAAACTGTGTTTCGTCAAGAACAGAGGTGTAAAGAGGTACTAAGAACTCGGAAGCTGTGGTCACTTCCCTTGAATGCTGGGCTAAAATGCAAATGCTATTCAGGGTGCTCCAGTGTGTAGAGCCCCGCCCCCCCTCCCCAAAGAGGATGGGCTCCAAATAAAGCATGGCTAATGGGAGCTGCTGGGAAATGACTACTGATTCATACCTTAACTGCTTACGCAGCATTGAGATTTTAAAATAAAATTTCATCCCCTGGCTCATGCTGCTGTCTCGACTCCATTGTTCACAGCACAGCCTCCTGGTAGCAAAGTGCAAATACATGTTGCTCACCAACTTTGATGTACTCACTGGGGGCAACTGGGAATTAGGCCGCAGACCATATCACAGGACTCTCAGCAAACACAAATCGATGAACAAAAACAGAAGCTTGGAAAGTTAGGAGCAGATGATGCCCCGCCAAGAGAGTATTACTCCATCAGCACTGACACTAATCCCAAGGGTGGAGAAGGAGAACTGACGGAGTCCAGGGAAGCTACTACTGGGTGCTAGCCCACTCAGAGGACCCAGACACTGCACACTCCTGTACCAAGTTGCTACCTTTATATCTATGGCTTCAGAGAGCAATCCAGAAAGAATGTAGGAACAGATTTGTTCAGAGAAAAATACAGTCGGCATTATGAATCATTTGGTTTTCTTAGAATGTATTTTTAATAACTAATATTAATAGCAACTGACCTATTAGTTTTAATGGGTTAGCTCTGAGTGATGGAATACTTTAAATTAAATAGACAAGAGTTAACACATCGGGAAAAAAAAATCAGGGTGTCGTAGCTCAGCCAGTTATGCAAGTTTTGGAGCAGCAGAAGTCTGAATTGAGGTCAGCCTGGGCTACTCAGCAAGACCCTGTTTCAAAAACAAACAAATGAAAAACCCCAAAAAAGGAAAAGAAAAAAGTTACCATGCTAGAGCCTTATCAAGACATCTGCAGATATATTTAATGCAAGAGAAATTTCGAGGTGACACCCCCATTGAGGGCTGACTAGTATGTGGTTTTCTATCGACTGTCACGGAATTAGCTAAGATGCACTGCGTGACACACACTCTGAAGGAGGTGAGGACACAGCTCCAGGGAGGCAGATGCAGCCGCCGTAGATCGATCTGAGCAAATGTCGGACGCTAACATCCCTCTACAACTGCACTTGTGCGGCTGACATCACAGGAAGGCTACTGAAACCACACCGATTAGAGCCTAACTCACCGGCATCCGGTTTGGTGGACACTTCACTGTTTGGAGGCTATGTACTCCAGTCTCACACTGCTTGGGAGGACAGAGGAGGTCATCCTTTTCCCCACAGTTACAGGGCACCAAGAGTCTGACAGTGAAAATGCAAACACATGAATTCAGGGAGACGGTGTCTGTACAGTTCATCTCTCCTTGGACATCAGTCCAGTGGAGGGAGGCTGACAAAGAAGCAGGTGATCTTAATCTGACGTTGTCCTGTTTAACAGATACTATATGGACAGCTGGTGTTTGATTGGAATGGAAGGAGAAGTGATAAAGCCTTAGTAGTTTAGTCTTTACTAAAGATGACTGGGAATAACCAGCATCTCCATTATCAGACAATTAACGGTGTTAGAGGAACTGCTGAGCTAATATCTGAGAGCAACTTTATGGTCCTTAGACAAAAACCTAAATACAAGGATTATTATTATTATTATATAAGGAACTTAATTGCTCTCAGCAGGAAGTACTATGGAGATCAACTTCATGACTGGCCAGCCAGGAACAGCTGCCTGACTGTGGCTGTGGAGGTTCTGGCCATTTCACATTTTCAAGTAGCTGCCTTCTAACATGCACGAGTGTCTGGTGGGAACAGCTTACTGCTGATGAATACAGTACCAAACAGGGGTAAAGCAGCAGCCAGAATGCTCGCAAGTTTGACTGTTCCCATCAAATAAGAAGGCACTTTGGTCCAAAATGTTTTTGTTTGGGTTTTTTTTTTCTTTCTTGTTTTGGGGTTTCATTTTGTTTTTTCCTTCATTGTGGTTCCGAAAGCTAGAGTGTGACATCTGACCAATTTTGAATTGGTCCTTTCTATAAAATCAATATTTATTAAAAAAAAAAAAAAAAAAAAAAAAAGAAGTACTTCTAATAAACTCATGTTTATGGGCCTCAAAAATGCAAATTTCTAAATCAAAATGTGAAGGCTACCACTGGTGGACTCCTTTCTTTCTTTTCTTCCAGTTATCAAACTAACCTCTTTTTCTCGCCACCACCTTAAATCATCCCCAGGGGGAGAGAGAGGGAAGACAAAAAAGCATCCTATCACTTGCAGATCTAGCTCGGCACTTGCCATATCCCTGGCTGATGTGACTTCAGTTCGGCTCTTCCTTACATGCTAACAGATAAATAATGCATAGGAGAACTTGATTAGCTTCCTTATTAAAACATCACTGTAAATGAGAGGAGGCGCTGGAAGACAATAGCGGTTTACACGGCTTTCCCAGGAGCAGCTCAATGGTTGGAGGTGATAAATTTGCATAGTCGGAGGCACACAAAGGGCTGATTAATTGAAGCCCGTACAGTGCTTCTGGAAGCAGCTATTGTAAAAAACAATAACCATAGGAACTTTACAAAATACACACAGCTAAATGTGTCAAGAACTTAATGAAATGTGTTGAGCCTACACTATTTGGAAACAGAACAGGAGATTTTTATTCTAGGCCATAAAACACTAAATACCCCAATTTCAAAGCTCTAGCTGGGTATTTACTGAAAGGGCAGAAGGCTACAGTGAGCCACAGAGGATCTAAAACTTGTTCTTAGAAAACAAATTATGTGAAGTCTTCTTATAACGAGGTGTCTAACGAGGAGTCTATGTGGGCGGAATCTGGACTTGTAGCATTAGGAAGTTGTTGGAACTTGTTAGAATTTCTGTTTGGACTCTGACTTTTGGGATGTTGGACAAAATGCACCTTCTCCTCAGACTCCCGCCAGTGCTTTACTCAGTCACCCGCCTACCCTCCCACTTAGACATTCAAGCAGGATCAGGCGGCCGAGGGCTGGAGACCTCCAGTGTGTTTGAAGGTGGCCTGGCAGTGGATTTTAACACTCTGAAGAGCTGTGTGAGGACAAGGTGCCAGCCATGTCATTATTACTCCAGGCCGAGCCCTTCTGGCTCACCCAGTTTAGAAAGCACTTCAGAAAAAACATAATGAATGGAATTCTGGGAAAACTGGCTTTTTACTTGTTTAATGAACAAACTTTGCTCTCAGGTTTTCTGGCACACACGAGTAAACATTTTCTTAACTCTCACACCCTTTTTACAGCACTACAGAAGACGTTAAATATTTTCTGGATAGTAAGGCCAGAACTTCTTCTAAGATATACTTCATCAAAATATTAATAATTAACTTAGCAGATTACTGAACAGTTTTTAGAGGCAAGCAGTCTTTTAATGGGACTTGCTTTGAGCAAGAGTCAAAGATAACTATTCTAGAAAATCTTGTGCATAAATACACTATCCTCTCTAAGCCTACGACAAATAAACATGCTGAACTGCTAAGTGAAAAGCTGTATTTTGATACACGCTTTTACTTCAACCCAAAGTTGACTTCCGAGCATTTTAACCAGCTATCTGGTCCCAGAGGAGGGAGGGGCACTAAGGAATGGATGTCATTATCTCAGATTTGCAGTTATTAAAAAGCTTCTGTTTGCCAGGACAAACACTCTTGCTCAAATACAGTTTTTCCTTAGAAACACTCTTTGGCCTCGCTGCAGTTCTGTCGTCTGGGGACCTTTGTTGGAGGTGCTAATCCTTTTTCACATGAGAGACTGAGAAATGTCCTTTCAGGAGAGTGATATATTGCTTTTCCCCTCTCCACATCAAAGGCGCCTACTCTTTCCTCGCTCACTGTGAAGGCAGCAACAGAAAGAGGAAATCCAGAAATAGAATAATTCGCTTTGCTGGACACTCAGATGAAACTTAACTCCTTAATGTAATCTTTTCCTAAAGAATTAAAAAAAAAAAAAAAAACAAGAATAAAATCTAGTAAAGGCATTATCAGAGGGAAACGTCTCAATATGAAAATATTATTTGACGCCAATTTTAAAAAGTGTTTGAGTTTTGTCTATGTAAAATTATAAAAAGCCAAGGAGCCTAGTACACTTGTTTTTGTTTCTGAAAGGACATATGCCCAGCTCCAGAATGCTCCAATGAGCATCATGTGACCATCTCTTTATAGCTTTAACTACAAAGCTGATGATGACAGGCCAGGAAAGCACACAGCTCTGCAGTCATAGCTCTACTCTATTGCCCCTTTGGAAGGCCATCACACATGAACAAGAAAGGCACAGCTCTACTCCCCAGTGAACCCCTGAAACATGGGAAAAACCAAAGCTCCCCAAAGAACTCAAAACCAAAGCAGACTGTGTACCCTCTGTAAACACACAGCACGTTGGCCCTTTGCTGTAGAGGAGGCCACACTGTTACCCCGAACTCCCCAGATATTCTTCATCAAAGGCTCTTTGGGCCCAGATCTCACTGATAGCATTCATAAAGGATCAGGCAAAGACCCAAAACAAGTCTGTATGTACTTCACGAAGATTCTGACTGTCATAGGGAACAGACTGAAGTTTCTTTACTACAAAATGCAGCAGCAGGTGTTGAGAGTGTCTTGGCCTCTGATCTTTATCCAATACTTTGCCCTCTGCAACACCAGCTGTCAGTTCAGTCCTGGGTTTTGGTGTTATTATTGTTTTGTTTGTCTGAGGCAGGGTCTCAATATGTAGATCTGGCTGTCCTGAAACTTGCTCTGTAGACCATATCAGTCTTGAAATCACAGAGATCGTCTTGCCTCTGCCTAGCAAGTGCTGAGATTAAGGCTTGTGGCTCCACACCCAGCTTAACCTGAGTTTTGGAGGGTCCTGAGGGGAATGCTGTGGGCCTGAGAAAACCCTTCTGCTTCTTACGGCTGCCCTCTCTGGCCAGTCATGGTCTTTGCTCATGATGAAGGGGACATGCTGTGGTGTATTCTTTTGTTCTCTCTTACCTACCTATTCCGTCCTCTTCAATTTTCACCAGCTCTTTGATCACGCACAGCATAGAACTATCAATGCTCAACTTCCTGTCCCCATTGGCTTCATTTAGCTACTTATTACCCTGTTACTCTGAAGTGACTAACTGTGATTGGGCAGAGATCAATCTCATGATCTGGGAAACCAAAATTTACAACTTGCCAACAACTGCTGCAGAAGCTATTTTAAGAGGAATGTGTAGAAATGTAATCTAATCTGTGTATTATACAGGTACTAAATGAATCCCTAACAACAGCTTTAAAAACACACACACACCAAACAACCCAAACCAAGTGCAGTTAGCAAGCCGGGCTTTGCCAGCTGAGTTGTGTGACTTTGGTATTCACTGTCCCTGAAAGCCCTTCACATTCTGTCTTCTGGCTTTGGCCATCACATCTGGCCAGACAATTAGGAGAATGGCTGGAATTGAAAGCTATGAATTTTACTTCATTTTTCATGAGACTGAATCAATCAAGATGCTAAAGCCTTAGCAGATGATCAATTAGAGAAGGAAGCAGGACACTTTCATAATGAGTGAATTTCAGTAGAGAAGGCATGTCAGAAGTACAGTTGGGGAATGTGCCTTCTGGACAGTGCAGGACCCATTTGTCTACGGTAGCATATGCTCTGCCTTCATGGCAGACACCTTTTCTATGTCACTTCCAGGACAGTGGTAATTCCACATGTGATGACAATGGAGTATCAGAATAGAAAAGAGCTCCCTTCAGACAGTTTAATGGAAGAGGCAGCACACTCAGAAACTTCTGGATTCAAATCTAGTTCTGCAAGCATTAAGCTGTACCAGACAAGCACCCGAGGTTGAAATGCCTCATTCTGTACGGTAGGAGTGTTTCAGTACCGAACAGAACTGTACTGATAAAAGGAAGCGTCTCACTAAAGGAAACAAACAGTACACAAGATCTCAATTTCTATCCCTAGCTTACCCCCTTCTTGGCCTCAGACTCATACCTATTTGTTGCCTTTACTTAGACATTGCAAACCCAAGGCTCAAACTCTTAAGAGGTGCCCTTGCCTAATTTAGGTGTGAAAAACTCACACCTCATGCTCTCTCCAGGGTGCTTGTTTACCCTTCCACTGTCTACCAAGAGGTGATGCGATGAAACAAGCCTCCAACAGACGTGACACCCATGGTCTTGAGATTTCTAGCTTCTAGAACTGTCAGAAATGAACCTCTGTACTTACAACTTACCCAGACTAACTAGGCAGAACAGCACAGATCAGATGAAGTCAAGAGATTAAGGGAGAGAGGTCCCTAAAGGTCTGGTCAGCAGCCTATCCTAATCAATGAGATCAGGGTTACTGAGAAACTGTTTTGTCTTTAGTTTTTTTTTTTAAAAGAAAAACGGTGAAATGTGAGCAAATCTCATCAGATGCCAACCTTTTATCTTTACACATGTGTTCACATGTATTTGGCACCTACATGGATACACATACACACTCACTTATAGAGAAACAGCACAGTGAGTCTTCTGATGTCAGTCTATATGAATGAGCAACACTGGATCTACTACACAGTAATGCTGTCAAAATCCTCGGGGAAACAATTTTCATGCTAGAATATTCTTAATGAAGATGGACCAACAGAGAGAACGACAGAGGATTTGACATGTTTATACATACCTGGCCTCACGATCCTTTTCTCAGTGAGCTAAAGAGCAACTATTCTACAAGAACAGCTGTATTTAGTGACCACACACCTTTAACCCCAGCATCAGGAGGCAGAGTCAGGTGGATCTGTGAGTTTGAGGCCAGCCTGGGCTACTAGATAGCAAGCCAAAGCGATATGGTGAGACTGTCTCAAAAACAAACAAACAAAACCTTCAAACGCCTCCCCCCAAACAACAAGGGGTAATAACCCTTAAGATCATGTGACTTGGCCAGTGAGATGACTCTGCAGTAAGGGTGCTGCTTGCTAAGTCTGATGACCTGGTTTGAACTCCAGAGAGCACAGAAGAGAAGGAGAGGACTCTTGAAAGCTGTCCCATTACTGCCACAGATGTGCTACTGTATACACACACATAAACATAAATTTATTACCTGATAAGAATCACGCTTGCAAGGAAATTTTTATCACCCAACACCTAGTCTGTCATTACTCTCTTAATGTGTGTCACCTATTTTTCTGTTTGGCTGCTTCCCTTTCTGCTGCCTGGCTCTTCAATAAATCTGACAAGACTGTAACACGGGACTATCAAGGGAGTGGGGGGCTAATCAGAAGGTCTTACCTCGGATTAAAAGGCATCTGGAAAAGGAAAACTAGGAAGACAAAGTCCTCACTGAAGTAAAGGTCAGCCACCCTGGGAGGACGCCCTTCAGCTTGCAGAGAGACATGTATGTCAGAGGCCTTAAGACCAACGATCTCTAAGGCCACTGCATACAACTGAGCCAGAGGCACTTCTGCCAGGGAGCCTGATCCCTGTCATATTGACAGTTTGGGAAATGCTACAGCACCAAAGCCTTCCTGACATTTCACTCAGAGGCCCATGTTTGATGGCGCTTACTGACTTGGGCTCATGTGGACAGCAGTGCTCTGCCCACGCTGTGTGGACTCACAGGGTGCTCCAGGTGGACCCAAGGACAGCCCAGCCATCGAGAACTGCAGGCAGCCAACCCTCACCTGGTCACTCAGACACTCAGCATCTGCACCGAGAAAGGCTTCACTATGCATTAGGACTGGGAAGACATGTTTCTGTAACTGCAGTGGGACTGAGCCTAGTAGAGAAGCTCTGCTGTGCTAATCAGTCTCTACCTCTTCACACAGCAGTGAATGGGTGTGGGACTGTGTCTCAGCCATTCCTACCGCTGTGACGAAACTGCATGACCAAAAAGCAAGTTGGGAAGGAAAGGGTTTCTTTGGCTTACACTTTCATATCACTGCCCATTACCGAGGGAAGTCAGGAACTCAAACAAGGCAGGAGTCTGGAGGCAGGGGCCATGGATGGGAGCTGCTTGCTGCTCGAAGCTTGTTCCTCCTGCTTTCTTACGCAACCCAGGAGCACCAGCCCAGGGATGGCAGCACCCACAATGGGCAGAGGGAAACTCACAGTTCAATCACTAACTGAGAAAATACCTTACTGCTGGATCTTATGGAGGTATTTCCTCAATTGAGGACCCCTCTTCTCAGATGACTGTAGCTCGTGTTGACATAGAACTTTCAGAACAGTAATGGGATACAGAATGGAACATTCTCTTATGGTATGAACTCTTGTAGGAATGCTGACATTTTCTAACATGTCAAATTCTGTTTTGTGTAGATAATAAGACAAGTAAATGAGGTTATCAAAACTGTCAAATGAGGGATATCTAATTTTGAGGTACCTCCTAGAGTGGAGGGAGATTCTATGACCCAACAGAATGGTTCTAGTAGATGCCTTTCCTAAGAAGGGCCACTATTCCTGTCGTATGCACTTCGATGGGTAACAATGCCTGGATTTATAACTCTGGGCAGGGAAGGAAATGAGGTGAGTGAGAGATGGGACAGACATGCCCACCGAGAAACAGCACGCAACACTTAGAGTTCTGCTTACCCTTTTGTCCATGACGACTGCTGAATTTGTCTCCGATCTCTGGACGCCGCGTCTGTCTCAGGAGCATCTTGATGAGGAAAGCATCCTCAGCATTGGAAGAGATCATCACTTTCTCGATGTAAGAGTCTGTTGCACCTTTGTACCTGATGTGAAGACAAAGTCATTCAAGTAGCACCTAAGTGCCCTTTTCCAGTCTGTCACTGATGGCATATATCCTTCAATCCTTCCTCAAAACATTCAGACAGTCTCCTCCCATGCTCTGAAAAACTATTTCCAACATCAAATGTAAAGTTTACAATCTCCCTTCAACGGTCTTATACATTTGCTATGAGGCAGATAGCATTGTTGCTGTATTATAGACAACATCAACAGATGCTTTGGGAGCCCACACAGTTTGTGTGAGAGCACCTGCCTCATGGAGCAGACCTGAGTTTTGAGAGTTGATCAGATTCAGTTCGGAGCGCCTAGCCACTTTTGCAAAGTCCTTCAACTTAGTATATTACTGTCCCCAACACATCTTGCCTCATGTATTTTTATACAGCAGACACTGACATGGGCCACTGAAGGACAGAGTTTCCACACAAAAGCTGGCTTCCAGTAAGAAAGTGGGAGAGTGGTGATCTGGGGTCAGGGAGCTGTCCTGCTAGGGCCTAGGAAGGTAACAGTGTCAGAGCGTGCGGGCTGTCCAGCTCTAATGGAGGTGACCCGAGGCGAGAGACCTGCTCAACCACAGGGAACAGCCTGAACCACTGAGAGTGCCCAAATGGGCTGCTGTGTACACAATGTCAAAAGGCATGCTGGGAAACAGTCCATAGGCAACCCTGTCATTTACAAGTTCACTCTAAGAAACTCTCAGACTTTCTCAAGAAGGTCGCATAGCTGCTGAGAAATTCAGAAAAAAAAAAAAAAAATCACTTAGGCACTCAAGAAGTTAACACCGAGCATGAAGGGGTGGAGTGCTGAGAGCCTCGGTGATAGGTAAGAGTAATGTCCCAGGCAGAGGAGGATGGTGGCAGCGGGGAGACAGAGAAAGAGAGAGCACACTCAAGTGTGTGAGTGTGCACGAGTATGTGAGGACAAGTATGTGTGGGGAAGTGTGTTTACATAAGAGTATGCGTGTGCATGTGTGAGTGAATGTATGTGTATGTGAAAGTAACTTTGTCTCTGAGTGTATGTGAGAGCAAGTGTCTGAGTGTGTGTGTGATCGATCCTGTAACAGGAGTTCCTGAGCTGGTGCTTGTGGTAGGTGAAAGGGGTTACAGGGTTTGTGTTGCCTGTGACTGGCTAGACTGTGATGCCCACCACCAAAAAAAAAAAAAAAAAAAAAAAAAAGGTTAGGAAAAGCCGGTTTTGGTCTGGGGAAGAAGGTGGTGTGGCTCAGGTGCTACATGGAGCCAGCCACAGGTAAATGTTCTTCTGGGCACATCAGTGAAGAGCCGGGGAATGAGGGTAAGTTTCCTCAAATAGGGAAGCATATCCAGAAAAGAGACAAGCATTGCTAGCCAGGACCAAGCGGCCACCAGGCCACACAAGAGGAGAGGCTGTGAGAAACTGGACGGGAGGAGGGTGGGGTAAAGAAGCATTAACAGTAAAATCAGGGGAAGGGTCTGGTCTGTCTGCGGTGTTTTAGAAAGACAAGTCACACACGAGAGATACCACACGGATGAGAGAAACACGTATCCATCAGACTAGAACAGGAGATACCACTGACTCTGGCAAACCTGCCCAACTCTGGCTTTCTTTATCTGTTTACCCCTCTTCCTGCACTAGGCTGTGACCCACAGGGCACGGGTGGCACTGGCTGGCTCACTGCTGTCTTCCGTAACTAACAGACCTCTCGGGGCAGACAAAAAACAAAAACAAAAAACCAAACCACTCCTCAACTGAAAAGAATACAGGCTGCAGAATGAATTCCAAATTCTCCCATGTGATAGCAATAGCAGGCTCACTGATCCTCCAAACCTGGGCCTTCTATTCCCAATGACTTGCAGTGTCTTCTACACAGAACTCCTGCCCATTTGGTCCATTCCTCTCACCAGGTTACAGCATCTATACCACCCCATACTGTTTTCATGTAAGAAAAGGTATCCAAAGTTGCCATTCCTAGTTCTTCTTCTAATAAAGATGTATAACTCTATGATACATTGTATCTGCATAGATCGTAGAACTAGAAATGGTATAATTACCGGACACATAATCATATATAACATAATTCCCCACCCATTCTTCCAAACATCCCTGTATTATCAATACGCACGTGATGGGCACATCTTTATACTGAGGCTGCTGTGGGACATTGCTCCCTTCCAAAGGAATCTGAGTCACTGTGGGCATGGACTTGTTTACAAGCACCTGTTTGTTTTCAACTTTCTCACCTATAGAAAAGAGAAAAGCACTGAACAGATCACCAGCACCTGTACTTTCTCATGTGATGAATGAGGTGCCAAGTGAGATGTCACCTAGGTCAACTAGGCAGACACCACCCCAGTCAACCGAGTCCATGTATCTATCTCTTAGGGTGTCAGAATAAGTTAGGAGCTCACAGACATTTCAGTCAGCACCAAGTCATCACCAGCTAACCTTGGAAAGGAGAAAAAAGATCTCTGGTTTTGCTACTATTTCAGTTATTTTGTTACCATGTCAGCTACTTAAATAATCATTCTCATGTTTATTTTCAAAACCATAATGATTAGTGTTAACATTTCAAAACTATTTCAGAAGTAACAAAGGCAGACAACTACAGAACTCACACACTGTGTGGCTTAGGGGAATTGTGTTCCCTAGAGCACTGTCCACACAGAGCTCAACCATGGCTGGGTTGTATGGAAGGTGACTGGTATGACAACAGAATTTTCAGCTGGTCCCTGTGTTCTGCACAGCCCTAATATGCAGTCTTCCTTTCAGACAGCCTCAGCCTTCAAACTCCTGGACACTCATATAGTGTTCCATTGTGCTGACTCTTTAGCAGACACCTCTTACGCCTCTACCAACGTCGGCTCCTTTCCTAACAGAGGCAGTGCAGCTCCTCCACACCGGGGCAAATCCTCTTGCCACACAGCGGTCTCACGGTTTTCTGTATGATCTCTTATTCTGGATGTAACCTGCCGTGCCTGTGTGTGATCTGATGCAATGTCAGCCTTCTACACTAGCCTACAGAACCCAAGGCAAGGGCTTTCTGTCGTCTCTATAAACCATACTTTCTGTTGTTGTTACATGTTTGCAGTTATAATGAAGTCCAACATCAGGCCACAAGCAAACTGTGTGAACTAAGAAATGACCGACATAGATGAGGAGTCAAGGCCATATTCAAAGCGTGGTTTTAAGTGTGGCTCTTGTATAATTTAAGATTATTCCTAAGATATATTTTTGCTATAGGAAAACATACTTAACACATAGAAAAGCATAGGAAGAAAATTTAGTGAAAGTGACCACACTGGCTGAATCTAGATGAGGGTATTACAGATTGGCTCTTTCTGCCCTGTCTACCAAAAATTCAAAAATACTGTTAAATAACTCACAATTTCAAAAAGTATACACTGAAATTCATTACTTCTTAAGGGTCTTTACCTGGAGAACAAATGCCATCTGCATCTAAAATTTCATGTCGCCAGATGGGTTTTCTGGTAGCAGCATCCAACATGGGACCCATCACCTTATCAAAGGTCTGATTGGTGTATCGCTTCAATGTGCACTTAGCATTTTTATATACAAGACAACGCCCAAAACCTGAAATGAAACCCCAAATGGGTCAGAATCCCTGGTAATAGGACGTCACCGCACGTTTCCAAAGACAAAACGAAAGACAAACCTCAGACTACAATGTCGGTAAGTCTGGAACCGGCAAAAACCAAAGAACATTAAGAATGGCCCATGCTCCTCTGCTCTCACTGGCTGTTTAACACTGACTCTCATACACATGCCACCAGACACCAGAACTGCAGAGGGCTTTACACAGCACCTCTGCCACCCCTTTCTTTGACAGGCATTCTGCGTGAGGGCCAGGGAGGTAAACGACCAGCCACTCAGGAAGTTGGTAGCAAACCTGAAAACAGACCAGCCTACCAAGTCTCAGGCTAGGCTGCTCAGCACACACTCTCTGTGTTATGATTTCTGCCATCAGAAAAATAGTGTTTCTTTATCCAGAAAGAGACACATCTGCTCCTGCCTCCTCCCTTTTAAATGTGAGAGTGAAAGATGAACAAAATGTAAGATAGATAGCGTCATCTTATCATCATGGCTCCCAGTGACCTGTGCAGCCACGGTAAACTCAGCTCAGAGGGCCAGCTGCTCTGCTAAGGTTCCACGATCTGAAACTGTGATACACCAGCCATTCAAGGCAAGCTGCAGAGCACGGGAGTCCAAACAGCACGAAGCCATCCCACAGCTTCTAAGCAGAAATGGGCATTATATTTATAGGTGGGGGCTTAAAAGCTAACAGAGGGTAAACTCTGATCATTAAATCGTATTTCTGATACACATCACAAAGTCTTCAGATTTCCACATCAACGTTACCAGTTAATCAGAAAGGAAAATATCTAGTTTCAAAGCATGGCTGTTGTCACTTGAGAAAAAAAGGGGCATAAATTCAGTGCAGCCAACATTAATGCTAGTGACACATGTCTAGGAGTACTATTATGGCTGCCTAGCAACTAGGGAGAGGGAAGGGGAGGCATGGTGGGTATGCCAGAGAGGGAAGGAGCTGGAGACTGAATAGAGAAGTCAGCCTACAGACCAGGTGGTGCTGGCTGGGTCACGCAGTGCTGACCTGTGGAGGGAACGTTAAGAGTGAAGAATAAAAAAGCACACAGCTACAAGATAAGGTTTGTGCCTCTGTACATTCTGGCTTTTGGCACGTGGCTAACAAATGCATCACAGACTGTGGGCTTAAGCCGTACGGTAACAGCCTTCCCACCTGCCCTCTCGACACGACTGTTGTTGCATGTATTACCAGGTTCATTAAAAACAACACCCCTCACAAAAAAAATGAGCCTTTCACATACTTTTTAATTCCTGGTAGAAAAAAACCCTCTCATTAATTTTCCTCTTTGAGAAACGTTCAAATTACTAGCAAAATAAAGAAACAAAGATCCTGAAGTTAAACATTTAATTGTTTCAATGTATTAAACAAAGCAAGCAAACAAAGGCAACACAAAAGTGTAGCAGGTCTTACAATTTTCTAGACATGGCATTGCCCTGCACCCAGGAGACCTCACGGAAATGGCTGCCTGAACAAGAGCGGAGGATGACAACACGAGCTGAGATGCCAAGGTGGGCGGGGAAACTTGCACGTTTCTATGCCTAGATTAAGAGCCACAGGCAATCAGTGGCTGCCAGAGAGGGAGAATCAGTCTTCTTAAGGAACAGGCTCCTGCTATGTTAGTCAATCCCAAGTGGTCTTTCCTAAACACATGTACACACATGCAACACTAAATGCACTCAGACGTGTGTGTGTGTGTGTGTGTGTGTGTGTGTGTGTGTGTGTGTATAACAAAAAATAAGTTACGAATCTGCATAGGGTGATGAAGGAGGGAGGAAGCTGGGTAGGAATGATATAAATACAATACTCATATATTAAAATTTTCTATTTAAAGAAAAAATGCAACAGCTCCAGTTTGTGTATAAAGTTCAAATCGTTTTGAACCTGAACTGCATTCTGACCCATCACTTACTATACCTAGTTCTGCAAAAATAGTACTTGTGGGGTTTAAGCTCTAAGAAGTCACTTACCTCTATCCAGAGAGGCCTTGTTCAAAACAAGAGCATCTTCAATGTCATAGCCGCTGTAACTCATCACGGCCACAGTTGCATTCTGACCAGCTGGCAATTTCTCAAAGTCTATCAACTCAATTGTTTTTGTTTTGACCATGGGTTTTTGAGGATATGCTAGTAGATACATAAGTGTATCAATTCTGTTTCGCTGATTGTAACCAATGGTACCTTTGGATATTGGAGAAAACAAAACCAACCATTATAAAAAGGAAGAGAATTTCAGGTTACACATTTCAAAATAATTCTCATATGGTAGCTATTGATTTCTAAAGCAACTTAATTACTCTGATTCTATTTTTTTCTAGGATCTCAAATATTAGTAACTTTTCTCGCTAATATTTGAAATCCCAGAAAAAAAATAGTATCAAAGTAATAACAATCTAAATAATCTCAACTTCTTTGGATAAGCGTAATCAACCCTATTTACATAACTTTAGTTTTTACTCGTTAATTTTACAAGCTACTCCACAAGCCTATACTTGGCTCTGTTAGGATCATGTGAGCCACACTGGGTTTTCACAAGCAAGAGCTTACACAGCACAACAGAAATGCACAAACGAATGGCAGAAAAGATTTAAATGCACAGGAAAGTGAAAGTGGAATCAGGAAAGAGGATTGCAACTAGAGACAGAGAGGCGTGGCCTTGCTAACTTGATATTTATGAAGCAGCACATGAACAATAAACACCCCCCAAAAGACCAGCTGCTGCTAACAAACACTGGGGAAGGCTTTGGGAAAGGCTAGATCCCCTCTCCTTAGGAAGTGAAAATACAGTCTGGCCAGGGTGAGCTCTTTCCTCCTTAGCAACTAGCCTTCTCCCCTGACAGTCCTTAGAAGGGTGTGTTACTGGGTTATGTTGTTAACTACAAGTGAAATCCGAACTTTAACCCTACAGTGCAACTTATGGCATTTCTGTAGAGGAGTCTTTCCATCGTTTGGGCTCACGGACACACACAGTTGACCCTAAAACAGAGACTTTAAACTAGGAGATGGAGACTTGCCTTGCTGTAAGATCTCATGGGGGCTACTGAATCCCCTTTACTTCTGAGCATTTTTCACTCATGAATGACTGTGGTGAGGTGTTAATCAGGGGGACACTTCGCTTGTTTCACACATGGGGCCTCTGTGGTGATATATACACATTACCAAAGTGTGAACGGATTCCCAACTCTTTATTTTATTTCCTCTAACTCTGCATCTCTGCATTACTAGTTCACCTGCGTTTCATCCCCAATCATCCCCTCGACTGCTACCCTCCCCCCCAAATCAACAGCAATCTTAAACCAGGACTGAAACCACCTACTTGAGCAGAAAAAAACCCTGCCACTCTTGACAATCACCACTGCCAAAGGCAATGACAAGGGCCGCACAGAAGGCACACCGCAGAGTGAGGAGCTCGTTACAGTTGCTCAGGAAATAGCAAGTGGATCAAAGTGAAGAACTTGAGCTCCTTACCAGAGCATGTATGCATCTGTGCTTAAATCTTCACAAAACCTACCAAAAGTCAGCTAAAAAACAAGTCAAACTGAGCCTCACAGACCTTTTGTTGAATCTGCGCTAGGAGGTGCAATTTGTGTCATTTCAGTGACAGCTAATGAACTGAACAGGATACCTGATGGTGGGCACTCGCTGCTGTGGCCTAAGACTGCTGCTGGGGTCACGACACAGCTCACGGACAATACGTTTATGTCTCTCTATGAAACCGTTTAAGATTTATGTTGTGACTTTGGCTCCAACTGTGTAGTTGACACAGCCTGAGCTGGGGACTCAGGCAATGTCCCACCAGGCTGCCAAGACATGGCTTCTGAAACTGAGACAAGCATTATCATGCAGCAGGGAGACACAGATGGCTGTCTCTCTCACAACGGTCACAGAGCCTGATCCTGCTGTAAACTGTGCTCTGGAGGCCAGGGCGTACTCCTCAAGCATTTCTACTGACCACTGAGTGGAGGGACAGCAGTCACTTAGCACTCCAGGGGTTATGACTCACTTGGAAACTTTTCTTTAAAACAAAAATAAAAACCCTGTGTGCTATACTTGCTCACATAGTTTGTAGAAGCACAGTGGATGTGTAAATGAAAATACTACATATAAACTAAGATTTCTACGCCCCAAAGTCTTACAATGCCAATGAGTCTTTAACATTTTTGTCTAAAAAATGATGACTAATTATTAAATATCTAAAGAAATCAAATCAAGGCTTGCCTGTATAAGCACGCAATCAAACTCTAATGTCCTTACTGCTGTTTTTAGTCTCCTTAAAGAGCGGGACCGGCTGGGTTCACCCTCAGTGCTTACCCAGCATGCACACAGCACACCACAAAAGATGCTGGGGCAAATGACACAAGCAGCTAACACAAAAGGACACCTAGGAGCTGTGGTCTGCTTCCACTGCTCCGTTTTGCTGTAGGCATTGTCTCTAATAATTTCCTTTGCTCGCTACCAGGACATGCTTTTTCTTACTAAGCCACATTTTCTTGATAACTTTCCTAAGTCATCAGGGGCATAGCAAAGTATACAAATGTAAGTTAAAATAGGGAAAAGTAGCTTTAATTTACAGTGAGATGAAAATATTCCAAACATGTAACAAAGTAGTACTTATGGAAAAATAAAGTTGTGTGCATTTAAGTTTCCTTTCATTCTCTGCCCTTGACCTCCATCACTATCAAAGACAACAAAGGGTGATGGTAAGGGTACGCTCAGCCAGCAGACACTGCCGCAGAACTGGCTAGAACACCTACACCTTCCTCCTCTCTCGCCACCGGCAACGCCTGAGCCTTCTGCTGACCTGCACCGACGTCACATTCATTGCTCTAGGGCATGCGGAGAACCTCAAGGTGGTGGCTCTGTTTTGTATTTATGATACAACTGCACTGTTGACAGGCATGATGGCCGTTCTGTGTCCTCGGGCGTGTCTCACTTTACCACACTGCTTTATATAGACTAGGTATCTCTGTGGAGGGAGGCTCCTCCCACTCGGTGGCCTGTATTTTCATACCTCCACATGTCTTTCAAAAGAAAAAAAATAATTTTGAGAAATTCCACTCATATCCTTTTTCTTCTTATGGTTTATACTCTTTGTATTGGATGTTAGAAAGCCTTTCAGCTGTTATGATTAGGACTACGATTAATTTTGTATTAATTTTTTTAATGGTATCAAGTAGGAATCGACATTCACTTTTTTACATATAGATATACAAAATAAAATGTTTAGTTGAGAATTCTCCTTTCCCCATAAATTCTTATATCAGTTTCATTAAAAGTCATTTGCCAGATGGAGAGATGGCTCAGCGGTTAAGAGCACTTCTGTTCTTTCAGAAAACATGAGTTCAGTTCTGAGGACCTATAGCAGGCAGCTCACAACTACCAATAACTCTAGTCCCAAGCGATCTGACCTCTAGGACCTCCCAAGGGCCCTGGCATTCACATGCACACACTCTCCTCCCGCCCACATCAGATACATATTTTTTAAAAATTCTTTATAAATGTTATGAAGATAACAGTGTTTCAAGATGGGGAATAATCTTTGTAAAGAATTCAGACCACAGCTGGGTGTGTTGGCATATACCTTTGATCCTGACGGCTGGGAGGCAGAGCCAGCCAGCCTGGCAGATCTCCATGAGTTTAAGGCCAGCCAGCCTATAAAGTGAGACCCTGTCTCAGTTAGGATGGAGGTGAGGTGGGCATGGGGAGACAGGACAAAGAATCAACTGCCTATAAATACGCACATCTCTTTCTCAACTGTTAATTCTGTTCCATTCACTCACCCGTCTGCCCCTGAATCAATATACATTTTCTTTATTGTTGTAGTTTTATAATAAATCAGAATTCAAGTTGTATTCTCTAGTTTACTCTTCTTTAGTGTAAAAAAAACTCTTACTCCTTGCGTGTGTATGCACATGTGCATACTGTATGAAGCTATATATGCCATATATGTGTGTATATAGGCCAGAAGTTGATGTTGGATTTACCCCAATTACTCTCCACTCTGTTTATTTGTTGAGAAAAAAAAAAGAAAAACTCACTATATAACCCTGGCTGGCCTCGAACTCACAGAGATCCATCTGACTCTTCCTCCCAAGTGATGGAATTAAAGAGCTGTGCCACCTAACCCAGCTCTAAACTAGAGACACACTCACTCCTTCACCCATCGATCTAGTTAGCCATTCCTCCAGGAACATTAGGTATTTATCATCCCATCTACTAAACTAGCTAGGCACAAGGACACAACACTAAAGAGCGTTCCTATCCTCAGTGAGTTTCTAATCTACAATGAAGCAGAGAAACTAGCCTGGTTACAGCACACAGAAGTTCAGGAACTGTGGGCAGGGGGTAGAAAGTGAGTCCTTATAGAAAAAGATCTTCAGTAACTCTCACAGAAGAGATTCTATAGGAGATACAATGTACCATGGTGGAAACTACCCAGCACTGGAACTCAGCTTTCTTGTTAGAAAGAAAAATACAAACCTTACAGGATTATAATCATGCTTAAAGAAACAAATGCATGTAGACTTGGAGAGGCTGGGCAACAGGTCAGTGGGAGAGTATGTGTTTGGCATCAATGAATGGGAGTTAATGCCCAGCAACACCTGTTGCTTTGTGGGTCCTCAGAAAGTGGTTGCAGTCACCACGACTAGCATCAACAGCACTGACGGTCAGGTGTCACTTTGCAGTACTGAAGGAGCTCAGGCTAACCCACAGACTAAACTGACTGAAGCAGTAACTGCAGAAGCTGAATGCAGAGTGACTTCGGCCACCTGAGTGATTCTTGCAAAGCGGGGTTTGAAGCTCCAGGGAGATTTCAAATAAGACTGAAACATTTCAGTCTCAGGAACTACCACACAGACTTACACCTAGAACAGCTCCAGTAATTACAGTAATTAAAACAAACAAAGCTTAAATCAATAGATTAAAAAAAAATTCTCATCAAGAACTGGCTTAGTCCCCCCTCCCCGATTTTTAAAAATTCCTAAACAAAGAGAATAGGTCTGTAAAATGAACATTAGGGTGCAGGCCTGGACTTAACAAAACTTTATGGGAATTCTTGAACACTATGTGCTTTAAATATCCCAATTCCAGGACATCCCACTCCAGTTTAAACACAGGAAGAAACAGTCTGCTTAGAAGCAGACCCTGGGGAAGACAAAGCCAGAAGCTGTCCCAGCTCCTAAGACCTTTCTTTTTTAACTCTCACCAATTTGGAGCTGAAGCTGGAGGGGTTTGTGATGCATATTCATTAACTTGCTGATAGCAAGTGAGTGATCCTTTAAAGAGAAGTGTTCCTCTAGAGGACAGCCAGCTAGTAAACCAGACAGGGAAACTCTGAACTCAGCCTTGCCCGTGCTCAATACAGCTCCAGCACAGGCAGAAGTGAGAGTCTCGGTACCACTGAGATGCCCGGGGGACCTGCACTTTATTCATAACTTAACATTGGGATTTAAGAAGCACCTTTGCAGGCAGCTTGTTGGATTTGCTCTGATGTGCAAGGCAAGGCTTTGCATTCCTGTGGTCCACACTGGCAACAGAAAAGAAGCTACTGTTTCGCTCTCAGGGAGAAACCTAAGGGGTTGGTATGGGAAGAACAAGGGGCTGGACACAGCACCTCCTCCAGGTTGCCTGGGGGTACAGAGACCACATCCTTTACTTTCTGCATGGACTAACAGCCAAAAACATGACTTTGGAAAATCCACACGGACTCTGAGATTGAGAGTCTCAGCAATGTATCCTCTTCAAAGTGGCTTTTAGTTCCCTGTTGCCAAGACTCAGGGAGCTCAAGGGATCCAGAGCAGTCCTGCTCAAAGGGCTGTGCTTGCCTCAGACCTGGTCTCTGCTCTGGCTTCTCTCACTGACCTTTCTCCCTCTGTGTCTTTCACACAGATCTTGCTTGGCACTCCTGAGGCTAGTTTAGTGTCCAAAGGGATACACATCTATGCCATGTACCAACTTTAATTCAGGTCTCCACGCTTTCCTTCCTAGTCAGGTGTGCTTATAATGACAAACAGTAACAAAGGCTTTTTTTTTTTTATGACTTAAGATATTCAGTGGCTTTTGTCTCCAAAGCGTCAGCAGTAACGTCAGAGGATTGTATCCAAGGAGCTAAATGTGCAGGACCCAGGGTCAGAGCAGCTGAATACACCAACCTCAGAAAACACAGACAATGAATTGCAAATGACACTCACAACAAAACGAGGAAAAAAACCTTCACACAGAAGACTACAAAAGAACTCTACAGACACTGAATTGGCTTTCTGTGCACACTGATCCTTCTTAGCTGTGTGTGGTAACTAACTCAACCGGCTTCACACATGTGGGGCCACAAAATAAAGGCTATTTTGGGGTTTGTTTTGTTTTGTTTTTTGTTTTTAGGGGATGGAAAGGGTTATGATAAAAATATTTTTTTCTTCAAGTCTAGTGTTTATTTTTAAAACAGCCTCACACGCTGAAGATGGCCAGAGCTTCTGTTTGTATTTTCAAACAAAATGAGTGGCATTAGTCATGCAGTGATTGGCCCGGTTAATTCTGCCGAGGCTGCACACAAAAGGTGCATTGTTTCAGTAGGGATCCACATCATCAAACAAAATGGTTTGGTAAACCCAAAAGAAGTGATAGCCCTTTCACGGCACATGGGTGCAGCACTGTGTAATTCAACTTGTTCGCGAGTCAGAAGCACAGGCCGGACACCGGCTACCCTGAGATTAAAATAGCAAGCCAAACTGATGAGCTGCTGCTCAGCCTTTCCCACTGGGAAGTATTCCACCATCAGGTAAATGGTGGCAGAAAACATGCTTCCTGTCTCTCCGTAGCCAGCCAAAGGGCACGTGAAGCTCAGGAAGAAATACTTCCTGCCTGAAGTGATGTGGCAGGATTTCTTAATGGCCAGCTGCAGCTAGAAGAGGGACGGAGGCTGACGTGGCAATGCAGACCCTTCTACTGTTCACAACGCTCGAAAATGCAGCTCCTATAGCCCTTGGGATTAGAAATGGCATGTCTTATGGGAAATGAAAATTCATTAAGTTCATTAGGATTTGAACAACATCTTCAACAAGACTGTAAGTAAAACTTGTTTAAGGGGTGGATTCTTGACTCGGCTTGATGCATCGTCTCCTCCTCCACATGGCACATATATTCTCGACCACATCACTACATCTTACTACAGAGACAAACCAAGTATCCAGACTCCTGCGAGACGCTCTGAAAGCTGCTTCCCTTTTGAGCCTTAGTACAGCTCTACCTGCACAAGTAGACGCCCTCCCCCCAATTCCCAGATCCTGGCTGCTGGTCTAGTCTGGCGGACTCTCCCACTGCACTGACACCCAGTAAGCAGAGAGCTCTGGCTCCTTCCCCCAGACTGCCAGGTCTCATTCAGTGGATGTACGATGTTCAGATACCTGATGTATGGATATACCAGAAGGGGGAAGAGATGGACCTGGAAACTGGTTTTAGGAGACACAAGGGCACCTGCAAGAACAGGACAGGTTCCTGACCAGAGTGCAGACAACTTAGGCACACAGGATCCTGACCAGAGTGCAGACCACCTAGGCGCACACATCACTCAGCACACCTCTCACTGTTTTAGCCATCTCCTCCCTTTGCCTTCAAGCGGTCTGTTCTTTCACACGTCTCTCCTGGTTAACAACTCGCACTTCTCAGGGCTTTCATGTTGGTAGTCGCTCTTACAATTATGGGGAATTTATGATGTGCAACTTTGCTGGCTAAGGAAATCAGTTGGGACCTGCATGTTTGGGGAGTTCCTTTGAGTTTAGTAACTCCCAGGTGTCACCAGCATCTGAACTGCCCAAATACACAGTAGTGAGAATAAAGATTAAAGTCTTTTCCATGTGATTCAGGAGCAGGTCTAACAGGCAATCTTACCCATGGCTTGCTTGCCCATAGCACACTGATAGGTGTTTCTTGGAGACTGGTTGTGATGAGGGTATGGGATCAGCCCAGCACAAACACCAAGGAGAGTGAAGGGCTCAATCTCCAAGTGGGTGGTGTCTCTGCAAAGATAATGAAGATTTAGGTAGTTCAGATAGCAATCGCTAAATCAGTGTCTCTTTAAGTACGTAAAAACACTATTTCCTAGGTCCTCATGGGATTTATAATAAGCTTTGATGCTAATGAAACTGGTAAAAGAAAAACATGCTGAAATAAAGCATAAACAAATTTTAACTGTTTTGTGATTAAAAATTCTTACCTGTGATGGAAATAAGAGAGAAGGGAGACAGTATAGAAGTGTTCATATAACAGCAGACATGATCATCATACACACTACCAGTGAATAACAAAACTGAACCAGAAGTATGGCATCCCTTTGTAGCTCTGGCTATCCTAGAGCTCACTATGTTGATAGGCCAGCCTTGAGTTCACAAACATCGGCCTCTGCCTCCTGAGTGCTGAATTAAAGGCTTGAGCCAGCACACCTGACATTATAGTTGGTCTTATCTGGTGCTGGGGGTTTATGGGATGCTTTGTGTATGACAGGCAAACCCTTGCCCCTGGGTCACATCCCCAGTTTAAGTTCACTTTTTAATTTTATGGACATCTCCATTTAAAAACACATCTTGACTATGAACAAAACAATAGAATTATCATATTTTAAAATAAGATGAATTTGATAAATGCAGTTACTTGGTGACTGGGAAAACCTCTGCTTTCTAATGGCCTACTGCACGAAGACACACAGTATGCAAGTAAGTCAGTAAAACCTAGATTTTCCTATAGTAGTGACCTCTAGCCATAAAGTGGGGGGAAGAAATACCAGTGTTTGTTTTAAAAGCAGGTATTCAGAGACTCCCAACAAAGTGAGACTCCAGTGCAGGCCAGAAGAAGAAACAGAAGCCATTCAGTGTTACACACACTTGAAGAGAGTCCACTACGACTGTCACAGTGGGTTAGGGAAGGTGAATGCAGAGGGTGCAGGTGAGTCAAGTGTAAACAAATGTTAGGAGTCTAGTGATGTCTGTGAGAGCGTCTGCAAGCCATGGGCAGCTGCCAGGGGACAGGCAACGGCAGCAGCCTGGACTGATGGAAAATAAAAGTGGTGAACGAGGCAACTAGGAGTAATCAGAGCTACAGAAACACAAAGGACATTTCCAAGTGAACCACAGGCTAGACGTGGCACACACCTTTAATCTCAGTGCTTGGTACACACACAGACACACAGACACACACACACACACACACACACACACACACACACACACACACACACACACGAAGCTCTGTATGAGGTCAGTCTGGGCTATACAGTAAGTTCTTGATCAGTAAGGGTTACGTAATGAGAGACTATCCCTAAAAAATGTCCCCTGTAAAATAGTTCTTTAATAGTTCTTGAAATGTGGAAAAAATAATTTGAAAAGCTCATCATCTGAAGGGGTTAAAAATTCTCACTAAAATCATTAAATTATAATACAAATATATACAAATATTATAATACAAATATATATATATATATATATATATATATATATATATCATAGTAGAAAAAAAGTACTTGCTTGTGATTGAAGACAAACAGTTATCAAGTATGACTACTAAACTCCCTTTTAAAAACATAACTGAAAAAATTCCAGTTCCAGGCAGTTTCGGTACATTAATGACATGAGGTAAGAGCAAGCTCTGCAGATGTCCTCTAATGTCTCCCAAACAGAATGCAGATGCTTCTAATGTACCACTGCGGTAGAAGAGGTCTTAACATATTGCCATCCCAAGTTTACATTGCACATATGCACAGAGATATTTTTACACCACACTATTAGTCCTCCTCTAACAGTGAGATTTCAGATATCCATGGACAAACTCCTATTTTGGAGAGACAAACATATTTTATACATCCCGACTCATTAGTTGGGTATTAAAATCAGAGAGGCGATTCCCTTCTAAAGATACACACTGAACGTCACATGATTAGAGGGATAATTAAATCTAAAGGTAACTCTATAGTGATTTGGGGCACTTCATTGGGACAAATGACAGGGGTGCTTTTCTTACAGAACAGCATCCTCACAGAGCCACCCCCAGAAGGTGTGAAGGAGACAGTGAAACAGACAAGTGGACTTTAATTGTGGTTGTTGTGATTCTTACTTACTTGTTAATTGTATGCTCGTAGAGTGCAATGTTACAGTCATTTTCTTCATTCACATCTAGGTATTCCACTAGACTCTCATGTAAGAAATCTTCAAAGTTCCTGGGGAAACATTGGTAAAGAAGACAGGAAGACCACTGTCGCAGCACTGTACATGACAGTAGAAGACCCTGGCTTTCCTTGTTCCTCAGACCCCATCCTCTCCTAGAGCACGTTCATCACTCACAAGCTGCTAAGATAAAAGCGCTAAAGGAGATTTCTGCCAGCCTGGACCCCACTTCTAACACTACTGACTCTCGAAACTGTGGTATGAGGGACGCAGTGCCCACATTAACAATACCTCTACAAGGTTTCCTTGGTGAAGTCTTAGTAGATAGTGATTTACACCAGGGCTCTATAACCCTCATGACTTGAGTTGGTGAGTACTTCATCACCTGCAGGCAGTTGCATGGGGAATGATTTTTAACTGGCTGCTGGCTAACTTGGAGGGAGGAATGAACAGACTAGAGATTAAAATACACTTTCCTAACAGTGCATGTCAAAGAATGCTACAGCTGACTAAAGCATGTAAGCACCTATTTAAAGAAATGAGTATTTTCTACTTTTGGTCACTTACCTGTAACCTTGAGCCAACTCTTCCATGTGCTTATTTGTGACTGCTGGCTTTTGTTTCTTGACAATGATGTAAGGCCTAGAGAAGGAGATGAGTAAGTCATAGAAGAATGATGTCAGCAAGTTCCATCTGCCATCACAGAACAAGAGAGTGGGGACACACAGCTTACTCTGGGTTGCTTGATGACCCATAGTTATTTTTTCTGTATGAACACGTAACGCCTTTTTCTCTCCGACTCTGACGCACACACAGAACTCTATATTCGTGCTACTATATTTACTACACAGCATTTCCTCCAATTATCCTAAGAATCATTTAGATTTAAACAAAAAAACCAACACAAAGATTGTAATCAGTAAAGTGTACACAGGGTTCAAACTCTTCACGCCGTATTTTGTGAACTGTGTAACTATTCTCCAGAAGCATCTCTTCATTTCCCATCAGGAATACGTGGGTTACAGCATTCTCCCTTTACCTATGCCTCGGGGCTTTGGTGCTTTGGAGATTTCATTTCCTTGGGGCCAACTGGGGTCTAAACAGTGTTAAACCATGTACGCTTCTGGGCAGGGTGGGGAAATCCTGTTCCACACTCCTCCATTCTACCTGGAAAGGGATCCGTTTTCTTCAGTGTGTCCACACCGCACAGCACTGACAGGGTGCCTGCCCACTGGTCATTAGCAGTGGTCTCCGCTTTCAAGACTGAGTACTATTGGTGGTTTAGGCACCCACTGGAGACCCTGGCATGTATCCCACTCACAGGAGAGCTGTAACACCTATGGAGTTGGCAAAGACCTGTCACTGAGGACAGTAACGGCACCTGCTTTGAGAGTTTGGTGGAGTGAGGTGTTTGATACATGACTATCGGGTGACTTAAAGCTATGCTTTGCTGGATGGTTATAGAGAACAGAACACAGCCTCCTTTCCTTACAGGTGACTTGCAATGGTTCATGGGGGTGTGGAGGAGGGAGAACTCTGGCAGATTAACCTGTAACTGTCAGTGCTGACTTGCTTCTGAGGGCTTTGCCACCACAAGGAAAGAGCCACCAAAAGAATGGAACGAGGCATGGTAACGTCAAGGGCTGTTGCTATTTGGAGAAGCGGCTCTTAGCAAGGGGAGCGAGAAGCCAGCAGGCACTGTGTGTCTGCCCTGGAGCCCACAGAACGATGTGAGGACTAAGGAGCACTTTGAAACTGGAAAGAAGAGGAGCTAAACACTCACAAAAGGGACATGAGTTGCTGACAGGAGCTGAGAGAGCTCTTCAAGGAAGTCAGCAGGACTCTAAGTCCTGGCTTTTGGTAAAGAAACAGAGACCCACTCCTGCCTACCCCAGGAGCTCAGCCCACTGCTGCCGCACCTCAGGAGCTCAGATCGCTCCTGAGATTGCAGTGAGGTTAAGGCTGCCAATCAAGAGCAGGAACTGGAGAATCCGCTTTGTGTAATAAATGCCATTCCAGGCAGCTCTTTATTTTTACAAATTTACTTTTAGAAAACTATCTTTAAAATAAAAAAAACATGTTTTATTATATAGATAAAGTAAAATGAAACCACTCTGAACAGGATAGCTCAGAACATGCCACTGTTTCTCCTGCCCCCAGAAGGCCATGCTGTCTCACCCCATGTCCTTCCTCTACTTAAGTCTGGGCTGGGATTCAGAGACCTGCTACCTGCCCCTGTCCTGTCGGACAATGCTAGGATGAAGACCACCACGCCTGCCTGGGCTATTTGTTAGCAGCTCTATGTAAGCATTTACCACGGCCTACTTGTTACTTCCTAGCAGAGTCCTCGGGATACACAGCCACTGACAATTCACAGCAAAGGAAACTGAACCCCAGAAACTTAGGAACACTCAGAATCACAGTCACTAAGTGGCCAGTGGGGACTCAAAATGTGGGCATCTTATTTTCAGCAACATTGTAAGAGAAACCAGTTCTGATCAAGTTAAGCAAAACATCACTTTACTGGAAGCATTAAGAATTTACCAGAAGGCTGGTTATGCTAGGCTTGTCTGTGAGTATAGCAGAAGAATATCGTTAGGGATGGTTTCATTGACTTTTTTCTTTCTTTCTTTCTTTCTTTCTTTCTTTCTTTCTTTCTTTCTATCTATCTATCTATCTATCTATCTATCTATCTATCTATTTATTTATTTAATTTTTATTGCTGGTCCTGTTTGGTTCTCCTGCATCTATCTATCTATCTATCTATCTATCTATCTATCTATCTATCTATTTAATTTTTATTGCTGGTCCTGTTTGGTTCTCCTGCATCTCTGAACTATTCAGCCTCTGGTTCCTGCCCTCTCAGTAGTATCAGGGCTGAGTTCCCTCTCAAGGCATGGGTCTCAAGCTGGAGCAGTCATCAGAGAGGCTTCCCAGCAGCTGATGGAAACAGATGCAGAGACCCACAGCCAAGCATTAGGCAGAGCTCAGGGAGTCCTGTGGAAGATGGGGAGGAAGGACTGCAGGAACCAGAGGGGTCAGGATACCAAGACTTTAAAGGTGGGCGGAATACAGAGGTAAAACACGATTAGTGGAGCCAAGTGACACATTTAAGGACCACCAGGAAAAACCCAACTCTACTGTGCTCTGGGCCTGCGGCTCAGCCTCCCAGACTGCCAAGTCCCTCATGAAAGTGAAGAGAATTCAGATAATGGCCTTACACATAGCACAGCCAGGAAAACGACAGACAGCAGCCCACACCCGTTCTCAGCACAGCCTGCTACCACTAGTCACTGTCGCTGCTCTCGGAGGACAGAAAGTACCCCACTGGTCTTCAAACCTCCTGGCAGACTGGACTCTCGGAGGACAGAAAGTACCCCACTGGTCTTCAAACCTCCTGGCAGACTGGACTCTCGGAGGACAGAAAGTACCCCACTGGTCTTCAAACCTCTTGTTTTTCTCTAAGTTGTGGGATAACAGAACTAAATTTTTTATCTTCACGACAAGAAAGAGGCTAAAGCAAGCTTCAAAACGAGAAGCAAGACCATTTCTTCCAAAGAGCACATAAAGAGTCTCCAGCTCTCTACAGCACACACCTGCACAAGCGCCCGCCATCAGAAGAGATGTAAACACATCGATCCGTAAGGTTTGTGGAGATAGAAACAAATTCATTGATGTATCCTGCTCTTCGCATCAGCCGGAATGTGCTGACAAGCTTTTTATGGTCTCGAATGACACCCAGGATATTACCTAACAAAGAGAATAGTCCAGTGAGTCAGACACAAAAAATAATCTGCCTTAAATTACCCATCCAATAGTAACACTGAGAAGCAGTGAGTAGTCATGTAAAAAGTTATTAACATCAGAACTCATCCATGGGCTTTAGGAAGCAGCACCAGAGTATGCTCAAAGACGGTCCAAGAGCCTTAAAGCCTGTGGCCATCACACTAGACACTGACTGAGGAATTCCCCCAAGTGTTGCCCTGACTGTCCTCAACTGTCTGCATGGTGACAGGACATGCCACAACAGGCAGGGGTGAAGCCTGGCCTGTTAATTCCACAGGTGTCTTGTAGAACAAAGTGACGAGAACCCTGCCTTGGACCTGCTGTGAAACCAAGATGCCAGGTTTTACCTCCCAGGACCCAGGGAGGCATAGGATGACGTGCAGACTAAGACCCAGCCCCCCCATCAGCCCTTTGGGGAACACTGATGAGGCAGACAGCCTTGCTGAGGTCCTGCCCCTTCCTCCAGAGCCTGTATTATACAGGGCTAGAACTCTCTGAATGGCGGGGAAAGGGATGGTTAGAGATGAGCACATCGGACAGGATACAGCTACCAAGTTAAAAGGAGAAGGGTGGGCACACTGCTGCCAGCCTCCGGGGGCTTTGAAGAGAGCAGAGTCTACATGAAGGAAGAAATGACATGAAACACGGAGAGTGACTGAGGCTGGACAGTATGAATGAGTTGATCTGGCTGTTTCTGCAGAGCTGTGCATGTGTTTAACTAGCTCTCCACTCCACAGAGCTTATCTGACTATGGACATTTTAGCAGCTGCAAATACATATTCATGGAGAGCAGCAGATGGACCTCAGCGGTGCTCTTCTGTGTTGTCTGGGTGTGGTGGTTTGAACACCCTTGGCCCGTGGGAAAGTGTGTCACGGTGAGGTGGAGCTTTGTATGCTCAAGTCTGGCCAGTGTAATGCTCTCCTCCCGGCTGCCTGCAGATGGAGATTCGGAACTCTGGGCTCCTACAGCACCATGTCTGCCCGTGTGCTATCATGCTTCCTGCAATGACAATGGACTGAACCTCAGAAACTGTACGCTGGCCCCAATTTAATGTTTTCCTTTATAGTGTTGCCCTGCTCGTGTTGTCCCTTCATAGCAATGAAATCCACGGAAACCAACAAAACTAAGACACCTGGGTACCACAGCCAAAAGATAACCGTTTCTGCTATCACCTTTCCTCCTTTAAACCAAGGCAGGCTGGAGCTAGCGTCCCAGCTAGGGATGCGACCTTGTGTCCAGCACTCTCCCTCTCAGTCCTGGGACCCCATCTGGCTTGGACCTGTGGAAGCTCTCTGAAACTGACAACTACTCCTAAAGGAAAATCACTTTCTCCAGTGGAGTGTCACTGAGTATACTAACCAGTTTAAGAGTGGGTCCCATACTCACCAGTAGGTGACCAAGATAAAAATAACTCAATGGTGTTTTTGGAGATTTTTTTTTTTTTTTTTTTTTTGGGTCTCATAGTACTTTGTTTAGGCTTTTTTCTTACCATTCTAGTGCTTTGCTTTTAATGGGTTTTGATGGTGTGTGTGTGTGTGTGTGTGTGTGTGTGTGTGTGTGTGTGCCAGTGTGCATGTGCATTTCTGTTCTTTCTTTTGTTTTTGTTTTAGTCTAGTTTGTTTTGTCTTGCCTATTTGTTTTCTAAAGAGATGGAAAAAGAAGTCACAGTTGGAAAGGCAAGGAGGTGGGAGGACCGAGGAGGAAACAAGGGAGGGAAACCATAACCAGAATATATTGTATGACAAACATTTATTTTCTATAAAAACATAAAAAAAAATAAGGTTTGTCTAGGGCCAGAATTAAAGTATGTTTATGCTTTAAATAAAAAGATAATGTATTGTCTCTCTACTTCCAAAAGTTAGCTTTGGACTGTGGTTCTCAGCCTTCCTACTGCTGTGACCCTTTACTACAGTTCCTCATGGTATGGCGACCCCCAGCATAAAACTGTATCATTGCTACTTCAGAACTGCAATGTTGCTACTGTTATAAATCGTATTGTAAATCTCTGATATGTGACCCCTGTGAAAGTGTCACTCAACACTCCCCTCCCCCACTAAGGAGTGGTTGTGAGCCATGGGTTGGAGAAACACTGGCTTAGGATGATGTCTCTGTAGCATACCTACCATTCAGGAAGACGAGAAACACATTTGGGTAAGAGAGCTCTTCTCCACACAGTAAGTTCACATCTTCTACTCCCAAGTTCCCAGCTAACTTAATGATGGGTCCGTCTTCCATGTCGGTTGTTATGTGTGTCATGAGGGCCAAGTTCTTAACCAAACCACAGGCCTAACAAAAAACACAGCCACTCTAAGAATAAACAGGAGCATATGAAGTACAGCTCGCATCTGAAAATCGCACTTTGTTGTCTGCAACATTCAAGAGTACAGCCTTGAAAGGGACACACACACACACACACACAAACACACCCCACACACACCCTACCTCAAACAAACTACCTCACCTTTAAAATGTGTGTACTCCTTAATCTGAGGAACTTATCTTCAAGTAACAAGAAAGGACATTGTCCTGGCTAGTTTATTGTCAACTTGGCACAACTACAGTTATCTGAGAACCACAATTGAAGAAGAAGAAGAAAAAAGCCTCCATAATGCTGGTCTGCAGGCAGGTTCTCTTAGTGAGTAACTGGTGTGGGAGGCCCAGTCCATCGTGGGTGGTACCATCCCTGGGCTGCTGACCCTGCGACATAGAAGGCAGGCTGAGCAAGCCAGGAGGAGCAAGGCAGTCAGCAGCACCCTGCCAGGGCTTGTTTCAGTTCCTACCCTGACTTCCCTCAGTGATGGAGGGTGACCTGGAAGTGTGAGCTAAGTAAACCCTTTCCTCCCCAAGCTGCACAGAGTCGTGGAAGATGGAAATTGGCATGAGGTCAGTAGGTACTGCTATCAGAACTGATTGTGTGCTCTCTGGAAGATTGTGGTAGCATTTGGACTTTGTGGGGGAGCTACTGAGTGCTTAGTGGACTGCTGTGTGGATGCTTGGAAGGTAAGAACACTGAGATCAGTGGAGACAATGGAGGCCTGGCCAATGAGGATTCAGAGAGAAGTTTGAGAGCCTAAAGACTCTATGAAGGGTGTTTGCTATTTTGAATTAAAACCCAATGAAGTGAAACCTTTGTTTTGCTGAGAGCATGGATACTGGTGAGCTGGGGCTGAAGAATCAGCAGTGATTAAGAAGCGCCCAGCATCACCACGGAGGACGGCAAAGCTGGGAGTATTTCCTCAGGGTCAGCATGCAAAAGCTGTGGTTGACAGAGAGCCAAGATGGACCTTGTGCTGGCAGCCAAACTTAGAAACATGTAAGAATGTTCAGGTGGTGCTGGCTTTGAAGGCATCACGGAGAGCAGCTGAGGCTTGGGACCAAGTAGCTGGGTTCAAACCCCTGAAAAGAGCCCAGGAGAGGCTGCAGGTGAGAGTTCAGCCCCCTCACAGAGACAGAAACTCTATTGAAGACAGACAATTAACTTAGCTATGAATACTGGCTGAAGTAATCCTTGGTTAACTTTAGCACTTTAAAGTTCATGATGTATACACGGAAAACTATACAAAATCAATGCTAATTTCCTTATAGTTTAGGATAAACCACACTCTGCCTAGACTTCTAATTTCTATCTCTTTTGAGTCTCAACAAATGCCTACACTTTGAAGCCTACGCCTTCCACTTGTTATTAACTTATTTTCACAGTTCTCATATTTATAGGGCCTCTAGTGTAGGAGCCTGAGGACACAATGGTGGCCCACCTCCTTCCACTACTTTAGGACTCAAAAGGAATAGAGTCAGGTGACACCAATATCACGAGAAAGAAAAGGCTGGGCCTGGAGAGATGCCGAGGACCTGGGTTTGGCTCCCAACACTCATACTGGGCAGATTACAATCTCCTGCAACTCCAGTCCCAGGGGCTATCAAGTGCCCTCTTCTGATCTCTGTGCTACCTGCATGTCAGTGGTGCACACACATTTACTCAGCCACACACATACACACACAAATACCTTTTCAAAAAAGAAAATCTATAAATAAGAAAGGGCTACGGAAGAGACAGGATAGTGAGGCTAAGTCATTAAATCTTGGCAAAATCCACTGATTCAGTGTTTAGGTAATGGCTTATGCTTCCTATATAAGCCAGAGTTACTTTAGGTCTTGGATTGTATGCTCCAAACACAGGTGTGTCTGTGGGGTCACCAAGGCACACCTAAAGAAAACAAGAAGCTACTCAGAGCTCCTCCTGTGCATCAAAGGCAATGGCTCCCTCGGTGCTCCACATCCTAGTCACATCTTCACTGCTTGGATGGACTCCCCGGGTAAAATGAGACAGAGAAATGCTGCCTATGAATCTGTCTAGTAAGATCCGGAGTCAGAGCCTTGACAAGCTGCATCAGTGTTTCCCGACAAATAAGCGGTTCATCACAACGGAAGGAATGACTATGTGTGTGCGGCCAGAAGAGAACCCCAGACTCGCACCCCAGGTATGACTTCTGTCCCCACAGAGACGCTCGTCGTAGCTTACCTCTCCTTCAGGTGTGTCGGAGGGACAGAGCATTCCCCACTGAGACGGCTGTAGAGAACGAGGGCCACTCACTTTTCTTGTTTTCTCAAACTGGGAAGAGATTCTTGTCATCATGCCAAGGGCAGAGATATATGACAAGCGAGACAGTACTTGGGTCACACCCTGCCGGTCCATCTTAAATCTCTTTAGAGACCAATTTCCCTGTAGAGAGATGAAGTACATGAGGCTTCTCGTCTTCCTAAAAACTGGGAAGTTTGTCACAGCCAATGCCTGCTAATGCATATACAGCCATGATCTAACTATAGAAACCAAAACTAAAGTTAAAACTGCCAGACGATTTGCTGGGGTTTTCTAGGCACACAATGAAGCCACACTGTGGCTAGCAACAAGCTCCAAATGCTCATCCCAGAAGAGTCATCTTCTTGGGGACTCAGGGTCCACTGCCCACGCCAATTCAACCACATACTGAGGTTTCCACACTCTTCAGAAAAACCCAGTCTAAAGCTCAAAAGGAAATCCCACACTGAATTGCTATTTGGATGCCTTCCAAAGATACGTGAAAACAAATATAAACACAGAAAAAATGTCTCTGACAGTAGTTTAATTACAGATAATCGCATGTTTGAAACTATCGCGGCTGTTCTGTGTACTCTTTTTTCCAGTGTTGAGGATCAAACCCAGGGCTTGCAAATGCTACGAAGGCACTCAATCCTGGAGCTGCATCTTCAGTCCTAAAAGTGTACTTTATTCATATTCAGAAATACTATGCTGCCAAATCAAGAAACAATTCTGTGGTCGTATCAATATTAAAATAGATTTATGTCCAGTTGAACACATTAAATAATATTCCTCCAAAATATGAACACACAGCAGTGTGAAGTAACTGCAGAAAAAGCAGAATAGAAAAACCTTGACCCAGTTACCCTCCTGACTTTATAGAGGAGTCTGTGTAATGCTGGGGTGCTTCCTCTCTTAGAACGAGATGAAAGTTGTGAGTATTTTCTTGAAAAACATACAGAGGGCAAATAACAAACTTTTCAACTCAATTTCAGGAGAACCACTTATGGATCATGGAGCTAGTCCTCAAAACGGGAAACCTGGTGTGGTTTTATGAGATCCAATAATGGTTTATACTACAATATGATGTCAGGGCATGTCCCTTATGAGTCAAAGTTTTACTTTGTTAAACTCCACATCTATTTATTCGGAACCTTTAGTTTTTGACAGTGTGGGAAAATGGTAAATTCTAGGCAAAGAGCTCTACAACTTAAAAGCCAAGAGCAAACAAACAGGCATCTCAGAGATTGATGTCTGCTTGCTGCAGGCTCAACTGGCTACTTTTATCCTTTTAATGCAACCTATGCCCAGAGGGTAACAGTAAACCAGGTAAATATTCAACACAGAGGTAACATAAGGCAGCCTGCTGGCAAACTGGAAGTAGGTGGAGAATGAAGCTGAGAGAATTTGTGCTCCTGTTCTGCAGGAGCAAAACGTAAGGCAGAGAAGGAACAAACCAGAGGACGAGACACAGCCTGAAAATGCTCCACAGTGAAGCTAACTTAGTGATGGTGTTCTTTTGAGGGTACACTCCTGGGTCCCCTCAGATCAGGACACACCTGCCACAGGCCTAATACTTTCAAATACACAGGTGGTCAAGAAGACAAAACAGTGTCACGCTGAGAGAACCTTGATTCTGAGGCCTAAAGAACATGGTCGGGAGGAACAGAAAACAATCTGGGCAGGAGCATACTCAACACTGCAGGCTCTTCTACCCTGAGAACCTGGACCTAGGAAGCTAATGTGTCAAAGGCACAGAGAGGGTGCACCTCTACTGTAGCTGCCTACACAGACCCACTAAACCTCTGAAGCTGAGCACTGAGGCAAGTCCACACTATTGTTTCACGGTTATGAGAGCCAACGTGCGGGGACACATGTTCTTTGGTGGGGCAAGATCCCATCCATAAAACTAATTGTGTGCCTGGTGCATCAAATGGGAGGCAGACTTCATCAGAGAGACCTATAGTTGTTTGATATTTAAAACAAAACAGTTACCTATCTGATAACCTTTCATGAACAGCTGTGAACCCTAAATACACAGCAGCTGTAGGAACCAGGTTTAGTCCCCAGATGGCTCTCTGAAGAATATAAATATTATTCTGAAATAAAGATGCCAACTAAGAAATCTGCCTGACAGACATCAATTTTATTATAGAGAAAACTGGAGGAGAGTGAGTGGAATGACTGTTGATAGTTAAACCAAGAGATCTCTCCTGTCCCTGTACGTGAACTTGTCACATTGTCACACAGGAGGAACCACAATTAGCAGGGAAGTTGTATGGTAGACCTTCCAAGGCCCCAGGGGATACCTGCAGTGCAGGACCCACAGAACCTGGTAATCCTATGCTGTTCTTCCTCCACATCCATGATAACTTAGTTGTGAATTAAGCAGAGTAGGAACTTAACAGTTAATGAAAATAGGAAAACTATAGGTAAAATAGAAAAAAAAAAAAAACCTAAAAGTAATAATAGCAAAATTTAAAGAGAAATAGGAAAGAACAAAAGTTAGTAAGTTTAAAAATTACTTTTGAAATTTTTCATTTACTGTTTTCAGAGAGTAGCAGTCTTGAGTGAGACTTCCGGCCTAGGGCTTCCTACTAAGAACCCTTAAACTTTACACTAATTTCCAAGAATGTGTGATTTTCTCCTGTGCCTTTGATGTAAATGTATCACTTATGATCTCTCCCTCTGTCACATGGGTTCCCAGAATATTTTCCATTTCTGGTCCACTTAATGAAGTCACAAACCACAGACCAGGCTTCAGACTCACCGTGGAGATGGCATTGACCATGCCGTTGGTAATCTGGTCTTGGCGCATGTGCTTCACAACATCAAACTGGGCTGCTCTTTGTTTAGGAATCACTTGGTCTGCGATCTTCTTCATTTCTGAATTAAACTTTTTAAACAAATCTTCAAACAGCAGAGATAAGAGCTAGAACAAAAAAAAAAAAAAAAAAAAAAAAAACACACAACGATTAAGCTTAGGTCTTAATCAGGACCTGTTTTTCAAAAAAGACGAAGTTTAAAAGTGAGAACTATATTTTTGTAAAAATGCAGCATAGTGCATATGTACAAGTTTTGATGACTAGTATCAAACGCTGCAGGAATGCTGAATGAGAACAGCCGCGATGCTCTCACAAAGAAAGGACTGAGAAGACAGATCTGAGCACTGAGGACAGGATGCTCGTTGAGCCTCTCTGTACTGCTGGTATGAAGTCAACTAGCACATTACTTAGAAAGCTGTCACAGCACTGCCCTCCAGAGCAGCCCGAACAGCAGCAGGCGCAGCTGTGCTCTGACAAGGGCAAGTTTCTGCTTCAGCAGATCACAGGAAAGCACAGAGATCGGCATTTCTAACAAGTCACCAGAAGTGAGGCCAGCCTGGTCTACAAAGTGAGTTCCAGAACAGCCAGGGTGACACAGAGAAACCCTGCCTCAAAAAGCAAAACGAGGTGTGCGGGTAAATCAGTTCCCTCCTGAAATCTTTATTCAGCTGTATGAGGACAGTGTCACTGGCATCAGCTATAAATCCCAACCTATACAGTAGTATGTAGACAAGCTGAGATATCCTTATGCTAGTACATTCGCAACCAATAAAAATGAACAAAAAACTAGTACAACGCATGGCAAGACCTGAAAAACCAAACACTCAAGGAAAGAATCCATATACAAAGTCACGTCGGTATTTCCTTGTAGGTGACACTCACACTCCGGGACCTCCACGTCTGAAGACAGACAGGTGGTACAAGAGGAACAGGGACCATGAAAGACACTGCAAACCCTATAGATGACTCTAAGGACAACTGGGGATTATCATGAGAATTTAGAATTCTTCAGTCTTTAACACAAGTTTTATTTTCTTCCCACATGGACTGCTCATAAAATAGTAACAAGAACCATGAGAAAGACATCTTTGTTGTAACAAAGGCAATTGAACTCTATCTACTTCCCTGTATTTTCTTGCATATGGAATAAATGTGTAAGCAGCTGGGGAAGGGTCAGGAGAGCTCCTGCCCAGCATGTCCAGGAAGCAAGAGTAACCTGCAGTCAGAGAAGGGAGAGGTGCATGAGGGACCCTCCCTGCTGCCATCCACAAGCCTTGCACCTAGAAACGAGGAACAGCAGGCTGCCCTGAAGGAACACCATGCATGTTCTGGTCACTGATGTCAAAGAAAAGGTTTGATGCCTGAGGGAGGAGGTGGATCCCAAACCCAGCTCCCTTGGGGGAGGAGCAGGAAACCTGCTCAGGCTAAGGATCCCTGCATAGCTACCCAGCCCATTGGGAAGGGTCAGGGAAGGAAGAGCTTTTCCTTTACAAAACTGGGACCAGGGGTGAGTGGCTATCTTCATATTCCCATTCAGCCCAGCCCTGGAGGAGGCATGCAGTTCAATGGGGCAAAGCAGGGATATCAGTAATGGGAGGGAAGCCATAAAGCTGTCTTTACTTGAGGTTTACACATCATGGACAGAGAAGATCACAGGGACTCGAAAAGAAACTGCATTATGAAGAAGATGTGAATTTAGCAAGCTTGCAAGATTCGAGTCCAACAAACAGACTGCAAGCGTATTTAAAATATTACCAAGAGAAATGATTGGAATCCCAATAGGAGAGATGTCCAAGTAGATGACTGTTTAGAAGTCAGTTCTCTACATTATCCTATAGCTTCAAATGCAGTCGAAAGCTGCCAAAACCATACCTTTCACTGCCTCTGCAACAAACTGGAGAACTAAACTATTCTTCTGCAAATTCTTTGAGAAGGCATTTTAGAAGCCATGTGTATTGGCATACATGTTTAATCATAGCACTGGGTAGGAAGAGGCAGGTGGATCTCTGGGAGTTCTGTGACAGATTGGACTACATAGTGAGAAGTCTTTTTTTTTTTTTAAGCAATTTTTGCTAGCATATTTTTCTTACCTTTCACACATAAATTATGTCCCAAATGATTCAAAGAGATGATGGTAAAAAGTATTATTTTTAAAATTCTAGATGATGAACATAGTAGGGTAAACATGTTAGATATCATGATTTTCCACATCATGAAGAAAACAGTGGTGTGGATGAACAGGGCTTGTGACCACTTTGATAATAGTGTGCCTCACGCCTCTAGGCCTTAAGTCACAGAGTTTCTGTCTTGCCCACAAGAAATGGACTCTTGGAGCGAGTAGCCACCAGAAAGTCACCCTGAGGTGATATACCCACTGGGCCCTGTCCTTCAGCTAGATGACCAATGGCTGTCCCCCACCAGCACCACAAGAGACAGCATAAAGCCCAGTTCCACCTGGATTTCCTGATGCACAAAATTGTCAGGTCTAAGAAAACCAAGCTGCTGCTTAATGCAAGCAACAGAGGACCGGAATACTGGACTAAGTTCACAGAGAGAAAAGACTAAGTAGCTATTATACCAGAAAAGGGAGCTGGTGTGCTTTTTCAATAATAAGTATGGTAGATGTTACAAACACCAATCTCTATTCACAATTATATTCACATTTCCCATGTAAGCTTTCCTTTCATTAACAGAATAAAAGAAGTTCAACACATCTGTTTGTGACTTAAATAAATTAGCAAAACATTTAAATGGTTCACTTAAAGAGGAATTCTGAGAGTCACTGAAAACATTTAAGCTTAAGTTTCACTGAATCTTGCCCTGACTATCCTCCTGAGTGTTTATAATGGGCAAGCCGAGACTTGTAGCTCTGAATGAAGAATTCTTCAAAACAACCAAGTCTTCCTTAGCTTCAAGACAACTTTCAAATGCCGACCCCCTTAAGTTGGACACATCCATCTACTTTTCTACTAAAACCAAGCCTCCAGATCAGGAAGCCAGGGCCTTGGACTTGCATTTACAAAAGTGTTCTAAAAAGAAAACTTCCTCCCTGAGAGCTTAATCCTTTCTTACAGTCGGGCCCAGCAGTTTCAGTCCTGGGAAGAAAGAACGTGGGAGTGGAAGCAGGTGCAGGGGGTGAGGGGCTAAAGAAGCGTTTCCAGCCACTTCCTGTGGGCAGAGCAACGGAACCTGCATAAGCATCCTGAACAGAATCAAGGACCCTTAACCAGACCACAGAGGCCCAGCGTTCCTTTTAATTAGCCCTTTACACTTAGCTGCTTTTGTCTCAAATTATGAAAAAGTGTTTGGGGATCCCAGCTGAATCTTTTGTGGCCTCCCGATTCAAACACAAGAAAATGTCCCCAGTGCTAAACACTAATGAATAAGGGCCTATAGTCAACAAAACCGTTACAGGAATACATTTCTCCTCTCCTCGTTTCAACCTTAGAGAACTAACGCTGTCCAGTTAGTGGAGCAAGGAGAGGCTGCAAGGCTCAGCGGTACACTGAACCACATTATCTGGGTCGGAGGTAAAGTGAGCACAGGGTAGGAAGCCGCGCTAACAGTCAACCTTCTTACTGCTGCTGGGAGGGCCTCTCCTCCTGCTGAAGACAGATGCGCCATTGAGAAATTCATATGTAAGGGAAAACTGCTGACAGCTCATCAATTGATTGCCAATGAAAATGCTAAAAAAAATTAATAAAGAAGTTAAGCCGCTCAAATACAGTTTCACCAATTAGCTTAATGTCAGAGAATTCTAATTAGGAGCCTTGAGATTGCTATTTAGTGTTTAAGCCTTCGGAGTGCCAAATTCTCCTTTTCACACAAACTGGTTGCAAAATTAAAGACATTAGGCAGCCTTAATTACATTATCAGAACAGCTGGGATTAGGCAATCTCTGAAGTCAGGACGGCATTCTTTTGTCCCTGGATGGAAATCCCTGGCTTTCCAGGGTGCTGGATTTTGGTGCTATTCCATATCTCTCCCATACAAAGCAAGCCGCATTAGAAACAAAAAATTTGCAGACAAAGAACAGAGTAACGAGCAGCAAATAAAGAACACATTCCCGAAAAAAGAAAAGGTAGGTGCAAAGATTAAGCCTGAAATCAGTAGGTTTTGCTAACACCTACTGGCAGCTGGCCTGGCAAGCCTCTGGTGACAGTCAGACCGAAGGAAAGCTCACTGGGCTAGTGGAGACAACTCTGTTATCTAAAGCTGAAGCCCACTTCCCTGCTCATCCCACGGGTGGGGACCAGCAGCTATTGTTTTTACAGATTCTTGCTACACAATCCCGTCTCTGTGCTTACACTGTTCATCAAGCTATGTTTTCTTGCTCCTGGGAGTCCTCTTTTTAATTCTCATTTCTTCAGCAACAGGATATCTTCTTTAGCCTCCTCCTCAGTTCCTTCTATACTGCTCTGAACAACCCATTTTTTTCGGACTCGTAGCAGGAAGGCCACGCAGCCCTTCAGAGTGAGTGGCCGCTCTGATGTGCTGACTTTTAACCACACAGAGCTTTCCCAGTACTTGTCTCTTCACAAGCCCCGAAACCATTCTAACTCTGGACCTCTACTTTTCGAATTTAGTCGAGGGTAAAGGCACCTGCTGCCAAGCCTGATCAATTCCCAGGACCACACTGTGGAAGGGGGGGACCCATCCTGCAAGTTATCCTCTGACCTCCAGAATACACACATGCACAGGACGGCACACAAACCCTCAGTGTGATAAAAAGTTGATCTCAGCTGTGGAATGTTTTCCTCCCAGATGGCAATCCGTCTCCTGGATCACTGCTACCACCTCCCCGGCCAGCCCATTTTTGGCCTGTTTATCTCCAGACCTGTTCCCTGCAACTGAAAACCCAGCTCACAGCACATGTAAAATGAAATCCAAACACAAGAAATCCACTCCATGTAAAATGAACTCCAAACATGTGGACTCTAGAAATCCCATCTCTGCCTAGTGGATCAGCTCACGCTGGTTTAATGAATGAGCTGGGGCTGGAGACATGACTCAGAAGATGAGTTTCCTGCTCTTGCAAAGGACTGTGGGATTCGAAGCACATTCATAAGGCAGCTCACAACTACCTGTGGCCACACACACACACACACCCCTGTCTAGTTTCCTTCGGTATTCCCAGCACCAGCACCTAGGAGTAAGCCTGCAACATAGAAGAATCTAAGAAGCATTTGTTAATTGAGTAAATTACATCACTTAAAGCCACGCTTCACTTCCAACATTATAGCAAATGAGGATAAACATCTCAAAAGATATAACACAGGAAATGCATTACAGGAATATTTAGAACACAGACTTTTCACAGTTAAAAAAAACTAAGTAACTCATGTGAAAATTATACTTCAAACTACATACAGATTCTATGAGACTGGGATGCATTCATATGTAAAATGACAACAAAACTAATGTTATCAAAAAACAAAAAAATCCTTCATGAGAATAACGGAAGCACCTGGCCTGCCAATTCCAGTCGCTTGTTGCCGTAGTAGTCTCTGTCATCGACCTTATTATCTCCTTGGGCCAGGATCACCCTTCGCACCATCACTGCGGTGTAGATACACTTAGCTCGGAAATTGAATTCCTTAACCTAAAAGTCAAAGATCAGAGAAACATTTTGAGATGGTGTCCTGAGAAGAGTCAATGTTAGTCCATTCAAATAAGAATGTCCCAATTCACTACGTTAGGAAACCCAGCTAGTCTAAACTTCCCAAGAGCGGCATTTACTGCCTGAGCCAGTTTTCCCTCAAAGGTGACAGGGTGACTGATTCCCTTCCCATGTGCCCACTGTGGACCGGCCTGTGGTGAGTCCCACTGAGGTGTAGCAGAAATGATGCCACATGGGTCTAGATTGACCCGTAAGTACACTGGAGCTTTCACTACCCATCTTGAGGCCCGCGCCATCAGAGTGCAAGTCCAGGGCACTGTAACAAAAGCGGTACTTTCTGCTATGAGTGAGGAGGTCATGGTGGACAGGTAGCTCAGGAAATCCATCCCATGACTTCACTCTCAGCTACCGTTTGCAACTGCAAACAGCATAAACCATTAGTCTTTACAATGGATTAAAGAGTCTCACAAACACTATTCGCATCTGGCAATTACTCACTGGTACATGGGTCAGAATGGTAGATGCCAGGAGTTCTCTTGCTTCTTCTATTTTGGTTTTCTTTGGTCCGCCTCCCCACATTCTTTGTCTTCTTACTTTATTCCCTATGTACTTCAACGCCTACGAAACAAAGCAGCGCGTGAGTTAAACTGCTGGAGAGTACACTCATCAGTGCTGACCTGCTGTCACAGCAGAAAGAGCAAGGACCCTGGTTAAACCAACTGCTGTGCTGGGAACACAGACTTGACATCAAGAATCAATAGCAAAATAACAGAGGCCACTGCCGACCTAACTTTGATTTCTAAGTTGTCTTTTTCCTATAACACTGGTTCATAATTGTTTGTAGAGAACTGAGAACCACAGATGAAAATGTGGTGTGTGTGTGTGTGTGTGTGTGTGTGTGTGTGTGTGTGTGTCTTCACTCAGAATGTCGCCATGGGATGCAGAGTCCCCATGAAGAAACCAAACCACATGAAGACTGCTATAAGACCTACAGAGAAAACAGGACCTAGATAAAGCCAGGATGAAGACACTGTCCTAAACTAGGTGGCTTGATAATGTTGAAAGGTGACTTACAGTCTAAAGTCTTTCTCAAGTAGCCAACAGATCCACAATAGATCATTTATTCCTCGAAGGTTTTAAAAAGCCCAGACGAGGAGATTGTGCAGACTAAGGTCTGTAACTTACACAGCTATGGAAAGCCTAGGAGCTGAAACAACAGAACCCCAACTCTTGGGAGGCAGAGTCATGTCCATCTCTGTGGGTTCAAGGCCAGCCTGGGCTACAAAGAGACCCTGTCTCAAAAACAAACAAAACCCCCACAGTGAGAAAAAGGCTGTAAAGAGAATACTGAAAAGGCATAGAGAAATACTGAAGCAAATCACAAGTCCAGAGAAAACCTTACGCTGAGTGGTCAACTGACTCTTGACAAAAGCCACAAAACAATAACAGAACTGTCTTTCCGAAAACTGGTGGTGAGACACAGCCCAGTACCAAAGGTGGACAAGGAGCCTGGCCTTCCTCTCACACCAAAAGGAAGAAGTGATCTGAGATCAGACTTTAGACCTGCTGGGAGGAGGTAGTGCACACAGACCTCTGAGTTCGAGGCCAGCCTAGTCTACAAAGTGAGTTCCAAAACAGCCTGGGCTACCAAGTCTTGAAAAACAAAAATAAACACAAAAACAAAATCCAACAAAAAAGATTTTAGAGCTGACGTGGAAACTAAAACTCTATGGCTTCTAGAAAGACAGAGTATTGTAGAGCAATGTAGAGTAAGCAAGTATTTCCTTAAGTGGGATACAGGGTGACAACTGTAAAGACAGTCAGAAAGGTTTTGAGAATTTGGGTGTTTTCCCCAAAGTTAAGCAACACTGAAAGAAAAGGAGCAGAAAAGCAATGAGATCAGTAAGTGCTCACAATCTAAAATATAAAAGCTGGACAGAGGCTTCCAGCCAGGCCTTTGCTGCTGCTGCTGCTGCTATTTTGGTCTTTTTGATTATTCAAGACAAAGTTTCTCTGTCTGTCCTGGAACTTACACTGTAGACCAGGCTGGCCTCGAACTTGGAGACCCACCTGTCACTGCCTCCAGAGGGGTGGGATTAAAGACTGTGCCACCACTGCCTGGCTCAGACTTCATTTTTAAAGGTCCCTGAAATTCATTAATAAAAAGATCAATAGCTTAACGAAGGCAGTGAACAAGTGAGTAGTTTGAGCATCTCACAAACAGGATCTGGGACCGATTCACACATGGAAAGTGCTCTACATAGTTGGCCATCAGAGAAATGATTACGGCTGCAATAAGGTGATCCTGCACCCCTGTTAGAACATCTAAAGTCAAAAAGACAACACCAAACACTGTGAGAACAAAAAGCAGCCAGACTTAATCACTGCAGCCATTAACACAAAATGGTATGGTTGCAGATTGGAAAAGTTGGTTGGTTTATACACTATTCTCAGTCATTCTCCTCCTAAGAATTTACACAAAAGAAAGGAAAGTTTATCTACACAAAGATTTGTTAATAGTAGCACTGTCCATAAAAGCAAGAGCAAGAAGATCAGATGAACATCAGCACAGGAAGAAGAGATCAGTTACAGCCATTCAACTGAGCATTATTAAGCAGTAAAGGCACAGAGTGCACGGATAAACAACACGAAAAGGACGGCCAACCACAACCAACTACCCTTGGGAGAATCTCAGTGTGCTTAGCAAACGCCAGACACAAAACACACAACCTGATTCTGTACATAAAGTTCTGAACAAGATAAGGTAAAGCCATCATAATGCCAGGAGTCAAAGGGTGGAGGTGAACACAGAACGAGACTCGTGGGATAATGGAGGTACGGTACAGTCAAGACCACAATTACATGCCTAGATAGAGGTAGACCTGCCAGGAAGCCCTTCCTGGTGACTTCTTAGAAGGCAACAGCAAAGAGCTGAGAGCTTGGTGTTCTTTCAATTGACATGTCCTCATGAAACTTTTCTCCTTAGGGAAGGCACGAGAGTCCTCACTTCTTTGAGGCAAAAAAATGGGAGGGACACAGAGGAGAGGGGAATCTCTTCTGATGTAACTGCCATCCCTTTCCTGGGTATCCAACCATGTCATTTTCTCACAGTGAGGGCTGCAGGAAGGGTCAATGCTCTCAGGTAGGCCAAAATATTATCCATAGCAACATCCCTCAAAAGCAAAGAGCGCCTTTTCTATTCACCAGACCACTGGACAGTGATGAAAAACATATCAACGTCATAGAACCAAGGTTTCAGGATGGACAAAAGGGTGCAGGCTAAAAACAGACATAAAAACAGAACACCCTACATTTTAAGCAATTTACAGAAACATCAGACAGCTTCAGGAAGTCCCTAAAATTGACCAGAAGCACTAGGTCCCTCTCTGCCGGAGTAAACAAAGCTGAGGGTTCATCTCTTAGGTAAGCAGAGATGCAAAGAAGACTCTAAATCCCAGCTGCCTGAAAAAGCAGAAACTGACTGAGCTGCCTGGAAGAGACGCTCTCTAACCTGCTGAGCTTCTTGCGGGCCGTGCAGTGTACTCCAGCTTCTCGGCTTTCGTGAGACTCACTCACCACAACAGGGTGGGCTTTGGTGACACAGCTGTCTTTTAGCCATTTCTGCTCCTGTAAGTGACCGTCTTATAACACTCTTCCAATAAATTCATCGGTTCACCAAGTTTCACTTTGGTGCTGTCCATACTTTGGTCTGTGTCTGCTCATCTGGGGTGAGCAGACGTGAAGTTTTGTCACACAACCCTACTCCACAATGACGTACACTTGCTCTGTCCTCATTCAGAGCGAGAGAGGATGCTCATGCTTTCATGCCTGATACTGTTTGTTCAATGTACTTAGTACTTGGTTAGTATTAATCTATTATGCAGTTTTTGTTATTTTTGTCTTTTTTTCAGAGCTGAGGATACCCAGGGCCTTGTGAGCTAAATCGCCCCCCTTTAATTTTTTAATTTATTATATATAAGTACACTGTACCTCTCTTCAGACACACCAGAAGGGGGCATCAGATCTCATTACTGATGGTTATAAGCCACCATGGGGTTGTTGGGAATTGAACTCAGAACCTCTGGAAGAGCAGTTAGTGCCCTTAACCACTGAGCCATCTCTCCAGCCCTTACACAGGCTGCAAACACTTGCAAATTCACACTTTCGGTTCAGGGAAACAAAACATTTGTCTTTCTTATGTTAACTAACTCTACCTTTCTTCTTTTCTCTGACCCAATGTAATGAAGCTAGCAGAAGAGTTCCCACCAGTGTGTCTGGATAGATGTGAATGAGTTTCCTACCCCTTGCGCTACCTTGCTTCAGTTCTGTAATGCTGAGAGCTATCTGACCAGTGATGGTTAAAGTGTAAGGGAACTCAGCAGAGCCCTCTGCTATCAGGAGGACACTTCTGTCACAGACAGAGCAGAACATCTCCCAGAGCTGTTCCTGTTCCTGAATAGTGTTCATTTCCTACTTCCTGCATATTTCTTAATGTTTCCTGTCCATGTTCTTAGATCCTGGACATGATTCCTTAACTTTTTAATAGGGATTCATACCTAGCAAATATTTCACCTTCAGGAAAGGCCATCAGTTATCCATTGGCCACAGATAGAGGGAAGCAGCAAAGAACAGTCTGTGTCGAGCTGTGCTTTGGAATCATGCGCACTGAGATACGACATCAGGCTTCCTGAGTCTGAGACTTAGTCTAAAGCCATCAGGCCTAACTTGATCTCACAACATAGCACCTGTAGGTTTATGTTAAGGCAATCCATAATTGGACAGGGAGAGGAGGCGGGCAAAAGGAGAGGAAACAGAAGGGGAGGAGTCAGGGAGTAAGGCGGAAGAGGAGAGGGAGAGGGAAGAACTGGAACAGGAGGAGGCTAACAGCAAGTGAGAGGGATCTCCTAGGAGGGGATAGAGAGTGTAGTGGTGAATCTGCCCAATAGAGAAGGGCGCGCCTTATGTTCCTAAAGACTGAGCTGTGTTTTCATTGAATGGGTTCATTTGGGTTGAAGAGGATATCGCAACAACCAACGGACACTAAGTGGGAATGCTATCTCTGCATTCATCCGGGTGGCCAAAAGAAAGAAACCCAGGATTTGTCTTTTCCTCTATTTTATGGGCTAGACAATGTCCATACGGACAAATTCAAATTACCTATTCTAGTTCTACAGAGGAACATCCGAACTCCCAGGGAATGTGGACTTAGTGTAAGCAAACACATTATGAAAAAGGTCCAAGTACTAGAACTCTCACACATGAAAAAAAAAGCATAATTTTTTTTTAATGTTGGGTAGTACAGTGAGCCCTGTGGTTTTCTCCAATAAGGGCTGCTCTCTCCACCCCTTTTTCTAGGAGGAGTGTATCAGCAAAGTCTTGCTTCATCAGACTCAGCCTTCTTGGTCCTCCAGAGATGTATAATTTTTCAAGTATGTTTATATACATGGATTTCTCTAACATCATCTTGGAGTCTTGTCCTCAGATTCCAAGGGTCTCACCAGGCATACCCGAGGTCAGTGAAGACCCTGAGGTAATAAAAGAAACTATTCTCGAGGCTTTGAAATAGGACGAAGACGGAACAGATACAATTCCAAGCTGGGAATGAAATGGATATTAAGAGCTAATGACACGCTGGCAGAGGGCCTGCCTAGTAGGTAGTATTTGACAAGAAACACCAAGAGGTTCAGCTCCGTTAGAGGAAGTATGTCACTAGGAGGGAGGGAAGGATGGGACGTGGCCTTCGCCCAATTCCTGCTCTCTTGACACTTCCTTTGCGCAGACACAAACGTGATCAGTCAGCTTCCTGCTCCTGCTCCATGCTTTCACCACCATCACAGACCCTACCTCTCTGGAACTCCAACCAAAATGCAATCTTCCTTTCATTGCTTTTAGACATGATGTTTCATCACGGCAACATGCCCCAACACCACCACCAAAAAGACAGTAAAAAAAATGAAACAGGCAAATCTCAGATTAGCACTGCCAGAGTTTTGAAAGTGTACTATTCCTCTGAATGAATAGAAGAAATGGTGTGTGGTACCAAAGCACACAAGAAGCCTCCTGACCATGTAGACCCCTTCTGAAAACCCAAGACAACACAGGCTAATGATGTGCAGCATACAGGCAAACTCATTACTCCAGTTTACAGAGTGAGTCAAAAGATCTTCTGTGTTGCTCTTCTCAGCAGCCTTCCCAAACCCATACCTCCAAAGCCACTGCAGCAGTGACTCACTGAGATGGACAGCACTGCGGTGACTCACTGAGATGGACAGCACTGCGGTGACTCACTGAGATGGACAGCACTGCGGTGACTCACTGAGATGGACAGCACTGCGGTGACTCACTGAGATGGACAGCACTGCGGTGACTCACTGAGATGGACAGCACTGTGGTGACTCACTGAGATGGACAGCACTGCAGTGACTCACTGAGATGGACAGCACTGCAGCAGTGACTCACTGAGATGGACAGCACTGCAGTGTCTCACTGAGATGGACAGCACTGCAGCAGTGACTCACTGAGATGGACAGCACTGCAGTGGCTCACTGAGATGGACAGCACTGCAGCAGCGGCTCACTGAGATGGACAGCACTGCAGTGACTCACTGAGATGGACAGCACTGCGGTGACTCACTGAGATGGACAGCACTGCGGTGACTCACTGAGATGGACAGCACTGCAGTGACTCACTGAGATGGACAGCACTGCAGCAGTGACTCACTGAGATGGACAGCACTGCAGTGGCTCACTGAGATGGACAGCACTGCAGCAGCGGCTCACTGAGATGGACAGCACTGCGGTGACTCACTGAGATGGACAGCACTGCGGTGACTCACTGAGATGGACTGCAGCAGTGGCTCACTGAGTTGTCACAGTTCATGGCACAGGACAGCATGAAAGAACACACCTGCATCTGGGTGAAGATCTGAGCTCTCTGGCACTCCTCCAAGCTGGGCCCAAATGCAGCCATCACATGCTCCTCTGTTCCAATCATCTGCACAATTTCCTGGTCACTCTCAACACCCATGGCCTAGGAAGGGAAGAAAAGATGGCAGTGTTGGCTTTGTATTTCCTCACTGACATTTGCTTATGCTAATTTGCCATTGTCTGTCGGTATTACTTCTAAGCAAAAGCCAGATCTTCTCTCAGAAACGGTGCCATCTGGCATTGGTAGCAACGGCCCAGGCTGCACAAGAACCTGAAACAAAAATTGTCATTCAGAAGAGGAAATCGAACATCCTCAAGCATTTTTCTGAATGTGGACAGCCCTCTCGATTTTTTGGAATATTCTCAAGAGTTTCACCATGAAGAAATGAGGCTGGGAAGTCTAGTGGAGAGGCCTGGACACAGTGACAAGAACAGATAAAAGCAAGACCCCCAAAGGGCAGTGAGTCTGAAAAGAACAAGTGTGACTTAGACTAGTTTTGCCACAAGATTCTTTTTCTGAAAGTCATCAAATCATTCTTATTCACATGAAAAGAATTTTCCTAAGGCAAGTTTTAGTTCCATATTCTAGAGATACCATAAAAATGTAAACTTTAAAAGAGATATTTAAAACTTGGACGGTCTGAGGAACCCTCTTAGGTGTTCCTAGGTGGCAGTGGCTGCACACCTCTGTAGGTCCCACGTGGTCCGGTGCCCACTCACTTCTTCAGACACTTGCCTAGACGCTGCCACATGGAGACACAGCATAAGCCCACTCTCCTCTCTGGATGTCGTAATGACCTGTCTCTTAGAAGTCAGGGGAAAGTCACGTTTGCATCAAAATGTTTTTCTTCAGCTTTGAGAGAAGACAAACAAGAGGGCAACTGTCCAGTCAAGCTTGTCACTTGTGTTCTCAGTCTCTTCTGCTCAAAACAGAAGGAAACTGAGTCCCCAATTCCAATGCACTACTCCAAGGGCATTGTCCTATAAACCTCTGAGGGGGCATCTATCTGGAAGCCGTGACTCCTTAGAGTTCTCCCTGAGACGGAGACGGTACCAGTTCTACTACCGCCATATTTTCTCTGCCGCAGGTGCAGGGCAGCAATGGCGCCCTTCCAGCTCAAAGTTCTATGGTCACACATTTGACCTTGAAAGTTCTGAAGCCCTGGGCAATGACGCTAACTAAGCTGATATGTCCCTTTTATACCAACTGAGAGGAGTTTGAAAGTTCCCCCAAGTCTCCTAGCACCAAATCCTCTGAGCACAGAATTTATTTGGTAACTCCCCTCTGTGGGAAGAAGTAACTCAGCTTTGGAGGTCTGGTTTTACAGACTCTGTAGTTTCCTGTTTATTCCTGCTGCCAAATCATCAGGGTACCCATGAAGAATGTGAGGTTTGGAGGTTTAAAATAAAAAACAAAACAAAAACCACCAACAACAAACTCTTACCCCATTTTTGAGTTTTATTTCTGACTTGACATATACCCTCCTTAAGCAAAGAACGAGACTGACAAAACTCAGAAAATTGAAGTAACAGGAGACTCAGGAAGTGTAAGGACTTAGCCAGGCGTGTGGTGGCATGTGCTTTTAGTCCCATACTCAAGTGGCAGAGGCAGGCAGATCTCTGTGAGCTCAAAGCTTGGTAGATCTCAAGTTCCAGGCTGGCCAGATCTACACAGTGAATTCTAAACTAGCCAGGGTTAGACAGTGAGACTTTGTTTCGAAAACAAAGCAAAACAACTCAGGAGGTCCTTCTCCAGAGTTCCATGAGCTCTGAACAAACTGTTGGAAGAGCAGACCCTTCACTGAAAATGCCTGCAGAACAGAGCTCCAAGACCAAGGCTCTCTTGAGCTGCCACCATGCTGGCTCAGCGCTTTTGGCCATGCAGCTGCCATGGGTCAAGCGTGCTCCTGTAAAGTGCCCCAAGAAACTCACTGGTTCACCAAGCTAAACAAACACAGAACTGTTTCCCAGATGTTACCCATCTGAGGTGAAAGCACGTGTGTCCATGTCTCCCCAGGGAAAGTCCCATGACAGGGTGACAATTCCTACACAGCTCAGATAGCAAATGTAAAAACTGTAGCAATTAAATCCACTATTTGAACATGTGATTCTGTCTGAGACAAACTAGCCTTGGACCCTTAGGCCTCCTTCCTCAGCTTCCCAAGTACAAGGATTCTAGCCATGCTCTCCCACAAGTGGTGTCACACTTTCCTTCACAAAGAAATTCTCAAGACTCAGATCACATTTTTATTAATGTTTGTAGTCCTTCTATCCCTAATTTGATAAAGAGCATTTATTCAAGTAGCTGCTAAAGATAAATGCCACTATTTTGAAACTATTCATTAAAGTAGGCTTTCATGATTAAAAAGTTAGCTCAAAAAGTGACCAATTTTAACTTTTGAAACAAAGGAACAAAAACTAAGCATGCTAACATCTGAGCCATTAAATTGTAGGCCACTGGGCTTGTCTTAGGAATTTTTACTTCAGTAATCTCTAAGTACAAAGAGACTACAAGTACAAACTTGACCACCTACTTCGGTGTTTAATAGTGACAAATTTAATAAAAACAAATCCTTCCTCGATCATCATTTGGTTAGCCACTTAAGGTGTCCTGGTGTGGAATCTAAGTAGTAGTTTTAAAATTGTTTACCACCTTTGAGTGGTTTAAAAACACATCTAAACAGAATGCTCGGGCCCTCTGCGCACGTGGAAGCTGTGAAGGAAACTGCCGAGCAATGGTGAACGATGGCACAGCAGACACCATGCGTCCTGCCAAGCCTGCGCTCTTCCTGTCCAGTCGCTGCAGTGAGGGCCGGAACTCAGGCATCAAAGGAGCTCCAGCTCCAAACACTCAGTTAGCACTAGTGAGCCTTTAGCAGTGATGGTCACAAACAGATGGTAGGTCACCATGGAAACAAACAAAATGCCCACCCACTTTGCTTTACAGACATAATTTAGGCACCTAAAAAGTAGCATTATGTGGAACTCTGTGTACCCCAGTGACCTCATTCCCACTAATAAGTCAAGAGAAAACACTATATATTAATACTTTAGGGAAAAATGGCCAAGATAATGTTTGTCCAAAAGTCACTACCAGTCACACGATCAGTAACCCGGAACAAAATCCAGGAGAGGCACTCTATAGAGAGTGGCATGAAACTGTCCTCAAACATGGACAAAGTATAACTCTTAAAAGTAGGATAAATACGAGTGAGCACCAGAGAATGACTTGCACCTACGGAGAGATGCTAAAATGCATCATGTGAGGGTTCTGGTGAAGGCAACGTCCAAATACAGTCAAGGTTCTGATAGCTCTGGTTTTCTGTAAAGTAGCTAAAATTATTTATTGCTAACAGCAGTCCTGGTAGATAAGGGAATAGTGATGACTCTTTCAACCTGCCGTTGTTTCTCTTTAAAGATAAAAATACCCACAGAAGTTGGTGTCTAAGAAACAAAGCCCAGCTCCCAAGATTCCTTTGGGCTACAGATGCCAGCGCAGTGCAAGTGCTGAAAGTCTGTGACACAGAATGGGAAGAGGAAGATTCATGGGCAGGAGAGCCTCTGCGGCGACTCAGGCCTCACAAGCCTAGCCCGCCATACTCAGACTCAGCGTGGCGTCTGGAAACCCTGCCGTTTCTGCCTCTTGTTGGTTACAATCAACAACTACCGTGTCCTAATGACTGTCAACGTCTGGGTTAGGGCCACACCACACACAAAGAGAAATGATGTGCCTCTTCTATCGTCCCAGTTTATTTTCCTCAGCTTGTGACAAAAGTGGGTGAGAAAAGCTGAGCAAAGAGAAAGGCCTTCCATCCTGGGCACGTGATTTCATCTGTGCTTCCCAGGTGAGTTTTCCTATTCAGGACTCAGAGAGGTTGGGAATTCTGTTCAAGGTCACACAGCTACTAAGTGGAGAAACAGAAATTTAGGCTAACTTTGTGTGCCTCCAGGAGCCTGCACTGTCGCCCAGGTAGAAATGTAAGAGGAGATCAGCATACAAGCTCTCAGCAGGGGGATGGGAACTCTCGCCGGGGAGGACCAGAGAGACAGCCATACGTGATCAAAAAAAAGGAATGGGGGTCAAATGCTTGTCTTAGACGTTAGACACTGCTTGTCGTATCAATAATAAACACATTTCTGGAAGGCACACCAACACTTACCACATTTCAAAGTCATTTCAAAGAAAGAAAAAGATACCAAAAATCCTACTGTAGGAAACCGAAAGATAAATTACACACATAAAAACCACTGATGATGGTGACACAGACAGATGCCGTAGTCTGCTGTTAAGTAAAACATAAGATAAGCTGTCACGTGTATTACATGTCACAGCAAAGAGGCCTGTGACTATGAAAACACGCTACAGCTTTCAGAGCCCTTCTTCTTTTAACTGCATCCTAAAAGCTACAAATTGTTAATTCATAGCCTTTATTTCTAGATAGAATTTAAATCAACTACATCTGTTTATGCTTTCAACATAAATATCAAACAAATTTGTAATAAGAGAAATTGTCTTATTAAATCTTGGCCGTCTAGTCAAAAAAATGTTAAAAGCTTTTCAGATTTTTAATCCATGCATGCATCTCATTACACATGACAAAAAGATCATACATTTTTGGATTAATTAACACTCCTAGTCTAAAAACAAAAATGCTATTCACATTCAAAACCAGGGGGAAAAAGTCCCATGGATACATGGAGACACACTGCCCTCTGCTGAAGATGGAACTCCAAGCTGGCAAATAATGTTTTTTCTATCACTATGTATGTACGTGAGACACTGGTGGGAGCTTAAGATTCCTCTAAGAAAAGCCGTCACACAGACCTATTATAATATAATATAATATAATATAATATAATATAATATAATATAATATAATGATATAAATGTGTATATGTGTGTGTGTATATATATATACACACACACACACACATTATATATTAAATCCCTTCAGTGCTTGACATCCAAACTTCAAAGAAAGGAAATAAGACAGCAGATGTGTGTGAGACTCTCTGGACTACTGATCAAACAGTCCTGTGATTATCACTGTCATCTGATAAGAAAATTAATAACTCTACCTTTATAGAACTCAAAAGTATATTAAGCTAAACATAAAAAATATTCCAGAGTCTCCTTCATATGACTGCATCTCAAATATGATTATTTCCCAAGTGAAAGAACCTGTCTAGTCAGCACAGGCAATACCTGTGAATGACCAGGTCCATAGCCCACCCGCAAGCACAAGCCAGACTCGAAGAAGCCAGATTTCCTGACTCCCATTCTCCCCGTAAACATCTTTCCTTAGGAGTAGAGGTGCAGTCTCTTGTTACTCCAAATGATTTCCGTTATAACCAGCTTAGTTCCTGAGTGCGGTGGTTCACTGCCTGCTGACAGAAGGATTTCCACTATAAAACAACTATGGCACATGAACACCGAGTCCTAAAGTGAAACTTACGGGTGGCCACTGAGCAGCGCTGGTCTCTAGGCTTGTCTGGTATGTTGTGCCGAGCCTCCTGAGCTCTTAATTAGTCAAGCTAGTCACTAAGATCCGAGTTATACACATCCATACCTCACAACACGCTACACGGACCACAGGAGCTTTCTGAGAAGAGTACAATTAAGCATTCCTCAGGAAACTGCTTCTCAGGTTCTAAGCCAATGCTTCCAACAAACTTGTGAGCATCCAGCTGTATAGTAAAGACACCGGTTTATTTAGAGACAACAGAATCCAGACGTCTATAAAAATGAGCAGATCTAGAATTTCCTGGATAGAGCCCACAGAGGTCCTTGCTCTCGTGACATATCAGCAAACTTTATCATATCAATGGTATTATGTCCCCAAGCCGGGACCTGGGTAAGTAAGCAGAACAGTAATAAAAGAGGTCTGTGTGATGGCTGATCCCAAAGTCAGCCAGACAAGACTGAGAAGCACCTCAGAGTCAGGCTTCTTCTGACATACTGCTGGGGACTGTCTCGGTGAGATTACTGAGGTGGGCGACACAGCCACTGTAGGTGGTGTCATGCCCTGGGCTGTGGTCCTGGACTTCATGAGAAGGAGAAAGTGAGCTGAGCACACACCTATCCTCCTCTGTTCCCTGACCACGGATGCAATGGGATCAGCTGCCTCAGGCTTTGCCGTGTTAACTTCCTGCCATGATGAACTGAACCGATGTAAACCCTTCCTCCCGTCTTTTGCTTCTGTCAGGGTCAAGTCTGCATGTACAACTACCATGCACATGCAAGATATAAGTTACAAAACCAAAAATAAAAGTACAAAATAACGTGTACTCCACATAGCAACAAGACAAATCTATTGCTATTCGTGAATGTGAAAACTGCTTCCTCAAAGACTCTCAGGAGACCATAAGACAGCAGTGTTTGGTAGCCCCCTGTTGGTTAGGAAGAGGGTAGAGAAAGGCTTATTCATCACTACCTAACAAAATGCTACTTCTATATGAAGAGACATGAGGTCTGGTGAGACGGCTTGGCAGGAGACTCTCAAGCCTGATGATCTGAGTTTGTCTGGAACCCACATGGTGGAAGGAGAGAACTGTCTTCTACAGATTGTCCTGTGGCCTCCACACATACAGGGTGGCATGTACAGTCACACTCATATATGTAAACACTTACGTGCATGCACAAAAAAAAATAAATAAAACGTGATAAAATTTTAATTAATATGGAAAAGAAACCACAGCTGCACCTTTACCTTAAATATGATGACAATGGGTATGTCTTCAGACAGAGTGTTATGCCTCAGATAAAACCGCCCTTGCTTCACCGCCATGTTGGTTCTACTTTTTTTCTCATGGGTGGAGCTGTAAGTAAAGAGATGCTGGTTAAACTGCACCCCTTCCCAGTACTGCCCATAGCGGTGGTGACCACCCAGTCACGTACAGCTGCTCAGCAAATAAAGATAACACACCTTTCTTCCTGCCACTTCTGTGAACACTTTAAAACACAACTGTTTCTTCATCTTCAAGATTATAGTGGGAATTTTGTGTATGGATGAGGGACTTTCACCCTCTGACCTAATTTCCCCTCCTTTTCCCTTGTGCGCCTGGTTTGCTGGCTGGCCTTGAACTTGCTACATACAGATGATCTTGAATACTTCCTCCTCCTCCTAAGTGCTAGAGCTAGGATTACAGTCATGTAACTCTGCCCACCTTGTAACATGTCTCCCATTTATTACACCTGAATTACTTAGATTCATGATTACTTATATCTGTGACTGATTTTCCTTTTTGAAAAGAAAAATCTCAAGAAGGGCCCAGGCCACTTTCTAAGAAGAAAGTTGTAAAATCAGTAATCCAAAAACAGGTGGTGCCCACAGTATCGGCACAGACTGAAATGTAAAAGTTATCCTAATTTAGCTCCTGCTGTAGGTGACTGAGATTCTTAACAGACTAGAAAGCACATCAAAAGCTCTATTCCAGCCTGATCCAAAAGCAAGTTCCAGGACAGCCAAGGCTGGTACACATGAAACCCTTCCCAAAAAATCAGAACGAACAAACAAAACTATAATGTGCCAAAGAAAATGACTGGTTCCTACTAAGTCTTTGATAAAGGCCACTGTTAGCTGCCTCTCCATTGGAAAGAAGCCTGCAGAGCTCTGTGTTAACAGGTCCTTCGGGCCACCACAAGATCAACTCCTGCACGCATTGTCCTCACAGCCCTCAGGTCTCAATGACATGCGAACAGAAGTTATGAAAACCCTGCCGGGTGCTGCTGCTTAGATCATGTGTGCACTGTGAAAAAAGCCAGTCTGGGCAGCTAACAACAGCATGCTAAGTCCATGGGACAGTTCGCTCAGTATCATACATGAAATCGGTCTTGTTTACAAAAACTTGAAAGGAGTATGAAAACTCTGAGAAGTGTTTCGTTGTTTTGTCTTTTTCTTTAAAAGTTTCTTTAATGCTATAATAAAGTATACAATTTAAATTAACTAGTGCCTTTCCAAACGTCGCCTCACATTTCCACTGCTGACATTTTAAAATCAATACCGTGTTTATAGACACATGCAGATGAATTACTGTACATACACTGCATGCTATGGAGAGAGATACTGCACTCTCCACATGAGAAGGCAACCACCCACTACAGCTAAAATGATGACTATTTGGAAGAGCGCCATCTGTTCCCATACCTGGTAACTGAAGCTCCAACGGCCCCTTTCCTGTCTGCCTCCACAATGATCCTGTTCTTGGACAGCTGCTCTTGGATAAGAATGACTTTTTCCACTCCTTTAACAATGAAGTAGCCACCTGTCCAAGGGAAACAAGAAAAGTTCACATCTCTTCCATACCCAATGTAAGTAGTGAGGGCAAGGAGCTCCTGCGGTGGTCTCCAGAGTACCAGTATAGACTGGCCCTGAACTGGCCCTGTCCCCACCTTCCAAATGCTGAGACTACAGGTAAGTGCCTATGACCATTTCCTTCAGGCACCAACACCGATGTGGCTGGGCTGCTGACATTGTTCTATGAACTGAGGACAGTACAGACACAGTTTGACAAAAAGAACGGAAGCTACAACACCTCTTTAAAACAGAGAGCACACAACTTGTCTACTGCCCTGTAGGTTTTGTTGTCAACTGACACCCTGGAAAGAGGGACCCTCAACCGATGAATTCTTCCATCACGCTGGCCGGGTGGGCATGACTACAGGCCAGTATCTGGGTTGCTAATTGATGTTAAGAGCGCTTAGCCCACTGTTCACTCCTTAGACCAACGGTCCTGAGCCATATAAGAGAGACGAACATAAGCCTGGGAGCAAGCCAGACAGCAGTGTTCCCTCATGGTTCCCGCTTCAGTTCCTGAACTAATTCCCCCAATGAGGAATTGTGACTTGGAAGAGTAAGCTATCTGAGTCCTTTCCCTTCGGGTTGCATTTGGTCATGGTGTTTATCCCAGCAACAGAAAAGTAAACTAGGTCAGAAACCAGAACCAGAAGTGGGGTGTCTCTGTGGTGGACCCGATCATGTTGGTTTAAGAATATGACAGAAGTATTTGAACCTTTGGGTTCCAGATTGAGCGCTCAAAGATGAATGGGTTGTTCTGTGGAAGCTTGGAAGGTAAGAATACTGAAAATACAGACAATGAGCCCTGGCTTGTAAAGATACAGAAGGAAGCAGACTCTATCAGGGCTCTTTGTGCTGTATTTTCCAGTAAGAATCTGTGGAATGAAACCTATGTTTTACTGGGACAGTGGAGGGTGGTTAGCAGGACTGAGAAACAGTTGTAATCAGTAAGAGACCAACATCACCGATGAGAATCTGAGAAGTATTTCCTCAGGGTTAGCACTGTGGTCCGGAAGGTAGCAGAATTTGTTAATTTTAAGTTTTCTATGTGGTTCTGATTTGGCAACAGGACAGAGGCTTGGCAGTGTGTGGAAGTGTTCCAGTCCCCTAAGGGAGACCAGGGGAAGTTACTGGTGAAGGTGAAGCCTCAGCTTAAGTGCAGGCTCTAAGATACGAGAGATGCCAGTATTGTGAGACATCTGCCAAGGATGGGGGCAGGTGTGTAGTGAAACTGGTCTGTGCCTAGGTGATTAGCTATAGGAGCCTCGGATGGCAGAACCAGAGAAATGGATTTGTCTGAGCCTTCTGGAATCAGAAGGTCATGGGTACATCTCAGATGTCAAACACTGAACTTTTTATTTATTGGATTTTGATTTTTCTTTGATCTGATTACAACTATGCCTTGTTCCTCCTTGGAAGAAGGAAGCACATAACTTCTTTGGGACTTTACAGAAAACCACACATTAAGAGAGTTGGTATTTTAAAGAGAACACTGCTATTTTGAAGACTGTGGGACTTTTAAGGTTGCACTGTATTTTATATTATGATATTAACCTGAGATATAGAACAAGCCAGAAAGGACAAATCATGGCTTAACAGTGATATGTTTGTATGTCAAACTGACAAGAGGATCAAATGTCCTACTTAACACTGCTGTCAACACACTGAGAAGAGGGAACCTCAGCTGAGGAACAGCCTTCATGAGGTTTTCCTGCAGCATGTCTATGGGACTTCCTCTTGGTTACTAAGTGATGTGTGGGAAGGCCCAGCCTGTGTGGATAGTACCTTCCTTAGGCAGGTGGGCCTGCCTGGGCTGCATAATAAAGGTAGAGGAACATAGGCTGGGAACAAATGGCTTCTGCTCCAACTCCTGCTTGAGCTCCTGCCCTGGCTGCCCTCAACGATAGATGGTGGCCTGAAAGTGTAAGCCAAATAAACGCTTTCCACTCCAAGTAGCTACTGATCAAGGAGATCACGGTAACAGAAAAACAGTCTATATTACCCACATGTAAACCAGGCCAACAGAAGAAATGTATTAAATGAATCTGTCCACCTCTTAAGCACATGATCAGTGGAAACCGATACTTGCTCCAACTTTTCTAACAAATCTGGAACAATAGCAGAAATAGCTATTGTTCCAGATTTGTTAGAAAATTTGTTTAATAGCAAAAAAGTTTCCATTTCCTCCCTTTTCTACATCTAACAGAGACTACTGAGGTCTTTGTAGAACAGTTTAGACAGCAGCTTCCGGACTATCTCAAATATCAAGTATTTCAAGAGAAACTACCGCACTGAGTCAAAAGGGAAGAACAAGCTAAGCCACTAAGTCAGAAGTCAAGCTACTAGCCTTTAAGCCAACAAAAGAACCAGCATGTTTAGAAATCTAGAATAAAGCTGGTGTGACATATTCAGTTTTATGAACTGTTTGTCCAACGAGTCATCAGAAGACAGAAGTCTACAGCAGAGCACTCAGAAAAGAAATAGAGCAAAGAAGGGGGGAGGGGGAGCACCCAAGTCACCCACATACCTGGGTCTAACGGACACTCGTTCAGTCTGGCAAACTCTGCTGGCGTTTTCCCTGTCAGGACACAGTTGGAACTTCGGAGCATGATGGGCATCCTGTGTAAAGTGAAACGGAAGGGCGTTATCACACATGACTGACAGAAAAACTGTGCAGCAACAGAGGGCCTGCATCCCCTTGTAACCACCCAGAAGAGGAATTCCACGAGAGAACCACGGGAAAAACCAAGATTTCCCCAGACACATCTTCTGGCACAGATGACAAGGATCTACAGCTGTGCTGGACAGTGACGATGGCACAGCTCAGAAGAGAACACTAAATGGGAGACGGTGTCAAAGACTGTCATCTCAGGGAGACTAGGAGACGAACTCTGAGGGAACGCTCTAGAAGAGCCACATGAGAGCAATCTGAAGCACACCTACTCAGACTCCTGGACAACGTACTCAAGGCAGAAAGGCTGTGAATCTAACATGTCTGAAAGCCTTCACAGCACTATCTACACAGAACAAATAGAGGACCACACAGAAACAGATGACAGTCAGCAGAAACACAGCGCAGCTGAAGAGAAGGCTGGAAACAGTGAAGGCAGGTCAGCAGAGGAAAACTGCAGACAGACAGCACTGGGGAGCAAGGGGACAGCCTGCACCTGGTACTCTGACATGGAGGTCAGCTAGGAAAGACACTTTCCAAAGTCTTCAGAAGATGGAAAATAAACATAAAGTCAAAGTCTGGGGCTGGAGGGATGGCTCAGTGGTTAAGGGCACTGACTGTTCTTCCAGAGGACCTGAGTTCAAATTCCAGCAACCATATGGTGGCTCACAACCATCTGTAATGGAATCTGATGCCCTCTTCTGGTGTGTCTGACAACAGCTACTGTGTACTTATATACATATATCAGTGAATAAATCTTTAAAAAAATCAAAGTCTGACATGAAAAGATGTATGTTGCACAAAGGAAAGCCGAACAAGGGACTGGACTGATGACTTGTGGTTAAGAGCACTGGCTGTTCTTCCGAAGGACTCGGCTTCTGCTCCCAGCACCCACATGGCGGCTCACAGGCTCTAACCCCATTCCAGGGGATGTGATAGGGGATGTGATGCTGGCTTTGGCCCTCCTTTGAAACCAAGTACACATGTAATACATAGACATATGTGCAGACAAAACACCCAAGAAAACAAATGTAAGTAAATGTAAACTTTATAAAACAACAATGATTTTGAATTTATGGATTAAAGGAAAAAATTAAAAAAACAAGACAAAAAACAAAGGCTGACAAAAATTTAAAAGTCAAGGACAGATTTGACCTATCAAAGCTTCCTAAGGTCTTACTCTTCCTAGAAAAATAAAATTATATTCAAACCTTGTTAGTTAATGCAGTTTAATTCTAAAGCAACATAACCAGAAATGAGACACATGCCTTTCAGAGCAGACAGAAGAGAGAAGAAAAAGCCCATTTAAATGTAGTAAAGGAGGAAAAATAAAAATAAAATGTTGGAGGGATTTCATATGCAGAATACACTGATGGAAATATATGTAAATATATGTGGTGGTTTGAATTATGTTTTGCCCAGGGTGTGACACTATTAGGAGGTGTGGCCTTGTTGAAGGAAGTGTCATGGGGGCTGGGGAAGGAATGCTTTGAGACCATTCTCCTAGCTGCCTGCCTGGGCACTGCCATGCTCCCACCATGACAATAATAGAGCTGTAAGCCTGACCAATTAAATGTTGTCCTTTATAACATGGTGTCTCTACACAACAATGGAACCCTAACTAGGCCACATATAATTCTATACATGTACACTGTGTGTGTGTGTGTGTGTGTGTGTGTGTGTGTGTGTGTGTGTGTGTGTGTAAGATGTAAATAAGCTAAATTACCCAACAAATTAAAACGAAATCTAGGTTCACATGGTTTACCTCAAGGAGACCAAAATCATTTTAAGTTCAGAGCTATTTCTGCAGAAGACTCAACATCTGTCCTTAATTAGAAAAACCAGGTTTCAAAGTTACTAGCTAATACTCTCCTTTATTTTTAAACTTGTTCTAGGAGATAGTAACCCATTCCAAAACTAGTGCTACACAAAGATAAACATCTAGGAAGACTATGTACAGGATCCACCAAGACGCAGTGCAGGATTCAGTGAACTCCGAACTGACCCACGAGGCACTCATTGCTGGGGTCAAGAGAAGAGAAGCACTTCCTCAGCTTTAGAAAATGTTCTGCAATTATAAACCACAGCTCTTACCCTAAGGATCCACAAAATAATTCTATAAGCTAGGAGCCATTTCCCAACCCTTCAGTGAGGCAAAGAGGACTTAATTGGCTTTGAGGTCATATCATGGCAGTGTGGCTCCAGTAACAACCTTGCCTCTCACCTGCCAATGGGTAAGGCGTTGCGGATAATCCTCTGGCTGCCTCGGGTATACTCAATGTCCACTGTGATTGGGGCAGAGTATGTCATGTCCCTCAGACGGCACTGGAATAGAATCAAACAGTGAGTGACCCTCTTCCCTTCAGCAATCCCACTAAGACTACAGTCTATACCAAACTGAACTTTCCCCACTGAGCTGCTGACACACTGCCTCAGGGCACGGGTAGGGGGTGACATCATGCATTGGCCTATATAGAGATACAGCACGCCTGGTGCTGCCAGTCCAAAGATGGATCAATAATCCTAGGAGCTACTTTCTTCTCACCCGCTACAAATCACTAGTTTGTTTCCTAATATTTAAAAAAAAAAAGCAATCAGATTGTTCCTTCTTGAATTCAGTCTATAGAAAATAATTAATGGTCGGGTTGTTCAAAAGGTTAACAATGATGAACGTAAGAAAGATATGTATATGCATATAAACTATAGCACAGAACTCCTTACCTAGAGATAGTGTAAGCACAAACCATTCATCGCACCAATCTGGCAACCTCTGAATCTTCGGGGGATTTCAGAAGTTGTTGGAACATGTGTTAGCTTGGCATGAAAACAAGCTAAAGGATTCCTTCATCCTTTATACACTGCGATACCCAGCTCCTACACGGAGGTGGAGGACCAAGGACACACAAGAAGATACAGGAAAGCACATGCAAACTCCCCAGTGGCTTCAACAGCATCAAAAGAGCATTTCTTAGAATTAAACACGTAATTCTCCATGTGGCATTAAATCCCACCTGTGGCTTCCACTAGAAGTTACGTTTAGACTTCTTTTAATTCTTACAGCAGTGTCTGAGATTTTAAAGTTTAAGTTTTCTATTCCTGACTAGTTAAAATTGCTTATGTAGAGCTGAAGGAATGGCTCAGAGGTTGAGAGTACTGGCTGCTGTTCCAGAGGATCCAATTTCAATTAAAAAAAAAATGTTTAAGAATATTCATTAAGAGCAGACACTAGGTCAAAACAAAGTCCAAGCAAAGTACCTCGTGAGGCGACACTGGTCTAGTTACATTGAAGCTTTCTTCAACATCAGGAAGTCCCACATAGATATTAAGATATCTGAAAAGCAAAGTATTTCATTATCAATTATACCTTTTCAGAAAATATACAGGTGTGATCGTTCAGTCTTTGACAAGTGCCTACCTTGCTGAGGATGACAAAATTGACAATTACATACCTTCTTGAACCTTACAAATGAGGGAAGACGCTACTGAAGTATTTCTGTGGTGTGTGCATGCGCGTGTGTGCTGTAGGAATATGCACTTGTGTGCACAGGTGCTCCTGCAGAGTTTCTTCCCCTACTGTTTTCTGCCTTATGTATTTTTAAAAGATTTTATTTATCTATTTATTGATTGATTGATTGATTGATTATATATACATACACTACAGCTATCTTCAGAAACACCAGAAGAGGGCATCAGATCTCATTACAGATGGTTGTGAGCAACTATGTGGTTGCTGGGATTTGAACTCAGGACCTCTGGAAGAACAGTCAGTGCTCTTAACCACTAAGCCATGTCTCCAGCCCTCACCTTATGTATTTTTAAAAATTATTTTTATTTTACGTGTTCAGATGTTTTGCCTGCACGTAAATACACACCCTGTGCATGCATGACACCCGCAGAAGCCAGAAGAGGGCACTGAACCCTAGAAACTGAAGTTACAGAGGGCTGTCAGCAATAATATGAGGCTTAACTCTTAAGTCTTAACTTAATTCCTAAGCCTTCTCTCCAGCCCCTTCACCTTATTTTTTGAGACAGGGTCTCTCACTGAACAGAAAAGTCACCAATGAAGTTGGCTACATTCAAGCTCCAGGGATCTGCCTGTTTTCATACCCCAAGTGCCGTGGTTGGACGTACACACTGCTATACACAGCTTTTATATGCAGGTGTGGGATCCAAACTCAGTACTTCATCCACACAGCCCTCCCTCTGGACTCCTAAATATCTCTAAAAGACACATATTGGAGTTATGGTTCCATAAACATGATTCCTAATGAAAACAGCAGCATGTAAGGTACCGCCTGTCACAGGTGAGCACTTGGGATGTTGGTGTATTAAACAAAGGGGAGGACTTACAATGAGAACAGGGAGCAAACGTATGCTCATTGGTACAAAAGAAGAGGGGATAATGGGAAACTAATGGTGTTCTTGACAACCAGAAGTATTTGGAAACTGGGTAAAAAGAACTGGGAGGAGCAGGTGGTGGTGGCCCATGGCTTTAATCCCAGCACTCAGAAGGCAGAGAAAGACAGATCTCTGAGTTCAAGTCCAGCGTAGTCTACCGAGTGAGTTCCAGGAGAGCCAGGACTACAGAGAGGAATATCTTTAAAGCAAACAAAAAGAACTGGGAGGGAATCAGCAGCTTTTGAAGATACTGTGTGCGCAGGTCTAACCCTCTAATGGAAGTATTCTGATGTAGCAGCTTGATTGTGTCCTGTATCCCAGAAAGCTGAAGACAGAAGGGGTTGCAAACATCTGTCCTCTAGTTAGCAAACATTATTCTTGCAGATGGATCAGTAATCCCAAGGTTACTCTGTATAGAATATAGAACTGAAACTTTTTAAAATTAATTATTGATAACAAGAGCCAAACTTCTCACTGTCAGGAGTAAAGTCACAGGAAGGGAAAGGAAGCTGGTTAGAATGAGTTGGTACTGTTGGCTGAGACTAGAAGAAATCAGTCTAAGGTCTCCAATATAAACAGAATGGATGGGACACAGAAATACACACGTGTGCATGAATGTGTTAATGCATTTACACGTATTTAATAGTGCTAAGTCCTTAGTGCCTATATGGTCACCTTCCAATAAAAGGGGCCAAAGCGTGTTGGAGAAGTGGTTGCTTCCCAGATGGAGACAAGAAAAAAACGATATATATATTGTATCCCATGGTTCCAGAAAGTGACGAAGTAGGTAAAACACCATGAGAGCATATTTTGACAGGACATGGTGTCAAGTCAAAGAATTTCCCTAAGGCAAAGCTAAGATAATCTGAGCAAGAGAATAACCAACGACAGAAAAAACTAAATATCCGCGAGCCTAGACTCATGATATTGATATAGAGTAATCTACAGAAAGGCACGATGATGGTGTGGGAATACTAAAAGCAGAAGGCATGATGGGAGAGACTTCCCTCACAGTAGCAGCTATGATGGACAAGAATCCTCAATGCACACCAAAACCAGCGGTGAGAGGTTATACACGTAGCTCTGTGTACGGCATTTGTTCCACAAATACAAACCCAGGCACGAGAGGTTTTTTTTTTTAATTAAATAAAATTAGCGATGAAAATATTGACAGTTGCACTGTCTAAAAGATCTCCCCACAGATGCTTGTTATAAAAAGAAAAGAAATCACATCCTTGCAATGGAGAATTCTGAAAGGCAGACACTATGTTATTCAAGTACGCAGTGCTAAAAGATACTGACATTGTACATGACATGAATCAATAAAAATGGCACAAAAAATTGCTGAAATGTTCTTGCTAAAATGTGTAACTTAATCTAATCATGAGCAAGTATCCAGACACTCAGACTGAAGGACCCTCTCCAAACCTGACCAAACTATTCAAAAGTGTCATGGCCAGGTAAGACTATCAGGTTCAGAGATGAAGAAACCAAGACAACCTCAGGGCTGGGAAGATGTTTCAGCACTTTCAGACCATGTACTACTGATCTTGAAGAGGACCCAAAGTTGGATGCCCAGCACCACATCAGGCACCTCCAAGAGATCGGATGCCCTCTTCTGACCTCCATGGGCAACTGCACTCAGCTGTGTACCCACAGACTAGAAGCCATCTTATTACAAGGTGAAAACAGATTCATTCCTGTTTTATGTAAACTCATATTTGACTAGGGCTTGGCTCATCTTCTAGACTTTGACATGTTCCACGACCTCTAGGCTCTGCCCTGATAAGATGTTCTGCCAAATCATTTTGAATGTTCAGTCAAGTTCCTACATAACCAACATTTCTCTGGAAATTCCCCAACCCTTGAAAACCTCCTAGTCTTACAGGTTTGGGGCTACATAAACTCCACTGTCTCCTATGTCTGATGCTGTTTTCCTAACCCCCACTTTATAAAGAAAAGCGTGCATACTTTGGCCACAGAATCTCGGTAATGGTCTTTACTCTTATTTGGTAGAATTGACAATAGTAAGACAGCCTAACATGGGCCAGGGACTGATTCTGGCTCAAGAAACAGGACACCTATGGGAAGAAACATCAGGTCAGGCTCCTTTCAGTGGGCAGTACTACAATGTGACTTTCTGGTTCTATACAATGTAGAAACAGGCTGTGCAAAAAAATCCTGAATGTTTTTATCATTATTAATTATATATAAAACTCAGCAAAGGCTTACATAAAAGAATTAAAACAACAGTTTTAGTAACTTTTCAATTAGCTCTTACAATGATTTACAATGAAAGTCAAATACGTGCACTTTACCGCTAAAACAGTGGCATTACAAGAGATCTGACAGTGAGCACATTTACCGCAGTATTTGAAAACAAAAAGAGTCACCAAAGAGCAGTTGGTTTCTTACTTTAAGTACCACATGGGGTCAGCGTCACTTGTAACCTTTTCATTGGCCTTCATTATCTTCTTTATCTGCGGCAGGAAGTGCAGAGTTAGGGACAGAGCTCTTGCTTGCAACGGGTCCTCAGTTTACACCTGGTCTTGACTCTGGATGCTTACCTCTACATTGATGAAATAGTTAAAGGAATCTATATGCTGCTTCACCAGACCTTTCACCTACACAACAAAAGACAGCAACAAACAGCTTACACGAGTCACTCAGGCCACGAACCGTCAACGTTTCCCCAGTACAAGGGAGGGCAAGATTAATAAATGTATTTATTAAGAACAAAAATTAAAGAACCGTCTAATGACTTATCACATGAAAAATAACTAATTATTATTAAATAGCAAGCAATTACCTTTAAAAATGCCGGGAGCAGCCTCCATTTTTCCTGTGGATCAAACAATACACGCATGAGAACATGTGTAGTGACCACAAAACACAATTACTGTGGTGTTCCAAGTTTATCACAAGAGTTCAGAAAGAAGTAAACCAAATGGGACATTTTATAATACAGTTGCTATTGTAAACATCAGGGTTCTGTGGTGTACATGCACATAAACACATACACAGATATCACAGGTTTCCCTACATATAATAAAACACTTTTCAAATTTATTCTCATGGTCTAAGTGAGAATCACAGCTTGGAAAGAGAACTGTTAGTCCGAGCCTGGTGTTCTTTGTGAACCAGAGCCTCAGGCTACCTCAAGGCTTCTGCAGGTCAGTACTCATGGGTGTTTGCTTCTCCACTGACAGACAGCTAACTGCCACGCCTCCTGAGTTTGAGGACTGGCCTTGTAGACCACTACATCAGGGGACAGCCTCTTTTCACTTATCCTATTTGCTAAGGGAGCCTGGACAGCTGGGTACAGCTGGGTCTAAAGTCAGAATACTCTGTGGACAATTTACAACTTAAAAAAAAAAAAAAAAAAAACAAGGCTTTAGGGGCTGGAGAGATGGCTCAGCAGTAAAGAGCACTAGCTGCTCTTCTAGAAGTCCTGAATTCAGTTCCCAGCAATCAAGTTCTGAGTTCAATTTCCAGCAATCACATAGTGGCTCACAACCATCTTCTAAGTTCTATACTACATGAAGGTGTATATGCAGATAGAATATTTATATTATATTATAAAATAAACTTTATATAATAAATTTATATTTATATTATAAAATAAACTAAAAAAAAAAATCAAGAAAACAAAAACTAGCTTTAACTTGAGGGACCTGAGCGGCAGTGGCAAGTTCTGAGTGGAGTCTGAGTGACGGGTGACATTAATATCTTGTGTGTATTGACTGGCTCGCTCTGGATGCTGGTGGGAATGGGCAAGGCTGGAAGCAGAGCAATGACTTAGCTAATCGACAGCCCAGGCTGGTAACAGTACAGGTAGGAAGTGTGAAGTTGTTTAGCTAGCAGACATAAGCTTGAGCAAAGCCAGTAAACGGACAACAGACTAGACAGATCCCTGGAGAAAAGTGAAGCTAAAATGAACGCTAGGGTTTCTGGTCTGAGGAGGCAGAGGCACAGAGCCAACACTGACAGTATGAGAGGAAGGGGCCATGTGTAGGGGCAGCAGGTTGTCAGGCGTCTGAGATATCAATTAGACACTCAGGTAGAAATGTCTAACAGGCAGTAGATGTCTGGAACTTAGAAACAGAGTACCCTGGGGTATAAATTATGGATTAGTTATTAAAGTCAAGGGACAGTGAGATTGCCCAGGAGCAATGGAAAAGTTGCACAAAATGAGAAAAGCTGAACCGGGTGCGAATCTTTAATCCCAGCACTTGGGAGGAAGATCTCTGTGAGTTCGAGGCCAGTCTGGTTCCAGGACACTCAGCACTACACAGTGAGATCCTGTCTCAAAAAATGAGAGAGAGACAGAGATGGAGAGAATATGAATATTTCTAACATCTAGAAATGATGTGGGGAAGCCCAGAAAACAGGCAAGCCAGTCTCTAGTAATAGAAAGCAAGAGTGGTTTCTTGGGGGGAAAGGGGCTGAAAAGTTGTAAGAGAACTTTTAGGGGTGATGGAAATATTCTAGAGCATATATTGGGTAATAGTTGTTTGGGTATCTGCAACTATCAATGCCAAAGCAAGTGACACCCAGTATTTGTGTAATACTATGTTCCTTTATATCCTGTTAAGCAGAGAAAGAGGATGAAGACCAAAATTACAAGCTGGATTAAATTCCTACACTGGCTTCCATCTGGCCTGGCCTACAGGACTGTAGAAGTCAGTAGGTAAACTCTAATTCAACATGGCTGGTGCCCACATAACAATGGGGAATTCGGACAGACACATGCAGGGACACTGTCAGGTAAAGATGACAACAGATGTCAGCATGATGCTCCTGTAAGCCAAAGACACATCAAAGGCTCAGTAAACCAGCAGAGGCTAGGGAAGAGGCACGTGCTGGATTCTTTCCCAGACTTCTGTAAACTTCCTTTTGGATTTACAGCCTTCAGAAATGTGGGAAATTAAACATCTGGGTTTTTATACTATCAAGCTGTAGTACCTTGTTACAGTCATCCTATGTACTAATCTAGCTCTTCAAATTCCTGCTGCCATATTTCAAAACTTCCCCTCTGGGTCCAGTGAAATTCCTTCTATCTTAAAGACAGGAGAAGTATAAAGTCCTTGTGGAAAACTCACTGTCTTTCACAAACACAGACCTTTTAGTCTCCTCTAGAAAAAACAGGAAACCCTCCCATACTTAATCACCCCAACTCCTGGAGGCATACTCAGCAGCCTTCTCTACTGGTTTGTTCTCACTCAGCCTCTGAGCCAGGTGTAGTGGCCCAGGCACTAGCAATTAGAGGCAGAAGCAGAGTCTCCCCTATATCAATTCAAGCCTAGCCTGGGCTGTGTAAAACCTCCATGAGGCGAGAAAACGTATAAATAACATTAGGTTGGTGAAGGATTTCAAGGATGCCAATAGAGAGAAAGCCTAAGAGTTGGCAACAGAATTCTAAACATTAACACCATTCCAGGGAATGGCTTAAATTTAGAAATATACAGCCCACTGCACTTAGAATGTGGTGGTTTGAATAAGAATGGGCCCAGGGGCTCATGAATTTAAATGCTTAGACACCAGGGAGTGGAACTCTCTGAAAAGATTAGAAGGACTTGGAAGTGTGGCCTAGTTTATGGCCTTTTTGAAGCCTGTGCCAGGAAAGCCCCTGCCAGGTCCCCTGTGTGTGTGTGTGTGTGTGTGTGTGTGTGTATGTGTGTCTTTCTATCCTCCTCACCCCCAACCCCCCTATTCCCAGCCTGCACACAGACCAGGGTATAAGACTACTTCTCCAGCACCATGCATACCATAATGGACTGACCTCTGAACCTGTAGGCCAGCCCCCAATTAAAAGCTTTCTATTGTAAGAGTTGCCTTGGTCATGGTGTCTCTTCACATTCTTTTATTTTACCAAATCTGGCCAGTGCTTACTTGTCCACCTCTTTCCCACCACTGCTTACTGTACCTGCCCTGTTTTGTTTGTTTTTGTTTTGTTTTGTTTTGTTTTTGCTCTCCTCTTGTATGCTTATACTATCTTTGGTGGGTTTTTTTCTAATTTAACTTTCAAGTTTAATTTGTAGATTAAATTTTGTGTGTCAATCATTCTTCCTTAGAAAGGCACTGGCTCCTTCCTGCCACAGTGTCTGTCACTGACCTTCATGTGTTTCTAACAGTCTTACTTGCTGGAGTGGGGGGTTCTCAGGTCTGAATGAACATAATGAACGATGTTACTGCCTTTGCCAAAGAGGGGCCTAGAATGACCCCAGAGACTCAGAAATGGACACTGCACTTGTTTATACTGATCATTCTCAATAATTCGTGGGAAGTAAGCACCAATTTCATTACTGAACTAATGAACAGTAATCTATATGAACAGCACTTACTAGAGCAGTATTCTAGTATGCCAAGTTAATAAACAAATGCCATTTCCTTCTAGCTGAGCCTATTTACTATTCAAGTCCCCAACTGTATCTTCTCTAGCACTCTCTAGACATTTTATTTTATTTGAACTAATCGTTTCTAGTATATTTTTCCTTCATATTATACCACGGTAGGAAAAGGTACTCAAGCTGTGGGGTCAGTTATTATTCATTGATAAGGTAAAGAAATACTAATCAATCTTACTGAGTACTCCTGACTTCAGAAGCCATTAGCTTACTAGAGGAGGCATGTTAAGCAAATGGAATGACACGTGGTGGGTGCTGTGATAGAAGTGTGCAGTGGGGTGGATTATGACAGATGCTAGCTAAACTGCTATGCATGGTGAGTGAATGAGGGAGGCATTCCAAATAAAGGGAGCTGCTGAGCAGAAGCGCACAGGGCTGAAGGCGCTGGCGGAGAACACTGAGGTTGTCTGCTATGGGTTAGATACGGTGAGGAGAGGGAGGGAGGTACACTGAAGAAGCTTAAGGTAATGAATGAGGTGATAGCAGATTCCAGTGAGCTGGTACACTGGTTCAAATGCTGGGTTAGGGTTAGGAAAGACAAACAGAAGGACCAGACAGCACTGTGGTGGTTCCTTTGGAAGACACTGAGAGTCACATGTGATGCTGCAGTTAAGGACTATTGGGAGGAAGGTTCAACACCGTAATCTACAAAATTCTCACTGGAGAACTGTACCGTGTATTTTCCCTAATTAAGAAAATCTTGGAATTCACTCTTCAAACGCTCTGTGAGACACCAAGATTGTGATCCTCCTACCTCCACATTCCAAATGCTGGGATTAAAGTCGTGGGCCCCCACACCCTGTTGAATTGTGACAGTAGGAATCAAGCCCTGGTGTTCTAGAAGAGCAACCAGTAGTCCTCAATCCCTGAGCCACCTAAGGAAGTTCTTAACATTCACACAGTCACTGATCATGTCGCTCCTGTTTAAGCTCTTCAATGGTACTTTACTATTCCCAGGGAGAAAGTCTAACACATTTCAGAACCAGAAACTTATCTTTTACAGCACCACTGGATTTATTTCAGTTCCTCTGAAACATCTGATTGATAGTTTGGCTGAGGGTCGTGTTCAGACTGTCCCTCTGCCTGAATTTCTTCCTCGACCATCTTCAGTCCTAGATCTATTCTGTGCCAAAAGACATCAAGGCTCAAAGAGAATTTATATATCCTCTCAGGAAACAAAATCATGTCAGCAACTGCACTTCATCAGGCAGTTCACCGTGGAGCAATTATCACTTAACTTTTAAGAATCTGATGCAAGCTATAGGGGCAAGTCAGAAAATACAAGATCAAAAATGGGGGTGGGGTGGGCGGGGGAATATTCAAGGTACTTAAACTAAGCCTGCAGTACAAAGAAACTCTGGACTTAAAGGTCCTTCCAGGTGAGATCGGAAAAAGATACTTGTTCCTCAGAGAAGAATACACAAGGGCCAATTCATGCCAGCGCACACTTGAACTAGAAAATCACCAGAGAGCTATTGGCTGAGCTTCTACTCTGAAGACGCTATTAAAAGATCTCTATTCATGCTGCTACAAACACGCAGGATACAGACTTGGTAAAGGCTCACACATGGGGAACTCTGAGCATGTGCAGAAGTTCTAGGCATGCGCAGAAGCCTAGGGTCCCGCCCTCGTCCTCCCAAAAACTGTCCCGGCAACGCCTCCTCAGTCGCCTCCAGCTTCTTCCGCTGCCTGCGCTCACAGCGCTTACCTCCACAGTCGGGATCGGCGCAGCTAGCTGCTCCGGAGTCAGGCTCCCAAACTCCTCAGCGAGCACGTCCATTCCATTCACGGTAAAGGAAGACGTCGGCAGAATGTTCACATCCGCCCGTGCAGCAAGCAAACAGCACGCGGAGAGCGGTGTGCGCTGTCTTTAAGTGTCCCCGCTGCGCTGAACACTTACTGGAGGCGCTTCAAAAGGTTCCGCCTGGTCCGGGCCTAACCTGCGGAGGAACCCGGAAGTGACCTGGCCGGATATGGAAAACTGCACCCTCTGCTGTACTTCCGAGGTCTCGCAGGGCTAATCCGAGATTCCCAACAGACTGTCTTATTTCCAGTGTCCCCAAAATGATTGAAAATATAGTAGTTCTAACTGTATAACTAATCTGAAAAATGACTCGATAATACACAATGGCCACAACATGAACCTCTAAAGCAGATTTTTTTTCTATTTAACTCAGTCTAAACTATGTATGCTTCATAGTACAAAAGAGAAAAGTACTTTTCGTGTTCAATAAGTGGTTGCTTAAATAGTTGATGATACCTGTGTGTAATGGACAGCCATTAACTGCCATAGGAATGGCCATAATATGGTGGGGAGAAATGCTCTAGTGTCAATAAACTGCCACAAAATAAGTGTCACTTAAACTCCCAGATGTGTGATCTTGGAGTAAAGTAACCCCACAAAATTAAATGGGTAGGAAAAAACCCAATAAATTATATTAGAATGGCTAATTAACGGTTTGGGAGAAATTACATCTAAATCCTATGTCAATTAAATATTTCTGTATACGATAACAAAACACTAGAAGAAAATGTAAGAGGGGGGAATTTGTACTGTGCATAGGTTTGTTCCCCACTACAACAAATAAACCAGGGGTTGCCCATAAACCTCCCATGGTAGCCCACACCTAGCATTTAGAAGCTAGAAGTAGTAGGGTATCCTGAAACTCAAGGGTATCCTTGGCTATCTAGCAAGTTTGAGGCCATCCTGGGCTACATGAGAGCCTGTCTCTAAAGAAAAGATAATGTATTAAGAACATTGACTTGGTGATGGAATTCAAAGATGGCAATGGAGGAAGCATAAGAATTGCTAATAGAATTTTAAAGTTTTAGCATTACATTAATTAAAAAAAAATTAGGCTACACTGCTAAAAGTCTCTATGAATAGTAGTAACCCATGCACAAAGAGTTGGTAGAAGACAAAGGGGTTTGTGACTGAAACTTGACATGAGCTCATGCATGTTCGATGGGAAGAACAATCCCGTGGGAAGAAGTAAAAGATGCCAACGGTTGTTTGATGATAGTTTCAGTTTGGGAAAATACGGAAGCTGTGGGGGTGGATGGAGTCACATGAGTGTGCACAATGCTGCTGACCATTTAATACTTCACCTATACAACTGACAGCATCTAATAGTTGAAATCATAAGGAACTTCTTAAAATGTCTAAGTATAAGCTTTCTGATGTCTTTATTAATCTGGCCCCAAGGTAATCTGCTTACCAAGATAGCTTGTTTAACGTCAGTGCTTGTATCTTCTAAATATTGTGCTGGTAGATTTCTGAAACCAGGTGATGAAAGAAAAAAAAAAAAATACCAAGATGGCTCAGAGCTTGACAAGCTGGGTTCAACCCCCAAGACCCACATTGTAGATGAAGAATCAACTTAAGAGAACTGTCCTCCGTCCCCACACTCACATATAAGATAAATTATTTAAAACTAAGAATGATCAGCCCCTACCCTTAAATCCTTAAGATTTACTCAGAGAGAGACTATATTTGAATGATCCCTGAGATTTAAACCAGAGAGCACCCTATTTAGAGTGTAGTCTGGAAGGGATTGTGAACATGATCTATAGACTGCAGGACATCCAGTGTGGCTCGGTTGTGTTGACTGTGTTCTACAAAGTCTGTTTGGATTTCCACTATAAAGATGGTTCTACTGTAAGCCAGATCACAGTCATCTGGAGAGCTAAAAAACTCAGCTTTCTGATTGGCAGGCTGGAGCTGTAAATCTGCACCTCTAGCAATCTCTCTGCTGCTGTAACCTAATACCCTAGCCACTGTACTGCTCTAGATCCTCGGGCTGTGAATGAAAAACGCCTTTCTTGTTTGTTCCTTGAGTTTGTGTTTAATTCATAATTCAAAAATAAAATTGTAGTAGGTAATAATACATCTGGCATTGCATTCCTGAAAGCCCAAGTTTTAAAAGTTTCTTTTGTAATGAAGGACATTTTGGAAGAAGTAGTCCTAATCTTCCATGGCTACAATTGGTTGACAGGGATGATGTTAGCTGTTAGGCTACAATCTCTTGTGTACTGGCTGGTTTTGTGTGAACTTGACACAAGCTGGGTTTATCACAGAGAAAGGAGCCTCAGTTGAGGAAATGCCTCCATGAGATCCATTTTCTCAACTAGTGATCAAGGAGAAAGTTTTCATATATATATATACACACACACACACACACACACACACACACACAGTTTATTTACTCTAAACAGCAACACAGACAAAATGCCGTGTAAACACAAAGGAAGTGGTGCAGAATGGAGATTCTGGCCAACTTTGGATCTGAGGCTCATAAGCAACAGCCCAGGCTTCTGAGAAGGATGGGGGCATGGAAGAGGGAGAGTGTGGTTCTGTCATATAGCCAGGTGGAGGCCAGAGCTCTGAACAGTGGGGACCGTGCCTGCATCCGAGCGTGACATGAAGAAACTAGCTCCTAGGGGCTTACCAAGTACAAAAGTTTATCATTTTACAGCAGTTGAAATACTGACATAAATATTAAAAGCAAGTTTTACTTAATAATCAGAAATACAGAAGACTGAACAAATATGCCAGTGGCGGAAATGGAAAATGGCACCCACGCAACCCTCCCAGGCAACTAGTAACTGTACAAAGCGACTTTGATCTGCAAAACGTAAACAAGTTCTTGCCAAGCCAATCCCTTCCTCGTCACGGGGCCGCTGCTTATGCGGGGACAAACTTCTTCGCTTGTGCGTGAACCCTTTTCTCATATTCCACTCTGTTTTGGCAGTAGATTGTGTAGGCCTCTGCTTGAGCTAGGTCTTGAATATTTGGTTCATTTAGAAGTTCTTGAATTCCCAATAAGATCTGTTTGATCGTGATAGCTGGCCTCCAGTCCTCCAGGATGGACAGGCACACTGTGCCAGAAGGATACACGTTTGGATGAAACAGTGGTGGCTCAAATTTACATTTTGGTGGTGAGGACGGATAGTCATCTTTGAAAGCATCTGTAGCTTGAACAAGCCTCCTTCCCACAGAGTTGCCTTCTTCCTTCTTTCTGGTATAGCACACTCCCAGTTCATCAAGTTCATCATGCCATCAGGGTTCTTTGTTGGGACAAAGGGTGGCTCTTTCTCCAAGCTTTCCTTTCCTAGGCAAGTCGGCTGAGGGTAATCCCCAACATATTTAAAGTCCCTGGACTGTCATGGTGGCAGAGGTGGCAGCGCGCCTTTGTCTCCCTGATTTGGTTTTCAACAGTCAACTGTCATTTTCTACTGCACTAACCAGATAGGAGAGATAAAGGGAGATGTGGTGGGAACCAGTGTGAGATTTCTGCCAAATTCATAGTATATCACGCATTCTGGAACCGGGGAAATGACCACAGGATGTGTTCGGGAACCTACTGGACATACTGTGAGTCGGACATCATTCAAACTCCATATCAAACTCTAAATCGCCTGTCCTCCATAAGCCCATACTTTAACTGGAGGGCCACATGTTTCTTGAGATCTCCTGGGATCAATGTCAATTCAGAACCAGTATCCAATAGACCCTGGAAAGTCTGTTTATTTTCTTTCCCCCAGTGCAGTTACCCTTGTAAAAGGCCATAGGTCCTTCTGGGGAAGAACTGGAGAAAGGCTAACAGCAAAACTTTTAGGTGTCTGATCAAGATCCTGCCTCAGGGGAGCCTGGCCACCCCTTCATTCAAGGGGTTCTGGGTCTGCAAACTGGCTCAAGTCAGGAAATTGGTTCACTGGCCGAGATTGCCTTTTGCCACCATCCAGTGTAGCCTTTCTTTCATTTGAGAATTTTTCTGTTTATACAGATCAGATATGCAGTAGGCTTCCTATGTATTTCATGCCTGGAAACACCATGACTGATTAGCCAGTACCAAAGGTCTGAACGAGTCATGCTATTATAAATTTCACTTCTCCTGTGCTGGCCATTACAGGGTATGTCACCATAAACATTGTTTTGTCTCCACTGTCCATTATGATAACTACCATCACCTTGTCTCTGGCGATCCAGTGCTGACACCTGGCCCTTGTTACCTCGGGGGCCCGATTCAACCCACTGCATTCAATTCATCCAATTGAACAGCAGCATCTCCAACTCTAAGATCTGGACAAGGAAAAGGGCACGAACGAAACCCATCAAGTATGCTGGTACCCTCACCAGCTTGAGTCTTGCAGGATTTATGAAGGGCATGACTTTTGGGCCTTGCATTGTGGAGGATTAAATTCAATGTATCCACTCTAGCATTGCAGTTTCCCTGAGCCTTAAAATCCCTTTATCAATACTAAGCCAAGGGATATTAGGCATCTCCAACTCCTTTTCAGTAGGCCATCTTTTGATAAACCAACCATTCAAACTTCTGACTCCCTTTTTAACTGTTCGAGCTCCCATATTAAACCTAGAATCTCCACTCAGAGGGCCCATGTCAATAAACTCAGCCTCATCTAGTTTTATGTTTTCCTTCCACCATTATCCCACACCCTTAAAATCCATTCCCACACATATTCCCCAGACTTCTGCTTGAATGAATTAGCAAAGTCATTAAGCTCCTTAGTGGTGTATCGCATTTCCTCATGGACTACACTTTCTACCTCCCCTCTAGGGGCCTGTTTTGCTTTGAGTCTGGTTATGGGTCTAGAAGAAACTATTGGTGGGCCTTGAGAAACATCAGTATTGTCTTGTCTGGCATTTTCTTCAGGGAAAGTCACTGCTGGTTTATCAGACTCTGAGGAATCAATTTCCTCATGTGAAAGAGGCATTAATTCAAGGGTGAGGGTACTACTTCCTCAGGTGCGGTAAACCCTTGAGAATCTGAAGACTCAAAATTCTCAGCTTCAACAGGGCCTTACCACACATGGCCATCCCAAGTTATAGGATCCCATTCTTTGCCAATTAATGCCCTTACTTTAACTGCTGACAGCCTCTGAGGCTGACTTGAATTTTCACTGTCATTCTGTCAACCTTATAATGAGGGCTTCAGTTTGGTTTTCTGCAGCTCAAGCTCTATGGCTGCTGGAGAGAAGATTCTATTCAAAGATACACCCCGAAACCTTTTGACTGTTTACTTGCTTCTGGATCCTTTCGATTTTACAATACAGGTCATTCTTTTCCTCCATCAGTTTTTCCAGAGATACTAAGAACAACATGCCAGGAGAATAATTTTCCGACTTTCCCCCCAACTTGTAGAAAGCTTGGTACACGGGATCACCTAATTCATCGTCAGTTACAACTGATGGATCAAGATAATCAAAGGTATTAGCTTCTTTTAAGTTAGCTATATAGTTTTCACCATGTGTCTTCAATATTCCCTGAGCTCTTAAGAGAGGGAGTATCTGGAAAGGTTTCAGTAGATGAAGGTGATGGTGAATTATTAAACCAACTCCAGATTATTAAACAGTTCATCTTTATACTTCTGCTCCTATAGAACCACTCGCAGTACCAACTTCTGAATTAGTCAGGGTTGTCTAGAGTCACAGAACTTATGGGTAGTTCTATATAGTAAGAGAATTTGTTGGTGATTTACAGTCTGTAGTCCAACTCCCCAGCAATGGTCAGCAGCAACTGTGAATGGAAGTCCAAGGATCTAGCCGTTGCTCTATCCCACAAGGCAAACAGGCGAAGAGAACCTTCCTTCTTCCAATGCCCTTATGTAGGTCTCCAACAATTAAAGGTGTCCCAGATTAAAGGTGTGTACTTGCTTTGTCCCAGATGACCTGGAACTCAGAAATCTCCTTGCCTTAGTGCCCTGAGATTCATAGCCACTATGCCTCAAGATCTCCATGCCAAGATCCAGGTCAGAAACTTGTATCTTCCAGCCTCAAGATCAGGATCACAGGTGAGCCTTCCAATTCTGGATTGTGGTTCATTCCAGATATAGTCAAATTGAGAACAAGGAATAGCCACTACAGATAGGTCAAGTGGGAAGAAAGACCCCAAGAGAAGGAGAGGTAAATGCTGAGTTAGCATGTGTTAGCATCACAACAGTGGAAAATGCTTTCGGCTGGAAGAATCAAGGAGCCATACAACCAAGCAGCTAACAGCTCACAATCCAGGATGAGACTCTTTGCTTGGGTTCAGATACACTTAGCAGCTCCATGGCCATGGCCTTCACACATGAAAATGATAAATGGGCTGTGCAGCCGCAACTTACAAATGCTCAGGATAGGCCCTGCCGCACGGCAAATGCCCAGGGTTATTATTTTAGCATGTTCCAAAATGGAGGGGTGTGTGTGTGTGTGTGTGTGTGTGTGTGTGTGTATCTCCAGTTGTCCCAGCACACCTGCAAGAGTAACTGCTGAGACAGCCCCAGGTTCTTTCTTCATAAGGCCATGTGCTGAGTCCCTTAAAATATTAATGAGGCTCACATTTTAAGCTTAGAAATGAAAATGAGGCTTCATTACAGAAGAAGCACAGGAGACAGCTTTGGAGACACCCTTATCATTCAAGGGTGTTTTGTTTTATTGGGATTTTTTTTTGTTTGGGTTTTTTTTTTGGGGGGGGGGGTAAAACTGATGGGTTAAACTAAATGATTGCTAAGAGAACCAAGCACATGTCAAGTTTTGTCACCAGCCTTTGAACTTGACATCAAGGACAACCACTACAGCCTTCTCTATACCCTTGAGTTTTTTCTGCCAGTGACAATATCGGGCCTAATGAGCCGTGGTTCTGATGAGACATGACAAATTTTGTTCATATGCAGTTAAATACTTAGCCATCATTTCTCCAAACACTAAAACCTCTTGAAGCTTGAAAGAGGTTCAGGACTTATAAATTCCAGTTACTAGTAATACATGCTGGCCACATTGTACTGTCCTTGGCAGACCATTTGTATTAGGGTTCTCTAGAGTCACAGAATTTACAGAATGTCTCTGCATTAAAGGAATTTATTGGAATGACTTACAGTCTGTAGTCCTACTAACCCAACAATGGGCAGCTGTGGATGGGAAGCCCAAGAATCTAGTAATGGCTCAGTCCCACAAGGCTAGTTATTTCAGCTGGTCCTCTGTGGAACTGGTTCGAGCAGAGGTGCTGTCAAGTGAAGAAGTGAGTCTTCCTTCTTCCAGTGTCCTCCAGCATGAGGTGTGGCCCAGATTAAAGGTGTGCACAGATGCTGGATCTGGGACTTGCTTTGTCCCAGGCTGACCTTTAACTCAGAGGTCTCCTTGCCTCAGTTTCCTGGGATTAAAGGTGTGTGCTACCTTGTCTAGACCTAAGCACTGTGCAGCCAGACTTTGCTGCGTCCACTCCCAGCTCTGTTGGTTCTTGGTTCTTGGCCCATTCCTATGAGCACTTCTGATTTTAGCCCATGAATTATCCTACGAATGGAAGGGTTCAGTGAACTTTACCAGCAAGAATCAAATCTGTTTTATAGCCCTTACTAATTTTCACAACTTTCTTTCTATTGGAGTGTTTACAATTTTTGTTGTTTAGCTGGGTGGTGCTGGCAAATGCCTTTAATCCCAGCACTCAGGAAGCAGAGGTAGGTGGATCTCTCGAGTTCCAGGCCAACCTGGTCTACAAAGGGAATTTCAGGACAGCTAGGGCTACACAGAGAACCTTATCTCAAAATTGTTTTTTCAATATATATTAATTATAATAATAGATTTCATTATGAAATTTTTTCTCTCTTCTTCTTTTCTTCTCCTTCTTCCTTCTTAGACAGAGTCTCTGTAGCTTAGGCTAGCCTTGATTTGGGATCCTTCTCCCTCAGCCTGCTGGATGCTTGTACTATACAGACTGTACCACCATGCCTGGCTCATGATAATATTTTCACCCATGTATATAATATACTTTGATTACACTGATGCTCCCATTACTCTCCCATCCTCTTTAATTTTATTAAATAGTCCTCCTCCTTAAGTCTTCAGTATATACACAGGCTCTGCATGAGAGGGATAAACATGTTATTTTACAGATATTGCTTATTTTGTTTTAGAAGTACAGATGGTCTCAGGAATGTTGTGTACGGATTATGCTAGTCTTTATGGTTTAATTTTAGTATGTGCCAGAGTGAGCACTACCTCCTTGATACACGGTGGGCGCTCCAGAGGCGCTTATTAAGGTAATGCACGGTAATGACACCGAATCTGTAAAGCTCTGAGAAGCAGCACAGAATCATCCCAGAATAAATAATAAAAAGGGCTCAGGGCATCTTTACTCCCAGCATTGAGGAAGCAGAGGCAGGCAGATCTCTGTGAGTCCAAGGCCAACCAGGTATACATATCAAATCCCAAGCAAGCCAGGGCTACAGAGGGAGCCCCTCTCTCAAAAAAATAAAGGAAAAAAAGAAAAAACAATGCCCGATGTTCCACTCGGAGATGCCAAGATGAGTTAGTAAAGAGAAGCACTGATTATGCTGAAATATTTTTTAACATTTTAAGATGCAGTTAGTATGAACAACACACGTGTTAGCAATAAAAGAATGAAAAGATTACCATGTCCTCTGTTTAATAAAGTTTTTATTACAAAACAACCATGTTAGGAAAGCCATAAAAGTAGAAGTAAACGTTTAAGTAAAAACTAAATAAACATGCCAAGAGCTATGATTTAAAAATCCTAATAAATGTACTTGGCTAAATCCAGACCCAAGACACAAATTTACTTTGCCACTTAACAAAAAATGAAGCAGAATGCCCTTCATTTTCAATGTATTTTTAAGTGTTTGCACATTGTATTCCTGCAGGCAACTGCAGTATAATCAAGTATATAAACAAAAATCAACTCCTTTCAGGTTGAATAAACAAGTCACACAGACATGTGCAATATAGTCCAGGACAGCCAGGGCTGTTACACAGACATGCTGCCTCAAAAAATCTCAATATAAAGGTTTAAGAAAACACCAGTCTTATATAAGTAATATAATTCATTACAATTACTTTTCTTCATTAAAACTATCTGCTTTAAACACAAAAGGGATATGTGGCCTTTCTGTGGTACTAACATTACCAGATTACACAGAGTCAGTCTAACACTGCTCTAGGAACAGCGCTGAGAATGTGCCGCATCTACAATACCACTGGTGGAAATGGACCATGTACCAAGTGCTGGTCTCCATCTCTTCTCAGGTGCCAGCTTCGCTTTAGTTAGTTGGAAGTGAAGCATCTATCTTCCCCATGGCTTCATCCCGGAAGAGCAGCTTTCGGAATATATTTGCATAAAATGGTCCATACACCTGTTTGTTGAGATTCACAATGTTTGCATACTGGCAGCCCAGCACTTCCAGCTCCTGCTGAATGACATCAAGGCCACCTGGCACAGGAGGCATGCTCTTCTGAGTGCTTGGAAGACAGAGCAGGCTCTTCATGTACAACTGGATCCGTTTATCTAAAGGGAAAGAATGATATCTTCACCTGTCCCGTTACTGAAGTACATAACTTTTAGTAATAAGCAGTAAGGTTTCCATTTATCCCTGCCTGTGCCCAAGTGGCATTATAGTTCTTCCCATTAAGGATTAAGAGAACTTTGTCATCTGCACATCTGAACTGGCTTTGTGACTGCTTTTGCTAATGAATTGTTATGGAAATGCCAGGATACCAGCTGCATCCCGAGCCTCAAGATAATGACTGACATCCGCTTTCCTCCCACCATCCATACAAACAAGGCTGGAACTGCCAGGAGATGAGACCAAGGGGAGAAAGCCAGCTCTCCCAGCTCTCCCAGCTCTCCCAGCTCTTCCAGCTCTCCCAGCTCTCCCAGCTCTCCCAGCTCTCCCAGCTCTCCCAGCTCTAAGGAGAGCCCTGTAGATGTGCCACCTCCCAAGCTCCTGATGGAGCCCAGCCAACAATGGATACATAAATGAGTCTGACAAGGCAAAGACCTTAGCTGCCCTATCGACTCTGAGAAGTAAGTAAAGCTCAGACTACAGGGTGGTAACTTATACCATGAGAGATCATTGATTAGGAAAAAATAGTGCTTTTCTGAGCTACAATCTTTTATAAGTCAATGCCCAACATCTACAATCATCACTGAAGCTGGCACTGCCAACTTAGCCAAGATCACGTTTTTTGGGTGGCGGCTTGTTTTGTTTTTATAAAAGCATTTTAAAATCAGGAATTTCATACTGAAATCCAAATTTTTGGTTTGACAAGAAGAGAAGCCTAGAAACCAAGCACACTTGGGATTTTAACATAATATCTAGGGTGTTTGGCCGCACATCTAGGTTTCCAGAGACAGCTGAAGTTCATGTTGCTCTGATATAGTTAAAAACAATACTCCCCAAAGCACCCTCGCTGGGAAATTATCTAACCACTCTGTACAGAAGACACCAAGGAAGAGCTGCTCCAACAGTGTGCATCAGTCACTGTCCCTAGCTGCCTCACTGCATCTGCCCTTGTGACCACCGTATACAAGCAAATGCACATGTAGATTTGGCTACAGTCACATCAGATAAAGTAGTACCAACCAGGCCCACTACAACACATGCAGCTCCAAGGGCTCTCTTGTCTTTGGAGGTAAACCCCTCATAAATAAGAATGTTTACTATTAACACAGTCCACTGAGCATAGGCAGTTGACATTAAATGAAACCTTCTTTTCCTCCTTTGGAGAAAAGGTCATGAAGCCTAGGGTGACCTCAAACATACAACATGGCTGAACTATGAATCCTCTTGCCTCCACATCTCAAGTGGTGGGATTTATGGGGATATGTCAGTATGCCTGGCTTTTGACATTTATTTTTCAATCATCTTTCCCCACAAATTACACTGGAGCAGAACTGACCACAGAACTTCAAAGTTTCCAATATCCATGCTTAGTCAGGATTTTTCCTCTTACTAAACTGCTACCCCATCCCATTCCATTCTGTCCAGAGCCTTTCAATGCTGAGTCTAAGTGGCTTCTCTCTGTGACCATCCTGACTTCCTCTCAGTGTGAATGTGTTTCTCCTATCTTAAGAGAGTAAGCTCTGGCCGAGGGTGGGCACGAGGAGTGAGGGGGCTATGCCTTTTTTTCTTTGCATTCTTGGCCTGATAATACATGGTACAATGATTCTGACTAAATTAAAATGAGAAGAATGAAAAGGGCTGTAAATACCGAACTGAAACAATGGAAGCCTGGGAACCCAGCCTGAAGAAGGCAAGAATAGATAATATGTGTTCATCTGTGTGTCTGAGCAAGGAGAGAATTACTCATGTATAGCATGTACCACTTACGCTATTGAAAAAAAAATCACCTCTCACAAATGTAATGGCTATGAGCATGCATAGACACAGCATATAATCCATAGATACTTTTTATTCATTATATATATGTATGTACATATATACATTTCCATATATATATATATGTGTGTACACACACACACACACACACACACACACACACACACATACACGGAAGGAGTTTGACTTGAAAGAAAATTCCTATTATAATTTCCAAAGGTTATGGCAAGGGGGGAAGTGCAATGCCCTTGGCAACTGTGCTCACATCAATGGAACACAACGGGTGCCATGCACAGGAAGAGCCCATGACAATGCTGGCACGGCCTTTTCTGTATGCCAAGGTGGAAGTGCTCAATCTATGCTAACTCCGCATCATTCAAACCCCAGTGACCTTTCCCTGGGGACTGGCTGCCTCTTTCAAACCTGCGCCTAACTTCATCACAGACACAATGTACAACACTTTATCACAAGAAAGCCTAAAAACGAAATCCTTTCAAAATGGTTATGATGTCAACAAGTGGCTCTGCCTCCTCTTTGGACAATAGTACAGAAGCATTTGCTATTTGGAAGCAGCCAATTGGAGTCCCAGCCAAAGGCCTGTCCCTGGCTCCCAGAGTCAAAAGAGACACTCAAGACAGTCACTCAAGTAGCTAAGGAAATGATACTTTGAATAAGATTAAAAAATACTTTCAGTGTGCAGAACAACAGGCAACACTGCCTGGGCAGAGCTGAGAAACAAAAGCTGCTTTACCCAATTTTAAGAGGCATCTCTTGCCCCTCCCCCCTCCCAGTTGCTATCCAGGGCACAGACACACTGAGTTCAGGCCACTCAGGACTCCAGCTCTGTCTTAACCACAACAATTAGGAGCACGAGCCCTTGACCCACATAGGCAGGTAAGAATCCCAAGTGTGCCATCTACACACTCAGTACTATGTAGAGAAAGAGCAGACAGCAAGCATGCCCTGTGCTCATGTCTGTACACTAGTGGGAAGCCAGCAGCACGTCCGTTTCCTCAAGAGAACAAGAGAGCAGAGTTAGGTCAGATGAGAGCTATAAGGGTAAGGGGCTGTGACAAGTGACTGTGCCAACTGCCCTTATCAACTGTCTCCCCTAGGGAGCAGTCTAGATTGACTGTCACACACAATGCTATACCCTGGCACTGGTCCTTTCTGGGGCTAAGGTGAAGCTTTGGCCCATCTAAGTAGCCTGAATTCCTGGTACCCTATGTTCCCAGCAATAAGAATAAGAAAAAACCTTGCAAAGCTCTTCCATCCACAATAAAATGTGCCCACATTATCAGGATGCTGACACTGAACTTGGTAAGTTTACAGATTAACCCTGGAATGTTAGTCTGTTCTAATTCCAACTCTTTCCTCCTCCCAGACTGTTTCTCAGTGTCTGCAGTAACAAAGTGCATCTTAAAGACACCTAGTTTTGCCCTCATTAATGCTAACATCACCCTGATTTGGGGCAAGGGAATTGTGTCTCCCCTCCTCTTACCAATACTCTGGGTGAACAGACTGTCCAGGAAGTGAGTGCACATTTCAAGATCAAGTTCTTTTGCCACTGATCACCATGATCAATCCAAGGACAAAACGGGTACAGCTAGGCCACCTACAGCCAACAGGTCTCCACACTGGATCACTGGTTGGCATCAGAGAGGTAAGACTCCGAGCTCATGTTGACTTAAACACGGAAGGAAGGTGGTGGAGCACAGCACCTTACCGTGTAGGCACCCAGCCTAGAGGAAGCCGGTGCTGAGCCGGCAGTGGGAATCCTGAATCTCCAGTGGCACTGTCTGCTGCCGGCCCCACCCCTCCCCTTTCTACCAGCCCCAGGTAACAACAGCAGGAGTCCTGGCAGTTTCCATACTGACCTGACACAGAGAAGGCTGTTTACTTCTCTACCCATGATGCCTCCCAGTTCCAGCCTTTCACCCTCTATTTAACCCTGACCCAGAAGAGGACCTCGGTCATCTCAGGGATGCTCACGGCAGAACCATTAGCCTCAGTGTGTGAGTGTGCTTGGAGTGGTTAGGCTGCACTCCCCAGGATTTCCACATCACCATGTACTGCCTTCATGACATTCGTGGACAGTTGTGATAGGCTATGTATGAAGTACCCTCCCCAGTTCATATGGACAGAGAAGTAAGACCATCAGTATCTCTTTATACTTCTAATATTTGTCATCCAAAAGGAAAATCTGACCATCTGTGCTGGCTGCTTGTCAACCTGACATGAGCTAGAGTCATCTGAGAGGAGGGAGCCTCAAATGAGAAAATGCCTCCATAAGCTGGGGCTCAAGGCAAGCCTGTTGGGAATTTTCTTAACTAACAATTCATAGGGGAGGGCTCAGCCCATGTGGGTGGAGCCATCCCTGGGCCAGGGGTCCTGGGCTCTATAAGAAAGCAGGCTAAGCAAACCAGTGAGCAGCACCTCTCCATGGCCTCTGCATCAGCTCCGGCCCCCAGTTCCTGCCCTGTGTGAGTTCCTGCCCCCACTGCTTTTGATGATGAACTGTGATATGGATGTGAAGAAAATAAGCCCTTTCCTCCCCAAGTTGCTTTTGGTGTTTCATCACAGCAATAGTAAGACCAGTATCTTTTGCCCTAAATTTGTAGTGTATCACAGGCATTTTAGATTTTGCTGAGCTTTTTGTTATGTTTTTATTACAGAATCTAGAGAGGACTTGATAGGCTGAATGTCCCAATCTGACTATCTAAAATCCGAATTGCTTTTAGTACTGTCTCTAACACTCAGCTATGACTGACGCTTAGACACTGTCAAATACAGCAAGTGAAAGCAAACTGGAGCAGAAGCTGGTGTAAACACAGAGAGAACTCACCCATCAAGGTGCAGACTGGATTGTCCTTCTCTTCAAGGCTTGAAAACTGACCGACAAGATTAGCTTGAACCTCGGCGTTTAAAGTGGGCGAGCCTCTCTCTTTCAGGGCCTTATTAACTTCAGCACAGGTCTGAGCACCAATAGAATTCAGGGCCTCCTTCAAGTTAAACGTCCTGGAGAACACAGAGCAAAGTACATGAGGCCAAGTCTGGGCCTCTGGCCATCTTGTTGTTGTTTTTAAATACACTGCCTTATTGCAGATATTTGCCAGTTTTCTCCCAGAAGCAACAATAATTGTTTTCATTAGAGAGAACCGAGAACCATTCGATGTGCACGCAGTGTCTGATAGAAAAGCCAGGGTGTACATGTAGAACCCCATTTTTACAGGTTTGGCAAAAGGGACAGAAAATACCCATTTACTTTGTAAACCCGTTAGTATGATTCATTTATATCTATTTTAGAAAGACTTATGTTACATCTATGACTGTTTTGCCTGCATGTACATATGGGCACCACATGCATGCCTGGTGTCTGTGGAGACAAGAAGAGGTCATCAGAGCTTTGGGAGCTGGAGTTACAGAGTTTTACACCGCCATGAGGGTGCTGGGACCTGACCTGGGTCGTCTGCAAGAGCAGCCGGTGCTTCCAGCCATCTCATACAGTTTTTAATGAGCTTATAAAGTTCAGTAGAAAAGTTACATTTTCTGTGCCTATAGCAGCAAATCTTTAACACCAATGAAAAACAACTGAGATACTGAGAGGCCAAAGTACTTGAAATCCCAGACTGACAGTGACCAAAGGCCTCAAACTCCCCATCACTGCTCTCTAGTAAGTAACAAGTAATCCCAAGTACACAGACTCGACGTCAGAAACAGCAATTAAGGAGCAGGTCACTCAACCAATAAGGAAAGAGAGGACCTGCAAGGGTGTTTGTTAGATCTGCACTATTGGAGACTGGTTGAAATGGTATCTCACTATAGAAAGGGTTCTTATGTGTCCCAGCCAAACCTGGGAGTCAAACACTGAAATGAGAGGTGACCTAGTGAGAGCAGGTCACTCAACGGGGCAAATTGGGACTTAAGTCTGACGTGGTGAAGACCTTGGTTCAGGTCCAGGCTCTTCCAGCGAGCTTGCTATATGTCCGTGTTAGCTCGTAGCAGGACATCAAGTGCACTGTAAATGCTGAATAAGGAAGGCAGGGGCGCGCCCTAGCCTCTCTGGTGTCCGGCCTTACCTGCTGTCTGTGTGCACTCACACTGGGCCTCTGCCACTCTGCTGTCTAAGGATGGACTGTCTGGATAACATCTTTTCCTTTGATGTTTTAATCCACTCTAGAGTAGTGCTTTAGCTATCTCCTGCTTTTACTCAGCTCAGCAAGTTCTTAGGCTATAGGGAAAATTAAATTTCCATATAATCCAGAGCTCCCATTCATACTGCTTATCTCTGGGACATATCACCAAGCCACATGCAAATGGCATCTGGGCCTACAGGCAACGCGAGAGCATCTACTTGTTTGCATTCCAAATGCTGCTATTCTATCTATAAGGTGAGGTCTTGGGCAGTGAATACGTTCACTTCCTATAAAGGAATGGCTCTATGTTGTATGAAACATCCGGTAAACAGTGAAGAAAACTATAGGGTGGATGAATGAACACCTCAACAGTTATTAATAACTAACACCCGTCGCATACATACTGATGCCCACACCTACGCTAAGAATCTCATATTAATCACTTATTCTCACAGTTTCAAAGTCGAGGAAATTGTTATTATTCTCCCTTTTTACGTGCACGTGGAGTGGGGTGTGTGCTCACTCATGCACATTTATGTCAAGGCCAGACATAAACTTAAGCTGCCTCCCGCCATTACTCTCTACCCTACTGCTTAACAATAGAGCCTTTCATTGGATGTGGGGCTAGCTATTCTTACAGGTGGGCTGGCCAGCAAGCACCAGGATCTGTGTTTCTCCCTCTGCCCATCTGCCCAGCACTGGGGCCACACACATGCTCCTCCATGCTTGACATTTGCATGGCTGCTGCAGGATCCAAACTCAGGTCCTCATGCTCGCAAAGCGAGCACTGTCCCCACCGAGCACCTCCCCGGCCGATCATGCTCCTATCATGTGAGAAATAAGGCTCAGAGAGACTCAGGAACAAGACAGTTTCAGGGGCAAGTTTGGCCTGGTCACCTACTCTGAAAGCCTGTCCTAAGTTTCTACATGTTGTCTCTATATACTGCACGGTGACACTTGGCAGCACTGGGTGTTCAGCGAACACTTAATGAAAAAACTCCAGGAAAGCAATGGTTCCCACGGTGTGGAGATGCAGAGATAGAGCATCCACAAGGACAGAGAAAGGTGTTGTTTCTGGGTGGGTCTTGGGCCCTGAAATAGGAACTAAGGTACACATCACGTCACTTCCACCCACACAGCCCAGACAAACCCTGTCCTTTGAACTTCAGCCCCCAGTGAGAAGTGTGGACTCTACTGTGGGTCAGCACGGAGATCATGGTTGTCCTAACAGATGGGAGGACAGGTGCATCTCCCCTCGGTGGCAGGAATAGAGGACACAGCCCTAAAACACCCAAAAGGCAGAGCAGCAGGGAGAGCTGACCCATATGAGAGCCGTGGAAACACTGACAAGACCTGTCTCATGGGATGGAAGAAAAAGCAAAAATCCAAGTGGGATCTATCATCCAGTGAAAGAGCAATAGTGGAGAGAAAGTTCCAAAGACAAAACTCTCACCAGGCTCATGTTAGACACAACTATCTGCTTTAAAACCTTCATACACTGGATCCATTGAAGCCATCAAAGAAAAAGGGTAGAGTAGACCATCAGATCTGGAAAATCCTCTCTGACAAAGTAGCTCTGCACATGACTCTGTGGATTTCTGGTTCTGCTTTTCCACAGCACTGTCACAGAAAAGCTCTTGTGGGCACCACTGAAAGGGGAAATCCAACACTGAACCTGGCATGTGTCAAGAGACACGCCTTCCTATGAAAGGGCATCTCTAGAATGTTCCAGAAGCTGAAAGGCACTGTAGAAAGAGAAGGTGTAAGAAACGTCAAAGCCAGAGATGACTGTTCTGTCCCCAAGGATGAAGTCATTGCCTGTTTTGGGAAACAGCAGATCGTTCATGTGAGGGAGCAGATACATACGTGAAGAACTTACTCTTTATTCATGCCTTCGAGCAGAACAGCTGAAATCCTCTTTAACCTGTTTGCAAGCTCAGGCAGGCCTTCTGTAACTGCACCCACCATGTTGTTGGTAATTAGGGACACACAGGCAACCATTTTCAATTGATTGAGCTTTTCTGTCAGTTCCTGAAGCCGTGGTCCATCTGTCATGAGTGTCTGGCATATTTAAGATGTAAAAGCAGAAAGAGAAGCACAGTGCCATGAAAGTGTAAATGAGCAATATCATACCCACATTCTCATTTCCACCTGATTTTAGTTAATGCACACATGCAGCACAGACAGACCATCTGATTCAAAGTCAAACTCATGAGTTCAAACACTAGACATCCTGTGGGAGGACAAAGCCACTCACCTCTGGTAAGACTTTTTTCTGATAATCCCACTGAAGGAGTTTCAAGTAACAATTGTTTAGCACCATCAGAGGGCTTAGGTTTGGGGTGGAACTATGTTCAGCTCCAGGAGCTACATCAGTCTCAGAAAGCAATTCTTTATCTATGGACTCTTTTAGCCATTCCGTGGTTTGACTGAGGGCATCTAGGGGCCAAAAAGGAAAAAAAAGAGTTGCTCTTTATCAGATCAGCGCTTTTGTTCATACATTCTATATGACAGATTCTATGAAGGTCCTGGGAATGAATGAAAAAACACAGCCATGGCCCTAAGCCCTTAAGGAGAGACAGGCCTCTAAGTAACAACTGCTTTTAACAGAATACAGTGGATTCTAGAGGAACCAGAGAGAAAAAAGGGGTACTCAGGAGTGCTTATGAGAAAGAACTTCAGAGTGACGCCTGAAGGCAGAGGAGGAAAGGCTGGCTGGCGTGCCAGCAACGAGAGTACCCACAGACTTAAACATGGCAGCAGATGGCACAGTCTGGAAGTTGTCCATCATATATGTACTGCTGGTCTACAAGGGACTAGAGAAAAAAAGAACACCTCCTGATGGCACTGGCTTAGCAGTTCAGAAACCAGTTTACCCCAAACTTGCTCACAAATGACCTTGAGTCTGGACTCAATGCGTTAACCCTTCGGGTGCTAAACCGAGTGTCTGATTAGAGTTACACTTTAACCAGGGTCCATGTGTGTGCTCACGTTCTCGCATCCCGTATCTTCATTCTTCATAGATTTATGTTACAAACACTGGCTATAGGAAAGAAGAACTCCTTGCATAATCTTTTCCAACAAGGAACTAATATAATCAGAAATATCTGTTAGAAAGATAATGGAGAGGAAGGCTGGGTAAAGGAGAAGAGAGCAGGCACCTGGAGGCCGGTCAAGAGAGTGAAGAGCAGGACACAGAAGGAGGAGAGCAATCATGGCAAAGAAAAGGTATTATTGTTTAGGGGTAATGTGCGTGGATCTTGAGGACCACGGAAATGCAAAAAGTACGAAAGGCGTGTAGGCTTGCTCCCATGTCCCTATCTAGAGCAGCTGAATGAATGTGTCCTTTCTGAGATACAAAGTATAGGTAAAGGATATGACACTCAGTATTCCCACACTAATGACATTCAGTCTTCCCACACAGTTTTGACAGCTACCAGCTATCCTTCAGATGTCAAGTCTACAAACGTGTTTGATTTATCCTCCTTAGGTACTCTGTAACAGCCTCTTGTCTGTGGACGCCCCTCCTGAACCCTCCTTTATTTCTGCAATTTCTCTCCTCTGGTGGTGCACTCTCTCACTCTTTCAAGCTCTCTCCCTTTCCCTCTCCCCCTTCTCTCTCTTCTTTTCTCCAACCCTCCCTCCTCTGTCTGTCTGTCTGTCTCCCCTCAAGGGAAGTGCACAGTTCCCTCATTTCACCTCTTACAAAGCTGCCCTCTCCCTCTAGGCCTCCTCTCTGGCAACCACTGATCAAGTGAATTAAGCAACAAGCCATGACTACAGATTGGATGTCTAAGACTTCATTCCCTTCCAAATGTTATATTTTGAAGTCTTAATTTAGATCTCAGGGTATGACATTTGGAGGTGAAGCATCGAGGAGGTTAATTCATGGTAGATGAGATCACAAGGGTAGAGCACTCAGACAGTGAGTGCCATGGCTCTCTTGGAGACCCAAGTCAGCTCACCTTCTTCATGTATACTCTCAAACACAGACATGAAGAAAGCAAGAAGGGTATCTGAGGGGCTGGAAAGGTGGTGAGCCGTTAAAAGAGTGCTGACTGCTCTTCTAAAGGATCTAGGTTTGGTTCCCAGCACCCACTTAACAGCTCACAACTGTCTTTAACTCAGGTTCTGGGGGCATCTGACACCCTCTTCTGGCCTTCATGGGTACCAGGCAAGCATGTGGTTCACAGACATATATGTAGGCAAAACACCCATACATGTAAGAAGAAGAAGAGCATCTAAAAGCTAAGAACAAAGTCCTCTAGAGACAGGGCCTGGTGTTGGCACCTGCAATCCCAGCAAATGGCTCCCTACTCAGTGCTACCCACACCCATTACAGTCTGCTTCTAAAGTCCCAAACAGGACAGAAGCCAGCAGAGAGCCCCCTGATTCCGTGCAATTGATTTGGTGAGAACAAATGTTCCTTCCAGCAGACAGGTCGAATAGCAATACTCTGCTCCCACGGAGCCTGGAGGCCTACAGAGTATGGTGAAGCACAAGACTGTAGAGTTAAGTTTGCATTGCTGATTAACAAGTCTCAAGGGCAACCTAACATCAAAGCAATCTAGGCATGACTCAGGACTTGCACCACATTCTCCCCGGAGGGAGTTAGTTGGAAGCATGGCCTCACTCAAGTTGGCCTGCTGTCACTTGCTAGCGCTGTGCCTCGGCTAACTCACTTTATACAATGACAGTTCCATTTCCATGTCTGTAAACTGGACCTAGAGAACAAAAGTCCCTTCCTGCAGCTGTGGTAAGAATTCAAGACATGAATACATGCAACGCTCTGGCACATAAGAAGTATCTAATAAGGGTTAGCAACTGAGATGTTCACTCATTTGGCTCCCAGATACCTCAGGGAAGGGGGAGACTTGTCCCTACCTGAACCAGATTTGGTATTTGAAGCACAGGGGTTCTGAGCCAGACTCTGTCACAGATCGGCTGTGAGTCAATGCTAAAGTTACCTCAGACAGCATGGTCTCAAAGACAGAAAGAATGTGGATTTGGTTTTGGTACCTATTAGGGCTTTTGCTTCAAAAATTGTAATCTCAGCAGATCCCTGTAAAAAAAATAAAAATCTCCGCAGGAGTACTATGCAAGAAACCTGACAAAACAGGAAATCCAGTTACCTAGCACGATTCTTAGTGCCATGCATGGACTGTTCCTGAAGGGAGGATGAGCAAAATTGTAAGGATGGAAGACTGTCAGTGAGCCTACTTCTCATATGTAACTTGACTCAACTGTCCAAAGTGCTGTAGCAAGAGCTGCTGCTCTTCTGTGGAGCTGCCTACTCCAGACAGCGGATGGTGGGGGGAGAGTGAGGCATTCACTCCCACCCTAAGTGAAACAAGATGACAAGAAACTAGCCCAAGGGGCCTCAGCTGCCACTAGATTTTCTTGTTTACTGAAGACCCAGCTCTCCTAAAGCACAAAGCAATCTCTTTAGGTCATCATGAAATGGATTAATTTTAACTCTTGACTTATAATGGGGTATCTCAGCCTCAGCAGCCACTGGCATTTTATTTAGTCTGGACAACCCTTTGCTGTGGGGCACTGTGCTGACCCCTCTGGGATGTCCAGTGGTACTCCTGACCTCTACTCCTGCCAATAAAATATCAGGACAGCTACACAAGAACAGAGCAGTCAAAAGTTCCTAGACATGGCCAGGCAGGGGTGGGGAGCAGGCAGAACACTGACTTAGATGAGTGCTGGATTCTGTTTACGTTTGATTCACAAGAACTTCCACCCACTTTGAATCCCCATCATACATCATGAGCCAAATGGAATCACACTGAAGACTATTCTAGAAGGCTTTATAGGTTCAGAGGCAATATTTCGACTGGGTTACGACAGCCTCAAGGCACAATTCACTTTGTTTTACATTAGACCCAGTTCTAAGATTTCCCATGGGGAGCACATTGCTTCTTGTATGGCAGCTTTCATGAACGCACCGCTGGATAGAGCAGGCAGCAGCTGCGAAGAGGAGCAGACTAAATACAGATGCAGATTAAACACACACACACACACAAGAACGAAAACAAGGACCACATTGCAGTTCTTCCTGGGAGTCTGGTAATTCACCAGGGGTGATTCACAACTGGTGCTGTTTGCTGCTCCACAGCCACAGCACCCCAGAACACTTCTTCTCGGTGACAAACACTCTTCTTGGTAGCTCTGCTTATAAACATAGAAAATGCCTTTTATGAGGAAGATAGCTATCAGAGAAAACCGTGGAAATCCAGGGAAATACACAGCATGGTGGTTGATGAGCATTTAGTCCGGACGTTTAATCGCTCACAGCAGACACAGTGAACACTCAGTTGGTTATCTCCAAGTAAAGCAACACTGTGGCCTGGTAGAGCCCAATTCTGGCTGCCTTTAGAATCATCCGGAGGGATTTAAAAAACAACCATCCTGGGCACAGCTCCCAGCTCCTGGTGGTTGTGACCTAATCAGTCTAAGGTCGGGCTTGGGCATTGTGTTACATGCCCCAGGTCATGCTAACACACAAAATTGTACAAGTCCAGAAAGCAGAAGGCACACCTGCATTTCTCTCAGCTGAATGTTGAGATTTCACTCCTAAAAGCTGGTACACTGACTGTTCCATTGTCCTCAAATGTAAGGTGCATGGTTGAGGGATGTTGTAACCTCATGAGTCTTGTGGGGAGTGGTAAGGGCATCCCCACTGTTCATCAGTGCAATGGTGTGTACTGAGGACCTCCTCTGTGATGAGTTCTGTACCGAGTACTGGGCATTCAGAGATGAATAAACACGGCCCACGCTCTGGAGGCATTTCCAGTGCAGCAGGAAGCAGAAACATGGAACATGTAGTGTTGTGGCAGGGACATCTAGATAAGTGGTCCAATTTTCAGTCAAAAAAAAAAAAAAGACTCCTTATCCATGACTTCTATTGTTTTTCTGCCATGTTTCCTTGTCTTCTTTTCAGATTATCAATTAAGAGGCCCAACCTCCCTAATGAGAGGTTAGCCCAGCTAAGTTTATACCCAGTGGGCTCTTTTGGAGGACTCACCGTTACCAGAGTGTTCAAGGATGGCCCTTGTCTGAAGCAGTCTTAACCTGTCTGTCAACGCAGTCTGGCTTTCCTTGATTTCCTTACCTGGTGTGGCTCAGGCGTTTTGTTTGTCTGTTTGTGCTATACCAGCTGGAGTTGGTTTCTGTTGTGTGACAACCCAGTTTAGACAACACAACAGGGAAGAATCCAAAGAAAGAGAGAAGTCACCGGCAAGCGTGGTCATGGGTTTGGGAGAGTCACTTTCACCAGCTCACTCCTTACGTGGGGCACAATTCTCCAGGTGCATCAGTGCACACTCCTTCTGTGTTGTTGTTTTGGCTTCTTTTGTTTGTTTGTTTGTTTGTTTGTTTGGGTTTGTTGTAGTTGCTTCTGGTCTAGCTTTATTTATTTTATGTGAGTACACAGTTGCTTTCTTCAAACATACCAGAAGAGGGCATCAGATCCATTACAGATGGTTGTGAGCCACCATGTGGTTTTGGGGAATTGAACTTAGGAACTCTACAAGAGCAGTCAGTGCTCTTAACCACTGAGCTACTATTCTGGCCCTTTTGTTTTGTTTTGAGACAAGGATCTTGCTATATAACCTAAACCCTTTAATATTCATATGCATAACCAAAGTGGTCATCAAACTCACAGCAATCCTCCTGCCTCAGTCTCCTGGGTTCTGGGATTATAGGCAGGCATGACAATATCTGGCTTAGAGTTTGTCTTAGAATTTCTATTGCTGTAAAAAGTCACCATGACCACTGCAACTCTTGTAAAGGAAAACATTTAATTGGGGGCTGGCTTACAGTTCGTTATTCTAATGGGAGAAAGCATGACAAAACATAGGCAGAAATGGTGCTGGAGAGGTAGCTGAGAGTTCTACATCCTGACTGGCAAACAACAGGAAGAGAGTATATGTGCTATGTGTACAAATACATGTGCGCGTGCGCGCACACACACACACACACACACACACACGAACCCAAAACTCCAGTAAGACTCATGTCCTTCCTTCTGTATTAATACTTCTTGTGAGACTCTTATTTTGATATCAGAGCCAGGACCAACTTTTTGGCAGAGAGGCTGGGGATATAATTAACAGCTGACATACAGTCTGCTTCCTGCACTCCTGATTCCTCTAGCTAGGCAAAGCATAACTGGCCTTGCTCAAGTCCTAAATCTGTGGAAAAAGAGTCAAGTCAACACGAGAGGGAAAATAAGGTCACCTACATTTTAAGAAGAAGCACATAATTTGAGATAAAGCTAGAGTCAGCCAGGTATTAAGTAGTTCGCACAAGATTTGCACCCGTCTGGATTGAAGGCATGACTGCATGTAAACACACAGCCACACATGATTCCACCGCTGAGCCTCAGGAAGGTGATGCTAAGAACAGAGTCGGGTTCAGGCACTGTTTCTAAATTCCAGTCCCTTTCCCAGTGGAGCTAAAACAGAGTCCTTGAAGTCGCAGAGCTTTATTACTGAAGTCTTTATTACTGATCACTTAGCCTCGTCCATTAGCTGAGAGCATAGAGCCCTCTGCAGTGTGCCCCAACGACAGTGTCTTGTTCCAGGAGAGGCAGGCACGTGTTAAAAAGCACACACCTCCAATCCCAGCACTTGAGAGGTAAAGGCAGTCAGATCTCTGAGTTCCAGAACAGCCAGGGACACACAGAGAAACCCTATCTTGAAAAAAAGAAAGAAAGAAAGAAAGAAAGAAAGAAAGAAAGAAAGAAAGAAAGAAAGAAAGAAAGAAAGAAAAAGAGAAAGAAAGAAAGAAAGAAAGAAAGAAAGAAAGAAAGAAAGAAAGGGGAAAAAAAGAAAAAGGCACATGCTCTAAGGCAGAGAAACATCTGGGTTATCCAGGCTCTCCCATAACGTAACCTCAGTTTCCTCATTTGTAAATAGAGGATGAGAACAGGGCTAGCCTCTCACAGACATGAATGAACCAATCAATGAAAGAGTTTGACAAAGAAGGTCATAGCATTCCCACCAGCAATAGAGAGAAGTCTATCCCAAAATTCAAATAGCTCCAATTATTGGGAGGGTCAAACCTCCTGTCTACTAATTACTCATGAAGATTTTAATTTGCCCTACAAAGGTAAAGGTTTCTAAGTTGATAACCAAGGTGAACATGTTATCATGACCTTGATAACAAGCATAAAAACACTTTTATTCTTCACATGGCTTCCAAAATCTATGTGCTCCCCCTGGGTGTGCTGCAGTTCATAGGAGCCCACTTACAAGCAGCACCTATTGTGCCCTGTTCACATAAAGCTACACTGCTATAATCCTGATGGAAAGGCTCAGTCTGTTAAAGGTGGTCCAGGGGGAAGGCATGCCGCCCAACAGCCTTAGATCACAGCCAATCAAATCCTAACCAACACAGATGCCAGTGAGCTGCCAGGGCACCTCAAGCTCGTCTGTGGGAAAATAAAGCGTAACAGACAGACCTCACTGGGTACTTGACTGCAGGAGACGGTATTTACCAATCCCAGCCCTCTATGCCTCCTCTCCAGTCATAAACCTACTGAAAGTACTCCCACCAATGTTATCAATAATCCTCATTGGTCAAATCCAGTGGTCAAGTCTTGACCTTCATCTCTCTTGACTACTGAAAACTTCCTGTCACATTCACTGACTTCCCCTGCTTTCCCTGCAGATGACACTTCTCTTGACTTCCCTTGGGATCTACACTCACTCCCTTAGGCCGTCTTACCTCATGAATAAGAATGGCAAGAGCGCTGAGTCTGCTGGGTGAGTCTAGCTCCATACTTTATAAACTGCAACACAGAAGCAAAAGATTCCACCTCTCTATGCCTCATTTTCCCCATGTATAAAGTGGGAGGCAACATCGTGTACTTGTAATGATTTCGTTAATGGAAGCAAAGTGAAACACATTTTAAGTGTCAATCACCCACTTCTATAGCTTTCTATAGCAGAAATATGCTGATGAGCTTCACCGTGTACCCATCGCTCCTAACATTATATTCTCACAGCCGGATACCTACCTGGCATCTCTACACTAATGTCAAACATATCCTAAAGTTTATGTATCTAAATCTCCCACCTTTCTTTCCCAGGTATCTCCTTTTTGACTACTGAGCCACTGCTTGGTCTAAACATGTTTACTGAGTTGTCCTCAGTGTCTCCATTTTCCCTCATCCAACCTTCACTAGGCACTCTCCATCTTCAGGACGCACTCAGAACCCAACCTTACTCACCATCACTACTATCCGGAATAAGCCCTCCCCATTTTTGTCTGAGATGCTCCACGACCACCCAGAGGATAGCTCTTGCCCTCTGTGCCCTCATGCAGTCTATCTGCCAAGCAGGAAACGCTCTAAAAGTAAAAACCACACGCTGCTTCCCCGATCCAGACTCTCCAGTGACTCATTAAAACTGGGATGCTCCAAATCTTACAATATGAACCATAAGACCAGCCTTTGTTTCCTTCTCAGCTCGTCCCTCCTTCCCTTACCAAGTTTCCTTTGGTCACACTACCTTGTGTATGTCAAACATAAAATCAAGTCTCTGCTTCAGGGTCTCTGTTCCTATAGCTCCCTGTGGCCAGAAAGTCCTTTTCTCTAAACCCGTAGACACCCCTTCCATAGTTCTTAGCAAACTTTGCTCAAATGTTATGTACTAAAAGAAGCCTTGCCTCATCCCGTCTATGAACACCTCTAACTCCACAATACATCTGACAGTTTATGCTTGTTCATCTTGCCTTCCCAAAAGGATATAGAAGAATCTCAACAGGCATTTGGATTAGATGGGAAACTGAGATGTGCTCAGCACATTTCCTGAGACAGAATAAACAACTAGAAATTTGTGATGTCAACTTTGAAGAGGATGCAGACATGTTTAACATTAACATGAAAGCCAAGAACTTTGGCTTTAGTAACACAACATGTACACGTAAAAATTACCTTATCTGAAGATTATGACATGAGCACACATCATATTATACATACTTGGAGTTTCTTCTAAAACTTCCTGGAATTTGTTTCTCTCGTATTCCACCAGATGATGCTGGATGTGCGGTCTGATATTCCTAATGACAAAATTTGTCATGTCCATTCTCATGAGGTCCAAGACACGGAAGATTTGTCTAATTGGAATTGAAACAAAGAAGTGACCCACTGGTTGAGAAATGCTGACATATAGTATGGCATTTTATTCAAGCATTTAAAAATGCAATTAGGAAATGTAGAGGAAGACGCATGGAACTGGAAGCATTCTACTGAGTGAAAAGACACAGATGCAGAAAGACAACTGTCATGTGTTCATTCACTCATGTGATGATCCTGGCTTAGACTTTTTCAGAGTCATGTGTTTGTGTTGTACAGGTGTCTGTAAAGATCAAGAGACAAGAAAAAAGCCAGGAGGTTGAAGATGGCCTTAATAGGGTGAGACAGCAAAACATTCAGAAAGTTGAGAGAGAGAACTGTTATGTGTGAAAAGGTTTAAAACGGAAGGAGCTCGGTGTGTAACAGAGACAAAAGGTATATTAAAGGTCCATATGAAAACTCACTTCTTTATACACTGACTAAAAAGCCCCTATTTTTTAAAATTCTGTAATGAAGAAACCCTACATGAGCAGGTAATACTGCTCCTAGTAGTTGTGGGTTTTTAAACAAAAATCCCACTGTCAGAATGGGATGGGCTATCTCCCTCAAAAATTTTCCCCAAATAACACTGCTGTTGGGTGTCCACCAGAATTAGACTATTAGACTCTACTGCTAAAAATTCTATAAACTCTGATTGTCAAACACAGAGAAATCAAGCTGGAACTAAGATGGCAGCTCCCCCTGGTTGTTAGTGTACATAGTATCAGAAAATGCTCACCAGGTGGCTGGGGACATTCATCAGTGATTTAATCTAGCTGTGAACCCTGTATGCTACAATACAGACATACTGGGCAACAGTGGCACGACTGTTTATTGGGTAACCAACTACCTTCTGATTGGAATTAAGGCCTACTTCACAGGACAGACTACACACCTGGTACTCTATGCTAAGTCACAAATACTATGACTTGGAAGGTCACAGGCTATAGGAGGAACCTACTGCTGTTTAGCTAAATGACACATGCCAAGCTTCCTTCTAAATACTTAAGTTTATGTTCATAGATTAGTGCTGCTCTCAACCTCAGACATAGTGAGTAAGAGGTACAAGGACTGACTGGCTCCATGTTTTTGTTCTTCCCTTGGTATCACAAGCTTCTTTGGAAGGCCAGTTATCTACTTCCCATTACCCTTAGGTCTCTTGAAAGAAAAAGACACTAAGAAAATGCAAACAACAAAAGGGCTAACCTCAGCATCTCCACGATGTTGGTAGTAGCTTTCAGCTCTCTGATGTCTTCATCTCTCACAGGAGCACATATCTTTCCCATCGTGCTGATGACATAGTTGGCCAGGCCTTGGATATCCACAGCGCTGTGCTCTGCTTGTTGCCTGATGAGGTCCATGTCCAAAACTTCACAGATCTGGCTGTGAAGCCTGTTCCCACCAGGGGTGAGAAAGGAGAGAAGAATCTGCACAGGGAAAGAAGGGAGCAGCCCTGTCACAGAGGAAGATGCTCTCTGCTCACATAGCATCGTCCCCAATGCCACAGGCCACGCCGCTCTGCCTGGAAGAATATCAGAGACATGCAGTGTCTCAGCCTTGGGGAGAAAGTTCAATAGGCTGAAACAAACCCATGGCTGTGCTGAATGACTAATGTTTCAGAAGGGAAACAACTGGCAAGGAAGCCGAGCCCAGACCCTTCCAAAAGCCTTCAGTGAGGCTGCCCATCATGGCTCCAAAAACACAATCATCATGAGCAAATGATCCCATGTGAAGTCTGTGAACTTTGTACACAGCCAGTGGTTAACTGAGTACTCTTAATATGGTGGACTCCAAGCTCACATCCACAGTAGTGGCTGGAGAACAAAAGAGCTCTGCGCCCGACCTGACAGTTTTAAATCAAATCCTTCTGTCCTGGGTAGGTTAGGGCACTGTGTACATCATGCTAACCCTGCTAAAGAGCAAGCATCTTGTAAATGGACCCACCATCATCTCACTTAGTTCTTATGACTCCCTGTAAACACTCAAGACACAGGCGTTTTCAGAGGGTGAGCCCATTACTAACCAAGTCTAACTCTAAGGTCCTATTTTGTACTCAGAGCGCTGCCTGAGCTCTGTCTGCTGCTTCGTTTTCCTAGAGTCTACCCAACTAGAGAAGGTGCACAAAGGAGTCTACTGGGAACTGAGGACTGTCTTCTAAAATGAGTAATGATACAAGGATATCAAACAGTCTTTGAGAGAGGAAACACAACTGCTACAGTGTACTTGTGAGGGGACACACATGCTCTCTCTCTCTCTCTCTCTCTCTCTCTCTCTCTCTCTCTCTCTCACACACACACACACACACACACACACACACATGCTGAAACCCAATTCTAAGAGGTAATTATGTCATCATGAAAGTAGAGTCATCATGAACAGGATTATGCCTTTCTGAAAGAGACTGCAGAGGGCTCCTTTGCCAGTTTCTTCCCTGTAAGGATTCTCCTGTGAGACAGGCCTTCACGAGGCAGCAGATCCTCTGATGCCTTGGGCTCAGACGTCTCAGTCTCTAAGACTGAGGAAAGCCTACTGTTTATAAGCTATCCATTTCTGCACCCATTACACTGAGCCCCATGAGTTAAGGCATTAATGGTATCGATGTGGACTTGCCTCTCTGATTTCTTCAAACAGCTTGATGGCATATTCATACTGGGGAGGCTCCGCGTGGAGATCTGCTTCCAAGACATCCCAGAAGGCCTGGTGAACAATACGCTTCACTTGACCAGCAAGGCTATGGGAACAAAATGGACTGTTTTAAAATGAGCATTTTAAGATGCATGTTTACAATAGATTTCTTAGAAAATGCATTTTTAGAAACCCAGAGCTTATCTTACCCTTGGGCCCGTGATTCATCTTTCAGCATATTTCCCCTGTTCAAAGCATGGGCATTGGTTTCATGCAGTAATGAGCACACAGTAAAGAACACTGGGCTGGAGACATGGCTTAGTGGTTTCGAGCACTTACACAATCATGAGGACCGGGAGCTAACAAGAACCTTCTTAACAAGACAGGAGTTCCACACTTGCCTGTAACTCAGCTCCAAGGAATCAGATGCTTTCAAGTGGCCTCAGTGCACACACACACAGAGACATACTTATACATATACCTGCAAACACACACAGACACACATACATATGCACACTCATACATACTCATACATAATACCTACACACATACATATATACATCTACACACACACTCATACATACACCTACACACACAAACACACATACATATACCTACACATATACATACACCTACACACACATACTCACATAATATACCTACACACATACACACACACTAAATATAAATATTAAAGATACCCAATCTGTACCATATAAAATACATTTTTAATCTACAGATTTATGTTGTTCCCCCCTCATTCTAAAAGCTTTTCCTAGCATATTTTTTCAATAACTTTAAAAACTTCTGTCCTAAGAAGCTCTATCATTTAGTGGATGGTCTACCATACAGCTCTATATTTTACGGATAAGGTAACAATAGCATTGTTCTTTCTTCAACAGCTGAAGTTTCATGGCAAAGGACAGAACAGTTGGTCCAAAGACATGTGCCTTTGAACGGCTGCCATCTTCTACTCAGGATGAATAGCCAGGGAGGACTAAACCACTGAAACAGGAGACTTCCCAGGAAGAGCTCACAAGAAAGCACTGCCTTGATCAATGTCTTAAGTCAATACGTTCCCACAGAGCTGTTTAATTACACACACACACACACACACACACACACACACACACACACACACACACTGGGTGTGGGGGTGAGTACAAGCACTGGGTAGGGGAGGAACATCATGTGAAGTCACAGAACACTTTTCAGGAGTTGATTCTCTCCTTCCTTCTGAGGCTCAAACTCATGTTAACCCAGGCCATCTAGAGTGGCAGCAGGATCCCAAGACACCTCCCTGGTCCCAAAAGAACTCACTGAGATGACAACAAACTTAGAAAATCATGTATTTTCCTGCTCTATAACTACCTACCAAGGAGACTCTTTTGGTAGCAAGCAACACATTTCTCAGGCATTCTCACATTTAGTAAGTAGTCTATGAATGAATGCCTACTGAGTGAGTTAACAATTAGCAGCTGAGTATATCTCCTGATACACAGCATCACTGTGAGAGATAAAAGTTAAACTTTCTGAGGAGCCAGAGTTAAAGAAGTTCCTGTAACCACACACCACATTCAACTTAGCCACTTTAAATATTCAAATTTATGCTGGTGGCTGAGAAGATTTCTGTGAGGGAAATGCCCTCTCTAGTGCCTACCATTCTCACAGACAGCTTTAGGACAATGACAAACACCTCTGGGCTCCTAACCTTACAGGCCACACTTCACTTACCTGACTGGAATGGGCCAAGAGAAATGAGGCAAGCAATCTCATAGCTCCCTAAAGAATACCAGTGCTTGCATGTATGTTTGTATAGAAGCTCAAGTCTATGTTTCACTTTCTTGAGTTTCTGGAGAAGCACGTGAGAACAGTGGCAAGGCAGGGCAAACAATCAAATCATCTATAAGCAATCCTGCTACATGCCAGAAACCGAATTTCACCAGGTTTTTCCTAAAGACAAATCTAATAAAAACATGTCAACTATACTTTCAAAAGTATAAATTCCAAGGTTGGAGAGATGGCTCTGTAGTTAAGAAGACTTGTTGCTCTTACAGAGGACCCAGGTTTGATTCCTAGCATCCACATAGAGGCGCTCAACTGTCTAAAACTCCAGCTCCAGGGGAACCTACATACATTTCCTATTTGAGCACCAGGCACACATGCAAGACATATATATATATATATATATATATATATATATATATATATATATATATATATATATATATATATATACATGTATATATATATATGTATGTATATACACATACATATATATGTGTGTGTAGTATATAATATATATATTATATAATATATATTATAACATATATATTATATAATATAACATATATATATACTACAGTGAGGAGGTAATTGCAGTCCTGGAAGTACAGGGACATCAGGGTGATTTTTCTCAGAAAGTGACATACAGACTGAGTTCTAAAGACTCTGGATAAACGTTCCTAGAGAACTTTTTAATCAATAAGCAGAAGGCCTTGTAAGAGAGCTAAATAGCATGTATGCTCTATGTATATTGTACAAGAACTTATGGAAACATGATGCATAGATACACACACACACACACACACACACACACACACACACACACACACGGGAAAACAGAGACAGAGGCACACAGAGAGACAGAATCTACAGTACATACACACTGCAGGCTTCTAGGTTACCTGTTCTCTGGGAGGGCATTTTGCTTCAGCTGGAAATTCTCATTCACAGCTATTTCATGAGCCAGAGTCATGTCTGATAAGTTCTTTGCTGCAGCCATCACGTCGTCGAACATTGCGCCCCGGGGAGGGCTTGTTGCTGAAAGAAAAATGATGTCAGCTAATGCAGTGATTGAAAACCTCCCACTGTCGAGTCAGGCTCCCGTAAATCTCAGGGTTAAGTCAGAGGACATACACTCAAAAAGAGCGGGCTTGGCAACGACGCCAGCGTAAGCACTGCTTCCATAGTTCAGTCACCACATCTGATGATGAATCAAAAGTTCCTAAGACAAACTCTTAGCACAGGCTGGTTATAACTTCTCAGTGCTGACTGACTTAGTTATCTGCATTAAACAGGACTAAACACTAGACACACCTAAGACTGGAACCCTAGCTCTATAGGTAGTTTAGTAAAAAGCTGAAATCCATTCTAATTTCTGTCATTTGTTCCTTAGCTTGACTTTACTGGTGCATATATTTGCCCCTTATAGGTTCACTCTGAGGTGATTTACTATTTTATTATTTTTATTATTTGTTTTTTTCCAAGACAGGGTTTCTCTGCATTTCTCTGGGTATCCTGGAACTCATTAGCCTTGAACTCAGAAACCCAAGTGCTGATATTAAAGGTGTGTGCTACCACCACTGGGTAATTTAAGCAAAGAACACTCAAGAAACTCAGATCATAATTAAAGCATAACAAAATATATTTGAGAGGCTGCATTATCTACTCAGTAGGAAATTAGTAAAGAATTTGAATTATTTCTAGATACCATTCTAAAAAATTGCTCTAATTAATCAAGTTTACAAAACCACTGTTAGAAAAATCTCAAATTTAAAAACCATGACCTCGAATAAAAGCACAGACAGGCAATGCTTGTTTGTTTTAGAGAAGGAAGTGCTGGGGTGGGGGTAGAAGAAAGGAAGATGATGCTAGGCTTGCAAATCCTTCTTCAGAATGCCTGGGTACCATGACCCCATCTATAGACAAAACAAGATGGAGACTGAATGTCCAATGACAAGTCATTAAGTGAATGCACAGTCTATTTACTTCACAGTGCAGTGGTGGTCATACGGACAGCATTTGGGAAACGGTCTAGCTGAGTGTTTTGGTTACGATGCTAAGGGCAAGTGTCCAGTGGGAAGGATGTGGCTTTGGCATGTTTGGGTGACACTGCTGGCTAGTCCTTTTTTAGCTCTATACTTTAGGTTTTCCAAATTTTAAGGATAAAAACATAACCATTTAAATAAACAAAACTGTTGAAGTGGACATTTGATCTTACTGAACATTAGTTGATTTTTCCCACCTTAACTTTGCTAGTTTATGATGTTGTATACTTTTAAGACAAAATGCTGATTCAAAACTTAAGAAACAAACAAACAAAAGGCACAACCAGGTATAGTGGTTCGTACCTACAACTGCAGCCCTAAGGGGGCCAAGGAGGAAACTGCCACAGTTTCAAAACCAGCCTAGGCTACAGAGTAAAATCTTGTGGAGAGGAAGGGGAAAAACAAAAACAACCAAACAAAATCTACCTGCTTGAAACATCTCTGTGTCCACAGACAATCAATCAATCAATCAATAAGGAAAGAAAAAAAAAAGGGGGGGGCTCCTCTCCTAGTGTTAGTCACTCTTCTAGCTTGCTCACAGCCCACAGTAGAGTAATTCCCCTTGTGGGTTTATCTGGGGGATTTGCACAACACTGTTTGAAATCAACAGACAAGCCCTCTTTCGATTATTACACTTCCTGCCCACCCTTCCTCCGGCAAGGCAAATTTCCTTCCATGTAAAACAGGAAAGACCAATTTGACCTCATCCTAACCTGCACAAGGTAATCTCAAGAAGGGGTGTTTTCACCATTTAGGAGACAAGATAGATAGGGCTAGGGGAGGGGGGTTTAGATCCAGGCTCAAATCGAACAGGTTAGAGACAAGGCTCAAAATAAAATGAGCAGGTTACAAACATTCCTAAGAACACACTAAGACCACCACAGTGCCTCTGACATGCTATTCTGGTGCATCTAGAAAGGATGGGGAAGTGTGTGATTTGTTCACAGGGCTTCTGAGCTTTCAAGCCATTGCACACCGTGCCAGCACCCGGCCAACCCCACCTTGTTCCCATTGCTTACAGGCAGGAGAGCTGGATTTGCTGGAGGAATCACTGGTGAAGCTCTGCCTGGAACACTCATAGTCACTGAGCGAAGCCATGCTTTCGGAGAACCGAGAAGACTCTGAGTCACTCTGCTGGTCCTCACTCACACATTGCTTCTCACCATTGAAAGGCATCCTTTATCACCTTGGGGATGGATGGGAGAGAGAGAGAGAGAGAGAGAGAGAGAGAGAGAGAGAGAGAGAGAGAGAGAGAGAGAGAGAGAGAGAGAGAGAGAGAAAAGACCTGCACAAAGAGACCATGAATCAACATTCTGTGGTACTCCCAACGGCTTCCAACATGTTTTTTCCAGCATGGGTAATAATGCCCACAGCTGTGACAATCTATGGGAAGTTGTCCCCAACAGATTACCTCACCCTTCCTCTAAAACCCTAGGCAGGACTTTTGCAAAATCACCCAGACTGCCTTCCACAAAACGGGTGTTGAAGCCATACTCGTGGGAAATGTGGAACAGCTCTAGGTGAAGGCAGGCCCTTCTGAAATGCACACGGTGCACAGGCTCTCCTAGGTTGCTATGACAAGGCTCCAGCGGGCTCTTCAGTCAGACTATTCAGTTCTGGAGAAGTCACTCAACCACCCGACTCCATGGGGGAAACTGGGCTCAACGGCTGAACTTGCACAGCTTCGTAAAGACTGAAGAGGATTAATCTCAACACAGGGTCGGCTGTAGTTACTGTTCTTACTGCTTTGTTTTAATAAGTTGTTAGCTGGTGAGATGGCTCGCTGGGTAAGGGCACTTGCTGCCAAGACAATGACCTGAATTCAATCCTGCTACCCCCATGGCCAAAGGAGAAAACTAATTCCCACAAACTGTCCTCTGACCTTCCCCAAGTGTTGGTGGCATGCACAGATGTAGCACACAGAAACACAAGACATATCTAAAGAAAGAAACTTTAAAAAAATTAAGGATGTTCAAACTCAAACTTTTGGTACGTCTGTGAGCCTGTCTGGGGAAGCAAAGGCTGATGAGGTTTTGTGGGCCACCAAATCCCGCCCCCCATTTTCATATGAACCGTTGAAGCAAGAAGACTAAGACTTGGTTTGTACTTACCAAGTACCTAGCACAACTTTCTGAGTCCCTAGGACCATAGGGTTCTGATGCATACTCAGGGGGACCAGGAGACTTCACCATGGCACCAGTCCCCGGACTCTAAAGTCAAGTGCTTTCTCTAGGACACTACATAGCATCCCAGGGAGGGAGTCCTGCCTGACACAATCTAGAAAGATCATGGCACATGAATGCCAGGCCTGGGCCCAAGAGCATCAGCCATGTCTGTGAGGAAATTAGCCTTGCTAGAAACACAGCTATCAGCTGACAGCAAAAGGCAAATTTGTTCAAAGTAGAATGAGACAGCTCCCTGCAGTGAGAGACTTTCACAGATGCCAGAACAGAGAGAGACCTTTAGCAATGCATAATATGACTGGAAATACCTCTACAATTTCTTTAATGAATCTGTTAATATTTACAAAGTACAGACTATGCACCAGACACTGGGGAAAGAAGCTGCACAAAACAGACGTTACCCTATTCTCAAATCTGGTTACTTAAAACCAGATGTTTTCAGATGTGTGCACCAGATGTTTATAAAGATGTAAGAAGCAGAAACAAGAGAGGATCAGAACTAAAGGGTACCTACAGGGGAGATCCAGACACTGTCGTAAGATACAGAGAAAGTTGCATCTTTTGGGTGTTAATGAGAACAAGAGTAAACCTGGGCAGTGGGGTGGCAGTAGAGAGGACAGTCCAAGGGCATTTCCACATGGTATCAACCAACTTTCTTTAGTGCTGACACTCATAGAAATGTACCTTTGCCCAAGCCAAAACCCGAATAAACAGAGAACTGTAAACTCCTTCTGCAGATAGAAGGGCAAGGAATAGGAGGGATCCGTCAGTTGGAAGCATTTACCCTATCTTACAATCCCAAAGGCAACTACCATAGACATGGGCTACAAAATAAATGGTCCTGAGCTCTTGGCTCTTTGGTAACAAGACAATTTCCTCTTTTCCCATGAAAGCTGTTTTGTCCTGAGTGTTTACAGTGTTCTGGGGGTGCTGTTTGGTGTGTACTTATGAAGCACCAAGCACAACTTGCTGATGAGCAGGACTCGCTAGGAGAAAATGAGCAGCAGCAATTCCCATCCCATTGCTGGCACTGCTGAAAATCTTCATCCCCAGGAAGCCTCCCTCCATCCTCCATCCTCAGCTCGATCCTCCCAGTAGGCCTGGAGCACATCTCCTCCAGCTCTACAAAAAGACTTGCACCAGACTAGGGAGAGATGGTTCGGTGAAGACAAACATTTGCTGTGCCCAGCACAAAGACCTGGATTCAAGTCCCCAGAGTCAACATTAAAAACCTGAACACAGTTGCATGTACCTGAAATCCCAGGACTGTGGGGAGAGACAGAAAGATTTCTGGGGCTTGCTGGCCTCCAACCTGGCTCCCGATCTAGTGGAAGACCCTGTCTCAAGGAACTGATAAAGCAGAGCCCCACTATGGACATGTATGCTCACACCCACAAGAAGGCATTTGCAGCCGTCTTCTTCCAGTGACTATTTCTGAACCTCCCGAATAAGGCAGACACTGCCTTGTCTAGCATCAGTACCAAGTTCACAGCAAGAACTCAGTGTCAGCTGAATCACAGTCATTGACTCCATTTGGTACAGCTTCAACTAGAACATCTGTAAACTGACAGCCCCACATATTTACACCCCACTGCTGCCAAGCACAAGCCCTGGAGCAGAGACACTAGCATCTATGCCCAGCGTATCTGATTTAAATTCCAAATCCCCAGCCCTTGTCACTCCTGAGCTGGATCCTGCTCTTTCTCTACTGCAGTGGGCCTCACACCAACAGGCATTTTTCAAGTAAAAGTGAATAAAAGCATTCATCTATGGGAATTTATGAAGCATGTTAATAGTTATAACTGTGCATTTCTTTTTATACTCCAGCTGGATAGCACATTTGATAGGTTTCTTAATTACACAGAAAGGAAACCAAGTGTACGAAGGCTTAAAAAATAAGTACTACGTCAAGAGCTAGAGCCCAGAGTCTGAGGCCGAGTATGTCACCAGCTAACTATGTGACTTCATGCGCAGCTGCTTTCTGTAGGGGGTGGGTGGCAGAGAAGTGGGTTAATTACACATCCTTTCTGTCAGAAATTGCTAAGATGCTCCTCCAAGGCAGAGAAGGGTTCCATGAGACATCACAAGATTTCACAATTCTGAGAAAGTGCGCACACACTCGCATGCATACATACATACACACACACACACACACACACACACACACACACACACACAGTGAACATGTTTAACTGTGTGGAATTAAGTTTTGTGTCAACATGTCTCTGGAGGTGGGATCTGAGGCATGAGGCTGTAACAGACAACTGAAAAGTGTCACACTGCTTAGATGCTCTCCAGCTGGCAAAGGCAGCCAGCCCCAAGCGGGACTTGCTGCATCCAAGCAGAAGCCCATCTTTGAAGCGAGGCACTCATCACTTCGGTAAGAGATTGTCTATTTCTTCTACAGGTACGCCAAGAATGCCTAGCCAGCAATGATGGAGTGAGATTTCACCTAGTTAAGGAAAGGGTTGCTTGGGTCAGTATCTGACACAGAGACAACAGGACATGGGTGATTATGGGCTTTCCTTTGTAGAATCACCTTGGGCATTAAACCAGGAAAACCACTGTTATCAACAAAGATAACAAAATCATGTTTCCCTACAGAAAAACAAGGAAGGCTGGCAGTGACCCTAGGACAGAACTTGTACACTCGCCTGAAATACGAAGCTGCAAATGCAATGGCCTGTCCCAGTGTAGATGGTCTTCTGCAGGCACCTTCACCATCCTTCCTTAGTCTTGAATTTCCACATGAGTCATCTGGGGACAAATCAACTTGACTCAAAAGGCACTGAGGGTAACTGGACTGCTTCAACTATTAGACTCCGAGACTGCTGATAACACAGTTGTTTTAAAGAAGCACAGTGCCTTTCATACTGACAAATGTAGATCTACCTAGCTGGTCACCAAAACAACAAGCAGGCAATTCTGCAGGAACACCACATTTCTTCTAACCTAGAACTCACGGGTCAAAGGTAAAGATAGAAGATGCCTCCAAGCAGAGCTTCCAATATTACTACAATGGGTCATTATTTAATGAAACTGAATTATTTATAATGTACCATTCCATTCATTTGTAGCATACTTCATTATGCCATTCCTTCTCAGGGCAATAACTGGAGTTCAGCAGGCAGTAAGAGATTTATTGTTGAGTAAATCTATGGATGAATAATGGAAGTTTACTGCTAACATTTTAAAGACAAGGAATGAATACAGAGATCCAGTCAACTGTCCCTCCACACAGAGAGCAGGGCGATCAATTTTTAATTTGGTTGTGATTCTTTGGTTTACATTTGACTTTACATCTTTATTTCCCTTCTACAGAAAACTCTTTCTATTAATGACCTTGTACTGGCTGAGGATTATAATAAAGATTCACCAACTTCTGACTATAGTTGATAAGGTCCCTGTCCTTGTCTGTCACTGTGGACACAAAACAGATGGGCATCCTATAGCTTCCTGCCCATCTTTTAAAAAACTAATTAATTAATTAATTAATTAATTAGCAAAAACATAATTTGAAGCAAATGCACCTCTAGGTTGGTTAGAGGTCTGATTCTCTAGAATGCAGCAGCCAGGGTTCAAAGCTGCCTTCAGGTTATGCAGCATGCTCCAGCTTTGTGAGCTGTCACCCATGCTAGGGTGGGCTTTGGTAATGCAGCGGTCTTTGAGTCATTAAGTAACCCCTCACCCATAGGCTTTTAAGTACCACCAAAAAACCTCATGGCCTAGCAAACTGGACTTTGATGGTGTCCACAGTTACGGGCTTCCTATTCTGGGTGTGGGTCTTCCCACACAGACAGAAAGTCTTGTCAAACAACTGATAGAAACTGTAAGTGTTGATCATGTCCAGATGATGTTGATTCTGCAGAAATCTCACAGAATTCAAGATCTGTGAGACCATGGTGACCTTCACCGAATGGCCTGGGAATCCAGACAGGAAGTTAGAGAAGGCATAGAGCCACTATAAAGAGCCAATGCCTAGTGGAACTATGGAGTCAGGGCTACAGCTCACTGGATTAAACCTCTCCAGAAGAGAGCTGTCAGTGTAAGTGTCCAGTCAGTAAAAGCATTCGCTGGGCCACACAGTGCATAGTTTTATACCAAGACCTTGTAAGCTCAAATCCTATCTCAGATGTAATGTTGGAGGGCTCGAGAGATGACTCATCAATTAGAAACGCTTTCTGTTCTTGCAGAGGACCCAGGAACCTCACTCCCAGTTTCACAGCATTGGGAGATGAGGCCCAGTGAAAGGCTTAGGTCATGAGGGCTCCATAGACCTATCAATGCCAGTTATGGGAGAGTGTGAGGCCACAAGTTCATCTTTTGCTCTTATCCTAACCACAACCTGTCAGGCTCTGCACACAGCAGACTTTTGGGGGATTGACAGCCATGCCAATCATCCCACCTTGTCATTTATATTTGGAATGCAATGTCACAAGGTACTGAAGCCCCCATTGGCCTCATGTAAATGAGCCACCCAGAGTTCAGATCACTGCCTAGGAGACAGGAACCCAGTGAATATCCTTGCATGAACAAATGTGGCCCCAAGTCTACTCATAAAACAACTAGAGTTTTCTATCTGCTCTGCCTATATCACACTGCTCACTAAGCAGGTGCTTAACACAGTCGTTTAGCGGTCTGTATCTCTGCCTTCCCAGTAACTTGTAAAATGCATGTAGGAAGGAAGCATTTCCTTCTCCAGTCTCCAGCACCTCTCTCAACACAATCCAAGGTTAGCAAAGCCTCAAGTCCTAGGAGCTTAAAGAACACTGTACCTTGTATCACCGTACTCTCTGATACTGAGCGTTTATCACGGTCTCAGTAATACATTCTGTAAGTGCTTCAGGTAATTTATTTCCTCAAATCTGCAATATAACGGTGTCAGGTAGGTAGGTGCTCTCCTTGTTTCAAATAAGAACCCGGGGATCAGAGAGGCGGCATTATTCGCCCTGTAGGCTTACCGCAGTGCAGAGGCTCAACTCAAAAGCCAGACAGGTTGGAGCCCTGAAGCCCATGCATGGTCCAGTCAGGATGGCTGGGGGAAACCAGCGTGCTGCTGCTAGTCATTCTTCCATTCCCTCTCTGCCAAATTGGTCTGTCTATCATCACATGGACGCTTGCACATGTGGAAGCAAGATGACCTTACCCTGGGACACTACAGCATGCGCTACACCGTGAAGGACATCACTGAAGGAGATCATTCAACAAAATAGCATTCGACCACCCTTCTATATATACTGACCAAAGTCCTCCATCAGAGGGCCATTCCTTACACTCTGTAAAATCCCTCCTTAAAACACAGGCATTACCAAAAGGGTTAACTGCCTACAGCTAGCAACTCAAAAACACTTGGCAGTAAATTGTTCAGGTTATCCAACAAGGGCCTCAGGGAATGAAATCCACCAAGTTAAGGAAGGCTAGGTTGTGGGGAAAATAAGAGATAGCAAGAAGCATTTAGTGGATACCCTCCTTCCAAGAGTTTACCAAAATCAGGCATAAGGCAGCCATAGGATGGGTGAGGGGGACAGTCAAAGGCAAGACCGAGGTCTGATGGGAAAAAAAAAAATCGCAGATGCTAGAAAAGTTCTATCATCTATCAAACACTGCTTTAGCACCAGCCTAGAGGAAAGCAAAAACCACAGTGCACAGAGAACAATACTGGTCCTCATCAAGTCATAGCAGGCAGAGACAGACAAAACCAACAAGCCAGCCACTGTGGCAAAGGCAGCCCTGTGTTCCACTTGTCATCACAGCATCGGGAAGGATTTCTAGGCACGTTGTATCCTAGAAAGCACCGTCTCCCACATCCCTGCTGCCTAGTTTAACACCTGTGCCGCACACTCCGGGACCCTTCAGCCCTGGGTCACTTCAAGTGGAGCAAGGTATGAAATTCAGGAGGACAGAAAAAGAGGCAGGGTAGATGGGGCGTGGGTGGGAGTGGGGTGGGGACTCCTAGCCCAGGAACCAGCATAAGAACCTCATTGTCAGTTGGAAGGTAGGACAACTACCACGAGTGCTGGGCAGCCCTCTAGAGACAAGGATATGTTGTCTGGTTTCTTTACTGTTAAGGTACCAGGACAACGATGAAAGAGTGTATTTCACTTCATCCACACTGGAACCCCTCTCTTTAGTGTTTCTACTCCTCTGCTTGTAACGGTAGTTTAACAAACGCTTCTTTGTTGACTGGATTTTGTGTTTAAACACATGATTTGGGCTTCTTGTGGTTGGGGGCGCACAGAACCTACAGTCCTGTAAAGTGCTCTGCCACAGAACTACATTCCCAGCCTACTAAACGCATTTTAGAAGGAAGCATTGCGAAATCGCTCATTTAATGGAACTCCTTCCTCAGTACTAACGTAAACATGTAACTGTGTCATCCACGTGCCACCGAATGTCGTCGCTATGTTTTGTGGCGCCACCCTGAGAGGAAAGCCATCCTTGAGAAGGCAAGGGTCTCTGACCCAGATGCGACCTGAGCGCGCTGGGACAGTCAAGTCCAACGGAAGTCGCAGGAGTCCCGCCCGCTCGCCCACGTTCTCTGCTCGCCCCTCCCTCCAGCAGCACCACGTTTCCTGTCAAAACAAACGTTTGGGGGAGGGGACTGCCGGGACAGAACCTAGCTCTCGAGAAACCTGGCAACAAGACCCAAACACAGGCCGCGGCCCGGGCGGGCCCCACCGCGGCTCAGTCCCACTCCTCCAGGGCCGAGGGATCCGGGACCCGGCCGCACGGGGAGCCCAGAGCGTGTCGCTCCCGAGAGTACAGTCGCTGGCACGCACCCAAAGGGATGTCATCATGGCCAAGCGGCTCCTGCAGAGCCTGGGCCACCATCGCCACCGTACCCTACTTCAGGCCTTAACTCGGAGGTCAAATGTCCCGACCTCGGAGGGCATAAGGAGCCCTCCAGCTACTCTTGAGGAGACGTTTTCCCCTCAGCTCCCACGGCCCCTCCCCTGGGATGGACACGCACCTCCGGATCCCGCTCAGACACTCTAGGAAGTCTGGGTGGTCAGGGTCGCAGGGCTCTGCGTATAGCCCCCTCACCCAGCGTCGCGGACACTAGAGGACTCAGCAGTCTGTCAACTCTGGAGCCCGCCGGCAGCCCCACTCAGTATTTAAAGGGCCCAGAGGTACTCCCTGGGCGAGACCATTCGCGAAGGAACTGGGGGTGTAGAACTATGGCGCTGCGGCGCCAGAATCCAGAACACTTCGGGCAGTGGTCGCTAAACTCTCGCAGAGTCTATCTACAGAAACACAGCTTTCTTCAGGTTTCTCGAGTAAAGGCTGAAGAAGGCTCGGACTGAACGCCGTTTGGACACGAGAAGCTAGGCTCCCCCGTGATCAGTAGTGGTATAGTCCAGGTCGGCCAGGGGCGGGGAGAGGAGTGAACACGGAATTGGGGCAGCCTAGGGCCCGGAGCGCTTGGGCTGATGTAGGGCCTAAAGAGTTCGGGGGCGGGGCCTGGCCGTGTAAGGGCGGGGCCTAGACGCAGAGGGTGGCGCTCCAGTCTTGTTTCTTTGAGTTTACCAACCGACTAACTCTAACGGAGCGGACAAACTTCTGGTGCCCGCTCGCTGCGATAATAAAGAAACACTAGATGCCCACCTTCACACTAGCCACACACGTTGTTGGGGCCAAGCGAGCCAACAACGTTCCAAACCCGCTGACCCACGCACACCAGCGGCCAACTGCGTCATCCACACGTGTCAACATTTTTTTGTAAACATCGGTCCTGATTTGTCCCTTGAATTGGATGATTGGCTTCTGGAAGCCACACCTACCCAAGCTCTCTGAAGGCTTTGCCTGGGTTCAAAGATAAAGCATTTTGCTTCTTCTAATGGTTCTTTGGTAATGCTTATCTCGGGGAGAAATTTCAACCAGGGTTAACGTAAATATGTGCTGGGAGGGGCTCTGGTGTGGTCAGGCTTAGTAAGCATAACTTCTTGTGAGCTTGCTTCTGGGCGTAAAGAAACAGTCTGGGCCTGAAGAAACAGAACTACTATTTTGCAGGTGCAAACTGGTATTACTTGTGGGTAGCTTCATTTTTAAAAAAAGTAAATTTCATATAAGCTGAAATATTTCTGTTTAGGTCTAAAAACGGATCGGGTTGTGGAGGCAAATTGTCCAGCATCGTTCTAGAAAGAAGAAAACCAAAAGCAGACGATAGTTTAAAGCAAGATAGAAATACGGTTTACGGTGTAGGCTGGTCTGAGGTTATAATCCAGTCTCCCGCATTTACCTACCCAGGAGATCAGTGGATAAGAATAGCACTAAAACAGTCTTCGATGATCAGTGTTTGCTGCTGAGCCTCTTTGGCCAGTTATTCTGAACAAACCTACCTAGCGATCTGTATCTGTCACTCTAGAAGTTTCACGACCCGAAGCAGGAGTCGTGGCTGCTAAGAGTCCTTGCTGCTCTATCATGAGGACCACAGGTAACACGTATCTCAGCATCCACACTGGGAGGTTCACAAACACTTGTAACCCTAGCTCTAAGGGAAGCCATGCTGTCTTCTGGACTCCTCCACACACATGTGCACACACATTCATAAGCACATGCACTCTCTCCCACAAAGAGGGACATTCGCATCCATGATAAAATAAATCTCCAAAACAACGGTAAAATATACAACCTGCTGCAGTTCAAGAGATTTAAAGAGAGAGTGCTACTGTCACCTCAGCTTCATCCCATAAAAAATAAAAGTTATTTATATCACTTTTGGGACCAACAGATGTCAGAAGCCTCCAGTCTCAAGGCTTGCCAAATCACCACCATCACCCAACCACCCTACAAACCTCCACAGCAAAAAAATTAACCAAAAAAAAAAAAAAAAAAAAAATTACATTCCTGGTGGCCATGTAACAATGACACAAGAAAACTGTGTGCTTTACAAGTTTCCTATTAACCTGCTAAGTGCTATTCTGTGTCATCAACCAGGAGCAGGTGAGCATAAGTCAGCACAGTTGTCCAGTCACCCTGGGTGACTAACTCATTTTGACACTTCTTTAAAAAAACCTTAAATATGTAACTCCCGCAAACACGAAGGAGCCATTTCCCTCGAAGCAGATGAGTCCGTTTGCGGCTTGCTGTGGGGTGAGATTGTCCTAGTGGAATGGAGTAGGTAGAGGCTAACCCCAAAGAGTCAAGCCAGGAAGACAGAAGGTACAGGAGACATGTCTTCTATTGCTTTCATTTAAATAACTTGTTATTCAAAAGCCCACTGGAGAACTGCTGAACAACTGCCCTCTGTCTGGGTTGTGCTGTTAAATGGAAGGCAGTTCTCTTACCCCACCCCCACCCTCAACAAGCTTTGCATCAGAGTCTTGCCACACAGATCAAAACATAAAATAAAGTCCTCACTGCTTAGGCAATGTTTACGAGTTTTGGTTTTTTTTTGTTTGTTTTTGTTTTTGTTTTTTTTGGAAGGGGGGGCAAATATCTGAAAAGAAAACCACTTTAGTAAAATTAAGTTTTTATTTGAAGAAATCTAATTATTGCATCTTAATTTGGGGGTTGTGTCTGTTTATCTGAGACAGGGCTTCACTGTGTATCCTGGGCTGGCCACAAACTTCTGATCTTTCTTCCTGGGATCTCCGGAGTGCTGTGTTTACAAGCAGGTGCCATGACACCCAGCTTTGAACTAATATTTGTAAATTACCTGCTCTGAACCATTGGGAAGACTAGTGGTAATAGACTTGTGTTCCCTCAAAGGACACTTTGTTTTAGAAATTACACATTTTATCTGGTATTATTGGCAAAACAAACAAAATGCCAGCCAGCTAAGACAAGGTCAAAATTTTTGCCTGAATTCACATACTTTCTTTTTTACACCTGTAAAAAGCTTTAGTCCTCTTACCCTTTTTGGTGATGGTGGGGTCCACTTAGAGAGTTTTGCTTTGTTTTTTTAATGCTGCTAGGGGCTGGAAGCCATGAATAAACTTTAAGTCCTGAACCCCTAAAATCTGAGTTCTAAATTACAATAAATTCCTGGAGAAAAAAAAAAAAAAACAGCATTGTAATAGATAGACCTTCCCACAACTCTCTCAACCAATTTGCTGATGGAGTTGCATCTTGGGTTAATTAAAGGGTACCCCCAATACAGCTGTATCACGCTCACAGCTTGTGGGGAGGGGAGGTGGTAGAAGCCCCAAAGAATGAGGAAACACAGTGATTCAGCCCTCTGTCTTTCTCAGCTGGGGCTGGGACGTTCTTCCTGTGTTGATCTGACTGCAAAGCTCATTTTTCTCAGTTCCTTAAGACTGCTACCTATGCATCTGCAAAAGGCTCTATTCTTAAAGATTACCACAATCATCATCACCACCATCACCTCAATCACCACCACCACCATCGCTACCACCAGCCCTGCTTGGATTAATGTCCCATTAGCTGCTGCCTTGACATTTCTTAATACTTCCTGAACAACCGGTCCCTGAATTTCCATTTCTTGTCAAACTTCACAAATTATGCAGCTGGTCCTGGTCTCACCACAAAGAGTCTGACAGTAGGTTTTGTTTCGCTTTCCAGTGCTGCGGGTTGAGCTTAGGGTCTTGAGTGCTAAGCAAGTGCTCCAGCATTCATCTTTATTCCCACACCTTTATTCGTTTTTATTTTATTTTTGATACAGGGCCTTGCTAGGGTTTCCAGGCTGGTCTTGAATTTGTTCTGTGGTCCAGGAAGATCTTGAACCTGTTCACTTATGCTAGTCTATTATTTCACCCAGGGGTCACTAAAAAAAATCTGTATCCATTTCAATACTGGAGGGAAAAATAAAATAAACAAACCCCAACAACTACGTGCATCTCGGGTTTTATAATAGCTCATTAAAGCAATTTCTAAAATAAAAACAATTGACTATACAAAGTATATATTTTCTTGGACTTATGTCCTCCCTTTTGAGGACATTGAGAGATGAAGAAAAGCTAAATGAAATCAGACTTTTTATCAGTCTTAGGGCACTAGAGAGGGGACTGAGAACAAGTCAGTAACTGAGGGGACAAGCTATTGCAGGCAGGGGAGGGGAGGCAACCTGACTAATACAGACACCACAACCACACACCTTCTGTTCAAATTTGTTATGTATCTAAAACTGCTCCAAAAAAATAAGATTAAAAAAATTACCCTCACCCTATTGGTACATTTCTCAAAATATTGGTATTTTTTCTTTTGGCTTTGAAGATTAGGTAGGTTTAAGCTGCCAACTATTCATGCCTATGAACTGAATACCTTGATCGGTTTTCATCAAAGCCAGTTTTCTCTGAATTCCGCTGAACTGATTGTACATAGTCATTTTTCATACCTCACTTTTAGACACAGCCCGATCCTGACCCTGACAAATACTAAAAAACGCCAAGAGCTTCAGAGCTTTTTCACCCCATCCCCACCCCACTGTCCTTCCACTTACCTGGACAACTCTGCTCTCTTTGGGACGCAAAAGAATGAGAAGCAAAGCCAAGTGAGTGTCTTGGCCAACAAAGTCAGAAGTGGGCGGGGCTGAGGAAAACCAATAGGAGCTGGGAGAGATGCTTACTCTGTTTCCTTACCAGGATATTCCTCTCCTGTTTGCCTCTGGCCCACCAGGGAAGTTGTTTTCTACATGCTTTTGTGAGTCAACTTGTAGGCACTTACTTTTAAAATCAAATATCCAACAGCACCCAAGAGCTTGGAAAATAAGATGTAAAACCTGGAAGACCGAAGGGAAACATGGAGAAATGAGAGTCTCAAGATAGCGTTCAACTCCCAAACACAAGTTACAGAGTAGCAATTGCAAGGTGCTGCCATTTATACCAGAGAGGGTTTCCTCCCTCCCAGGTTACACCCTGCCCAAATTACTTTTGGAACACAGTTAAAAGGGATGGAAGAAACCTCACCGATGAGGAGGTGCCTTTGTCAAGGTGGTTGAAGAGAGTTCCCGATTGATCTGCTACACATCTGGACAGTTCATGTTTTCAACGGGTGTGTGTTGCTTCAAAGAACCATACAAAAACACCTCTCTTACCATTCCCAGTTCCCCAACTGCCTGACTAGAGACATACGGTCCAAAAGATGGCTTTCCCATCTCTGAACGTCATGATAACAAACGGAGCTCTCCCTATAAAGGAAGGAATTTGCCAAAGGTCCTTCTGTATGGAATGTTTAAAATTCTTTATACTGGGTGGTGGTGGTGGGGCTCATTGGTCCTTATCCTTTCAGGATGTTGACTTGAAGGCCAACATCTTACTATGTGGTGTTTCCTTTTATTTCAAGCAGCCTTTGCCCTCACATCTTTGATGCTAAACTTGATAAGTACCCTTTCCCAGAGACGTGTATAAAGCATTTGAAACACAACTGCAGGTTGTCCAGAGGTGGCTCGATAATTACACCACTCCTGTGATTCTTCCAGTTTTGAAGAGCCCTGACCCTTCAGCCCCCCTTCACAGTGGTTCTTCCCAGATCTCCTGACCTCCTAGAGGAGCCATCACCCTAGGACAGTGAGGGCTTATGACTGAACAAAAACAGTCTCGGGGGTGACTCACCAAACTAGCACATCAAAAATAGAAACCAGAAGAACTCACTGCATGGCTCCTCCACAGAGGCGCACACATAAATACTTGTGGGCAGAGTCAGTCACATGCAGAGAGCTTTACCTCTTGACCATCACGTTTCCATAGTAACATGAAAACAGCACACAGCCTCCATGCCAACTAAGTGCTTGAAATATTTATGACCACATTCCATGACTTGGTAGAGTACCTGGTCCAGGTACCTGGGTGACCATGCCTCCCAGGAAAGCAAGGAGAATGGAATGTTCTTAACTATCCTACAACAGGAAGCTGTCTATGCTTGCTCACATGTACATACATACACAGAATGTACCTCTGTACATACGTATGTACATATGTATCATGTGTGTATGTGCACATATGAAGTAGAGAAATGAAAAGAACTACACTTTGCTTTGAGAAAGTCAAGGTTAAAGAATCACAGGAGGTATTTCCGAATGGTTCCTGGAGGAAGATTTTATGCCTTAACATATTTCATATAACAGGATAGAACAGAGTTGTACAAACGGTTTTCTCTTTATCTTAACTTTTCTTTCTTTCTTTTTCAGTAGTTGAGATTGGAGTCTCATATTTTCTGGCTTGTGTTGTACATCTGACCTGGGCACTTGGCTCTCTTTTTTTTCATTTTCTATTTTGAGACAGGATGTCACCAAATAGTCTGTGCTGCCTTTGGACTCATTCTAGAGCCCAGGCTGATCTTAAACTTGAGTTTTATACTGTCTTTTTGTTTGTTTCGTTTTCTTTTGTTGGCCTACTAGACACAGACTACATAGAGTTATTTTAGAAGAAGGGACCTCAAATAAGAAAATTCTGGGTACGTTTTCTTGATTGATAGTTGATGTGGGAGGGCCCAACCCGTGTGGGTCAGTGCTGTCCCTGAGTAGGTGTCCTGTGAGGTATAAGGAAGGCAGCTAACAGTGGTCTGGAAGACAAGCCAGTAAACAACGTTCTTCAGTGTGTCTGCTTCAGTTCCTACCTCCAGGTCTCTGCCTTGAGTTCCTGCCCTCACCTCCCTCGGTGGTGGACTGCCATCCAAGTATGTAGGCTAAATAAATCCTTTTTATTTATTTGTGTATTATTTGTGAAATTTGTGTTTTCACAGCAAACTTAGACAGGTGCCTGCAGCCTTAGCTTCCCTGGGCAGATGGTGTTAAATGTTGTCTGCTGGGGCTCAATTACAAGCAAATTTTAGACTTCAAGCCCAAGTCCTTTTTGGAAGAAAGGGTGCATTTATGAATGACTTTTTAAAATGTACAAGCACAGACAATCAGGTTTTTTTTTTTTTTTTCTCAATGAACAAACCAGTTGGAAGGAAGTGCTGTAGGAAGGGATAGGGTAAGGTTTTGCATTCAGAGTTCATAGCCAGGTTTTGCCACTCGCTGTACATGGGTCCTTATCTTCACAGGTGTCAGGTGGCATTAGAGATGGTCTCAGGGCACAATTTGCTACTTTAGTCTATTTTCTGTTTCCAGTAACATCGCACCACAGACGGGATGGGTTACAAAGGAGGCTTATTTTAGTTCACATTTCCTTAAGGGCGAGGTCCAGACACACAAAATGTTCCCGCTGACCTCTTTCTGCCATCTGAATTCACCCAAAAAGGCATCGCTCTAGTGACTTTACTCTTAATTAACAGCCAAAGTCCTTCACCCCCCCAAGCGCCTGGTCTGATTATGTTGTTGTGATCCTAAGCATCACAGTTGGGATTACATTCCCATATACAAAGTGCCGTGGCAGGAATCTTTCTGAAACAATAATTCCAACACCGATGAGAGTGGACAGAAGCCAGGACAGCTCCTGAGAGGCCTTAGCCCCAGGTCCAGTTTGCATTCTCATTTTATACTCTAAAACTGCGAGGCAGAGTGAACAAGCAAGCAAGCTTTGTACAGAAGCCAAAATGGTGGTCAGCCTTCTATTTTAAAAAGGTGGATGTTAGAGCTGACAGGTATGAGCTTTTGTGATCAGGTTGTTGAGGGCGATGGCCGTTGCTTCAGGTATTTCTCCGGGCCCTTATTCCTCCAGATCATTCTGTTCCAGGTAGCAGGTGAAGTCATGCATTTATGGAAATAAGCATTAAAGCAGTGCTTTATGTAAGTCGTCAGATACATCGATAAACCAGTATCTAAAAGTTGGTTTTTTTCTATCCTGTTCTACCTCACCCTCAGGGATATGCTGACGTCAAATCCAAGTCAGAGAAAGTACCCAGCTTCCCAAAGTGTATGGTTATTTCACACAATGCTATGCCAAAATATCTGACAAGAGTGATTTGAGGAAGGAGGGATTTATTATAGCTTACAGTTTTAGGGAATAAAGTCTACCCTGGCAGGTGATTCTAAATCTCACGAAATTGACCATATTAGCATCACATAAAGGTATTTGCATTATTCATTTGTTATAGAAACCAACACGTGTATGATACGGTGTGCCCACTAATATTTTACTGTTGGAGATGGGAATATTATTTCTTCACAGACTGACCACTGCTACACATGCACAAACATGTGAGCAGGTGCCATTCGATCCGGACCAGCACTGGAAGGCAAGGATGAGTCTCCCAGAGTCTGCAAAGGACAGGGAACCCCAAATGGTGGCACTAAGCATAACACCCACAGCAACTCAGCAGTCTGGCTTCCTCTAGCCCCTCCTCAAGTTCCAAAGAAGCGATGTTCACTCATCTATGTCCATGAGCTACCAAGACTGTGATTTTGATTCTGTTAGCCACAAAGATCCTTCTGGCCCTATTAGGACAGACGTCTATAAACAGCATTAAGAACTTTGGCTAGAAAAACACCATGCATTTTGTCAGAGAATTAAAATAGACGGGTGCATGTAAGAAGTTGACCAGAGTCCTAGGTACACTGTAGAGATTCATAAACTAAGGTGGCCCTGAGGTGTTGAAAATTACACAGCAGCTACTCACTCATCTGTGAGTTCCTTGGGTTGAAGAACTAATTCATCTTTGTGGCCATGGAGATGAATGCTTTGGCAGTCCAAGTCTCACTTGAGGTTGCTTAACTTCAGGATAATGGACTTGGTGAGTTTCTCCTCCTTTAGCAGCAGGGGCAGTCCCCAAATTTAGCTTCTCCTCAGTGTTCATGACTCCAGGTGTTGCCTAAGAATTCCCACAACTCTTCCTTGAAGACTGACTGGTACTTGAGTACACAGGTCTCCTAGGAAAAGTTGTTCTCATGGTTGCTCTGTTGAAGGGGAGAAGGCCAGAGGTGACGGTTCTCCTGCACCAGAGCCTGAATACGCATACCATTGCCTTCTTTCAGACGCCCTTCTCTGCCCTCTTCCAACAAGGGCTTCCGGTGGTTTGAATATGTTTGGTCCAGGTAGTGGCGCTATTAGGAGGTGTGACCTTGTTGGAGTAGGTGTGGCCTTGTTGGAGAAAGTGTGCCAGTGGGTGTGGGTGTGTGCGGGGCTTTGAGATACTCCTCAAAGCTTGGAAGCCAGTCTTCTAGTTGCCTTTAGATCAAGATGTACAAGTCTCAGTTCCTCCTGCACCATGCCTGCCTGGATGCTGCCATGTTCCCACCTTGATGATGATGGGCTGGACCTCTGAACCTGTAAGCCAGCCCCAATTAAATGCTGTCCTTTATAAAAGTTGCCTTGGTCATGGTGTCTGTTCACAGCAGTAGAAACCGTAACTAAGACAGAGCTCTTCCCAACTGTGGAGTACAGCCGAGTAAGCAGTGTTGGCTGGTGTTTGCCTCAAACCTGTTATCAGACAACCTATATTCATGTTCAAAAGAATCTTTCACATGGTATCTGCGACAGATACAGCCATGGTATCTGAAAGTCTGGTATCAAAAATATTCAAAAGAAAAAAAAATTCCTGTGCCTAATATGCGCAGTTGTATGTGTGTGTGTGTGTGTGTGTGTGTGTGTGTGTGTGCACGTGTGTGTGTTTCTCTAAAAAATGCTGTTTGAAAGGCTGGAGAGTTGGCACCTGGATGTGAATCCTCAGCACCCATGCACAAGCTGAGCTCAGGGGTGCATGCCTGTAGCCCCAGCCTTGGGAAAGCAGTGAGAGGAGAATGCCACACAGAGTGAGAATTCTCTCTCCAAATAAACAAAAAGTGTGTGGTGTCAGAGTTTGGCTCCTACAGACCTACACCTACCTGCACACATGTGTGCACAAGCACCCGTCCATATGACTCCATGTGGCGTGTCAGCCCGTGGCTTAAGAAGCTGTGCTCTAGAGGGGATTTTAAAACAGGAGAGGATTGTGTGGGTGTGCACAAATTACATGTTATGATTTTATAGTGTATGATTGACCACGAGAACTTAAAGGGGAATTTACAGATCCTGGTTGGGAGTACAGGGGGGAGTTAGGGAACATAACTGAAGCCACTTTTCTTTGTCTTTTCTTTCTGCTTTGTCTTAAAATAGAAAATGCACACAGTAACCAGAACAGGAGCCATGGAGATGGAGAGGGAGATCTATTCTTTTATGTCTTTCTAAATGGCAGAGGAATTGCTCAGCTGCTCTCAAAGATCCAAAGCTAGCTAGAAGCTTAGAACAAAGGTTTATGAGGAAACTCTAGACAGCTCTTACGGAGCCAGGCTAAGCTGCAACACACGCCAGACGAACCAAAATAAATGAGGGAATCATTACACATCCCCGGAACCTGGCAAAGCCCAGAGTTCGATGAGGCAGCGGTCCAGACGACTATAATTATCTGTAAAGACACATAGCAGCGTAGGCATTTCCTTCAGGAGGTGGTCAGGAGAGAGAGAGAGAGAGAGCGAGAGAGAGAGAGAGAGAGAGAGAGAGAGAGAGAGAGAGAGAGCGCATAGCGTGTGCAAGTGTGTGTGTGTGTATGAGTTTGTGTGCATGTGTGTGTGATAAAAGCATGTGTCATCAGTTGCACTACCTTTTTGTTTTTTCTTGGTACAGCCTCGCAGAGAATGACTTAGGACCTGCTGGATTCTGGCCAGATGAATGGGAAGGAGGTGGCAGGTGCCATTTTCTGGTCCTTAGATGTTACTCTCTCTGGCTATAGTGGCCCTAGAGACTGTAAGTCACGAGACAGAAGAAACCTGGATCCCAGTGAGTCCCTGGGATTCTTCTGGACCTGCCTTCCCAATGCCAGGATTGCAGATGTATGCTGCCATACCTGGGTTCCTACAGGGTGCTGGGGATGGGAACTCAGGTCCCCATACTTGCAAGGACTTTACCCACTGAGCCTCTCCCCAGCCCCACTAAAATGAACAGTTATCATAAGCCAGGCACTGTCCTAGGCACAACAGTTGGCTCCGGGGACTTTGACAGGTTAGGAGGGAAAACAGGCACACTCATAAATAAACACATGTCATGACTTTAGGTGGCAGTTGTGTGCAGTGGAAAGAGGGAGTGAGAGAGGTGAAGGAGGTGGACAATGTGAAGACCTCTCAGTGATCAGCTGGCTATTACATGGTTGATTTGTAACACTACCCAACCTTCCAAAGCTCTGTTCTGCAATGCTGAGGCCAAGAATCCGCTATTTATATTTCTCCCTGGCTAAGGTGTAGGAGGAAAGGCAGGCCTCACTAAAGCCTGCCTGAGAACCTAGAGACTGGTGACGCAGACAGGGACAACAAATTGGGAATTGACACCTGGAGGACACACTTGCTTGGGACCAATTTGAAGGTGAGGAGGTGGGTGGGGGAAGGTGGGGGATGGAGGTACAGAGGGCGCTCCCTAAGAATTAATAAATGAGCTCACTGCTGCATTCTCACCAGCTCTGGAGTCAGAGCTGTTGATTCTGCCCCTTCTCACCCCCTACCCCCAAGGGCGATGCGGGGCAGGATTGGCCTCAGGCATCACTAAGGGTTTCCTGCTTCCACGTGATTGGAGGAATGTGCTAGAGGGAGATTCAGGGCGAGAGAGAGTAGATGGACCTGCCCCATAGGAGTGACCCACCATCACCACAGTTCCATATTCCTTCCTGCTCCGTTCTGGAGAGTTGGCTCCTCCTCTCACCGGCAGAGTGGGCCCTGCGCCTGGACTGGGAACCACAGTAGAGCTGGCTCTGTGGCAGGGACGTGTGTGAGCTGGCTCCGAGGGTGTGAGCATGGGAGAGCGGGCCCCATTCTTATCCCCTCGGCCTCCCCCAGCCAGACGTCTTCTGCCTTTTGGTAAGCACTCCTACTAACCAGGTACGTCCTCTCCCTAAGGTCTGCTGTGCTGGACAAGACCTGGGGCTTAAACAGAGGTATGAAGATTTGTTGTGATGGGGATGTCAGAAGAGGAAGGGCAGAAATCATTATCTAAGAATGGGCTGCTTGGTTTGTATTCCTGCCCAGCTCCGTTGTTGTAAATGCAGACAGGGCAGCGTTATGGGATGGAACTTTCTATGCTGGTGGAGATGGTTTGCAATCTGTGCTTCCAATAGGCTCAGCACACACACATGTCAGTTGATACTAGAAATGTGTCCAAGTGAAACTGAAGAACACAGCATTGGATTTAATTTCACGTACTGGCTGGCTTTGTGTCCACTTGACACAAGCTGGAGTTATCACAGAGAAAGAAGCCTCCCTTGAGGAAATGTCTCCATGAGATCCAGCTGTAAGGCATTTTCTCAACTAGTGATCAAGGGGGGAGGGCCCAGCCCATTGTGGGTGGAGCCATCCCTGGGCTGGTAGACCTGGGTTCTATAAGAAAGCAGGCTGAGCAAGCCAGGGGAAGCAAGCCAGTAAGCAGCATCCTTTCATGGCCTCTGCATCAGCTCCTGCTTCCTGACCTGCTTGGGTTCCAGTCCTGACTTCCTTTGGTGATGAACAGCGATATGGAAGTGTAAGCTGAATAAACCCTTTCCTCCCAAACTTGCTTCTTGGTAATGATGTTTTGTTCAGGAATAAAAATCATGACTAAGGCATTCACCTTAATGAAATTCTTGAGTTTAAGTAGCCAGGGTATAACACACAAACAGCCAATTTAAATTAGAGTATGGTTTTAAATGCTTAAGCCCTCAGGGTCTATGGAAGAAGTATATTTAGGCAAATTTGAGAACTATGGGGAAGCTTCTGGAAAACCTCCCTCCCTATTGCTAAATGCAGAGCTGAATCTCAAGTCCTCTATTTGTATTGTTTGGAAACTAACCATGTCATCAAACAGCCTTTGGTATGCTTCTGTGCACCGCAGCCTCTTAACTTCTCTTGACCAGTCTGGCCACTCCTCTCTATCTTTCCAACCTCTTTCCTTGTAGCCTGGTAGAGTTTTCAAAAGGTATTGCGTGTTCCTATTCCAGTCCTTTCCCATGAATTTATCACTCTGTGCTGTGCGCTTCTCCTGACTGCCTCAGGTGACAAGGGGTGGGAAGAGCATTTCCCTCTTGCCCATTGGCACTTCACAGCAGGACAGTGGCAGGGCCAGCTCTCTGGCTCACCCCACATCCCTGCCACAGAGCCAGCTCTCCTGTGGTGCCTAGTTCAGGTGCAGGGACCACTCTGCTGGTGAGAGGTGGAGCCAGGTCTCCAGAATGCCACAGCCAGTGAGGGGCAGGGCCAGCGCCAGCTCTGCACAGCCCTCGAACATCTACATGATCCCAGGAGGCAGCCCGGGTACCTGAGTCCTTTCTCATGAAGTCTGTCACTCTGTGCTATGCGCTTCTCCAGATTTAATCCTTTTCCCCTGGGAGTGGGAGAGGAGCCCAGAGTCAGGAAACTGAATTTCGATTGCTTCCTGTAGCAGTCTATGAAACAGTCTGATTTAGGATGTTTGGGACAATTGTTACCTGCTCTCTTGGGGGGTAGCAGATGTAATAGATGCCTTTCCTTTATCGTTTGCACATCTGGATACGTCCATGTCTCCAAGGGGCCCTTGTCCAATAGGGACTTCATCTATCCATCCTCCACATGGCTGTCTCTTTGATACAGTAGTTGAGCTTTCGTTCATATTCTGTAAGTGGCAGTCAGGAGAGCTGACCCCAAGGTCGTGAGATCCGGAGAGCTGGACCCTCACTAGCTGCGCAGCAGTTGGGAGAGCAGGCTCTGCACCTCGCCTGGGCAAAACATTAGAACTGGCCCTGATAGTGAAGACATGGGTCGGCCGGTGAGACAGCAGGAGAGCTGGCCCTGTCCATTTCGGGTTGTAGCACCTCTGAGAGTGGGCCCTGCACCTTGACCAGACAGCACAGCAGAGCCATGGCTTCAGGGTAGCGGACCACATGTGGATGCCCAGTGCATGCATCCTGAGAAAGAAAGCCAGATGGCGGTATTACCACTACTCTCATCCGGCTTCCGGACTCGTTCGTACAATTGTTTCCAGCATATTTCATAACTAGAGCCTATCATTAGGGTCTACAGCCATAAGAAGAATGTGTCTCTAACTTGGGTGGGATGAATGTTGAAGAGGCACCCTAGATTGCAGCTCTACTCTGATGTACACACGTGCAGGCACTGCCCCCACTACCCTTCCCTTCCCCCCTCCCTATTCCCCCCACCCAGATCTCTGCTCATCATTTAAGGTTCAGTCCAGACAACCGCGGGTACCATAAGCTTCTGGAGACCCGCATTCAGAAGTAATCCTGCTCTTCTCTGTTCTCCTCATGGGCCTCTGCTTCGAATTTCCTGCCGTGAATATGTATTTATCAAACAGAGAAGTAGACCAGAACAATACAGTCTCAGGCGTGGAAGTAGCCTCGTGTTGTTTAGCAACTCCTTTGTGAGCTCATCTTTTTATATTCAGGGCTATTCATTCCTCCTCTGGACTGGGAGCATCTAGAAGGCAAGGCAGGAATCAAACCTGACCTCTGACCTCTGACCTCTGAACCTCCTCTGTGCTACCCTCCTTTGTTACTAATTCCATCACTGCTCACTTCAGTTAAGTGAACAAGGCTGCTTTTCCCAACACACACACACACACACACACACAGTTTGCCGTTTTGTTGCCTCTTTAGTTAATACCATCAGGTAATATTTGATGTGATGTAGGTCGAGACACTTTTGAGATGTAATTCTCAAGTTCTGAAAGAACGTGAGATGTTAAGCCTCAGGTGCCATAGGTCAGAATCACAGCTCTACGTAGTCACCGTCGCTACTGTTACTGTTACAGGTCTGTGTCAACTATAGGAATCGGTTGCCTTCCATGTCAGTGAAATACTCGACTAAATCAACGGAGGAAAAGCAGGGCTTATTTCTTTCTGTTCCTGGTTTTGAAGGGACACATTTTATTGTGGAGGGGAATTCGTAAAGCAGGAACATGAGCTTTGAGGGGTGGGGGCAGGGGGCAGGAAATAAAAAGAGATGAATTCTGATGCTTATTCAGTCCAGGGTCCCAGCCTACGTGGTGGTGCTGTTCACACTTGGGGTGGCTAAGCCTTACCTATCACTTTCTGAAAACACCCTCACAGATATTTCAGAATCATCTTCTATCATATTCCAAATCCAGGCAAGTTGACACGAGATTAACCAATCCCGTTACAGTTTAGATGTTTCTCTAACGACTGATATGTTTGATTAATCTTTATATCAAATACCGATTCCAGGCGAACAGGAGAATATATTTTCTCCACAGAGGAAATAATTTAATTCAGCTGAAGTAAAAATTAAAAACGACAGGTTTATTAGGAATGGCCTCCTGGGCAAGTTCCCCAGCCTCAGGGGACAAAACCAGAAGTTGCTTGCGGCAGACTATGGCATAGAAACTTCTTATAGACTGTGTGAGAAGTGGGGATGAGTGCTTCGGTGGCCTGTGACTTCCAGTGAGGGGGAAAAGGGTGCAGCTGGGACACTTGCCAGGAATGTCAGGAATTAGGGACTGGGCTTTTTGGTGCCCTCTTTGCTTAGAGGCTTTCTGAGTGGGTGGGGTCGGAGGGAGAGGGAGGAAATGAAATTTGCTAGACCGAACATTGGACACTAACCACCCCAGTCTAGGTGAACCTGAAAGCAGAGACAGTTGTCATCATATTAGCATGGTGGGCTACTAGCTGCCTTTTGGAAACCAGTCTTTTCGAGAGCATCTTTCTTGGGCCAAGCTCGTACACCTGTCTCCTAACCTCAGAATGCTGCCTGGTGATATCCCTGTCTGTTCTTTCCTGCCCAGCATCTTCAAATCCAGGTCTGCTGCTCACAGATGCTGAGACACTGCCACCATTCTGTGCCGCAGAACAGTCATGGTCTGTGTCAGAGCATCCCTGGATGATCGCAGCCTTGTGTGGAGCCAAGTGTCAAACCTGACCTTTCATCCACTTCTGTTGGTCCACGCTTAGGGCCTCACGAGGTCTTCTCTTACTTAATACAATTGGCTCCCCTGGAGATAATTCTATCGTTCCTGTTTGGTTTCAGACTCGGGACAAGGGACTGAGGTGCATATTTTACATATTAAATCAGACCTGTTCTCCAGGTTCTCCCAGCATCCCTCAGTCCCTACTTGGTATATGCTGACCCCAACCCTGAACTTTCCAGACCAGGGGCCAGGCTGCCCTTCCTCTAATCTGGCTTAAATTTGCTCATGTCACTGGCAGAGACATAACCTATCAATAGGATTGATACTAATCATGTCACTAAGCAGATAGGATGTTGAAAAATTACATACACACATGTACATGTACACATACACACACACACACATAAATACAGGCATTCTCTCTCTCTCTCTCTCTCACACACACACACACACACACACACACATATATATACAGGCATTCTTTCTTTCTCTCTCTCTCTCTCTCTCTCTCTCACACACACACACACACATATACAGGCATTCTTTCTTTCTCTCTCTCTCTCTCTCTCTCTCTCTCTCACACACACACACACACACACACACAGACTGGAGGTATGGCAAGTACTTGCCTTGTGTGTGCAAAGCTGTGGGTTTGGCCACCAGAACTGCCAAGAACACCATCTATACTGAAAAGAGAAGATGAAAGCAAATTTTTTCTAAAGATGTTTTGCGCCTTACAGGAGGATTAGAAATGAAGGAGGGATTTGTGTGTCTTCTCTTGGCTGAGGGGCAAAGCACCATCACGCAAGTGAGTGTTAATTCATTCGTGCCTAGGAATGTAGCTCAGTGGTAGAGCATTGCCTATCATGGCAGAGTCCTGGGTTCAGTCCCCAGTAACACACGCACACACAGAGACACAGAGATAGAGTATTTACTTAGCACCCCTAGGTCCTCAGTATCTTGAGGGGGTTTGCATCCAGAGAATCGAACATTGAATGGAAGAGGTCAACTCTTGGCTTTTAGAAGTTCAGCCCTTGGTAGAGGGAGGTTCGCAGCACAGAAAACAAACAAACAAAAATGGGTCATGATGCTATGGCCATCAAGAGCAACGGTGAAGGCAAAGCAGAGCCGGCGGTGTAGGAGCCCGCGGTGTAGGAGCCCGCGGTGTAGGAGCCCGCGGTGTAGGAGCCCGCGGTGTAGGAGCCCGCGGTGTAGGCGGCTATCCGAGGAGGGCCAGCCAGTTACTCAGTCCCAGGCAGACGTCTCATCGTGCTGATTGGACGGTGCCGAGAGCCTAAGCGGAAGGCCACCGGCATGCGTAGGAAACAAACCGGATGCTCAGCTGGGCCAGTGACTGCCACGCAAGCGCACCACCCTGACTTTGTATCTCCAGCAGCCACAAACATGGCCCATGGCCGTGTGTACCTGTAACTCTAGCGTTGAAGGGGGAGGGGCACACACAGGTGGACCCCTGGGCTTCGCTGGGCACAGTCTAACTAATCGTGAGCTGCAGTTTAGTGAGAGGTTCTGTCTCTAAGAATAAGGTGACAAGTGACAGAAAAGAATACCCAACATCAACCTCTGGATCATGCACACACACCACACATAGACATACAAACACATCACATACACACACACCATACATACATATACATGCACCACACATGGACACACACACACAACATACACACGCGCACACACACAATGCACACACATGCATACACACACACACACCACACGCACGTTGCAGTAAATATTAAAAATGGATTTGGCTTATCTCTTTATCGCCCCCCCCCCCCGAGGTCTCACTCCTCAGGCGTCACTTCTAGTATGGGGTAGGCGCAGGGACTTTGTCACTCGGTCCAAGCCACTCCCGATCTCACTCCGCCCTCGAGACTGCCTCCAACCCAGGTAAAATTGCCGACGTGCACAAACATGACTCCAAGGACCGATAGTTTTTCATACAGGTTTATATATTCAATTCTCAATCTCTACACAACAAGATTACATCAAATGGACAAAGATACAAACTGCCCTTCTATATGAGATAAAAGACCTATAAAATTCTAAATTGCTTTTAGCTACCTAACACCAATTAAGCCCACCTGGATCTAATTCATCCTTCCCGGTGTCCATCTTGGTCCTTCTCTCCCTTTTGCTCTCTCCTCTCCTCTGACCCTCTCTCTCCACCTCCCTTCCCCTGCCCAATCACCTTTATTTTACTAATTAAAATGGGAAGGTTCTGATGAAGTCCTGAATACATACATGACTAGGCAGCTCTTCTTGAGGAAGTGGAATTATCATCAAAATACAAATGTCTGCAGGACCATCTACACACACATACACCCTTCACACATAGGCACACACACATATTACACACACACACACACACACACCACATGCACACATACACCACACTTACACACACACACTACACATACACACATACCACATGCACGCACACACACCATATGCACACACTATGTACACCCACACCACACCCATGCACACACACACTATGCACCACATACAAGCACATACACACAACACATGAATACACTCACACACACACACATCACACACACACAAGCACACATGAATACCACACACACAACATAATGCACTATACTATATAATAATAATAATAATAATAATAATAATAGGTAGTAGTATTACCAGTAGTAATTAAGAATACAGCAGAGAGTGAGTTGGGAAGAAACAGGGTGAGGAAGAGGATCTGGGAAAGAAGAGGCTGGAGCCAACCAGGGACTAGATCTTACACTGTGATAGTAGCAGAAGGTAAATGACTGTGATCTATTTCCAAGGACTAACCTGCTCGTTTTAGGGTAGGCTCAGAGCGGGCAGGGAAGGAGTCAGTAAGGGAGGTGGTCACCGTAACCTAGGTGTGGGTGATGGGGACTGTGCTGCTGCCAATGCTGTTGACCCTTGGGGTACAGCATGCTTGTGACTATCAGCTGCAAGTTGCTCCCTTGACATCCTGGTTCACTGAGATGCAACTTTCTGCCTCTAATGCTCAATGCTGAAAAGGTTGGACAGAACTGAATGGCACAGAGGGAAGAACACAGGGTCATCAAAGGCCACCAGGAAAACCTCTGGATGGAGTCAGAGACTCTGGCATCCTTGGAACTACCACCCCTTGCCAGGGCAACAGGTGTACCAGGGGATGAAAGAAGGGGTGCCAAGATGGCTGCCCACGCACACTAGCTTACACAGCAAAGAGCAGGAAGTCCCTTGGCCTTCTGCTTGCTCACACAGTGCAACTGAATAGCTTTGTAGAAGACCTCTCTGACCTATCCAACTCGTCTGCAGCCACTTACTAAAAGCATAAATATCTTCCTTTCCAAATGAGGCCAACTGCAGAGTCTCCCGGCCCCACAGATATGAAGCAAGGAGTGTCTCCACCATGGAACATGGCTGTGAACTGCAGCCCAAGTCTCACCAGCCTTTGCTCCTCTGTTGTTTATCTACGAACAGCAGGTTCACACATTCAAATGATCCCTAGGCTCAACCAAGCATTGTATTTGCTGAAAACTGGGTTGTGTGTTCCCACTTTAAGCTTCAGCCTCTGGACTCTTGGTCAAGAGCAGTTCTCATTGGTACCTGCTTCACATCTGGATAAAGAGAAGGCACGGAGCTTCCTTCCCTTGGGGTGATGGACGCTTTCAGTGCAGTATATCCTCATGTCTGCTCAGTCGCTCTTGTTTTCTAGCCTTCTGTGCACCGTGGAAGATGTCAGGGAAGAAACAACGCCAGAGGGAAACAGTGCTGTCCAGTTTAGTGAAGAGGGTCACTGAGTGTCAGCTGCTTTTCCTGTTGCTGTGATTTAAAAAAATCACCTTCGACAAGAGCAACTTAAGGGAGAAAGGGCTTCTTTGAGTTCACAGTTGAAGGTACACACAAACCATCGTGGTGGGGAAGTCAAGGCAGAAGGGGCTTAAAGCAGCTGGTCACATCACATCCACAGTCAGGAACTAGAGAAAGTTGAATGGATACTGTTGCCCGGTTCCCTGACTCCATTTTATACAACCCAGAATCCCAGCCAGGAAATGAGCCTGCCCAAAGTGAAGATGAATCTTCTCACTACAGTGAGCATAATCCAGGCATATTCACCACCCAGATGATTCCAGATCCTGCGATGTTGACCCTGACCTGAACCATCACAGCAAAGAGACCAGTTCAGTGACAGACAAAGATATGATGATGTCTTCAGTCTATGTATTTCTCAAGACTGGTGGAAAAGGATCACCTCCATCTCTCTCTCTCTCTCTCTCTCTCTCTCTCTCTCTCTCTCTCTCACACACACACACACACACACACACACAAAACTTCAGAGAGGACAGGAAAGGTAGGGTTGTGCATGCTTAGTAGGAAAGAGTTTATCAGCAATAATGGGACAGGAGTGGGCAGACACTAGGTATAAGAATATGGCCATTTAGATTGGCAGCGTGTACCAGAGAACAGATTGTTAGGGAGTTAACAATACGAGCCTGAAAAGCTAGAATTATGTCTGGTAGGAGGCCCACTTTTGTCTTGAGTGATGAGTTTTCATCACAAGAGTGAAATTTGTTGATAGCTCTGGCAGGGGGAGACTTGACAAGGGTTTATGAAGACAAGACTATCCCAAGCAGAGAGCTTGGGAAAGTCGAGCCTAGGCAGTACCCAGTAGTGACCACCAGGTGGAGCAAGTATGCCAAGGCAGCTTGGTTGTTGGCCACTTGTAGCAGCAGCAAGGGTGGAAAACACCTAACCTGAAGCTCTACCGACAGGCACTCAAAGCTCTGGAAGAAACCGTGGTGGTTTTTAAAATTCTGTAACGTAAGTCTGAATGTACAGCAGTCAGTGACATGCGAAATGCAAAGAGCAAAGACCTGAGTTCCTCTTTCCGGGATCCTTGTAAAACACTGTACATAGAGGCAGGTGCCCATAACCTCTGCATTGGTGGAAAACAATGGTGGACAGAGATTTGAGGATTCCAGGCAGCTTAGCTGAATGAATGATTTCCAGGTTCAGTGAGAGAGCCTGTGTGGTGGTGGTTTGAATAAGAAATGTCTGTCTTAGGCTCATGTATTTGAACCTTTGGTCCTCAGTCAGTGGTGCGGTTTAGAGAAGTTTAAGTAGTGCAACCTTGTTGGAGGAAGAACCTGCTGGGGTGGGTTTTGAGATTTCGAGGCGTCCCCCCAGCTCTCTGTCTCTGCTTCCCGCTTGCAGTCGAACACATGAGTGCTCCTCTTCCTGCTTCTGCCTTCATGGCTGGGGCTTGGGGCCATGGGAGATTCTTATCCTGTTGGAACCGTTAAGTCAAAATAAACTCTTTCTCCAAGTCCCTTTTGGGCACGGCATTTTATTACTGCAGCAGAGAAGTAACTAATGCTGTTTGTCCCAGCAAATGAAGGTACTGAATAATGGAGATGAATGCCTGATGTCAACCATCAGCCTCCTCTACAGGTGTGTGTGTGTGTGTGCATGCGTGTGCGCGCATCTGTATAGATCTGTATTTGTACACAGGAAAAAGAGAACAAGTTGAAAAAGCAGGTTGTAGAATAGTCTGTATGTTGAAACTCCCCCTGTGTAACTGACCAGAAAGGTGACTACGTTATATTTTGAGGAGAGCTGTAAGGGAGAACTTGGGGGCTGTTGACTGTGTTATGTGTGTTTCTGTCCATTTGAGATGCTGTAACAAAATACCATAGACTTATAAACCACAGAAATTCAAGTTCCCATAGTTCTTGAATCTGGAAAGTCTAAACTCAAGCAGATTTTGTGCCCAGTGAGGGTTGTTTTCTGGTTTATACTGTATACCCTCTGTTTGTGTATTTTCCTAGCAGAAGGGGCATGTCCTATGTCTGAGCCTCTACAATGACATAGCCATTTCTTGCTCTGTAACAGATACTGAGACAGTCCACTTAGACAGAGACAAACTTGGAGAGCTAGAGAGATAGTTGGTGGTTAAGAGCACATATTGCTCTTCCATAGGTCCCATGTTCGGTACCAGCAGCCACATGAGCGTCACATTTTAATTTCCTTAGTAGCTGAAGATGAGCAGCTTTGCTGGCTTGTCAGGTGTCACAATTTGGAAATGACCCTGTTTAAAATGTCTGTGGGCGCCAGCTATTGGCCTTTCTATTTCCCCTTACACTGCCACCAAATTTCAAAACATTATGATGACAATCTCTTGTTATAATGATCATGGGTTTAAAATATTTCAACTTAATAATAACTACATTTTAGGGCTGGAGAGATGGTTTCGTGGTTAAGAGCACTAATTGCTCTTCTGCAGGTCCTGAGTTCAAATCTCAGCAACCACAGTGTCTCACAGCCATTTGCGATGGGATCTGATGCCCTCTTCCGCTGTGTCTGAAGACAGCAACAGTGTACTCATATATGGTAAATAAATCTTTAAAAATAATAACCACATTTTAAGAAAAGATGAAGGAGAAGGAAGACGAAGCCGCTATGAGGGGAGAGGAAGCGTGAGCACATGGCCAGGAGAATCAGCAAGTATTGGGGTACACTGCTGTGAGGTAGCAGTTAGAAGAGTAGATTAGGGGTGACCCCCAGTAATTGTTAAAGCCAAATAAAATAACCATAGTCTGAGTCTCATTAAAAAAACAACAACAACTATGTTTTAACCTTTAAATTTAAAGTGTATTACACTAAGGTAAAAGCAGACTCTTATAATATCCAAAAAAAAAAAGTATTTGATTTTTAACACTCAACTTCCAATGACTAGAAATCACCTTTAAAAAACAATGATATTTCATTCCCATTATATCAAACTAGACCTACGAAGCCAGTCACTACATATACCATGTGCTCCTCAGACCCCAGAACTGCCATGAGGAAGCAGGTTGTCCTGCCAGCCAATGGCTTCATGATCAAGATCCAAGCTTAAGTCAAGCCAAGAACAGATACAAGTTTCTTCTGTTAAAAAAATTGTTGAAACAGATATCAAGCATTCTTTGTGGTGACTGAGGTCAGCAGCCTCACCTCGGATCCTTCTTTCCAAAGAATCTGAAAGGACTTTGCTTCACATTTGATATTGAAAGGAGAAAAAAAAAAAAAAAACAGGAGCAGGGGACTTGAGTTGAAAATGTACTTTCCTGAGCATCTCAGCACAAACACACTTTCTCTCCGGAGCCCTCAGTGTCCTCTGTTGCTCAACCCACCGAGGCTTGCAGTGCAAGGTACCCTGAAGGCTGGTTCAGAGTTAGTGTAGACCTAATCTCTTATACCTTTCAAATTGGGGCTATTGCCAAGTTAGGGTTATGAGGTTAGTGTCAGTCAACAAATGCTTTATATTATGCAGAGCAATAAGAAGAATCTTGGCAGCTGACTCCAAAGAGAAGCTTTAGAAGGAGGATATGAGAACTGTCAGACAAACCTACAGCTTTAATAATGCTAACGTCTGCATGACAAGCCTTTAAATTTCTAAGCTACATCTGATGTCAACATGAAAAAACATAGAATCACCTCCGGAGAGATTTCTGTGAATGATGGTCTACAAAGGTTTGGCCAGTGGGTATGTCTATGGGACGTTGTCTCTGTTAAGACAATAAATGTGTGAAGATCCTGCCCACTGTGGGCAGCACCATTCCTTAGGCAGAGGCTTCTAAACTGTAAGAGTGTGGAAATGGAACTGAGCACAAGCAAGCATGTGTGCCCACCTGCACTGATTTCTCTCTGGTCTTGACTATGGATGTGGCGTGACAAGTTCATACCACCTTGACTTCTCTATTGTGATGGATTGCAAGCTGGGATTGGGAGTTTCTCTCCTAACTTGGCCAGAGCATTTTTAAATCACAGCCACTAGAAACTGTTTAAATCTATGGTTTTCTCCAGTCCCTTGAATCCCAGTGTCTTTTGTCTCTATCTTTGTGTGGGTTATTTCTTTTGTATTTTGTGGGGCTTTAAGAGACTTCAAGACTAAGGTATTGAAGTTTGTTGGTTGTTCCTCCCTCGCTTCCTGTTTGTCATCATAAGAAGGTCTCAATTAAATGTTACAGGAAAAACAAATACTGCAGTTTGGATGCCAAGTAATTACTAATGGTTCATGTATACTGGTTCATGTATAAAGTAATTACTAATGGTTCATGTCCCCAGGGTGGTGTTATTTTCCCCAGGGTGGTGTTATTGGAAGGAGGTGCAAAATAGTGAGAGTTAGGGGCAAGTCTTTAGGACATGCAGTTAAAACGGATGGTGGGGGCTCACCCCATTCTTTCTTACTGTCTTCTTCCTGGCACCCTCACCAGCCAATGATTTTTTTTTTTTTTTTTTTAGTTAAACTTCCAAAATCATGAACTAAGCAAACAACTTCCCTTTATTAAGTTGGTTGCTGTAGGTATTTCATTACAGTAACACAACATTAATGAATAAAATCATGTAAAAAATGTCTGCTCTCCAGAGACACAGCAAGAGGAGAAAGTTCTGCTGCCAAGATGACGTTTTTATACAGCTGGGTACCAGCTGAGTCTGGAGGCTGGGACCAGTGTGAGCTGAAGAATCCCAGAGTAGAGAAGATACAGGCTTCTGCATATTCTTGCATACATGTATGTGTGAGTGCGGCTAAAGCAATGGGAGGGAGGGAGAGGAATGGTCCAGGGAGGCACTCCACCAAGCAAATCAGCCAGTGGGACACATTTCCTAGCATCTGTGCCCCAGGGTTTGCTTTGCTTTGGTTTTCACAAGGATGTCTAAGTTCACTGTGAAGCTGTCTGACTTTCTCTTAAGTTCCTCAATGTCTCTGACTGTATCTACAAACTCAGACTGCCTTCTAAGTGAGCATGGGGGATGTTTCCATACAGGCTGAAGAAGAGCTGCTGTTCTGTCTACTACAACAGTAGTAGCTTCTCCCCCTAGGACCTAGGACCTGCTGGGCCATGGGCTTTTGACCTTGTTTACTGTAGCAGACATAAATTTCCTCCCGTGGTGTGGGCCTCAAGCCCAAACAGAGAGCAGTTGTTTACCTCGATAGCAATAATGCCACTATTGCCCGCAGAAGCACTTTGTGTCTGGCAGATCAATAGTATAGCATATAGTGTACGCAGGTATGTCACGTGGTTGATGGTCTTTATCCCCACCCCCAGCCACCTGCCCATCACTTTCCAGCAGTATTGAAGCTAGCGATCCAGGAAGAACATTCCAGCTCAGTTCCAGCTTGATTTCTTCCTGCCCACAAGCACCAGGTGTGGTGTTTTCAGCCATAGAATCTTACTGAATGTTATGGATATTCTTTTTTGTGGCTAAATAATATTTTGTTGTGAACACAGATCACTTTTTCTTTATTAATTGATCTGTTGAGGGACCCTTAGGGTCACTTTGTGTTTTAGCTATAATGAATACTGTCATGATAAACATGGGTATGAAAGCAACTTGTTGATACGCTGTTTTAGTTGTCTTTGGATGTATAATCAGAAATGGGAAAGCTAGATCATATAAAGACTAGGTGGTGGGTTTTTAAGAAAGCACGATCTGGGGCTAGAGAGATGGCTTAGCAGTTAAGAGCACTGGAGCCATCTCTCCAGCTTCTCTATTAATATGTAATTCTTTATATGTACAATTCAATATAAATTATTTATCTGATTTTTTTTTCTTATTGGGAAGATCAGGGTGAAAAGGGACTTTGACTCTAAAATCAGAAAGACCATAGTCCCAGTCTTGACTTCTCTCTATGTATCATGTGTGACTTTGGGCAGGTGACTTAGGCTCTCTGAATGTCAGTGTCATAGGGGTAAATCAGAGCTAATGGACGTATACATCTTAAAGGGTTCCAGGAAATTCAACTAAAATGATCTGTGAACATGCCTACCACAAGCCTGCTGTAGAGAAATGCTTAAGAAATCATATTTATTTTTACTTACATTTATTAACCACAACTTGGAAAATACAGAGGAAAGCAGAAGTAAAACCTGTAAAAGTAACAGCTTTACCACACAAGGAAAACCTCAGTAGGCATTGGCATATCTTTCCACTTTCTAGCCAAGGTGTGGTTAGTTTGCTTCTGCCTTTTTGTACTGTCCAGCAATGTTTTTAAAGATTTATTTATTTATTTTATGTATATAAGTACACTGTAGCTGTCTTCAGACACACCAGAAGAAGGCATCAGATCTCATTACAGATGGTTGTGAGCCACCATGTGGTTGCTGGGAATTGAACTCAGGACCTCTGGAAGAGCAATCAGTGCTCTTAACCACTGAGCTGTCTCTCCAGCTCTTGTCCAGCATTTTTAATATAAAACTAAAACCTCATGCTTCATTATACTTTACTCACTTATCAATTTGCTGGGAGGAGGGACAGGGGACACATGTGCCAGGGTGTGCGCATGTCCACCAGGGAACAACTGTCAGGAATTGTTTGCTCTCTTTCTCCTGCCTTGTCAGTCCGGAGACAGAATTAAGATTGTCAGGCTTGGTGGTGAGAGCCTGTATCTGCTGAGCCATCTCGAAGGGCCCCAAATCTAAGTTTCCGGTTGGGTAACATGGGCGGGTTTCCGTGACCACTGCAGTGTCTTAAATTCGCTTGTCGATTTAAACTAAATCCACTCGGTCATCTCACTCTTTCACGTTAGACTTTCGTAGGAGTTCCAGTTGTTTGTTTCTGTTCTAAACAGCTCAGCACCAAACAGGTCTGCTCGCAAACCATTTTTGTTTTTTCTTTAGAAATGAAAACATGGACTTTGTCAGTATGAATAGTCTTCCTGCTTCTAATTGTCACCAAAAATAATTCCCAAGACAGCTGAAGAGGCCTCTGTGTTCAGACTCTGCCCATCCATCTCCCTTACCCCTCATTCTCTGAGGAGGAAGAAAAGAGAAGGGATTGAACAGAGGCCTGGGCATGCATGGGTCCCCTATGCCAGTGGGCAGAGTCAGAGGGCAGGAAGCAAGCTGGCGATGTTGTCTTTCTTCCTGCCCAGCTCTCAAAGGCACCCGAGAGGAGCTAGCTGGGATCCTGAACATCTGCAGAAAACCTGGGCACTTTTTCTTTTCCTTCTCCCATGTGGCAGGCAGGGAATGTGGAGTGTGCCTTCTGCTGAGCTCTGTCTCATCCAGTGTAGACAATCAGACACAGGACCACATACACACACACACACACACACACACACACACACACACACACAGACACGTGACTGTCTTTCCCTGCTAAAAGACTCCCAGACAAAGCTATACTGGGTCTATGCCCCACAGTGTTTAGCTCCACATAGGCTGCTGAATTTGTTAGGAGGGTGGGGCTGAAAACCCTTTAATCCCATAGTTGCTTCAGGGATGTAAATGGGTGCAGTGTGAAAGTCCCCAGTGAGATTTGGGTGGGCTCAGCATTGATTAGCTGCCAGATCTTCAGTTCTCTGGATTGTTAGGGGCAAAATCCAGGCTGGGATTCCTTTAGCAAAGTTGAAAGATTAACAACTGGTTTGTGTTACAACAACTGACTATTCAGAAAGGAAAGAAAGAAGGAAGAAAAGAAGGAGGGAAGGAAAGAAGGAAGGAAGGAAAGAAAATATCTGATTTACAGTGTTTTCAGATTCCTATTTTAGATTCCACCAGGCCTAATTTCAGAGGCAGTGGACAGTTTACACAGTTCCTGACCAGAGGTTAACCACAGGCTCTTGCGAAGCAGAGGAGGCCCGCCCTAGCCAAGCTTGGGTGGCACACCAAAGGCTGATTCTTACTTTGTCACAGTGTGGGAGAAGAAGGATGTAGAAACAACCTCAGTGAGGTTGAGAACCCAGGAAAGCACAGCCTGTAAGTTTCTCTCTGCAAACCAACCCGGCGTTTCCACGGATTCACTCTCTCTACATGTCCAGACATGGCTGCTTTTGGAGTTGCCTCCACACTGAGTCATAGCTAGAGACAAGGAAGCCACAGCCCTGGCTTGAAACATCCCCAGAAAGGTTGACCAGTCCTTCTTTTGTCACAGGCTGAGGACTAAGGGCTGCCCCAAGGTGCTGACAAAGCCAGCACTTCTGTTTGTTAGCCTTTGGAGACTGTGACAAAGCACCAAAGACCTGACTTGGAGGACCAAAGCAAAGGGCAGCTAGTTCCATCGCTTTGAGGTACGGGATGATGCTAAACAGCATGACATCTGGACCACGGGGTAGAGGATGCTGCTGCCCTTGTGGTAGCTAGGAAACAAGAAGACAGAAAGAAGACAGGAGGAAAGGATGTTCTTTAAGAGCATGTTCTCTGTGACCTCCTTCTCCAAGCAGCCTGCACCTCTGAGCTTCAGATGCTTCCCGCTAATCCGTTAAGTGATGGGTGTATCCCCACAACCCACTGGTTAGGTCAGAGCCTTCACGGTTTGCTAACCTCTCAACAGCATCTCCAGCCATGGGCTGCTCCTTCAGTACTGGAACCTTTCAGAGCACACATGTAGTGACCATCTTAACACCACCAAAACTCTGCTCTCATTTCTCCTCGTCTCCAGAATGCTTGAACCAATGGCGACATGAAGGAGTCGATTTCCTCTTACATAGATGGGCATCATGTTTTCTTAGGATTTTTTTCTTTACCCTCAGCTAATTTTGTAGGCAAAAATAACAGCCCTCTGTTTCATTAAGTGCTTCCATTTTTTATATCATAAGTAGCTTGTGTTAAAAAATCACAGCTTTTGTTTTGTGCGTTACATTCATGGCTTTAGCTCACTTCTGAAATTTTAAGTTAGATTTTGATTTCTTTAGTAAACATATACTCATCTGCACTACTTAGGTCAAGCATCTGTAGACAGACAAAATAAGAGAGCCAACAAACCAGGGAGGCTCCTACCTTCTGAATCCCTTTTTACTAAAGAAATATTTATTTAGTTTTAACTGTGTGTGCATGGGTGTGCCTGTGTGAGTGTGTGGTGGGGGATATGTGTGTGCACAGGAGTGCAGGTGCCAAGGAGACCAGAAGAGGGCATCAGATCTCCTCGAGCTAGAGTCGCAGGCTTTTGTGAGCCACCCAGGGTGGGTGCTGAGAACCAAACACTAGTCCTCTGCAAGAACAGGAAGTACCCTTAACCACTGAACCACCTCCGCAACCACCAGAAAACCTTTTACCAAAACACATCAGTGGCATGTCATGTTAACAAATATTTTCCCTCTGGGCTGTCGTACATAAACTACAAATTTCCGAGATGCTTTCCCCCATTTATTCAGAACTCTAGCATTATACCTCATGTGGCTGAATCTGAGCTGCTTCGCCCTTTTGGCCAAATCACCGCATCTGTGCTTACATATTTCAGTCTCACACAAAATTATATGACTCATTTTATCTATTTCTGGTTTTCCTAGGTGTAAAACTTTTATACACGTTACCAGCCAATTCACCTTTATTTAGTATGTGTGGGGTGAGGCGAGGATCATAGCTGGCAGTTTTATTAAGCATTCATTACTGCTAAAGTCTATCCCTCCCCCTACTCCATAGACATGCCCCATAGGCAGAATTTCGGTCAGTGGGCCAGTGAGGTAGAGCTTGTTGAGAGCATATCTTAGGAAATTTGTGTAGGTGCGGATTGGTTTTTATCTGGAACAAAGGGAAGATTAAAAATATTTTCTTGTCAGCAGGTGTGGTAGTGCACACACTTTGATCCCGGTACTCAGGAGGCAGAGGCATTTGGATCTCTGAGTTCAAGGCTAGCCTGCTCTACAGAGTGAGTTCCAGGACAGCCAGGGATACACAGGGAAACTGTCTTGAAAGAAAAAAAAATACAACAACCAACCAACCAATAAACAAACAAACCCCCAAATGTCATTTTGGTTTATGTGTACAGGTGTTTTGACCGTGTGTATCTATGTACCATATGTGTATACTGCACCTTAGGGCCAGGTGAGCTCATCACATTCCTTAGAACTGGAACTATAGACAGTTCTGAGCTGCCATGTGGGTATGGAGAATGAAACCCAGCATCCCTGAAAGAACAGCCAGTGATTTTAAACATCTCTCTAGTTCCAATGGTAGATTTTTTTTCCCTTTGTACAACCAGGGATTGAATCCAGCGCCTTCTGTTTGCTAGTCAAACACTCCATTTACCATCGTGCTGTGTCCTTAAGTATTTTGAAATTTTGAGACAGGCTCTTTCTGTTGAGCAGGCTAACTTTGGACTGGCTCTGTACCCTGTGTGGACCTTGACCTTGCAATTCTGCATCCGTCTTTCAGGAGGCTGGTATTTTGGTAATTCTTAACCAAGGATTGACATACTTGTCAGCTAAGTAGCTTTTAAGAAATACTTATGCCTGGAGCCCTACTGTTGTGATAGAATCCAGGCTCCTGTCCGGATAGACCACACCAGGCAAATGCAGTTCCACTGGAGAGAGGTTTATTGTGGGGGAAAAGTGACAAGAGGGGGCGACGGAGACGAAGGGAGAAGAGAGAAAAGAGAGCAAAGATCAAGAGGATCTGCCTTTTATTTAGGCTCTGAAGTAACCACTCGCAGGTAAAGGTGGGAGGTAAGCTAAATGGACAATGGGAATGCATAGTGATTGCCATGGCAACAGATGCTTAGGTCCCTGTCGCCTATGGGTGACATCACCATCATCTCTGGGTTCAGAGGCCATCTGCCACCAACTGTAAAGCCGGTTCCTGATACCAACACCTACCACTAATAGGTCTAACATTGTGGCTGCCTGACCACAGTAGTGTACATACTACTTTCTTCTTGTTTACCGATACAGAGAATTATGGGAGAAAAAGCCGGACAAACATGTAGGCTGCATGTTGCAAGAGGGATTCAGGTTTTCTGAACTTAGGGACAGACTTAGGAGGCAAACAGCCTTCCCCACATGGGAAGAAAAGGGGACGCTTAGGACCACGAGAGACAGTATGAGGATTGCAGACAAAGAGCTCTCCAGCTTGGCTTTACACCTCAAGGCCCTGTTGTTAGTGGGTGGATGGCTGACCCTCTCTGAATCTTTCTGTCAATCTTTCCGTCTCCACAAACACATGTATTTCCCTACCAGGCTTGCGATGAGTCAGTGGGAAGCAAAGATGAAACACCTGGCTAAGCTCTTGACAGCTGTACACATTCTTCCCTCTTCCTCTCGGCTGAACCTTTGACCCTTGCTAGACTGGCCTGGTTACTAACTTCAGATAAAGAGATGTGAGGTATTTCCAGAGAGGACATCATGAAAACACATATTCAGATGAGCAAGAGAAGGCGTTTTTGAGGAGACTTGTAGTTCTAAAGGCTTCTGATGCCTTTGCGGAGGCTCTTTCCTTTTAGAAGACCCATGTCTGCCTCAGAGAACCAGAGGGAAATCGGAACTCCACACAGGCCTCAGCTTCAAAGATGCATGGCATCCTCATAATTCTTTGACTTCAGAGCTCCGTGGGTTCACAGCTGGCTGAGACTGAGCCTGGCTCTGTGACAGAGCTCCTTAGCTCAGTCACAAACACCATCTCAGTCACTGGGGAGCTTGGTCTGTGAACCAAGGCCAGCTGTTAGGAAGCAACCTAAGTCATTCTGACGAAGGAAAGATCCTCTTTTGAGTCTGTTTGTAGAATCAAGGTTCATTTCTGGAGGATGGAGAAAATACCTTTCCCCAGGATCCCCGGCCTTCATTTTACACTGATCTGTCTGCACATGGATAAATATTCATTGACATGTCTTCCTTTTGGCAAGCACGTGAGAACTCACCTCTACACAGTAGTCATTTAAAAATGACTTTTCCTGCTGCCTAGGGCACTAAGTTAACACCAATTATTGATGTTGAGATTCCTCAGACCAGGATTCTTTGGAGATCATCCATCCAAAAGGTGGAGTGGCCGACAGCGAGAAGCAGGGACCCGGAAATCACACACACATGGCCCTTGACTCCTGATTGGAACCAGCTGTGGGCCCCAACCTGCTTTTCCTCTAAACTGTTTTCTTTTTCAGAGAGCAGCTCCTTTTGGTTGGGTAGAGGCAGATGCTGGTAAGGTGCCAGAGATGAAGGAGAGGTGAGGAGGGGGGAGGGGGAGGGGAGGGGAGGGGGAGGGGGAGGGGAGGGGGAGGGGAGGGGGAGGGAAGGAGAGGGAGAGGCAGAGACCTGCTGCAGGGAGATCTTTTTGGAAACTCGGAAGATAACATTGGGACAGTAGAAGAAGCGCCCTCCTCCTGCCTGTCACTCTGCTCACACCCCAAAGCCTAGGCTTTAGATGAGGATTTAGAGACCCATGGATGCTGGTGGGTGGACTGGAGCTGCCAGGGATGAATGAGAGCCCTTCTCAGCGGAGTTCCCCTCCGGTACTCCTTCCCTGGGCATCAAGAAATAGGTCAAAAGATGAAGGATGTTTTATGCTCTTGAAGCGCACATAAGGGGATCTGGCTGGGCTTGTTGAAGAGGCTGAAGGTAAATAGTCACACGGACTTCCCACTGTGAGGAAAGAGTGAGGTTTATACCAAGTCCTCAAGAGACTCGAAGATGGTGTTAAGTGACTCTCCATCTCTTCTATGGGGACAGGTCCCCAAGCTACTATAATGCGCATTAGAGTTGAGGGTTTCAGGGGAGTTCATTTTCTCGCCTGGTCAATCACCTGCTACTCAGGAACCTTCTAGAAGCCAGGCCCAAGGCTCAGGCAGCTGCTAGCCATGGGCCTATAAAGTGATTGGAAGCCTCCATCCTACACTCCCTCTACCTGTTTGAGAGAACAGAAACTCAGCAAAGGGGTCCTTGGAATGCATTTATACGCAGTTCTGGTATTAAGATCTAAGGATCTTTAGAACAAAAGGCCCAGGTTAGGACCCAGAAACCTTCAAGGCAACAGGCATGGATGGTTAGGGACAGTGGCCTCAGCTGGTGAGATCCAGTTCCTCAGGTTTCTGAGCTCTCCTTAATGCCCAGTACTGCTGTGGGGAGTGTGTTGTACTGGGAGAGAGGCAGTGGCCACAGTTCATAAAGACCATGTTAACAACATGCTGAGAACAGGGTGCCAGGCCCGGCTGCCGTCTCTTCGATAAACAGTAAATATTCATGGACTGAATTGCTCACACAAACTGGCTAGACAGGTCTCTTTTGGTTTCCTGGATACACCACATGATCTTTGCATTTGTTTCTATCTACCCAGGAGCCCCTGTCCCCAGTCATTTTTTGGCTAGACCTCATACTTCTTCCTTTTTTTTTTTTTTCAGACATCACCTTCCCCATGTGGTCTCTCTGACACACTATCTAATGTTATGACTCCGATCTCTACACAGTCCAACCTTTTCACGATTCTTGCCCCAATTAGCACTGCTGCTGCCTGGGCTACCCCTTATTTGATGGCTGGGTTACTGCCTGGGCTCAGCTGCTAGCCCGAGAACCCTGGAAGACGGGGACTTTGCCCTGCTTTGTTTACTCCTGTGATCCTCTCCCCTGGGTCAGACAATCAGATTTGCTCAGTCTGTGTGTGAATTGAATGGAAGAAATGCTTCCTCAGTGTGTCTGATATGTACACTGTGATAAGCAGTAAGATAGCTCAGCAAACAACTACACCGTGAGGGCTGGGCCGAGGAAGAGATAGGGTATCAGAGTAACTGTACATAAGACTCATTCTCCTGA